>NW_026294480.1:76476551-77076551 GCF_007827085.1 Peromyscus californicus insignis | reverse complement strand
TCTTTTCTTTATGCTGCATTTGTTTAACAATGTTAAGATGTGTTGCTTCGTCTGCCTAAGGCACCTGATTGATCTAATAAAAAGCTGATTGGCCAATAGCTAGGTAGAGGGGGAATAGGTGGGGCTGGTAGGCAAAGAGAATAAAAAGGAGGAGAAATCTAGGCTGAAGAGAACATGAGAGGAGAAGAAAACGAGGTAGATCGGAAGGGGGATGACCAGGGCCAGCCAACCATGCAGCCACCAACCAGCCAGACACAAAGAAGCAGGAAAAGTAGGACATATAGAATGAAAGAAAGGTAAAAAGTCCTGAGGCAAAACATAGATAAAAAGAAACAGATTAAATTAAGTTATAAGAGCTAGCGGGACAAGCATAAGATAAGGCCAAGCATTCACAACTAATAATAAGTCTCCGTGTCATAATTTGGGGGCTGACAGTTTGAGAAAGCCTGCTACACCTTACTTTATTTATATTCTTCTCTGCAGGGATTGTATTAAATGTCACCACACACCAGTGACTAAGCATACAGGCAAAATAAAATTAATATGGAAAGTAATCTTATGGAAGAATTATCTTACTACTTACATATTTCCTTAAATAAAATTAATAACTCTGCTCATGTTGATACCAGTAGGATTAAAATTGGATTCACATACACATATAATGGTGAAAATTAATAGACAAACAAGTACTCAACTGAACTATTTTCAAGGTCTAGGGCTTCAGACATGTAGATAAGCACACTGGCACTCAGCTGCATCCAAACCTTCCACTAACATTTTTGATTAGCTATTTATGCTGTATTTAAAACTCAGAAAAAATAAATTTGAGGATCTTATATTAATCATAACCTGAAGGCATCTTTTTTTTTCTGTATGAAATCTTCCTTAAAAGTAAACCAATGTTTTTCCTTTAGGGTAAGATATGTTTGATTCCTTATCTGCTTTGAGGTTTTAAAACAGAGCATTCTTTAAGTACAAAATGCCTCACTTGTTCCACTTCTTCATTTACCAAGAACTTAACAGTGGTAAGGATAAAGTTGCATTGTTAGAAGCAGTGTGGAGGTGGTTGGTGATGCACAAAAGTATGTAAAACAGTCTGCTCTTTTCCAGGGAGTTGCAATTTGTAATTACATAGAGTTCATCCAGGCATTAAGCATGTTCTCAAGCAATAGGTGCATCTGAGTGCTGCTGGGAAAGATTGGAAGAATCAGATGAGAGGACAAAGGTCAGATTTTGGTGAATGTGTGGGATGCCATTATGTGAAGATGGTGTAGAAATAGTGAAGAGGCTTTTCCAATACTGAAAACTGAACCCAGTGTCTCACATATACTAGGTCAGTCTACACCACCCAAAGAGAATTTTCTTTACATGAATATTTATTCAACTTAATCTGACTCATTATTTATGGAGTTATTATTAATATTATATAACTGAGACTTAGAGATTAAAAATATGAGTATGAAGTAATACTGAATCATGCAAATAGTTAATATGTATCCAAAATGAACTGCAACATAAACATGGAAAACAGGGTATGGTAGGGCTTAAAAAACATAAGTGCCTTTAGGTTGCATAATGGCTAAACCAAGGATAATAACATAATTTAGAGATAGAGAGATGACACCCTGCCAGCTAAGAAAGTAGAAAAATGATCTGAAGGAACTAGAAACAGGGTCCACGGGGAGGAGAGAACTGCTGCTTTTCCTTACAAGTCTGGGGTAGTAATTGATATAACTATGTATAATTTGATTCAAATTAAAGATATTATTTTTCTTGGTAAAGGAATGGCTTTATTTTTAAATTGCACATGATCCAAGTAGCTGATAAACAAAATGTCTCTCAAGATCCCTGCTTCCCTGCATTTTTTTTTTTTAGTATATTGTCTTGTGGCCCACATATAAAAGCAAACTCCTTCCTTGTGTGAATATGAACAATCTAGTGAAGTTATAGATGCTGAATTCCAGCATTTCCATTCCACAAAGGGAGTAACTTCACCAAGAGTTCCAGTCTAGAAAGGGATGGAATCCACCAAGTGCTTCAAGAGTTTAAGCGCTATACTGACACAAACAGGCTAAAGACTCCGAACTGTCGGAGCGTGGGGGTGACTGGCTGATTCTGACTGGGTTTCAGGCTTGCTCCACAAGAGGTGAATCATGCCTGGTTCTGTAAACTTATACAAAAGCCTGTGACTCGAGACCTATCATGGAATTTACTACTTATGTTTTACTAAATGTCGTGCTGTCAAACTACCTTCTAAATACTCATGTTTGTACCCATAAATCAGTGCTGCCCCCAGGAAAGCTTCTTACTGTAGAAAGTGGCAGTTAATGCTGGAATCCATAACTGACAAAAATGCCCAAAATAAGTGATGGTAGAGTGCTAAATTCTAAAGGTAACAGCTATATTATCCCCTCCAAGCCCCGGGGAACATTGCAGAAGATAATGTAGAAAGAATGTAAGACCCAGAGGATGGGGACACGTGCAGTAAAATAAGGTGGCTTCTGGATATGATATGGCTGTTGCACTATGGATTTTGTTGCAGCTGTGGTTATCTTCATAGGGCTTACACGAGATTGTGCCCATTGGCTTCTTCTTTTTTTATCATAGGTGGAAGAGGAGCTTATGAAGCCTCCCAACTCCCTGCTGCATAAGACTTCTGGCAATTAACAGTTGTTGGAGGAAGGATGTCATTTTCTTCAGTGGTGTAGCTTCTGGTAAGTTGCCTTTGTTCCAGTAAATAACCTCCCATTCATGTTCTGATAAGAAATTCTAATCAAATTCAGTGGATTACACATGAAAAGAAGACATGACTGTGGGGGGGTGCTTGTTGAGAAGAAGGGCTTCAGTGGGAGAGGGGCAATGGCAGAGGAGTGGGAGGGTGAAAATTACTAAAATTCATTATGTAAATATAGAGCAATGTATACATATTTTAATATTTAACAGTCAATCATTTGAAATACCCTGACCAAGAACTCAAACATATTTTTTTATGCCAGATACCAGGGTTTTGTTAAATAATCCATGCCTCTTGTGGGGAGTATTGTCAGGCCAAGTGGCATAACTCTGTTTAAGCTACATACACACACACACACACACACACACACACACACACACACACACACACACACACACACACACATTGCGGGAAGATTTGAGCTGGACCTAATCTGAAAGCCTCCTTTCTGTGGCTTCCATAGTACCAGAAAGTACTATGCAAGCTGCCAAGAGAGAAGAGCAATCAACAGTCCTATCAAACCATGGCAACTATGAACTAACCACAAGAATAACAAGCATGGCAAAATATCCCAAAAGGTGCAGTAGTGTCACTCACATGTTGGTGGTTACCAACAGCTATCTAAGTGAACTTAAGGCCCACTTTATTGGAGAGAAAGAATTCCTGGTATTAGAAAACTACCAACCACCTGGGGGTAGTTGAGGTCATGGATTTTAGAAGAGAAACTACCACTGCCACTTCCAGCATAATTCCTAACTACATTTCAGAACTTAACTCTTTCACTCACAGGTAAGTATAGTTCTCACTCCTCATCAAAGAGACTTCTCTTTACAGCAAATAAAGACACCACAGAAAACCACAACAGATCATGGGGATCTTAGCCCCAACAGATATATCTACATCACAGCTCCTGCATCTATGGCTCAGGAAAAATCATGGAACAGGAGGCAAAAAGAGCCAGAACACCAGGAAGTTTGCTATGAGACTGTGTCTCCTGGAAATGGCTCCATAAACAAGACCTGAATAATGACAGTATCAATAGCCATTCTAATACACAAGGAGGAATAATCTCAAGGTGTCACACTTCTAGACAAAGAACTACAGGCAACTAACAACTGCTGACAGAGAGAAAGAGAGAAAATTAGCCTTTGCCAGGGTTGAGCCCCCTACTTAGTTGTCCAATATAAAGTAGTCAACTCTGAAATCACTTAGACATAAACAACAAAATCAGACTCAGCATATTGTGTGTACATACATATATATGCATAATAAAAGAAACGTAATCAAGGAAAAAGAGGGTATCATTTTGAGAGGATAGGAAGAAGGCATTTGATCCATTGCTCCTCTGTTTCCTTTCAGAAAAGAGCAGGCTTCCCAGGGATGTCAACCAAACACAGCGTAGCAAGATGCAATAAGACTGGGTATAAATCCTCATATCAAGGCTGGATGAGGCAACTCAATAGGAGGAAATGGGTCCTACAAGCAGGCAAAAGAGTCACAGACACCCCCCACTCCCACTTTTAGGAGTCCCACAAGAACACCAAGCTAAACAATCACAGCATGTACGCAGAGGGTCTAGTGCAGACCTATCCAGGCTCTACAGTTGCTGCTTAGGTCTCTATGAGCCCCATGAGCCTTGTTTAGTTGATTCTGTGGACTGTGTTTTCCTGATGCCCTCTGGCCCCTACAATTCTTCCTCCCCCTCTTCTTTGGGGTTCCCAGAGCTCCACCTAATGTTTGGCTCTGGGTTTTTGAATCTGCTCCTATCATCTGCTTAAGGAAGCCTGTCTGACGAGTATTGGGCTAGGCACCTGTCTATGAATATAGCAGAATATCATTAGGAATCACTTCATTAGCTTTTACTTTGTCAGTCCTGTTTGGTTCTGCTCTAACTAAAATATATGTTTGAAAAGTTTTAATAGTCTGTAGAAGGCAGATAGACTATCTCCATAAGGGCCAACCCAGTGCTAGATATATAATAAATATTTGGTGAATGAATAAAACAAAGCAAGTTGCTCTTTAGACATCTGATCACGCAGTGTCCATGTGCCAGAGCAAAACATTTGGTTATTTGCTCTCAGTCTCCTCTTTAAATTCAGAATAACAAAGAGTTGGAGAGCATGAAAGCGCCAAGGGACATAATTAGAAACCTTTGTGTGAAAAATTTCCAGTTCATTTTGAGTCAGGACTTGGAAACTTAAAATTTATATCCTCTACATGTGGATTAATATACTTTTCTGAAATATGTTCAGTATAGTAATTAGGGGAACAATAACTTCAAAGTGGCTTTTTTTTGTAAGGACACTTCAATCTCATAAAGGTACTCAACAGATGTCTGGGGAGGGTTCTGGTACCTCATCTTTGCTTAGCTAGAATGGCCTTGATTTTATCTTTTTTTTTCTTTATATATAGGCAAGCCATTCAAAATAAAATCTCTGCCACTTGGATTTGGTGTGGGGCAGAAGAGCTATGTTAGAGCAGCTCCTTGTTACAATTTTTTTTTTCAAAGACATGAAAAAGGTACAAACAGCCTATGAGTCAGGTTAATTAGAATATCAAAGGCAGAGCAGTTTAGTACATGCATGTGCAAACATACACACAAACACACATCTGAATAAGAAGCAGTGGTTGAATAATAGGGCTTCATGTTTCTATAACCAAATGTACTATTTTGTCATAATTCCATATTTCCCATTAAAAATAACAAACTAGATTAAGCTTGTCCAAGTAAACTCAGTCAAATTATTGCTGTTATTTCAGTTTCAGACCCAAGAAAATGTAATGATTTAACTTTCTCTACTTCCTTACCAAGCAGCATTAAAATTCTAAAAGTGGTCTCTGTTTGTGCATATATGTATGCATGTATGTATGCTTGTGCAGGTATGTATTAGGTATATGCATATATATGTACAGTGTGTGTTGATGTCCATGTGTATGTGCATGTGTGTATGTATGTGATGTGTGTGTGTCTATGTGCATGTGTGTGTGCTTGGGTATGCATGTGTATGTGTGAGCGTGTGTGAGTGCAATGGGTCATCAAGCATTCTTTGTTTTTGTCTTGCATCAGCTACTATTTAAATCATCTTGCCTACTATTTGGGAATTAGCCCTTGTGCCCAGTATTTCTACTGCTTCCTGGGGTCTTAACCTGGTTTGAATCCTCTGTTGATCTCTTGCTATTCCCAAGTTCCCTTAGGAACACATACTTCAACAGTCACCATATTAACTGAAAGTCTAATAGAGATTCAAGAGGGCCTCTCATGCATTCTCATGCCTGAGCTCATTTTATTTTATTCCTCCCTTGTCACTATGTTGTGAAGCACAGAAGCAAGAATGACTATTCCTATACAGTCTCAGTGGGAACCCAGCATAGTTCCTCTTTTTAGGTCTGCTATTCAGCCAGCATGCTAAAGAGCACTTATTAGATTGATTGCATAGCTCCTCTGACAGGCCAATGCTTGTGATCTTCTGTTTGTCACATGGAATCCTTTCTGTCCTCAATCCTCCAAATGACAGGAAGCTCAGTCACTGTGCCCTGCTGTAGACATTGGTCTGACACAGACAGATGCTGCAATCGCACGCTTACTTGGTTGCTTTGCTTCAAGACAACTCTTCTTCCTGGCCTAGGCAAATTCTGTTCAGTCTTTGCAATACAGCGATCTAATACTCCATCTATCCTCTTTCCATTAAGTTATTTATTACATAAACTTTAAGCCGGGCTTCCTTTGGGACTTGGCAAAAAAAAGGAAAATGTATCTTGAATATCAATACCCTTGACTTTGTAGATTGTGTGTCAGCTGTGAGTTATAAATTTTATTTTTAGAGATTCAAAGGCTAAGCACTGACTGCTTATTTTCTTTTTGTGTTCCTGGAATAAAGCCTACATCCTCTGTGAACTGTTGCCTGCTGCAGGATGAACAGGAGAGGAGCCTAGGGAACCCTGGATAATATCTCAAAATGTCATCCTTCCACACAACAACCGCTCCTGTCTGAGAACACAGAAGAAAGAAAAATATTACAGAGACTCAGTGGCTATAGTCATATAAGATTCCAAGGTCATAAAATTAGTAGAGTGCTCTGTAATAAAACAAAGGCTCATTAGCAAATAGTTCTTGTATCATTAAAAAACTCAAATAATGTTAACAACTGGCAGGTGAGCTTCTTATGTAAATAAAGGAAAGATTTTTGTACTAAAGGAAACTTGATTTTTTTGAAAGCTTAGAAATTTTTTTGCCATACCAAGTAGAAAACTTCATGCTGGTCAACTTCCTTCCTTCCCCTACTCATGTTTCATCACAATTGCCTCCCCAGGATTCTACATAGTAAAAGGACTTGATGTATGTTGCTCAGAACAAGCATGGAAAAGGAAACGCAAGGAATGCTGGGAATTTTAAAAAATGATGAGGCTAGAGATGGCTCAGCCGTTAAAGGCTAGGCTCATAACCAAAAATATAAAGAAACTTACAATGTGATACCAAATTGGAATGCTTGGAATTCTAGAATAGGAAACAAAATGTTTCTCAAGGGACAGAAGAGTGAAAGTCAGAGAGAAGACATACATGCTAATAGAGGCATGGACCATTAGGAGAATAATACTGATGCTGGCTCCCCTAGAGGTCCAGAGCACCCCAAGCAGCCCAGTTAGTATCTGGGCAATGAGAAATTGCCTTCCTTCAGGTAAGAGATAAAGTAGCTACCTTTGTAGTGCCTTTGGTTTTTAAACCTCTACCGCTTCACTCTTCATGTTTTGGATTTGCCACCAGCAGCCTATATAGGTGCTCAATTGGGGACAAATGGCTAGGGTTGTCTTTTTAAAAGGAAGAATTTTCTTCTTGTGTTGATTTTATATGAATTGCATTTTTTCATTATGGAAAGTAGGTCTATGAATGACAGACCACAAGCACCATGGGACTAGTAGCAGTGTCTAGTACTTTATCACACATTCCTTGGGATTTCATGTGGGTTATAGAAATATGTTTCTTTTTTTAAACAGAAATTGAATCATATACTAAAACCTTTGCTTATTACCTATGAAAGTAGATTGTAGCAGACCTGCTTTGGGAGCCACTCAATGTACATAAACAGAAATTTCCCACAATTCAGGAACAGAGTAAAATAAATCACGTAAGTTTGTTACAATAAAAACTCTGGTCCAAAACCTAGACAGAAGCCCAGATGTCAGGATTGCTGAGTTGCAGATTCATTATTTACACAGAGTAAGCTGATTCTGGGAAGCATAAAGGAAATCAAGTCTGCCCACTTTTGCTCTAGACCTCTTAGCCCTGTCAGATTTCTTACCTGCCTTAGCTGCTACGCATCATGTTGTTCACAGAGACAGGAGAAACTCCAGAGGCCACACTTGGTTGGACACATACTTGTCATCCTTTCTGTCATTTAGCATGATACAGCAAATGCATAGAACTCATTGATGCTTGTAAGTTCAGAATGCATTGTTAATTGAGGTGGTTAGTTGTAAATGCCAACTTGAAAGAATCTAAAATCACCCAGGAGGGGAGCAGCAATGAAGAATTTCCTATATTGAATTGGTCTGTGGAAATGCCTGGGTGCAGTGATTATCTTCACTGCATTAGTAGAAGTGGGGAGATCCAGCCACTGTTGGTAGCACCATTCACTAGGTAGAAAATTCTGGTTTGTGTAAGTGTGGGGAATGTGAGCTGAGCATACATATAAGAACTTGCTTCTCTCTGCTTCTTGATTGTGGATGCACTGTGACTTCAAACTCCTGACACAATGACTTCCCAAAATGATAGGCTATAACCTGGATCTGTAAGCTGATTTTGTAATAGCACAGACCTAAATACAAGGCAAAAGTGTTTTCAAATCTGAGTTAAAGATAGTTTATCCTTAAGGAACTACTTAAATCATCCTAAGTCTCAGTTTTCCCACATAAAGATGAATTATAACAGTAGTTTCTTGCATATTTTTTGTGAAATTAAATCAATATAAGATCTGTAGGAGGAGAAAGGGCTGAGACATTACTTAGATTACTTCTATTAGTACTACCAACTATCATTTTCATGTATTCCCATATCATCATTCATTGGTATAAGTCTCTGTGATTGCATAGTTTTTCATTGTAAAGGTGCTCTGTAACTTAATTAATTAATCAAATACTGGGGACTATTGAGACTATTTGGATTCCATACAGTGGCTGAAAATTTTCCTGTGTCCCACCCAGTCCACTGCCGCTCAGACCAAAGTAAACACGCAGAGGCTTATATTAATTAAAACTGCTCGGCCTTTAGCTCACGTTTACCACTGACTAATTCTTGCATTTAAACTCAGCCCATTTCTGTTAATCTGTATGTTGCCACATGTTCTGTGGTTTTACCTGTGTGCTATTACATGCTGCTCCCTGGACAGCAGGCTGGCATCTCCTGACTCAGCCTTCCTCTTCCCAGAATTCTCCTTGTCTGTTTATCCCACCTATATTTCCTGCCTGGCTACTGGCCAATCAGAATTTTACTTATCAACCAATCAGAGCAACACATTCATAGCATACAGAACATCCCACAGCACCTCACCTTTTCTGATTATTTAAAAAGGAAAGTTTTAACTTTAACATAGTAAAATTACATATAACTAACAGTTATCAACCCAGAATTAGAGTTACAATATCTAGTTTATTTGTATTTTATAAAATTAAAGAAAATATTTTATCTATCCTATATTTGTGAGTTTAAGGTTTTATATCTAATTTATCTTTTATCATAACCAAAGAAAATCATAATTGTAACTATCTAGTCTTCAACTACATCAAAGACCTCAAAAGGACACATTAGAGACAGCACCCGCGATGACTGCCACTCTCCGTCCCTACCTTAGTGCCGTGCGGGCCACACTGCAGGCTGCTCTCTGCCTGGAGAACTTCTCCTCCCAGGTTGTGGAACGACACAACAAGCCAGAGGTCGAAGTCAGGAGTAGCAAAGAACTCCTATTGCAACCTGTTACCATCAGCAGGAATGAGAAGGAAAAGGTTCTGATTGAGGGTTCCATCAATTCTGTCCGGGTCAGCATTGCTGTGAAACAGGCTGATGAGATTGAGAAGATTTTATGCCATAAGTTCATGCGCTTCATGATGATGCGAGCAGAGAACTTCTTTATCCTTCGAAGGAAACCTGTGGAGGGGTATGACATCAGCTTTCTCATCACCAACTTCCACACGGAGCAGATGTACAAACACAAATTGGTGGACTTTGTAATCCATTTCATGGAAGAGATTGACAAGGAGATCAGTGAGATGAAGCTGTCAGTCAATGCCCGGGCCCGCATTGTGGCTGAGGAGTTCCTCAAGAATTTTTAAACCATCTGGCTGGATCTCGCGATCTTCCCCCTTGGCCTTCCCTGTGTCTCTGCGTGTCTGCGAAGGTGTCCTGGAGTCACTCCCCGGAGCAGCGGTGCGGCGGCAGCGGCAGCAGCAGGAAGCAGGGTTGGGTGGGCATTGGATGCGGGAGGTGGGTGTGGTGTGCTTTCTAGCTGTGCAAAAAGGCAGCAGT
The DNA here is from genome assembly GCF_007827085.1 of Peromyscus californicus insignis. Taxonomy (NCBI): domain Eukaryota; kingdom Metazoa; phylum Chordata; class Mammalia; order Rodentia; family Cricetidae; genus Peromyscus; species Peromyscus californicus. The sequence goes on along the minus strand of NW_026294480.1, from coordinate 77,066,301 downwards.
GGACCTACCCCAAGGCCACACGTGTCTGGTCAGACTAGCTTCTGATGTTTAGTCCCCTGGGCCGGGACAGACTTTTTTTTTAAACGTCTTGAAACCTAAACTCTGTGCTTGTGGAAGACCGTAACCTTTTTGTCTTTTTTTTTTTTTTTTTTTTTAAACAACCTCCACCTCCAGTGGCTGTGACTGGCCCCAGTGATTGTACCTTATTGGTCGCTGTGGTCTGGGCGGGCCTGGAGCCAGAAGGCGACTATTTTTCCTGCGCCACCCCAGGTGGGGAGAGAGAAGTTTCAGACTCCAGTTTCTCTTCCTTGCTGTCTTACTCCTTGGGCCCAATAGAGGTGGTAAGGACTCTCTACTAGCCTCCTGAGTTCTGCCTGAAGATGGCCACCGCACTGGTTGGGAACAAGGGCTGAATCTATGATTGCCAGGCAGACCTAGGAGCTGGGGTCCAAAAGCCAGGCAACTTCTGGCTGCAGGGGCCACCTGGAGTCGCCCCCCCAACACCTCCCCAGCTGAGAGGCCCCAAGGCTTGCCTGTCTGGGTCCAGTGCCTGTGCTGGAGGTGCAGAGGTGAGTCCTTGAGTGCCCAGCTGGGCTTCGCCTACTCTGACTCCTCTGCTCCCACGCTCGCTGTCTCTGATTCTGATGAATCCTCCCTTCCCCTAATTAAAGTCTCTTCCTGCCCCTTTGGGGCTGCATGAAAAAAAAAAAAAAAAAAAAAAAGGACACATTATTATCTAAGTAAACAGGAAGAGCATTGTAATCAACTTCCAAAAATCTAGAATGACAGAGACAGCTGGCTACCTAGACAGTCACCCAAAGTTTGTCTGTAGTGTTAGGGCATTTATCTTCAGCCTACCAGCCTAGAGTCTCTTAGTCACTTTTCTCTGTATACTGTAGAATGTCTGGTAGTTTTTTCTGTGAAGCAGGAACCTGAAAGACCATCTCGCCTTGCAAAGTTCAGTGGTCACCTTCCTATGGGTCCTGCATGTCCAGTTTAATAGGACAGTTTGTCAAGCAGTCCAGGAAAGAATAGTTTCTTGCCCAAATGGCTAACTTTTGCCATGAAGAAGAAGATAAACTCCATATGAAGTGTTTTTGGTGCCCATCATCTTTCTTGAAGTAATTGGTGCTGCCAGGAGCAGACATGTCTCATTGTCCAGAAAAGTCTAAGTTTTTAAAACATTTTAAATGCCCTATTCTGTAGGTCTTTGAGGTGTTTGAAGATTACTTATTTATCTGAAATATATCTATGTATATCTAGAAAACCTAACATGACTATAAGTTTGAATATCTGTATTTCTCAACTATGCATTACAATTTCAAATGAGTTGTACAAACAAAATACTTTAAACAAGAGTAGAAATATGCAAATAGTATAAAAAATTAAATTTGTATCAATAAACTAAAATCCATAGCAATGTAAAACACTTCAAACAAGTTGTTGCTCTTTAAAAGCAGATTCAATAATTTACCCTTTCATCCTATCATATCTGCAGCCTATATTTTTATATTATATCCTCCTTTCTTCTTTTAGAAAGAGATTGACTATGACCAATAACAATTTGCAACCAACAATCTAAACATAGACAAACATCCATAATCCATTTTCTGGGAATGTGGGTGTAGTTTCTCATACTACTTCCTGCTAATAGGGGCCACTGGTAATCTTATGGAGGTCCTGAGAAAATTAAGAATTATAGTCAAATCTTGGCTGTAGCATCTGTGAGGATGGATCATCTCAGCCAATTGCTATGAAGCTGGTTTTGGATGTTGGATGATCTGGGCCATGGTGTCATCAGAGACCTTTCAGGGGGTTTTCCTTGATCAAACCATATTTGCCTGGAAGCAATCAACAGGTTCTCATCTTCTGTGGAAACAAGAGCAGAACCTCTTTTCCAAAGCAATGTATCCTCAGACATAAATTTTGAAATTGAGATACCTTTAAAATATACATATTGATTTAAGTCAGTAGTTTTTACAATCAAATACCTTTCTGCAGTTAAACATCCCAAAGACAATATAATCCAGACTCTCTGTGTGATTTCCATCTTTACATGGCTTATTTTTATATTACTTTTACTTTCTCTTTAAAGAATTTATTTTTTAAAACTTTCTATTTCTTTATTCCTATATTATTTCTATATTCCTTTTTCTCTCTCTTTCAAGCCTATGTACATTTTTACACACAGTATAAACTGTTTAGAGTTTATTTCATCTGGATCTATTTTATTGTGAATCTATTGCTTTAACTGCAGCATTCTCTGCCCACCTCAGCTTCCCAACATAGCGGAACTACATTTACAGCCAGCTCCGTGAACCATGCTCCCTCCCACCTCTGGGAAACAGTGGTGGGTCTTTGCTTCCATCCAGCAGCATGTAGCCCAGAAAACTCATTTTTTTTTTTGTACTAGCAAAGGCTAAATCTACTACAAAGCTTAATGTGCGGCCTAGAGATGCCTCTGTGTATGGCTGTGGAAATCAGCCATGTTGCAGGTCAAGCCCACATGTTGTGATGTGTCACCACCCGCATGAGACATGAAGTAGGAACCTGTTTTTGGCTCCGTTTAGAATTGTTTAGCATACAGAACATCCCATAGCACTGTACATTGGTAAAATTTAATTTCAGTATGTGTCAAATTTTACTCCCCCAAAGACTACCAGGAAGAAATTTTTAGAGATATAAATTCATAGAATGGCAATAACAGTAGAGGAAATAATAGCAACAAAATTATTAATACAGAAAAGCAATGATTAGATTTTTAGACTCAAGCAATTTGAGTGTTAAACCTGCATTGGGGAAAGCCAGAGAAAACCATGTCTGTAACTCAGAATTCCCCAAATTTGACAGTTATTAGGACCAACAGTTCTGGAAGTTGAAAGAAAAGGTGCTCAATAAAAGGATGACTTGAAAGTCAGTATCAGAAGCATTCTTCCCTCGCTCCCCTCATCACCCTCTACTGCCAGGAAATGTCACTCAGCGTGTGTGTGTGTGCGCGTGTGTGTGTGTGCGCGTGTGTGTGTGTGCGCGCGCGCGCGTGTGTGTGTGTGTGTGTGTGTGTGTGTGTGTGTGTGTGTGTATGAGAGAGAGAGAGAGAGAGACAGACAGAGACAGAGACAGAGACAGAGAGTTCCTTTCCAGAGACTAGGTCAGGGGTTTCCTGGGAAAACCTTTTCTACTACAGTATAGAACTAAATGATGCTGAGTCCCTTAGGGTCTTAGTTCTTCCACTAGCAGTGAGCCTCCTTCCAGGTAGAAGACTTAAGCCAGCTCTCTGAAATCTGGCTTACTCAAGAATAAAGCCTTTTCAAGTCTGAATACTGGAGTTTCCTTAGTACATCCTCCTGACAGGTCATCCAGCAGCTAAGCTCAGTCTCATCTAAATAACCACAGCCTTTCTTTCCTCACTCTTTTTTTTTTTTTTTTTTTTTGGTTTTTTGAGACAGGGTTTCTCTGTGTAGCTTTGCGCCTTTCCTGGAACTCGCTTTGGAGACCAGGCTGACCTCGAACTCACAAAGATCTGCCTGCCTCTGCCTTCCGAGTGCTGGGATTAAATTCAGCCATATTAAATCATCATATAAAGGTGTGCGCCACCACCGACCGTCTTTCCTCACTCTTAATGTGGTCCATTAACCAAGGATTGCCAGAGATCAGAGAAATACTTATACCATGAGAGACAGAGCTGATGTCAAACTGGCAAATACAAGTTGCTGGTTGCTTAAGGGGAAAAGAACTAAATACACACACACACACACACACACACACACACACACACACACGCACACACACACACACATACACACACACCAAAACCCAAAACCCTAGCATTAATATTTTTTGAGCATGAGAAAAAAAACATGGATGAAGTGAAAGAAATCATCATAAAGTGGAACACCTCTTAGAGGTTAGCAACACTGTGTGAAAATGAAAACTCAGTTGAAGAGCTGAAATATAAGTCGAGAAATTCTTTCAGAAACTGTAGTCAGGTCTGAGGCTCCGCATCAGAGCCTTTGCCTAGCATACATGAAACTGAATTTAATCTTTAGTACTGAAAAAGGATACCTGTATGTATCTGAGTTTACATATGTATCAAAACAAATGAGCATGAATTAGAGAAAGAATAGTTTTGGCTAATGTAGAAAAAAGTTGATATTTGAATAAAAAAGAATATTTAAAAAGTTTAGACCAGCTTATTTTGTAGCTTGGAGTGAAACCAAAGGAGCATTTAATCATTTGAAGTCTTTGATTATAGAAAGAGTGAAAGTTTATTTCTACCAGAACCTCCATGCAGAAAGAAAAGACTGGAATATCATTAGTGACCATTCTAAATGCTTAACAGCAAATAGTGAAAATTATGCTGCATAAACTTATTGGCAAGTCATGGTTTCAATGCACCAGATTTCAGCAAGAACAGAGACGACATAAGCCAGAAGCACAAGGACAGAGGACAGCCTCCTTTTGTAAGTATCTCCAGCTTCTTTCTGAAAACACAGAAGATAGGCTAGGGTGATCTTGTCACTCCTGTGGCTTTTTCTGTAATGGCTCTGGTTCCACCAAGAGAGACAGTTCAATGTCAGATTTACTTCTCCTTCACATTCATCTCTTATATTGCCATTGATTCATTTGGAACATCTTTGAGGTGCTGTGTGTTACAACACTCTGGGAGAATTTAGACAAGATCATACACCCTACCAAAATGCAATAGAGAATTCTGACAATTAAGAAGAAATCCTAGATTAATATTTTGCTTTACCTAAAATGTGCATGAAATTGAGACAGAGGTATTCTTGAAGTCATTTGTTTAATTTATTTCTAGACATAATCTATGTCCATATATTGTGGAAGGTCTTAAAGAAATGTCAATTGTTAATTTAATTTAATTCACATATATTGATACACATTCCCAGATACCCAATACAAGAATCACCTAACATGTTCCAAGTCACACAATTAATTTATAATATTAGAATTTAGGTGCAGGATATTGGTATTTGAATGCTACCAGATAACTGTACTATACAGAAAGAAAATTAAATATATGATTCAGGTTAAAAATATTTTGAAGTGTGTGGTTCAGGTTGACTGTTATATTTTTCTAAAATTTGGTAGTTGCAAGGTTGCTAGTTTCCTTGAAGCTCTCTATAGAAGGTCCAAATTGGACACTGTGTTTAGTTGGTATAAGTTATTGCATACTTGGGACTTGGTTGTTTTTATCTAGTTCACAGGAATGTAAACACAATAAGAATGAGTAGAAGTATGGCATGGTAACATTATGACATGACATTATTCTCGGAGTGCATGGCTAATTCAAAGCAAAGGCCAGCATTACCTATACCTAACTGTGTGCCTTCTTCATAGGGAAGAAGATGCCTTACTATCCACATGCTAAACGTGGGCCCAACATTGACAAGCTCCGGAAATCATCATGAGCTAATTCACTGCTTATGAGAGGGATGGAGCCTGAAGCGATGTATGAGCAAATGCTTGCTTTTACTTTGTGATTATCTTCCTAATTGGCTCTGGAGTAGTTATATGTGTATAACTTCTTTCTTTGATGTATCATTCTGTTTTTCCTTCTATGTTCAGTGGCATTTTCTCTAAACATATGATAGTTGATTTAGTCTCATGGTGGAAACCAGCTGCAAACTGTACATTTAAAATGATCAAACTAAACAAACACAAAAACACAATAGAAAGAGTGATATGAAAAGAAAGTAGAGAGAAGGAAGAAAACAATAACGATGAAAACAGTCAAGGAGAAAAGGAGGAGGAGGCCAAGGAGGAGGAGCAGTAGCCCCTTCAGTAGAGTGGGGACAAACACACCGGAAGGCTGCTTATAGAGTTCCTTTTGATGTTGGAGCATATTTGTTAAAGTTCCTAGATTCTTGGCTGCTACACCACCTCAGAGTCAAGAGTAAGGAAGAGGACAACAAGGGTTCCAAGCACAGAATACTACTGTGCACATAACACACCATTGACCTGTAATGCTTTGCACACAAAATCCAGACAGACATTCTTATCAAAGCAACAATGGACAGTAGATACTCACACACCCAGGAGGGCTGTGCTTCCAGATTTAGTCTGAAATTACTCTTGAATGAGAACCCAAGATGATATGGCAGACAGCTTCCACTAGACACTTACGATGTGCCAAGTCTTGTTCTAAGAAATACTCATGATTTAGTCATGTTCAGGTCTCACAAATAGCAGGAAGTATTATTTCTCCTGACTTTCTGAGGAGGACATTGTAACCTCAGGAGCTGTCATAAGTAATGGTGGCTGGTAAAGGGCAAAGAAAACTCCTCATTCAACTTCTCAGAATATTAGACACCGATCAGTTCCACTTGATGGAAAGAGGAAGCGCTGCATATCTGAGTTTAATCTTTAATTCTATCAGATTAACTATAAAAACCCAGATGGCATTGCCTGCCTGTGACTTAGTTTACTTGTCTACAAAATGGGAAGAGTAATAATGGTGGAGTGAGATGCCGATAGTGGAAAGTCTTTATGAAAATTATAAATAGCATTTATCATAAATAGCCCTGTATTCATGGCTCATATGGCCTGGTCCAAACTTTCACTATTTAGTTATGAAATAAGTGTGATATTATTTAGTCACACACAGAATCACAATCAACCGGTTCTAATATCAAGAGATAAAGTGGCAGGAGAAGCACAGTATGAACTAAACCCTACCTCCCACCACTATTTTCTTTGTGTGCTTCACGATCTGTGACCACCACTCTTGAATGTAAGCACTCTGACATCCGTCTTGTCTTCCCACTTCATATATTCCCAGCATCCTGACAATATGCAACAAAAGTTGCATCTGAGTGGGCTTAGATCAAGCAGCATTTTGGGGGTTCCACTATTCTTAATTCCATTCAGAAATCAAATGCCAAGTGTTCAAAAAGAGAAGATCTTGCAACAAGTGTATGGGCAAATAGATGCCCTTATACTCTGCATGTCAGTATATTCAGAAAATGAGGAAACAGATGTGAAAGTGATGTTCCAAAGCTAGCCACACAACTAGAGGAGTAAAATTATTTCCACACTGAAAATGCTTCCGCAACCACACAATACTTCCTATTCTAGGACCTGAAAAATTCTTGTGTAAAAAAAAGTTGTGATGTAATAAGAGATCTATTTCTTAGTAAAAATAGTGATTATTTACTTGTGCTGAACCAAGGTTATAAGTATACTATGTGTAATAACTCCATCAGGTAATTAACTATTATACCTCACGTTATAAATGAAGAAAGTAAAGCACAGAAGTATTGAAATGATGACTGAATTGGCGTCCAACGTGGTGGCAAGAGTTTCCACCTAAAACCTGAGAAAAGATTCTAAAACGGCGCTAAAAACAGTTCCTAATTGTCTCTCTCAAATGAGCGGCAGCTGCTGGTTTGAGCTACTGGTGGGTTTCTAGCGTGCGTGCTCGACCTGCCTATGGCGGGAATGAGGCCTTTGCAAGTGGCACTTTGAGCTGCATGGTGGATTTAGCCTTTGCTGGTGCAGAGCAAATGGGGAGGTTTCTGGGCTACACGCTGCTTGGCTAAAAGCATAGACCCCCGATAGCTCCCAGAGCTGGCGGTAAACCATGGCCATGTTGGGAAGCTGAGGTGGGTGGATCCAGCAGCCACAGCTGCTGCAGTTTAAGGCAATAGATTCACAATAAGACAGATTCAGATGTAATAGTTTACAATGTGTGTAAAAGATACGTAGGCTTGAAAGAGACAAAAAAGATGATATATAGAGTTATAGAAACAAACACATAGTTTTAAAAAATAAAGTCTTTAAAGAGACAGTAAAATTAATATAAAAAATAAGCCACGTGAAGATGAATATTACACAGAGAATCTGCATTGTGTTGTCTTTGGGACTTGTAACTGCAGAAAAACATTTGATTGTAAAAGCTGTTGAGTTATGCCAAAATGTATATTTTAAAGGTACCTTGACTTCAAAATTTGAATATAAGGATATGTTACTTTGGAAAGGAGACTCTGCTTTTGTTCCCACAGAAAGCAAGAGGCTATGGATTTGTTCAAGATTAAGATACATCAGGTTTGACCAGCCAAGACCCCCTGAAAGGTCTCCTATGACACCATGGCCCAGATGATCCAACATCCAGAATGGTTTCAAGGCAACTGGCTCAGACCATACAGCCTCATGGACTATTCCATAATCCTAAAATTTTCTTTGTTTCCCCATAAGATACAGCGCCCCCTCCAGCAGGAAGTAGTAAGAGAAGCTACGCCCAAATTCCCAAATTATATGTAATTTTACTTTGTTAAGGTTAAAACCTTCCTTTTTGAAAAAAAAAAAAAAGGGGAAGTGCTGTGGGATGTTCTGTATGGCAAATGTGTTGCTGATTAGTCATTAAATAAAACACTGATTGGCCATTGGCTAGGCAGGAAGTGTAGGCGGGACAAGGAGGAGAATAAAGCTGGGAAGTGGAAGGCTGAGTCAGAGAGACACTGCCAGCCGCCACGATGAGAAACAGCATGTGAAGATGCCGGTAAGCCATGAGCCATGTGGCAAGGTATAGATTTATGGAAATGGATTAATTTAAGCTGTAAGAACATTTAGCAAGAAGCCTGCCACGACCATACAGTTTGAAACCAATATAAGTCTCTGTGTTTACTTGGTTGGGTCTGACGGCTGTGGGACTGGCAGGTGAGAGAGATTTGTCCTGACTGTGGGCCAGGCAGGAAAACTCTAGCAACACTGAATATTGCCAAAAAGGAAGTAACAGAGCTGTAAATCAGACCCTTGTGGTCTGTGCATTTGCTCTTATCCATGTGCCTATTGCTTTTGAAATGGTGTTTAGCTAGAGTTTTGGCAATACTTATTGAATGGTGTCAGCTTTTCTATTGATTCTCACCTGGTACTGCATACAAAATTATAGCCACTGTCTTTTCTTTGCCTAGAAACAGAGAAAAAGAAAAGAAACTGGATCACCAGCTACTGCATTCCATGTGTTCTTCCACACCAGTTTGTTTTTTCCTGTGTTTCCAATGCCAGGCCCTAAATTTCTGCCAGGTGTTGGTATAGTGCCAACCTAGACATCTGGTTGAGGCCAAAGTGCCAGAACATGAGTAGCTATAACATGTCCACTCATTCTGCCTCTTCCCACTCCATGAGCAGATCCATCTCTTTCTCATTCATGCATTCACCTTAAGTACACTTGCTTGTGCTATAGTGCCTGCTGCTTTTTGTCTCTTTTTCTTGCTGTGAGTAAAAAGCTAAGGCTGCAGTGGCCTGATATGAATAGTATAGGGAAGAGTCTAGAAGTAGCTCCAGGAGATGTCTGCATACATAGATGCTCACAGGAGACAAAGGGACAACATTATGAAACAGATAAGTCAAGTACGAAAGAAAAAGTTCTCCATACACTTGATTTTTGCTACTATATTCCTACTTTTGACAGATGAATGTTCCTGAACTTCTACAGTGAGGGAAAAAAGGAAGGTAAACATAACTGAAAAGATTAGCACTATGTCTCACTGTCTGGACCCCAGTTACAGATCCATATTCTCTAATTAAAAAAAAATCCAGAAAACCAGAATTGTATGTATCTCTCCTTAATTCAAGCATAAACTAACTTAGAATTTCAAAGTTACTGTTCAGTGGATTGACTCAGCCTAGAACTGTTATTTTCTTCATCTAGTTTTCATGATCAGTGAGGTTCAGGAGGGGACAGATGCAAGTGGCTGAGAACCAGTTTGCCTGGGCTGGAGTGTGAGGCAACCATGTTTTCTCCTTAGCAGTAACTGTGGGATTGGTCTCTTCAGGTATGTTACTGGCAGATAACCATCCACTGAGGAGAATCATGAATGGAATATAACATCACTTTGTTTCTCATCTTCCTCTAGTGAATTCTGAAAATAATTGCCTATTGTTTAAATAAATGTTACCCTTGAAAAATTACATTGAAGCAGCTATAAACAAACTGGGAAGAATGGGCCTTCAGTAACTGCCTCTAATTGTGGTTAAAACAGTGTTCTAACCTTGATCCCAGGCATAATAAATAAGAAATACAACCAATAAGAGAAAATCATGAAGGAAAAGATGGTATGTCATGAACACAAATCTTTTCACTTTCTCCCCCAAACCACAATTGGAGAATACTACTTTCCTATGGCATTTCCAGTGGTCTTGAAAATGATTTTGAAGTTGAAATGTTCTTTTTTAAATAATAACTTTATAGTGCATAAACCTGGTCAATATCATCTCAACAAAGTGATCAAATATAGTATAGCATCACAAGTAATTAGATGTATTGATTTCACATGCCTTCTGGTACAAGGTACTGACAAATAGCATGACATCACTTTTTTGATGGAACTACTTAGCTCTAACCTGATCATGAGACCATATCAAATTAACCAAAATTGAGGAATGATAGCTAATTAATACTTCTCAAAGTTTCAAGGTTCTGAAAGACAAAAAGGAAATGTCTTGGATCAGGGAATACATAACAACAAACTACAATGAGACATATCAACTGATTATCAGATAATAAAATAAGTAGGTAGAACAGTTGGAAACATTGGAAAAGATCTGTAGTTTAATTAACAGTATTACACTCATATTAATGTCCTGTTTCAGCTAATTTTTATGTTAGTCCCATAAAATGTACCTTTAGGAAAGCTAAGTGAAAGATATAGAAATGTTCTGGGAACTAATTTTGAAGCTTTTTTGAAAGTCTAAAATCATAGCAAAATAGAGGCCTCAACCCTACACAAAAACTCCAGGAAACTAAAGAATGCTGAGAGTGGGAGAAATAAACTTCCCCAGGTAAGAGCACACCAATTTGTTATTCAATACTAAATGGTCAATTCTAAAAATATATACATACAAGTAACATTTGTTGCGAGATATTTGCACACTGTGTAAAGATGTATTGCTGTGATTGGTGTAAAAAAAAGAATGGCCAGTAACTGGCAGGAGGTATAGGCAGGACTTCCTCACAGGGAGAGATAGGAGGAGGAATCTAGGTGGGTGAGAGAAACACAGATACACGTAGGAAGCAGGATGGGCCACATGTAACAGAACATAGATTAATAGAAATGTATTAATTTAAGTTATAAGAGCTAGTTAAAATCTTTTAAGATTTATGCTACATGTTGTACTGAATGTGGCACAAATTCATAGAAAAGCCACTTGCCTGTGACCTTACAGGATCCAGCTCAGTCCTGAGCTGCACATGGGCTGGAGTCCCTAACCAGCTGGATCCAGGTGGCTGGGTCTTTCACTTTTTCTCTCCTGGTGTGTTGTGGGCTCTCCCTGGACCCCCATCTCGAGCTGCTACCACACTAGGTAGCTGCCTTGAAACCCACTTGGGTTTCTACTCTTCTATGCAGTTGGCAGAGTTGGTGAGTCAGTTAAGATTTCTTAAAGGGAGAAATTAGTTGTTTGATAACATATTAGGTGATCTGAAAATGGAACAACTAAATGAGAGGATAATTAATGTTGATGAGATAGATGTAATGTCAATTATAAATATTATTTGTTTGATCATTTCTATTTTATCATTTAAAAAGTTGGTTAATGTGAGTGCCAAGATAAAAAATTTAGAAATACTTGATAAAATGGACTATAGAGAAATTCAGACTCAGACAGAGGAATTTAAAGGTGAACCAATCTCAGCATTACATTATATGGTCACAGAAAAACAGCCTAAGGTTTTCAAATAGCCAACTTCAATCTATCCATACATATAGGAACTGCCAAATGCTCAAGGCTGTGAATGAGCAGATTGGATTCCTGTGCAAATGTTAGATTTGAGAAGACTCGAAGATTCAAAGAAGTGTTATATGGTATGCATTCTCTGTTTGTGAAGCAAATGTTAAATTGTGGTCAACTTGTAATAGAATTATCCCTCAAGACTGGAAAGATTTGATTACAGTTGTCATAGAGGCTGGTCCCCAGTTACAATGGAGAACCTGGTGGAAAGATGAGGCTAAGACCATTGAAAAATGATGTAGAGCTAGAGATATGGAAATTTCCCAAGATCAACTTCTTGGAGAAGGCAATTATGCTGATATACCCTAATTCTATGCCATGTGGCAGCCATGAAGCCAGGAATTGAAGAAGTAGGAAAGAAAATTGAGTTATTTACAAAAGTTATACAGGGCCCAAAAAAACCTTCATGGATTTCTTACAAAGGCTGTCTTCAACAGTACATAGAATGATACCAAATTCAGAAGCTAGACAGATAATAATTGAATCTCTGGCTTTTGAGAATGATAATGCAAAAGGATAATTAGGCTGTTAAAGGCAAGATCAGCACACTTGGAGAAATGGATCTGAGATACAATTAATATTGAATATCATGACCATGATGATACTTGGATAGGAGAGGTGATTTCCAGAGGTCTGAAGAAAAATAATAGTTTAAGATGCTTTAATTGTGGTAAACAAGGTCACCTAAAAAGAGATTGTAAACAGGGCAATCCTAGATACAATGTTTCTTCAAGAAACAATGGCAACAGGATACCCTTCCTTCTGGATTATGCAGAAGGTGTGGTAAAGGCAAACATTGGACTAACAAATGTAGATCATCAAGGGACAGACAAGGTAATTCTTTGCCTTTGCCATTGGTAAACTCCCTGAGAGGCCTCTTGCAGGCCCCCATGACAAATTTGGTTCAGTCCTTTCCTGCCATCATAGAATCTGCAAATGCTTCACAGAGCAATTAAAGAACCTAATGCCTATTGTAAAAAAAACCATACTGCTTGAGGTGATAGAACAGCTATAGAAGAGAGAATAAAAATTTGGGAGAAACCAGAAAGTAAATTTTTTTTTGCAAACTTCTATAAATGAACAAAGGCCAAAATTAAAAAAATGAATAAACAACATTCTCTTGAAGGTCTTGTAGAAACACGTATGGATGTAACAATAATTGCACCAGAATCTCGGCATCCAAATTGGCCTCTTCAGGAGGAAACATTCAGTTTTTAGGGATTGGAACATTATCACAAGTGAAATGGAGCACAAGATGGGTTTAATGTATGGGGCTAGAAGGATAGAGAGGAAAATTAAAGCCATATGTGGCTAATATAGCTATGAATTTATGGGGTCATGATCTATTGCAACAATGGAATAGCTAGAATAACATTCCTTCAACCTCAGAAACAATCCATAAACTAACACATGTTTCTGAGAGAAATATTAGAGGATATTATAAAGAACAGTCACCAACCATCCAGACTGTACAAGAGCAGGGCACAACAACTGCTGATCTTCCAAAGATACCAACAGCTCTACCTTTAAAATGGTTAACAGACAATCCTGTATGGGTTCAGCAATGGCCTTTAACAAAAGAGAAACTATAGGCCTTAGAACAGCTGGTACAAGAGAAGTTAAATGCTCAGCATATTAAAGAATCAACTAGTCTTTGGAATTCTCCTGTATTTGTTATTAAAAAGAAATCTGGGAAGTGGAAAATGGGTAACAGATCTAAGTGGTATTAAGAAGGTAATTCAGCCAATGTGATCTCTACAATCTAGAATTCCTTTGACTACTCTGTTACCTAAGGATGGCCTCTTATAGTTATCAATTTAAAAGACTGTTTCTTCTCAATACAAGAAAAAGACAGAAGAAAATTGCCTTCACAGTACCTACTTATAATAATTCCCAGCCAGTCAGGAGATATCAATGGAAGGTTCTCCCACAGGGAATGTTATAGCCCAACTCTGTGCCAATATTTTGTAAAGATGAATATTACACAGAGAATCTGGATTGTGTTGTCTTTGGGATTTTTAACTGCAGAAAAACATTTGATTGTAAAAGCTGTTGAGTTATGCCAATATGTATATTTTAAAGATACTTTGACTTCAAAATTTGGATATAAGGATATGTTGCTTTGGAAAGGAGATTCTGCTTTTGTTCCCATAGAAAGCCAAAGGCTATGGATTTGTTCCAGATTAAGATACATCAGGTTTGACCAGCCAAGACCCCCTGAAAGGTCTCCGATGACACCAAGGCCCAGATGATCCAACATCCAGAATGGTTTCAAGGCAACTGGCTCAGACAATACACCCTCATGGACTATTCCATAATCATAAAATTTTCTTTGTGTCCCCATAAGATACAGCGTCCCCTCCAGCAGGAAGTAGTAAAAGAAGCTACACCCAAATTCCCAAATTATATGTAATTTTACTTTGTTAAGGTTAAAACCTTCCTTTTGGAAAAAAAAAGAAAAGGGGAAGTGCTGTGGGATGGTCTGTATGACAAGTGTGTTGCTGATTGGTGAATAAATAAATCACTGATTAGCCATTGGCTAGGCAGGAAGTATAGGCGGGACAAGGAGGAGAATAAATCTGGGAAGTGGAAGGCTGAGTCAGAGAGACACTGCCAGCCGCCACGATGACAAACAGCATGTGAAGATGCCAGTAAGCCACGAGCCATGTGGCAAGGCATAGATTAATGGAAATGGATTAATTTAAGCTGTAAGAACAGCTAGCAAGAAGCCTGCTACAGTCATACAGTTTGTAACCAATATAAGTCTCTGTGTTTACTTGGTTGGGTCTGAGCGACTGTGGGACTGGCAGGTGATAGAGATTTTTCCTGACTGTGGGCCAGGCAGGAAAACTCTAGCTACATGTGGATACTTTAGAAAGAATGTTTGAAGTAGTAAAGAAAATTTCGCCTTGTTGGGGATTACAAATTGATCCTGAAAAGATACAAAGAGGGAAATTCCATTAATTATTCAGGATATAAAATAGGTCTAGAAAAAAATTAAACCCCCAAAAGTACAAATCAGGAGAGATTGATTACAGACTCTTAATGACGTTCAAAGATTATTCAAAGGTATTTCCAATCTATGGACCACTAATTGGGGTAAAAAAATGATGAACTGAATAATTTGTTCAAAACCATAAAGGTTGACAAGGACTTAAATAGTTCAAAAGAATTATCAGCTGAAGCTGAAAAGAATTGGCTTTAGTGGAAAAGAAAATACAAGATGCACATATGGATCATGTGGATCCAAAGCTTGATTGCATTTTGGTTATTTTACCCTCTAAGCATTCTCCTACAGGAATTTTAATTCAGAGGGAAGATATTATATTGTAATAGATATTTCTACAAAATAAACAGAGTTAAAAAGTAAAAACTTATGTGGAAAAGATCTCTGAGTTGATTTTAAGAGGAAAATTAAGACTTTGTCAATTAGCAGGAATAGACCCAGCAGAAATTGTAGTACCTTTAACTAATGATCTAATTGACAAATTATGGGCAGAAAATGAATCTTGGCAAAGAATTCACAGTAATTTTTTTGGGTGAGATTAACAACAAATATCCCGAAAGTGATAGAATTCAACTTATAAAGAGAACTATCTGGATATTGCCTCACATTGTATGGGAAACACCAATATCTAAAACCCCTACATTTTATACAGACATTAACAAACAAGGAAAGGCAGGTTACAAGTCAGAAAATTTAAGTAAAGTGGTTCGAAGTACTTATAATTCTGTCCAAAAATCAGAATTATATGCCATTCTGATTGTATTAATGGATTTTTTTGTAACGTCTCAACGTAATTACTGACTCTAAGTATGCTGAAAAAAAAGGTTCTTACATATTGAAACTGCTGGATTTATCTCTGATGAGTCAGAATTAACTTAATTATTATTCAGTTACAAGAAATAATCAGGAATAGGAATCATTCCTTGCCGGGCGGTGGTGGCGCACGCCTTTAATCCCAGCACTCGGGAGGCAAAGACAGGCGGATCTCCATGAGTTCCAGGCCAGCCTGGGCTACCAAGTGAGTTCCAGGAAAGGCGCAAAGCTACACAGAGAAACCTTGTCTCGAAAAACCAAAAAAAAAAAAAGAAAAGGAATCATTCCTTATATATAGCTCACATCTGATCCCATGTGGGTCTGCCAGACCCTCTAGCACAAAGTCATGAGAAGATTGGTAAACTGTTGAGAGAAAAATGTGCTGGAAGCCTCAGAGTTTCATAAAAAAAAATATCATGTCAATAGTAAAGATTTAAAAAAGGATTTTTCCATAACTTGGCAAGAAGCCAAGGAAATTATAAGGAAATGTCCTACTTGTTCTTTTTGTAAACAGACTCTACTACCAGCAGGATGTAACCCAATGGGTACTCAGAGGAAAGAAATCTGGCAGATGGATGTGTTTTGTTTTGTAGAATTTGGAAAATTGAAATACGTACATCACACCATTGATACCTATAAAGGATTTCAATGGGCAACTTCTCTGTGTTCCGAGAAGGCTGATTTTGTAATCACACATTTTCTAGAAGTTATGGTCATCATAAGTATAACTGTACAAATTAAAACTAACAGTGCTCCAGCATATGTCTCTGGTAAAATGAAACAGTATTTTTTTTTCTTATTACAATATAAAGCATATTACAGGTATACCACACAATCCTATGGGCCAAGCAGTCATAGAAAGTTCAAACCAAATTCTAAAGTATATGCTAAATTAAAAGGAGTAACAAAAAACCCCAGAAATAGATTACATAATATTCTATTAATTTTGAATTTTCTCATTGCTAATGAGAAAGGAACAACTATTGGTGAAATTATTAAGGCCACTCCACGTAGTTAAAAGGAGATTTATTTAATGGCGTAACTTACAAAGTAAGGGATAGGTAGGTCGCGGGGTCTGGGGAAGGTGTATCGCAGTCCAGCGATCGCAGTCCAGCGGTGTTCTCTGGAGCCCTGCTTGGTCCACCTCTCCCGTCCAGGGTCCCGGAACCGAGCGCGAGCCCGCCGATCCAGCTCTCCAGTCTCCAGGCGCCTCCCTTCGCCCCGCCTTGCAGGCGTGACAGTTGCTGAAGTCTCAATGGGGGTTGGAACTTCCAGATCAAAGCTGGAATGGCTACCCACTACAAACAACAGCTGGGGAGAGACACTGGATAATAGGAAAAAACTACAGAATTAAATTAGCCTATATACTTTAAAGATGCACTGACCTCAGAATGGAAACCAGGATATGTATTATGTTGGGGATGAGGTTTTGCTTTTGTTTCTACAGGAGAAGAAGTGCTATGGATACCATCAAAATTGATAAAGGTTCAATTTGAATAAGAGAGAACTCTTAATTAGAAGAGGTAATAGTTCATCAACTAGCATGACCATTCAATTTAAACTAACTTATACCACTAACAAATGTTTTTCATTTAATCAGACATAACTTTCCAAAAGGGAACCTCCCCAAAGTTAGGCTTGGTGAAGAGTTCTTGTTTTGGCTTTCAGGAGAATGAAGGCTAGGGAATCTGAAGAACACTGGACAAATGAGACATCTGAAAACAAAAAAGGACAAATCATCCAGAAGAAAATGTCCCAAATAAAAGAGTAAATTAGCCTATTGGTATATCACATATTTAACAGGACAAAATTTCATAAGTCTTCCTAAATGTTTGTTGCTGCTGTTCTCTGCAGACATATAATTCAGATGGTCTTTATGTAGTCCTAGTTCAATTAAAAATTAAAGCTGGCTTTAGAGCTGGAGCATGGTTCTCTTCTTCTCTAAATCCAAACATGCTTGTTAAAAGAAAATGCAAAATCTCTGTATCATGTCAGAAAAGCCACCTGATATGGGACAGAGGAAAAAACAAAATTAAGGGACTATTTTATTGCCACTATTCTCATAATTCTTTGGTTTTATTTTGACTCTTTAACACTTTTCTTAAGGTATGAATTTTATATCAAAATTTATTATATATATATATTTTAATTTTTGCCATGATGTTAGTGGTCATATAGAGTACTAGCTAATCCTAGAAAAAAAGGCTTTATCTAGCTTCCTGTACATGATTTTGGGTTTGAGTGTCTTTCAGTTTTCTGTAGGGAACCATGACCATGCCTAACAGTGACTTTGAAGTCTCCAAAAATATGATGGGGCCCCACAATGATAATTTCATCAGGATGATGATAATACCACTAAGCTGACAAACATCACCCAAAGCTGGACTATAAACTGCTCAGGACAGTTTTGAGATGGCTAGCTGAGATGATTCAGCCTCAGAGACTACTTGAGCAGGGATTTGGGACAAGCCCTGCATTTTCCCATTATGCAGAGGCTGTACAAAAAATGATACAACTACCTCTCCTAGGACTTGACAATTAACCCAAAATTTTTCTTTTCAGGATCTCCTAAATATGCTGTTGCCTTCAGACAACAGGAAGTAATTTTAAGAAAATGATGCCCACATTCCCAAGAGGTAGGGTGAGTGGTTTTTGGTTATTCAGTGGGTTATGGATAATTGTCATTGTTTAGGATGGTTGGCTACAAGTTGTTATTGTTAATAGTCAGGAAAAAAAGCTAAGCAAGGAGATTAGATTTAGGGTTCTTGTTTGAAAAAAAGAAAGAAAAGAAAAAAGAGGATATAAATAAAAGGTAGATTATTGGATCTACTCTAAAAATATAGAAATGAGAGGATGGGGTAGATTATTGAATCTATGCTGAAAAGGGGAGGATATAGATATAAGATAAAAAGGTAGATTATTGAAACTACTTTTAAAAAAGTAATTACTAGTTTTAAATATTTTACATTGAATTGAATTTTTGTATATTTTATATAAATTTTGTATATTGATGCAAATTTGAGATTAATTTTGTTAGAAAATACTATACATACATTTCTAATCTTGTTCAAGATATTGTACCTATACAGCTCATTTAACAATGTAATGCAAATTGCTCATCCTTGAAAGTTATTACCAACTAATTAGGATATAAGAAATGCATGCTAATAGTCATTACAATCAAACTTGTAGTCATATTAGGTATGTTTTCAAGGTCAAACAGATATATTTCAAATACACAGGTCATCTTCAGACACTTCAGAGATCTACACAATATGTCATTTAAGATGTTTTAATAACATAGATTTTTTTTAGACTATGTCTGCTCCTCGCAGCACCAATCTACTTCAGAAAAGATGATGGGCATTGAAGAAACTCCAAATGGAGTTTACTTTCTTTGTGGCAAAAGTTAGCCAATGGGCACGAAAGTACCCTTACATCAACTGCTGACAGTATGCTCTCCAAAATGGACAAGAAGGACACAAAAGAAAGGACTGCTGATCCTTGCCAAGACAGAGTAGGAAGGCTCTTTAGAAAATCCTGCTTCACAGAAAAGTCTGTCAGGTATGCTAGGCCTGTAGGCTGAAGATGGATTCCCCAATGTTGCAGAGGAACAACTGGTGACTGTCCAGGCAGCCAGCTGTTTCTGTCATTCCTCACATGTCTGAGGGAGTTGAAGATTAAATAGTTATAGTTATAGATTTTCTTGTTAACAAATTCAGAAAAGGAGCTCACTACAGATGTGTAATGTATATAACTTCAAAAGACATCAAAAGATAGTTTTGGATTGGTAATGCAAATTAGGATATAAGGTAAATTAGATACAATCCTTTGGATTCACAAAGATAGGATAGATAATGGAGTATTTTATCTGAATTTGTCAAATGCAAATGGATTATACATTGCTGATGCATTTATTGCCTGTATATATTGTATATACTTATTGTACTTACTGTATATAGTTTTTCTTATATTAGTTATAACCTTTTTTCATTATTTTAGACAAAAAGGGGGAAATATGGTGTTATATTGTGTTCCCCAATAAAACTTACCTAGGGATCAGAGGATAGAGTCAGCCACTAAATTAGACATTGAAGTCAGGCAGTGGTGGTACACAATTTTAATCCTATCACTCAGGAGGCAGAGATCTGTCTGGATCTCTGTGAGTTCATGGCCACACTGGGCTACATGAGGGAAACAGAACCAGGTAGTGATACACTTTTAATCCTAGGAAGTAATATGGCAGGACACAGAAACGTTTATAAGGTGTGAGTGAAGAAACAGGAACTTGCTTTCTTGAGGCTGAGGTTTTAGTAGAGGTAAGCTAGAGGCTGGCTGTTCTGCTTCTCTGATTTTTCAGCTTTCACTCCAATATCTGGCTCTGGGCTTTTTATTTTAAGACCTTTTAAGATTCATGTTGCAGAGTCCTATACACCAAGTACCCAAATTTCTTCAAGTTTGTCTCAGTGTGCCACATTAATATTATTTTGTAGGTTGAGAAAACCACTAAATGTTGCCTCTAGTATACATTCTCTACCAAAACACCTTCTGCTTTAATTATGAACTCAACATGCAATTGTGATTATCCATAGCAAACTGTTAAGTCTAAATAATGACTGGGAAATATTAAACTAAGTTATTTCATTGCCATCCCTTTTTATTTGTAAATAACACCCTATTTTCTACCCAGGCTCAACTGAAGGAATCCTCCTCCCCCAACATTCTTAATACTTTCTGAAAACCTTGGAATAGTATTATATTGGGGCTGGAAATGTTCTTTTTGGTTGTTCAGTTTGCAGTAAATTTTTATGCAATTTGTATAATATCTCAGGGCACATATTTAATGTTACAGTAATATAAATTTCTAAGGCCAAATAAATGTGGTGGTCTGTACAAACCTATTCTTTCTTTCATTCTAACCTTGTTTTTATTATTTTCCCAAACATCTAATAAGTTGTTAACTGAATCATTGGACATTGGGAGCAGTCACAACAAGCATGCCATAATAGAAACACGATTCTGCTCAGTGTCTGAATCATTCCCTTCTTTATAAAAACTAGTAAGATCAAAATCTTATTAAAAACAATTTTAGGGCTGGAGAGACATCTGATGTGCCACACAAATAAGAACCTGAGTTTAGATCCCAGCAACCATGATAGTGTGTGTGTGTGTGTGTGTGTGTGTGTGTGTGTGTGTGTGTATGCCCAGTTTAACCTCCCACTGTGAAGTGCAGAAACCAGAGGATCACTGGGGCTTGCTTACTGCCAGCCTAGCCCCAGATTCAGTGAGAGACTTCATCTCAGGGGAAATAATGCAGAAAGGGATAGAGCAGGACACCCAGCATTGAGTTCCAGTCTCTGAGCATACACACAGAAATGCATAAACACGCAGTGCACATATACCCCACATACACCTTAGCACCACCAAAGCTGCATCCTCCATCAAGTCTTGCCTCCTTTGCTTATAGTGGAGAGAGCATCTCTTGCTTCCTTTCTCTGCTTGTTCTAAAGTATTTTCCTAGTATCCTCCCTTTTCTTTCTTCATGCTGCACACACACACAACGCACACAGACAACTATACATACACACACATACACACATAACACACACACAGCACACATTACACACACAACATGCACCCAAACACATAACACACACATACACACACAACACGTACACACAACACATACACACAAAGCACACACCATGCACACACACACACACACAGCACACACATAACATACACACAACACACACACCTTAGGATGTTGAAGAATGTTTTTCAGAAGAAATACACTCTCTCATTTCCTTTTCCTTGAAATTTTAATTTGGGCAGAGTCCAAAGAATTCCCACAAACAAGACGTACACAGTAGCCGTCACGAACCTCATCACACTCCCACTTAGGCCAGCTTCCTGTTTTGTTGTTCAAAGATGGGGAAGATGCAAGTCAAAGAGGAAGCCACTGAGAGCTGGCCAGGGGCAGCAAAGCAGAGACCGTTTCTGCTCAGAAGGCGGAGCACTTCTACAGCATTGTGACTGTCGCTGTCCAGACCTCGGTGCTGAATCTTAAAGGCTAGGCTTGCTTTCGCCAGTTCAACCCCTCCGAATCCACATGGTCTCTTATTCTCTACGGAAAAGCTGTCTTTCACAAAGATACACAGTGTATTTAATGTGAACGTAGTGAAACAGCTTCAGGTCAGCGCCCAAAGTGAAATTTCTAAGTTAGGGAAAAATAGAAAAGTTCTGGGGGTTATGAAACTTACTCCTCCCTTTCCTGAGTCAATACAAAAATCTTTGGAGCCCTAAACCTTCTTATTGAAAATTCAATACATTTTTCTATTTTGAAAACTCATGTTGCTAATAAATTACACACACACACACACACACACACACACACACACACACACCCCACAATGTAAATACTGCAATGATGGTGGTGGTGAGCTTCAAATGGTCTCGGGTAGAATTTTAGATATTGCTTTCTTTAGCAGGGCCAGAAACAAGAGAGAAGGAATTACGAGTGATTTAAAACGTACTTTGAAAACGTTTCAACACCGTCTTACAGAAGCGCTCATTTTCTTAGATGATTTGGGATAGAAGGAACGCAGCAGGTAGCTTCCCTCCTGAGCTTCAGCCTCTGTCAGATTTGAAAGATCTAAGCTCGAGTCCTGTTTTTTGTCGGTTTGTTTTAAAGCAAATGCTGATACTCAAGGGCCATTAGAATCCTATCTTCACTCCCCACCCCCAGGCACATAGGAGACAAGTAACACAGAGAAAATAGATGGGGGAGGGTGCGCTTCCTGCCTTGCGATCTTGGTAGTTGTATTCAAATGGAGCGCTTCTCTTTGAAGAACGGAGATGTTTCTCATAGCTACAGTATTTATGGGCAGACAGCAGAATTGACGGATCCCACTAAACAGTTCTTTCCTTTTCTTAATCCTTCCCTGCTTATTTTAGTCGTTTCTCCACCCCGCCGGGAATACCATCCAGTTCTCAGTCCAGGTAGATCTGACGTCAAGAGATGGCTTTCGTAGATTTGACGTGTAAACACTCATTTCTATTCTGGCTGGGAAGGCTGGGGCTCCACTCAGCCGGCAGATTGAAGCGCTTCAGTGAGCGCTCGCTCGCCGCCGCCCAGCCTCTCCCAGAGCGCCTGCTAGCCTTAGCAGAGCAACCCCGAGCCTTGTGTGGTTCAGAGCGGAAGGGTGGAAAGGTCGGGTCTAGCTGGTGTTTCTCCTGTCTGCCTTCTTTTCTCTTTTCTTGTTTGTGTGAGAGCAAGGGTGTGAGCCATGGAGCAAAGAGGATGGTCTTTGCAGTGTACAGCTTTCGCCCTCTTTTGCGCTTGGTGTGCTCTTAACAGTGTAAAAGCCAAGAGGCAATTTGTCAATGAATGGGCAGCGGAGATCCCCGGAGGGCCGGAGGCTGCCTCTGCCATCGCCGAGGAGCTGGGCTATGACCTCTTGGGTCAGGTAAGAGTTTCCACTTTCGAGAAACTTTGTGGAGCTTGAGGACACTGGTGGGGCTGGAGCAGTCTCCTGAGTGGGATCCGCAGATTGCACTCCCCTGCTCTCAGTGTTACAAACAGCTAGGATCATCCCCTTTGCCCCCGCACCCCCTGCGCGCTTTCAGAGGGAAAACGCTTGCATTATTTATTGTTTGGGCTGGGCTCCGCCAAGCAAGTGGAAGCTGTGGCGGCTTAGCAGACCCTGATCTCTCTGTTGTCCGCTCTAGACTTGAAATCCGCACCCATGAGGTTTGGAAAATAAAATCCCAAACGTTTGTTCGGGGAACTTGAGGTGTACACAGGCTCTCGCATTCCGTGGGAGAGCCAGTGCGCTTGGTCGTCCGTGCCCCCGTCCCCCCCCCCCCCCCCCCTCTCCCGGACGCAGGCCGCCTGCGTCCAGAGCCGGCGCTTTCCTTCCTTTCAATATGGCAGCACCAGCTCCTAGTCCTGAAGCCAGGGGCCAGGCAGGCTAGGAGATGCCCGCGTGTAGGGGCGCGCCCAGAGCTCGCAGAGAGCGCCAGCTGCTGGGACTAGTGACTCCGGGTTTGGGGTTGGTGTCGCTGGTGCAGAGTGGTGGGGGAAGCTGAAAGGGGACTAGGTAAAGGAAGACGTCCGAGCATCCTTTATGGGGGAGTTTAAGGTTTTATCAATAACTTGTGAAGTCCGAGCTTCCTAACTTTGCATCGCCAATGTCTCAGGGTCTAGCTGCAGAAACGACTGGGGGAAAGATCTCTTTCTATCTTGTTCCTCGGCCAAGTGCAAAATCATTTCCTAGGGGGTGTCAGATTATGAGATAAACTGATGTCTGTCCAAACGCGTGCTGAATTAACAGGCAGGCAGGGAGGGGCGCGCAGAAGCATTAAGTGAGAGCCTGTTTGGCAGAGGGATCCCAAAGGGGAATCCAGAGGGTGTAATTTCTAATCTGAGCTTTCTTTTTCCTTGACGTAGAGTCAAACCCTCGACCCTTGCCGGGGAAATAGTCCACAGTTAAGCGGGGGAGGGGGTAGTTGTAAAACATTTTGGCGCGTTTTCTATTCCGGAGGTGGTGACTGAGACTCTGAAGTCACAGATGAGTAATCGGCGTGGGCGGTGTCGTTTCCATGCATCAAATCCACTAGGAAATACGCCTTCTCTAGCCAGAGGCTTCCTTCTCTCTCTAATTTTGTGAGGCAAAAGGTCTTTGAAAGGCCCAGCATGAAACTCAGTAAATTCCCTGTGTCTTTTTGAACAATCCCTTAGGGACTGGGGACTAAAAAGGAGGAAAAGACATGCTCTCAGTGGAATTCAGATCTAGAGGACAGTGGATTAGAAATAAATAATGGCACCTGAATGTAATTTGTGTAAGAGAAGTTGCAGTTGGTGGTTTAAGGCAGCATCTTTTTTGTTTGTTTGTTTGTTTTGTTTTTTTTTTTTGTTTGTTTTTTTGTTTTTTTTTTTTGATAGAAGGGAGAAAGAGTAAAAGGGTATTTGGGAGGCAGGTAAGAAAGCTACTGAAAATATCTACTATGCAGGGTTGGAAATAAGAGTCAGAGACTGCCTGGAGAACACTTGAGGCTGGAGAAGCACTCCAGCATGGAAAACAGCTTGCAGGGAAACAGAGACACAATAGCTTCAGAATAAGTTTGTTTATTGTGTGCAATTCTTGAGCATTTGGGAACCAAAAGAGAGTATTAGAAGGAATTATTCTGGTGGGTACTATAAGCACAGTGGAAATTTGTTTGTCCTGGGGACGTGGAGGTAGTATTTAGTCGGCTGCTTGGTGTTTTTGATTGGGAAAGAAAACACATAAAACTCTTTTTTTCCTCCCTCACACATTAGCCCCAGACACATATCCAAACCTAGACCACTCTGTATGAAAATAATTTTTCAAAATAAACTAGCTTCCTTCTACTCATTTTAAGTTAAAATGCCGTATTCAGTAACAAAATTTCAGAAAATAATAATTTGCTTTCCTGGTTCTGCTTACATCCCATTTTGTTTAGTATTTCTAAAACCATACTAATTTAAGACAAATATCCTAACATTACAGCCTCATGAAAAAGCTAGGAATAGAGTAGAGACAAGGAGCAAAGCAACTGACAATAGTTTTCTTATGGCTTTTGATATCTCTTCCCAGTTCCATCTACAGCTCACAGTAGATTCACTGCCTGTGGCTCTGTTTTGCAGCTAAGCCTCAGCATTTCCACTAAAAGCATTCTCTGGGTAATAAGAACCACCAACATAAAGAACATACTTCTTTTGAAACAACACAATTGTTTGTCTCAATTTTTTTAAAAAATCAGGCATCTAAAAGATTTAGTCAATTCACATTTTGTATTGGTTAATGTAAAAGGACATTAGCTCAAAGAGTGTTAAGCATAGTTCTAAATGATCCAGAGGGTATTGATAGCTACCAAAGAAGTACAAATATCCTGAGGTGGGGCACATGTCTTAAATGCAGTATACTTCATGGAAGCACTGAACTAATGAAAAACTGAACCACCAATGATGGCTGGTAAAATTTATCACAATTGATTCTTTATACCTACAATATTTTATTTTAACTGAATGTGGCAGTAATCACTAATAAATCCTAAGGAATTTTCTTGTGTTACACAAATATTCTTTTCTGATAGTTTATATTTGTTTAAATGGACATGTTTTGAGAAATATCTACATATACATTTTGTTTCATCAACAAAATACCAAGTTACTCCTCTAAAATAAAAAGCACCTTATTGCTATGTGAAACAGAAGCATCCCTATTCTTGAGTACTGAGGGTCATCTCAAAACTTCCGTGCCTTCCTCGTGAAGAAAAAGTTAACTTCAGTGGGTTTAATAAAATACATTTTTATTACTAAAAGCCAAGTAACTGGGTTAGTTGATTTTTGAACTAGTCTGTATATACATTCTGAAGAAAGCGGATTGTTGTTTTGATTTTTTTAATAGATTGGATCACTTGAAAATCACTACTTATTCAAACACAAAAACCATCCTCGAAGGTCTCGAAGAAGTGCTCTTCATATCACTAAGAGGTTATCTGATGATGATCGTGTAAGTGTGCATTTGTCCTAAAACTCACAGTCTGACTAACTGCTTCCTAGATAACTCCCAACAGGAGCAAAAGCATTTTACATTTGATCCTTTTGTCTTATGATCATGATTGCTTCTCTATATTGCTTATTATTTCTTTCTGTAGAATTATAATTGCTCATAATATGTTTGGGTTAGATTAAGCTAACATTAATTTTATACGTAGCTTAGTTATATGTGATATATATTAATACAGCTAGAGTTGAGTTTTGAGTGTTGAAAATCAAGGGGAAAATTTAATGAAATAATTGACACTGTAGTCAGTCAACAGCCTTTTATATGGTATGTGACAAATATGAAATGTTCCTTCTTGAAATTCTTGAACTCAGAAAATGTAAAGATAATTTTAATACAAACCCAGTGGTGCCAAAGAAATATGTAGACCTGGCTTTTAATAACACTTCAGTATAACTGAAAAGCATTTTACCAGTTGCACTGTTAAAATGTATTAGTGTTTATGAGAAAGCTTCTAACCTATTTCTTTATGAGGTAAGTGTTTCTAAGCATGTTATGTTCTTTGTCCCAAACTGTCCCAGCTCTTTCCAACCTTGTTTGTATACCAAGTCATGATCATTTGGCAATAGCAAGGAATATCTAGGACCAATATAGATAAACAGTGTGAGGACAATTCGAATGCATATTTAATTATACCTATTGGTTTGCGGATCTATTTTTCAAGGTCAGAAGTTATGCTAACAAAAGACTGAATGAATACATTAGGGGTACTGAAATACATACACACAATGTTGCCTTCTCTTCTGACCCTGGTGTTCCTAGGGAAATGCATGCTGGTTGGTCTGATGTCTGTATACATGACTGATGTTTCTTAGGACACACTGAGAGTTACTGTGAGAAACAGAGAGTGTTGTCTCAACTTGGGGAGGGAGGAGAAGCTAAGTGACAGAAAGGTGATAGTAACATACCAGTTGAAAGAAGGAATATAGGAATCCTATGAATTACATTGTGGTTTGGTTTGCTCCTTAATTGATTTCTTTAAAATAAAACAAATTATAAGGAGAAACAATTGTTGGGTCTTGGGCTGCAGGACTCAAAAGCAGTAGAACGTCTCACATTAATGCTGCTTTATCAGGACCAAGAGCCACAAGCCTACAGCTCATTCTTTGTGTCAATGTATGTCTAGATGTGTTAGACCAAATTGGATGCCACTAACCTTGCTTAAAAAGTTTTCTTGCTTAGTGAGATCTTTTCTTATGCTCCCCACCAAAGTAGATGGCTTCTTGTATTGTGGGCTCTAAAAAACAGACCGGCTTCTGGTAACCTAACTAGGCTTAGTCCTTGGGCAAGGCAGGAGAAAGAATTCCTTCTCTTTCTAAATACATGTCCAACATTAATGTATGAGGAAGTCAAATTAAAATCCCTTCCCATCTTCATGGAAGAAACTGGACAGCTATTCTTACTCGGTGTAGCTGATGCAAATGAACAGATGGTTTAATTCTCCTCTTCAACTATCTCAATAGTTTTTAAGGAAATCCCAATTCTGATAACAAAAGGTTAATAATTACTCATTAATGAAAGTTAATTAAAAAGGAATTAATCCCATGAAAAATTAACCTCAGGATAATTTTAGTTTAGGAAATACCCTGAAGTCATAGGAGATTGCAGTGGACAAGATGGTATTTAGTTATCTTCGAAGATCTGAAGTGTTATTTACAGTGAAGTGCATGGTAACTATTGTACACATAGTAAGAAGGCACTGCCAATATTCTCTATTCCATTTAGTCTGCTCTTCTGGAGATTAAATGCAATTCTAGTTTATGACATTAATCAGAGCATGGTTTGCTACAACTGGATGTTTATCTGATCAGATGGCAAAGTGGTTCTTCTCATACACTAGTCTTAAAAATTGCTCTTGGTTTTCACTTGGCTGCTCTTCTTTAATTGGGGAAATATTCTTTCAAATAAACCCCATGAAATGTATCATGATGCCTATTTTTACAGACTGATGAAATTCTCAATTTTAAGTGGTCCCCTCCCACAGAGATTTCCATGTATCTCCTAGCACCCAGCTTCCAAAGGCCAAGCTAAATGACAGGCAGTGTATTCTAAGTAGTGTGGTATTTTAAGCCAAAATGATTGGATTTGAAAAT
Source organism: Peromyscus californicus insignis (assembly GCF_007827085.1). NCBI lineage: Eukaryota > Metazoa > Chordata > Mammalia > Rodentia > Cricetidae > Peromyscus > Peromyscus californicus. Next base: position 77,038,048 of record NW_026294480.1, on the reverse strand, counting down.
ACAAGCACTTTAAAATAAATTATAGTGACTAATTGCTGGCTCTCCAGTTCCTCCCAGTGTTTCTAACAGGCTTGCAATATACTTTCTTTTTTTTTTTTTTTTTTTTTTTTTTTTTTGGTTTTTCGAGACAGGGTTTCTCTGTGTAGCTTTGCGCCTTTCCTGGAACTCGCTTTGGAGACCAGGCTGGCCTCGAACTCACAGAGATCCGCCTGGCTCTGCCTCCCGAGTGCTGGGATTAAAGGCGTGCGCCACCACCGCCCGGCGATTGCAATATACTTTCTAACTGAAAATTCAAGGCATTCCTAGTGGATGTCTTTGGCCTTCAGCTGGAAATTTTCAGTTTTTATTTTTGGATTTCACCCATGGAAATTCTCATTTTAAACATATCCCTCCTCACAGTGAAATGTTACTACATACACAACAAAAAAAAACCTGTGTTTGGAACAGAAAATAGTCATGTTTCCCATCAAAACAAGTATATAGTATTATCTCATAATGATAATACCTACAAGACAGCCCTGCATTCTCTCAGGGCCTCAAGTATAATAAGATTATGCTAGAGATGTGAGCCAGATAATTTTTATTCTGTCAGATCTGTTTGCATAATGCATGAGGCTGAATTAATGACAGGTGTGCCTGGCCAGTAATGCTCATTGATCACCTCAGGTCTTGAATCTGTTTCTCATATTACGTACTCCTAAGCAGGAGCTAGAAACACAAGGGAGCCAAAGTTTCAGATTTGCACACACAGCACCACTCTTGCAAACACTTGCAATCTTTACCTTTGGATGTGAAGAGAGAGATGACGCAGCAAGAGTGTTATAACAACAGTCCCTGAGGACCCATGGATGTTGACTTTTTCTGTGAAAATGGGCAAATTTTCAGTCTCGGGGCCCTGGAACTTCAGTGTGGAAATGTATATTGTGGCCTGATTTCTGATGGCAGCAGCCTGCACTTCTATTCCCACTGTAAACACAGTGTAAATAATCTGAAGGACTCAGTCCTTTACTTACTGCTTCTCCTCCCCCTAAGAGTACTCCTTACTGTAATGCAGGGAACCCCTGCCTCCTCAGTGAGCATTCTTTTCTTCTCTCTGGGCTGGGAGTTTGAGCTGTGGTCAGGCAAAAACATCACTGAACTATGTAAGTTTTGGTGGGAGGGTCTTAGAGGTAGAGCGAAGATGACTATACCCAGGTGGAAGCTTGATTTTGATTTCTTACTATAAAAATATTTGTAGGTGATATGGGCTGAACAACAGTATCAAAAAGAGAGAAGCAAACGTTCAGTTCAAAAAGACTCAGCATTGAACTTCTTCAATGATCCAATGTGGAATCAGCAGTGGTACTTGGTGAGTACTGAAAGGACTGTGTAGGATCTAGGTTCTTATACTGCTACATCATCTACATGGAAGATCTGTCTGTATATGTTTTTATGTGTATTAGTTGAGGTTTCTAAAGGAAAAAACTTACAGAATAAATCTATCATCTATCTATATGTCTATAAATAGATATATAGAAAGGGATTTATTAAAATGACTTATGGGCTGTGGTTCAGATTATCCAAAAATGGCTGGATAGCAACAGAAGGTCTAAGAATCCAGTAGCTGTTCAGTCCACAATGTTAATGCCAGGGAAGAAATGGACTTGCTAGCAAGAGCAAACAGGCAAAGAGAGAGCCAGCTTCCTTCTTCCATTCTTCCATGTCCTTTATATAGGGTGAAAGCAGAAGGTGTGATCTGGATTAAAGGTGGATCTTCCCACCTCCAAAGATATGGATTAGAAGTGGGTCTTCCCACTTCAAATGACTTAATTAAGAAAAAGCCAATCACAGGTGTGTCCAGCCATTTGGGGTTTGATTAATTTCAAATGTGGTCAAGATGATAACCAAGAATAGCCATCACAATATTTAATACAGAATTTGGGAGAAGACAATGCCTTTAGAATGCAGGATTGATAGAACTTTCCTGACATGAACCTTTTGTTTTGCTAAATGTCTAAAAGAAATCCATCTGTTGATGCTTCTTGTCTTTGTAGATACTTCATAAGTGTAAATGGTGTAAATGCAGAAGAATCATGTCCTGGCAGGAAAGAATGATAAGATCACTGTGGTGTAATTTACTCTCTAGAATCCTCTAAGTCATGCATAGCCCATAGACAACACAATATGCAGTCCAAACTGACAGTTCTTAGACGTAGAATCTCTGAGTGAGGCAAAAGGAAGGAATGCTAGGAAAGTTTATTTACAAATAACTAGCCTTGTAAATTATTGTTTCTGTAAGATGTTTACCAAGCCTTTATTGGTGTATGGACATGCTGCTGCTTGGCTTGAAGGTGTTCTCTTTGTTGTGATGTCAGGCCTCTATAATAGAGACACAGGCTGCTAATAGAGGAAAGGTGTTGCTGGAAATAGCATAAAAGACAGTTTTCCCAATCACAGACTGAGGTTTTTGTTCCTATATTACACAGGGAAGGCCATTAATTCCTCATGCCATTCTTTTAAATTAAGCAATACTTCTGATTCCAATAGAAGACATGTCCACCAACACCTGTTGTATATTGACTATTTTAAGGAAACCTAAGTTCTATTCTAAGTGTTTGATATTAGTAGCTCATTTTATCTCAGAACTAGCTTAAGATAGAATTACTAATTATAACCATTTCACTGATGAAGAAACAGAGGCATTGCCAAGTTGAATAATTTATTTAAATTGCATGACCACTAGTGACATTTATGGTCCTACAGGCCATATTCCTTTTTTTTAATTCTCCCATACATTACATCCCTACCACAGTTTCCCCTCCCTCCTCTCCTCCCAGTCCCATCCCCCACCTCTCCTCTGTAACCAGCCCCCCATCCAATCCTCCTCTGTTTTTATTCAGAAAAGGGCAGGACTCCCATGGATTTTAACAAAACATGGCATATCAAGTTGCAGTAAGACTAAGCACCTCCCCTCATATTAAGGCTGCACAAGGCAACCCAGTATGAGGAATAGGGTCCCAAATGCCAGCAAAAGAGTCTGAGATAGCCCCTGCTCCCATTGTTAGGAGCCCCACAAGAAGACCAAGCTACACAACTGTAACTTATATGCAGAAGGCCTAGGTCAGTCCCTGGTTGTCTATTCAGTCTCTGTGAGTTCCTATGAGCCCAGGTTTGTAGATGTAACCAACTGTCTTATTAAATAAGAAACTCAGAGCCAATTCAGAGAAGAAAGCCAAGAGGTCAGAACTAAGAGCCTTACCCTTCCTGCTTCAGCCAAGAGAGCTCTCCGAAAAGGGACCTACTTCCTGTGTGTATGTCTTTATATAGTCTAGCTGTTCTGCCTTCTCATTGGTTGTAAACCCAAACACATGACTGCCTCGTCACTGCCTTTCTGTAGAGACTTCCAGGTCTTCTATGGTTGGGATTGAGATTAAAGGTGTGTGTCTCCAATGCTGGCTGTATCCTTGAACACACAGAGATCTACCTAGCTCTGTCTTCCAAGTACTAGGATTAAAGGCGTGTGCCACCACCACCACGCTCTTGCTATGGCTCTAATAGCTCTGACCCCCGGGCAACTTTATTTATTAACATACAATTAAAATCACATTTCAGTACAAATAAAATACCACCATACAGGTTAGTCGATTCTGTGGACTTTTTTGTGGTATCCTTGACCCCTCTGGCTCCTACAATCCTTTCTATCTCACCTCTTGCATGATTCCCTGAGCTCTGCCTAATGTTTGGCTGTGGGGTTTTGCACCTATTTCCACCCATTGCTGAATGAAGCCTCTCTGATGACAACTGAGCTAGGCACCAGTCTATGAGTATAGCAGAGTATCATTAGGAATCATTACATTGACTTTTTTTTTGCCAGTCGTGTTTGGTTCTATTCTAGGTCTCTGGGCTATCCAGGCTCTAGGTCCTGGCACTCCAGGCAGTGTCAGGGGTGGGCTCACTCTCACAGCATGGATCTCAGGCTGGAACAGTCATTGGTTGGCACTCCCACAATTTCTGGGCCACTGTACCCGAGTATATCTTGTAGGCAGGAAAAATTGTAGGTCAAAGGTTATGTGGCTGGGTTGGTGTACCAGTCCATCCACTGGAAATCTTGAGAGGCCATATTCTTTTTTTTTTTAAATTTTATTTTATAATTTAATTTAATTTTACATATCAGCCATGGATTCCCTTGTTCTCCCCCCCCCCCCCGCCTCCCCCCCAGCCCACCCCTCATTCCCATCTCCTCCATGGCAAAGACTCCCCTGAGGATTGAGTTCAACTTAGTAGATTCAGTCCAGGCAGGTCCAGTCCCCTCCTCCCAGGCTGAGCCAAGTGTCCCTGTATAAACCCCAGGTTCCAAACAGCCAGCTCATGCACTGAGGACAGGTTCCGGTCCCACTGCCTGGATGCCTCCCAAACAGATCAAGCTAATCAACTGTCTGAGAGGCCATATTCTTAATGACTATACACTATAACTACTCTTGCAACTCACATGGGGGCCTTCTTTTCTACTGTTGGCCATTGAAAAGGTTATGTATTTCCAACTCTTGTGATTCAGCCTCACAATCACCTGGTGAACCTTACCCCTTACTGCATTTTAATAGGGAGCATCAACAAGGGGATAGCTCATTCATGGCTTTTTATTGTGATTACTTACATATTGCTTGCTGACTCTATCACCAGGTACCTGCTACTCTTTTACTGCAGTTTTCATATGCTCAGAAATGTGTTTTTATCTGTGTTACCTTGTTTCCCAGCTCTTCTATACAGTCAGACACACTGTAAATATCAGGAAAATTACCCAAAAAGGAAAGAAAGTATTCCTTAAATTACATATAAACAGAAAAGGGCTATTAAATAGCAATTTCTAGTGAGGCTACAGTCTCCTTAGGATTTCCAGGTGCTTGTTTTTCTCTTAGGAGAATATTTCTACCATAACCACACATGATGAGAACTCAGTGTGGCAAGGAAGGCTCAGAACTTTGGCAAGATAAAAACACATACCACTAAATAAAGCCTCAGCATGAGGAAAGCTTGAGCTTGTTAATATAACTGAGAAAAGAATATGTGTAGTTAAGAGGCCGAAGATAATTCAGCTCTTGTGATTTTTTTTTTCATTAGGACAACTAGAAGAGTAACATAAATGGGTTATTTGGCTTGTACTCTCAACTTTGTGTTTTCATTTTACCCAATTGCTTTCTCTTTGTTACCCAAGGAAAAAGAAAAAATGACCTTAAGTTCCTGATTAAGTAAGAAAATCATAATTTCACCAATGTTTCTTTGTTTTTTCTTCACTAGCAAGACACCAGGATGACTGCAGCTCTGCCCAAGCTGGATCTTCATGTGATACCAGTTTGGCAAAAGGGCATTACAGGCAAAGGAGTTGTTATTACTGTACTGGATGATGGCTTGGAGTGGAACCACACAGACATATATGCCAATTATGTGAGTCTGAGCTGTCCTGTGTTTGTCACTTGGGGAGCCATCTCTGCAGACATGCAGGGCTTTTCTTTCCTTGAAGAGAGGTGGGTTGCCTGGATGTCAGTTTCGGGGCCCTGATACCAGCCTGAACCAGGAGGCATAAGAAGAGTCCAGTGAGATAAAAGATGACTTCTAACAACCTGTGTTAGGAAGTAGGATGAGGGGTACTCACACTAATGGAATTGTTAAAATCCTTCAGACCACAAGCCACTCTGCATGTAGAGCAGTAAAGCTTTAGGATCAAGCTGGCTACCTGATATAATTTTATTGGTGATTTTCTCAAATGCCTTCTGGGTCTGTATTCCTTCTTACATGGACGCAATTCCCACTATGCAAAATCAAGGTGAGTACCACCGTAAAAATGCAAAGCCAAGAAGGGAAGAGAGTTTACTAGAAGTGGGAAGACAAATAATTGTCAATGAAGTTCCTATTAGACCATGAACTCCAATTATGGACCTATTGCCTTTAGGACAAGATGCTGAATATTTCATCTATCAAATTATCCTTTATCATTTTCTTTTACTTTTCACTCATCTACAACTCCCCAGCCATAATTCAAAGCTAGGACAGGGACTGTAGGGAAGAGATTTAAAAAATAGCCTGGAGTAGAAATCAAGAATTTTTAAAAGATAGAGAAATAGTAATAGTAATAGCAATAAATTAGTAATAGTAATAGCAATAGCAATAGACAGTGTATTCAAGTTGGAGTTGTCTAAATGCAGCAGTAAGACTGGAGAAGAAAACAGGCAAGTTAAGCTTGCTTGAGTTTCAAGTAAATTTTCAGTAATTAAGTTTCATTACTTCTTACTGTGCCTAGGAAGGCTGAGGGAAAGCATCATAGAAATCCATCCACCCCACAGCCATCTCTGAATCTTGGTTATGAAAGGATGCATGTTGCCACATCAATAATTAGCTTGTGGCCTTAATAAGTCATTCAACATCTCTTGGTCTCACTATTTGTTTCTGAAAAATGAGATAGCTTAACCCATGGAATGCTGACCTTTTACAGCTTTCTAAGCATCTGTGGAATATGAGTTTGGTACAGTCACTGAGTGTCGGGTGCCTTGCTCATCACTGTTGCTGGCTTGTGGGTATAATACATGCTCAGTCAGGCTAGAAGCTCTAAAATTCACTCTTTGGAGCTGTCTGCTAGGATGGAAAAGGTTCCAGAAGTGCTGCCTTTTATGACACTATGTTGCTATTTTCATTGTCTCTTTAGGATCCAGAGGCTAGCTATGATTTTAATGATAATGATCATGATCCATTTCCCCGATATGATCCCACAAATGAAAACAAGTGAGTAAATTTGCGTTTTGGAAGAATAAAGTTATGCACAATGCTTTTATCTTCTTTGAGAGACTTATGTTATAAATTTGATCCATTTTCAAGTCTTAGTAAATGTTACTACACACTCTCCATACCATATTTCATTGTTTTTTAAAGTAGAAACAAAAACCTGTTTTCATATTCCTTTTAGTTAATAGAAGGATATTTAGTTAAATTTCTTATATATAAAATTGCCATTCTTATATCATGAAATTAGTCCCTCAAGTGTAACTGAATATTTGCAGATTCAGGAAGAATGTTAGGAATGTAATCAATGTAAACTGTATGCTTCCCTTTCCCCTTCATGCTTGATATTAATCATGAAAAAGAAGCATAAAGAAATATATACAGGTAAATACCAACACCCAACAACTTTCCATGGTGGTAACAATCATGCTTTCTAAACTAGTTCTACAAGAAGGTCATGGCCAGACAGCAGATAAAAGGAGCTCAGCTGAGATGTGCTTCCTCCATCTGGCTCAGTAACTAAGATATTGAAGCTGTTTAGGAACCTTCAAGGGGCAAAAAAGGACAGAGCCTTGACTCTTAGGCTAAGAGCTTCTCTTTGGAGTCTCGTAGTATAAGGGAAGCCAAGAACTAGTCAGTCCTTCTAAGGCTAGATGCCAAAGTGTGATCCAGAAGCCAAAGACTGTCCGTCCTCTCCTAACTCTAGAAAAACTTTACTCTAGAGACCTATAGTTTCAAATTATCTATGTCCATGTGAGCACTCACCTTTTTTTCATACTGGTATTTTTTATAGGCTTCAACGAGATGTTCCAACTTTACATTTTCTCCACATAGAAAAGACTTTCACTAAAAGATAAAATTGAGGTCAAAATTGGGGCTTGTTGCTGTGAGGATAGGCATCGTCTTGATAGCTCTTGGAGTGTGAAGCATTCTATATGAAATATGAAGTGGTTCTCTTTCTTCTGGGCCTGTCTGCCTTGGATAGTAATTTTAATTTAAAGTTATTTTTTCTTTGACCTGCCTAAGGAACACATGTCCTGTCCGCCTTCTTGTGACCCTTCTGGTACACTTCCTTCATGTAAGGAACACCAACTCACATGGTATCCCTTTCCACCTCAACCTTACTTCCAGTGAGAGCTCTTGTTTGCCCCATTCTTGTCTAGGAAACTTAACTCCCACCTCCACTCATTCCAACCAGCTCTACTACTCATCCTCATTACTTGTACTTGGGTACCTGGTCCCTTCTCTAGGCAGAAACCAGATTTGGGCAGCAAACCACACCCATCCCCACTCCCTAAGGACCACTCAGTCTCCAAGAAGGGGCACTTGACCCACACTAGTAACCCTATTCACCTCTGAGCTGAGTACCATCCACATGTATTGCACCTGACTTCCACTCCCATACCTCCTCTTCAGGTAGAGATCCCAGACATGCACTACCAACTCCATCAGCACCTACTATCTGAGGGAAAGGCCTGAGGACCTCCTCCAGACCACTCAAGATTGAATGAGAATCCTATAAATGTACACAAAGTCTGTTTTTAGGCTACTGAGCCAGGACTACCCCTGACAGTCCCACCTCCAGAAGGACAGAGCACACCAAAAAGAGAGACTCTGCCATATAGACTTAATCGCAACTTCCAAGTGTCTGTTTATTCCTTGAAGAAAAGGGAAGGGGTTTGAGTAAAGGAGCTAACCACAAGTATAGAACGTTCCAGTAACAATACAGTGGAAAGCTAGTGAAGTCTCCTGGAAGGAAAGTGGGAATAACTTAAGAATGACAACAGCGCTCATGGACAAGCTTTTAGACATATTTCTCAGTCAGGAAGTCAGAAACAACAGGAATACAAGTTCTTTTTGGAACACTGCCATGTGGTGTTAGCCTAGCTGGAAGTTGTAGCTTTGCAATTACTAGCAAGGAGTTGGAGTAATCTTAGGGAAATCATTTGCTTCTCAATGCCTCTGCTTTTTTTCTTCTTATCACCTTAAATGGGTGATAAAGTACCTGCTGTCTGTATTTCTGAAAGTTCCTGAGAAAATGAGCAATAAATACTTGAGAACAGGCATTACCTTATTAGAATGGTGTAAAAATAACTTTCACTGCACCCCTGGTTTAGACTAAGAACAATCTGCCTGTGTCCAAATGGTGAGTCTGGGGAGACTTAAGGAGAGAAGGAAGTATACCTCCATCCTATATAGAGCTTGGGGTCTGGCTGTACGATACAATATGGGTGATAACTTGGGTGATGATACTCTGCCATTTCTCTGGTCATGAGAAGGACCCAGACCTTATATGAGTCATATATGTGTTACTCTAATAAATAAAATTAAATCAACTTGAAAAGAGAAGAGGTTTATCTTGACTTACAGTTTTAGAGGATTCAGTCCACAGTTAGTTGTCTCTGCTGCTCTTTGGACCTGTGGTGAGATAGTATATCACTGTGGTGGAATAAGCTTCTTACCTCACAGCAGCAGGAAGCAACCAGAGAGGAAGAGACCAACATCTCTCAATCAACATTTTAGGATATGTCCCTAACTACATAAAATTTACCTCTTATTTGTTCCAATACCTACCAATAGGACCAAGGTAGAGACCAAGCCCTTGACACATGGGCCTTTGGGGGAACATTCCACATCCAAAAAGTAGTAAACCTTCTTTTTGCCCCAAGAAGTAGATATGTTACCCTTATAGTGAGTTTCAAAGTCCCATAGTGTTGTTTATGGTTATCCTGAAAACCATGGATTTTGAAAGCATTGCCCACCATAGGCCTTCCACATGCCATCAGTACAGCAGTTAACAGCAGGCTTAAAGACAGGTTTAGATGAAATCTTAGCTCCTCCACTTACAGTTGAGTCAACAAAGTGAGGGTTTTTTTTTGCATTTAGATCTCAACATCTTTGGAAAATGAATGTTTTGTATAACTGCATTATTATGGAGACTATGAAAATATGTATATATGCATATTTATGGCATGGACATTACTATATAAAGATATAAATAATTGTTTACTGAAATGATTTTAATGATAATGACAATGATAGTGGTCAAAGTTTCTCACATAGCAACTGAAATAGACTGCATTTGCTTAAGAAATCACCATAACAAGAATGGCATCATTTGATAGGAGCAGAAGGAGAAACATATTTTTATTTTCTCAGCCAACTCAGAATCTGTATTTGAAAATAACATGAGAATATTTCTCAGAGCACGCTTGACTATCACCCAGAAAGATCGTATCCCTATCATTAATCAGAAACTACAATAAGAAAAAAAGTTACTTTCTAGCACATTGCCAGACATAACATTCCTTAAGTTTAGAAAATAAGTAGCCCTATACAGCAATTGGAGACCTGTTGGTTCCCAATTCCATGAGCATTATCTCTCTGAACCATCCGTATCACTGATCTTCATAATTACTACATAAGGAACCACATAGAGCCACATATAAATGCCCTCTGCCAATCAAAAGAGGAGTCACCAAACAATAAATCATAAAATTTCAGGTAACTCTTACTGTTAAGCTGGCATGAATATGTATTCAGTATTTCAACACCAATTACCGATTATGTTTCCAGTCAAATATTAGTGTTACGAGGATGTTATAAGCAAAATAATAGTCATTACCTTTTGAAAAACTTGTAATCAATTTTTAAAATGCCAGTTACTACCATTGTTCTAAGTTAGTAGAAGTTGTTTGTTTGGGTAACCAATCACATTTTGATTAGATTTAAGGCCTATTCTGTTAGATGGAACCCATAACTGACATTGCTAAAGTGGCTGAGAGCCTAAGACTAGATAGGTTATGGGCCTAGGAGAAAACCCAGTACTAAAGCAGCATGACAATAAAATGACTCCTAATGACATATTGCTATGCTCATATTAAGTGCATTACTCAACCCACATTGAGAAGCTTTTTGCAGTGGATGGATGCCAATATTGCACCAGTACATAGTATAGGCAGATTGCTGTTGTAGGTCATAGGGTTTGTAACTGGATGATATTGATGAGTACTTTTCTCCTCCAGTAATGTGCAGAGTACCTATCAACACCATGAATACTAGTCAGTAGAGGGTTGAATTTTCTAGCTGTGCATCAGCTTGATTTCTCTGTGTTTGATGACATAAGTAAGTGGTGTCTTCATCCATTGCAGGGCCTTGTCATCATGCTGTGGAAAGCAACCAACACAAATGACTGAGTAACACTCAAAAAATGTTCAATATCCTTAGCCATCAGGAAAATACCAGTTAAACTACTTTAATATTCCATCTTACCCCAGTCAGAATGGCTTTCCATATGATTTTCCAAAGGGATGTTATGGAAACCTATTACTGTAGAAGCTTCCTTAAGTACATACTATAGGAGAGAAATTTAAATGGAGTTACCATATAATGGGGGAGAGAATCCCTCAAGTAGGCATCTTATGACATCAAGTAAAACCTTGAGTGACAGGCATAGATTTCATCTTGTTGAGTCACTGTGCAAGGGATCCAACATAGGCTATTGTAGGTATGTTTTATGTGTTCTGATTTGTACACATTCTATAGAAAGTTTCAGGACAGCTTCAGCTGCCTGTGAGATAATGCTAACTCAAAGATAAAATGTAAAATGGGAACTTAAAAATCACTAACAGATGCCGGGCGGTGGTGGCGCACGCCTTTAATCCCAGCACTCGGGAGGCAGAGCCAGGCGGATCTCTGTGAGTTCGAGGCCAGCCTGGGCTACCAAGTGAGTTCCAGGAAAGGCGCAAAGCTACACAGAGAAACCCTGTCTTGAAAAACAAAAAAAAAAAAAAAAAAAAAAAAAAAAAAAAAAAAAAAAATCACTAACAGATGATCTAGCTTCAGAAGTTGCAAGACACTGCAAATTGCATAATTGCACAACACCAGCCACTGTTAGTGCTGCTTCCCAATTTAGCTTCATTCTCTGTAGGGTTCTGAATGGCAGCAAGACGCATCTGAATTACCTACTACTTCATGCTGAAGGTTTACAAGGAAGGACAGTATTTTCTTCCCCAAAATTAGCTTCTGTGCTTGAAAGCTGGGTGGGGAAGGTAACTATTATTGAGAGAATCTCAAGGAATCATGGAGAGCCTACTTAATAAAATGGGATCATACTAGCTTACAAACAAAACAAAAGAAAAACAAGCAAACAAACAACAACAAAAAATCCTAAAGCAGATATTTGTAATAACAGGTAAGCCCCATTATAAAGAAACTGACTTTTCTCTGACCTAGAATTCCTGTCCACTATTAGCATGAGGGAGCAGGAATGTCATTTAGTCAAAAGAGACCAGGGAATCATCTTTGGAACTTCAGAGAAAATAATAAGCAGAACTGTCTTTGTTGGCTCTGAAACTTCAGGAACTTTATATCCTGTGCTAGGATGAATTTCTACAGCTAGTGCAGTACTTTATAGAAGTAGCTGGTTAGTGTTGCTATTAAAAGGTAACCCTTCTCTATTCCTCTATGTCAGGATCTCTGTCAGCGCCTCCTGTAAGTCATTAGCAGCTTTGTACGGTAGCCAGCTGTTTCTGCAATAGAATAAACTCTGGAAATGGATTAACCTTAGCATTCTCGTCAGTCATGGCCTTCCTGAGTCAGGCTGCAGATGAAAGCACTATTATTTTCTCCAGAATTTCAGAATTGATGCTTCAGTGGTAGAAGTCAGTATGCTCTAGGGTTTGGTATATTCCACCAAATATTCTGAATCACCAATTACTCTTTTTGGCTGATTGAAAAACCAATCTTGTTCATGTCTCAACCAGGTTACAAGAATGTCTCATTTCTCAGTTGGTTAGTAGTGTCCCCAGAAAATTGCATGTTCCTCTTGATAACAAAATCATTGGGTATCATAGTATGCTGCATGGTCAGAGGCATAGAGAAGGGCTCACAAGGGAAATCCTAGTTTATCATACTTTACTAGGGTTGATTGAAGACTACTTAATGGAAGCCCATTCCTAAAATAGAAAGTGAGCAACTATTTCATCATGAATACTTAATGCAAAGCTAGTCCTAGAATAGAAAGTAAGGAGCCGTTTCACTGCCAGTATGTAAGGAACAGAAGATGTGTTGGTGACACTGTCCCCGGGTGTTGGTTCACTCACAATAGTGTCAGCAGCTATACTGGCTGGGTGCTTAATATATGTTCTAAGTATTCTTCACAAACAACTCATGTAGTTTTCATGGCAATCTTTTGAGGATGTTAACTGGCCCAAGACCACACTATTGGTTAGTGGCAGGAACCAGAATTTGAAGTCACATATTTTGCCCCCACTACCTATATTATTCATCTTGACAAATTTTATTTAACTTCAATAGGGAGGAAGAAAGCTGAAAAAAAAAGTTAGTACATCTAATACCATGAATTCATGTGAGAAACACAGTTGTTATCTTTATTTCTGTTTTATAAGTTTTACTCCTTTATTCTTTAGACATGGAACTAGATGTGCAGGAGAAATTGCCATGCAAGCAAATAATCACAAGTGTGGGGTTGGAGTCGCATACAATTCCAAAGTTGGAGGTAAGGCTGCCCTTTTCCTGTAGTTTGGCATGTTAATTGAAGGTTTGTATTCCCTGTTATAAAAAGGGGGAAGGGGATCTTCTCCAACACAAGGGGAAAAAAAGTTCTTAACAGAATTTGTTGTAGGACTTGAGTGTGACTTGCAGGAAATTAGTGGCTCTGAATTTCTAGAACATAGCCTGTACATCCTTGCAGGAAAAAATAATGACTGTGTTGAATGGCACTTGAGTGAGATCTAATTTACTCTGTTTTGTTTTAGGAGGGATAGCGATGGGATTCTTGCTAAGAGAGCAGAAGGGATGGGTAATTTTAGGCAGACTTTTCCTGCTTCTCAATTCTTTGCTTATAAGTAAAAAACAGGTTGTGTTTTTTTGTTTTTTTGTTTTTTTTTTAAGACAGGGTTTCTCCTGGCTGTCCTGGAACTTACTCTACAGACCAGGCTGGCCTCAAACTCACAGAGAGCCACCGCCTCTGCCTCCCAAGTGCTAGGATTAAAGGCATGTGCCACCATACCAGGCTCAAAGAATAGTTTTTAAATGATTTTTTTTAAAAATACGTTCTTGTTATATAAAGTAGCCAATGCTATCTTTTGATGCCAAAAAAGGAGAATCGTTAGTTGACTTGTTCAGTGTACGGTAATTGAAGACAGTTGAGGTAATTGAGGCCATTCATATAAATTAGAAGCGACAAACAGGAGGCTGATTGGAATAAGCAGAGGTTGTCACCTCTAGGCTCAAAACAGCAAGGGGAAAGGCAGGTCAGAGAAGAGCAGAGAGAGAAGACAAGTCACAGCCATAGAGAGCTCCTAGACACGAGCTCTGGCTCCACATCTGCGAAAGAAGCCACTTCCAAGTGTATAGGTTAGAGATAAGAAAAACTTCACTCACCTGCCATGACCACCCTCCTCTGGGTGACTGTATTTGACTGAAGCCACTGGGGAGGCAAGATAGCCCACTTGTAGAATCCACATTCCAATGGAGAACAGTGGGGGGGGGCAGATCTGTTGGGATACAGGGAGAAAACAAAAATTGTCTCCTTCCTCACTCCCTACTCCTGGCTTTCTAGTTACGTAGTAAACTTTGAGCTTAATTTTGTTTTCAAAGCATAACCACAAAGTGGTCATTTGTAGAACATGCCATTACAATAAAGTCACATTAGACTCTACGTGGTTACACTTTGAATTTGGCTATAAATTTCTTTTTAGAAACCAAATAAATACACATTGTGACATGGATATGTCTGATCTCTCACCAGTGTAGGACCCTCATGTAGATTTTCAAGCATCACTCTGATTTTTTTTTAATACTACCATCTTCAAAATGCTGTTTTAATTTAAAGAAAATGAAGGCAGGTACAAATCATGTAATCAACTTAAAAAAGAATTCACTTTTCAAGTATCTGTCACAAACAGCCATAGTTTGTGAAGAAATTATCTGATCCTTCATATTTTGGAAAATTGCCATCAGGTTCTTAAGGTAGCCAGTAGCAGCCAGTGCCATCATCGAACAAAAAATATAAAACTTATGATCCTAAACCTACTGTGCTTTTTCATCACTCCTGCCTTTGGTAGTCCAGTCCCAATTTGAAGAACAGTTTAAGGTACTAGACAGTTATTGTACGTCAATCAAATATCATACAGTATATTATAGAACGTGTCCCCTGCAGTAGACAATGTAGACTTTGGCACCATGCTTTTGGAGTTTGGATCCAGGCTTACTGCTTTCAAGCTATGTGGTCTTAAAGCCACTGTGTCTCTTAGGCCTCAGTCTGTGGACATATAAAATACAAGAACTACAGCACCCATCTGAAATGGCAACTGTAAAGAGATGAGTTTCTGTGTGTAATGTGTTGGAACAATGACTGTGTATAATTCAAGTGTGCTGTTATCGTCGTATCCATTTTAGAGTTGATGAAAGTGAGGCTTGGAGAGGTGGAATAGCTTCCTCAGTATCAATACGGCTATGAAAAATTAGAGCTATGAAAAAATGTTTTTCTCCCAAATGCATTTAAAGCACTTTGTTGTTGTTGTTTTTATTTTCAGACAGGGTCAGTAGCCTAGGCTGGCCTTGAACTCACTGTGTAGCCAAGGATGATCTTGTTTTGTGGATCCCCCTGCCTCCACCATCCTCCTGCTGGGATTGCAGATGCTATCGATCATTCTTAGAGAAGCAGTTCTCTAAAAACTACACGACTTTCACTGATCATGTGAATTATGTATTCTTCTCCCTCTATTCCATAGTAAATAATAGTGTGAAAATATAAGGCTGTGCAGTGCACTGGATCATTAGCCCAAAGCCAGGAGTAGCCAGGTATTGGTCTATCCTGTTCAAATTGCTTTTTCCTTTCTGGCTCTTGAATCTGATGATGGGTGACAGGGTGTTGGAAAGCACAAAGATCTCTCTCCTGATGAAAAATGATCTGCCTCAGGAGGGAAATCTGTGGCAATGACTTCATCCTTGAGATTATTTAGAAGAAAAGAAAGCATGTTCCTTAAAAAATATTTCTCAGCAAGCATATAAAAGAGTGACCTCTATATTACTTTTGTTCTGTGCTTAGAAACAACAGTTCCTTTCTTATGTTAGTTCTTACTGTAGATGGATCTTTTGTGGCTGCAGTTTCCGAGCAGGGCTCCTCTAAGGACAGATTGGGCCACAGTCACATGGTACAGTCAGGGGCATGTGTGTTGAGGAAGGGATGTTTGGTTTATTTTTCCTTCTGAAAGCTCTCTGTCATCTCTTGCTTTGTTCGGATGCTAGAAGGAGAGGAGACACTTTGAATGAACAGCAGCCATGGCGTTTCCTCTTGTGCAAGGATGCCACTTCCTTTTGATCTCAGTATTGGGGGAACAGCATAGAGCAGCAAATCGCAGCTACTTTATAGTACATAATATTAACTCGCAAACCCCTTCACAGAGGACGGATTGTGGTTTTGGTGCTGTTGGGAACTGCCTCAGAGGTGTTGCAAACATCCAGTGTCTGCTTTGCTTTTTTGTTGTTTTGCTTTTTTTTTTATTTGTTTGTTTTATTTTGTTTCAGAAAGTCATTTAAGAATGTGATTATTGCCGGGCGGTGGTGGCGCACGCCTTTAATCCCAGCACTCGGGAGGCAGAGCCAGGCGGATCTCTGTGAGTTCGAGGCCAGCCTGGTCTCCAAAGCGAGTTCCAGGAAAGGCGCAAAGCTAAACAGAGAAACCCTGTCTCCAAAAACCAAAAAAAAAAAAAAAAAAAAAAAAAGAATGTGATTATTAAGAGTGTTTTATTTTTCTGTATGGACACACTGACATTCCTGTTACATTCTCATTGTGTTGTTTCTTTGTTTTGCTCAGGCATAAGAATGCTAGATGGCATTGTAACTGATGCAATTGAGGCCAGTTCAATTGGATTCAACCCTGGCCATGTGGATATTTACAGTGCAAGCTGGGGCCCTAATGATGATGGGAAAACTGTGGAGGGGCCAGGAAGACTAGCCCAGAAGGCATTTGAATATGGTGTCAAACAGGTGAGATGCTTAATGTATGGACTCACGTGAGACTATTAGGAGAGGAGAGCACTTAGGCTAGAGGGAAAGATACAGTGAACTTTGTGGAAAAAACTTTCACAACTTCAGATGCACTTAAATGACTAAATCACTCTTCAGTGGATAGGTGTTCAAGGTTAAGAACATTTCCATATTTGGGTCCAACATGGCATAGAGAGTCACTACTTTCAGAATATTTACATTTAAAATATTTCTTGGGGCTAGGGCAATAGCTCAGTTGAAAAAGTGATGGTTGTACAACATGGAAACTTGAGTTTGAGTCCCAGCATCTGGTTTGTAAGGCACAAATGACGGTCATGTTTGCATTTCCAGGGCCGAGGCAGTAGAAACGGGCAAAGATCCCTAAAGATAACTGCCTGGCCAACCTTTGATGGGCGACCTTGCCTAAAACAAACAAAATGGATTTTTTTTTTCAAAAAAACTAGGCAGATAGTGTCTCAAGAATGACAGTCAGGCTGACCTCTGGCCTCCACACACATGCATGTATACCTGCACACACACACACACACACACACACACACACACACACACACACACACGCAGCCACACACATAAATCCACACATATATGCACATGCACACACACTGCTTTCGGACATCTTTCTCATTTTTCTTCAGAGTTTTGTAGTAGGTAATCTACAAGCTAGACTTCTTCCCGTCGCTGTGAGAATGCATTCCTGAATGTAGCAACACTTTGCCTTCCACACTTCACATGCACCTGGAATCCTCTCACCCGCCATGTGTTGCTTTTTCACTTAAACTGAATGCATTATTGGGCAGATTCTAAGACCTTGAACTATGCAGGACGAGACAAAAGCAGAGGCTTTGGAGAGAACCAATTGAAAAATCACAGAAAAAGTGGCCTTGACAAGTTTCATTCAACCCGGAGTCTTTTTTAAGGCAGCTGCAAGGCAGTTTTGAATAATGCCTGATTTTGTCATTCTATCAGTCAGCCAGACGATTCAAGCAGAAATAGAGGAAGTTCAAAGATTCAAGTACAGTGGCACAGTCAAGAGAAGAGTGAAAAGAATTATTCATGTGCTAAGGGCCAGATTATGAATCTACTAATAAAGAAGAAAGAAAAAGCCTTGCTGGACCCCACTGCAAAGAGGGCCCTGAAAACTGGAGACTGCAGGGACACTCTTGTCCTGATCTGTAATATACAATCTGACATTGACACTTGAGGCCCTGAAGTTAAAGACAGATTCCAAAGAATTGTCTCCGAGAACACTGTGCATGTATTTTTCCGGTAGTCTTGGTGGGCTTGCCAGTAACTATAATAGACGATGATGAACTGTCACATATTCTGTCTTTTCTTTCAGGGGAGACAAGGGAAGGGCTCCATCTTTGTTTGGGCTTCCGGGAATGGGGGTCGTCAGGGAGATAATTGTGACTGTGATGGCTACACGGACAGCATTTACACCATCTCTATCAGCAGTGCTTCCCAGCAAGGCCTGTCACCCTGGTATGCAGAGAAGTGTTCTTCCACACTGGCCACCTCCTACAGCAGCGGGGATTACACAGACCAGCGAATAGTAGGTTGCAGGTTGCTTTTGTTTCTGTCTCTCGGCTGAGGTAGAGGAGCAAGGCATGCTTTCAGAACAATCCTTTCCCCTGACCTTTGGTGGAATTGATTTGCTTCAGCTTGATGTCTCAGTTGGGGAGACTCGTGCTTACTCACTCAAAAGATTGGCATATATTGGGAAGTTTCTCTCCAGGGATAATGGCACTTCTGCCAAGATGATCTTCCCTGTCAT
The DNA here is from genome assembly GCF_007827085.1 of Peromyscus californicus insignis. NCBI lineage: Eukaryota > Metazoa > Chordata > Mammalia > Rodentia > Cricetidae > Peromyscus > Peromyscus californicus. The sequence goes on along the minus strand of NW_026294480.1, from coordinate 77,019,486 downwards.
TTTTTAACTCAGCTCAGAGAAGCCATGAAACCTGTCATTACATATAGCAGGCTCTCCAGATGCCTTTTCTGCTTGTCCGATGCCTCCTTGGAAACAGCCTAGAGGGAGATTTCAGGAGCATGTAGCTTCATCACCCTGTTCTTGCTGATCCTCTAATAACAGGGACGTAGTCTGACTTGACCGTTAGCAAATGATAAAAATATAGACTATACACCAGTGATATTGCTTAAAAACAGATGACCTATATGAAAAAATAACAGTCTCAATTTCACCTGGGGTGAACTCAGCCTTCAGAGAAACAGCTCAGGGAGTTATATGCTTCGATCTCCTCCAGCCCACGCAAGCCTGTGCCTTTTCTTCCATGAGTCATGAACAATTATTGGATTTCCCTTCAAGGGCATAATGATGAAGAACTGTTTGGAGGCATTGAGAACAGAGATGGGCACTTTAAATTTAAACTTTTAAAGCCTCAAATTTAACTCTGGACACAGAATCCAGATAGATAAAGCATGTAGATCCTAACCTCAATAAAACAGCAGGCTGTGACCCAGTTAATAATTACCAGGTTCTGGGGACTGGTTGCCAGTAACCCCAGTAGATTATGATGCAGTGTTATACATCTGTCTGTCTTTTCTTTTAGAGGAGACAAGGGAAGGGCTCCATATTGGTGTGGTCTTCTGGGAATGAGGGTCCTGGAATATATGCACAGTTTCCACTAACAACTCGGAAAAGATAGCCAGCATTAATGTCTGCTTTGCACAGAATCAGTGTTGTATTGCTCTCTTTCTATACCTGCTTTAGGCAACAGAGCTGTGTAGTCTTCACTGAAAGGTACTGGCCTCTCTCTCATGCCATATGCTCAGTTACTTGAATAATAGACTGTGACATTCTACTCAAAGGTTCTTTATGGTAGGCATACTTTATTGCTTTAGAAAGGGACATATCAGACATCTGTCCATGGGTGTCAGAGCCTCTGGCTGTTGCTATTCCTGCAGTATCCAGAGTTGGCTTCTGTTAAAAGTTGAAATGTTAAAATAGACTCCCCTCATTTGGTACCCTGTGCACTGAAACAGGGAAGAGATTTCCACCTTTGTAGAGACTCATCCTTAGGTAAACCAGTCCTGGAAGAGACAGATGGTAGATTCTATTTGAGACAGTTGCAATAATGCTTTTTCTTACGTAACCCTTTTCCTCCACATAGTCATCTCTGGGGGCTTATTTGCGTCAACAGGTATAAAGGGCATCTTGACTTCCTCAGCTCTCTGAGAAGCAGAGCCACCATAACTTGAGAAATTCAAGGACACTAAGTGGGAAGCCAAAGGAGGTGATAACAGAACAAATTACTTTTTTACACCTCCCTCCCACACATTGAAGTCTGTAGCTAAAACTAAGACACTGAAGCCCGGGTGGGTGTCTGCTTAGTAATCCCTTGGCCCCACTGCTTGTTCAGCCAGCAGACTGACTGCCAGTGATTGTGGTATTTGTGCTTTATCTCAGTAACCTCTTTATTATCCTAAAGTTAGCCTGCACAATTACTTATATACAATAATATTGTTCCCAAATACTTTCACAAAGCAGGCTCTCACTTATGTCTCAGAATGAGTCCAAAAATATAAATCCCATTCTGCTAATGTGAAGACCACATAATGTAAACATGGGTCATATCTAGTACACAGCAGATTTTATAATCTGAAAACATAACTAAGTGTGGGTTAATCTTTAAATCTAACCATTCCCATCTAAGGGCAGAAGACATGACTCATAGCTCTCCAATCAAGTTTGCAGTTAATACAAAATCTATTCCCAGTAAGTTCTGTTAAAGAGGTCTGATCAAGATGTCATTATATCCCTGTGTTCCAGAGGCAGACAGATGTCAATCTGAAGGCCAGAGGGAATGTTGTTTGAGTTAGAATTTCTAAATATGCCCAACCATGCACAATGGACCTGATGATTAATGGGCTGGCATGATTCATAGTGATTTAGAAACAGTTCCTTTTTTATAGACACATTTCGTTTGGGAATCTCAGAAGAGAAAATATTCATAGTGGGAGTACTTCATCCCCAGAAAAGGCAACTTGCTGCCAGAATTATAGACAAGTTGCATATAGAGGAGGGTGAACTAAAATATCAGCAGATGGCAAACATCCGCTTGCTGGTGCTTGAGAGGAGGAAGTAGAGAATCGAATCTCGAGCTTCCTGGTCACAGCAGATGCAGACCTTGGTCTGGTTGCTCCTCTCATGCTCCTCGTGTCTCTACCTTTTCCTCCTTCTTTCCAGACAAGCGCCGACCTGCATAATGACTGCACAGAGACCCACACAGGCACCTCAGCCTCTGCACCTCTGGCTGCTGGCATCTTCGCTCTGGCCTTGGAAGCAAAGTAAGGCCCCCAAATCTGGCCAGCTTTACTAAGACTGCTTCTCATACTGTTTTCTGGATATATGATTATAGGAGAAATTTTGGACAACTGCAAAAATAGCAGCAACAACAAAATCCAGATAAATCCTGCCACTTTGAAATTATCATTGTTGACACCTCGGTGTAGATTTAAGAAGCATATATCCTATTATATATGCAAATTTATATAAAAGGGAAAATATATATCAAATTATATATGCTATATATGCAAATTATTTCCTAATGCTTAAAAATCTATAATATATTAGAAACAGTGACTCACATCTCAGTCAGTGTTCCTTGGCTTTCTAAATTCATGTTTTCCCCTAGTCCTCTTCCAGGGTACCAAGCCTGTCCTGTCAGGCAGAATTCCATCCAAATCATTTCCTAGGAGAGATGCTGAGAACAAGTATGTTTTCTTCAGATTATAAAACCTTCATTCTGGAGCTACTATAGCTAGATAAGACATGATATTAAAACAAGACTTTATCTTTTCACACTACTACAAACTATAAATATAAATTTTGATAAAGCTATCCAATCATGTTTCTATAAATATTGGCGTTTCTGATATGTTCCTTAGGACAACCACACAGAATTGGGAGTTCTGAGCCAAAGAGAAAGTGTGTTTTAATGATTTTGATGCATATTGAAAGTTGTTGCCTTGGAAGGCCATATCATGCTATATTCTCACCAGGAGTGTATGTTTGAAAGTGCCAGTTTCTAAAATACTAACAGTATTTACCTTTAAAGTGTTCGTTGTGTGAAGGAAATGGTGTCTTGTTTAATACTTGGGTCATTACTGATAAAGTTCAGAATTTTATGTCTTTTGGCCAGTTGCTCTCTGTTACAGCCTCTTTATGACCCTGGCTTTGTTTTATGACTTTGGTTTCAAAGATCCATTAATACTTTATCAGTTTGGCATTTACCTTCAGTTTTACTCACAGATAACTTAGTGCAATGAAGCTAATAAGTAATCAGCTGTGTTTACCGATCTCTTTCTCTAGAGCTTCTTTCTTTAAAAATTCTCATAAACCAAAATTAGATTCAAATTATTTGTGTTTCTTGAATCTCCTTTGCCATGCTTAACTTCTAAATCCCTCTGGCCTTTATTTTAGTACATGATATTAAAACATGAATTTAGTAACATTTTTACTTCATAAGACGTTTAGCATTCTAACACTTAACACAGAAAGGGAAAAAGGCCTATTCACCCCATACCTGCTTCCACAGCTTATTTTTCCTTATTCCTGCCTTTTGATGTTTGATGACAAGAGGTTAACCTAGCTGGAAGAGGGAGTAACAGCCTCCCACATATTTGTAGACTAGACTCACAGGGACAGAACAGAACATGCTGTCCTCTGAGCCACATGGAAGAGTGCCGAGCAGCTGAGCCTTTGTCCAGAGGAGCCCAGTGAAGCTCTGAATCCCTGGGGCTCCCTGAAGAGATGAGGATGGAATTTCTGGGCATCAGCACTGAGACCAGGCATGATCCTTGTCCAGACTCTTACCTAGTGTCTATGTATTAAGAAGAACTGGGGAGATGTTGGATTAAGCTGGGCTTTTTTATTTCTCTATTCAATATCTGTCAGATGCTACGAATATACTTATACCAGGTCAGGGCCATTTGATTTAGTGACCAATGGAGCAAAGGAATCCACTAAACCAAACTTTATAATGTTTTTATGTGTTAATTTTACATAAGAACTGGAATTTTAATTTGTATTTATATGTATGCATGTGTGTACACTACATGCCTGCAATCCCTCTATGGGTCAGAAGAGGGTATCAGATAACCTCGAACTGGAGCTATAGGCAACTATGAGCTGCCTGATCTGACTACTGGGAATCAAACTCAGGTCCTCTGCAAGAGCAGCAAATACTCAAAACCCATGAAGTCATCTCTCCAGTCCCAGAACTGGGCTTGTAAAATTTCTGACCTTCATACCTTCATGGGAGGGAAATTATCTAAGAATGATGTAGCCTAATTAATCTTGTTTATCTCTAGTGGGCTTTATCTAAAGGAGGGCACTATTGCTCTGTGAAGTACATGCCTAGTTTCCAAGTAGTCTGTGAATTTCTTTGCTTTTAAATGAAGACTTACTTAAGGGGGTATATATGGAATTTTCTGGGGACTGGCTGGTGGGTTCTAGAAGATCCTTATCATATTCATGATTAAAACAGTAGTTTGTGATCCTCCAGGTGCAGAGCATAAGACTTAACTTTCCCAAATTTTGATTCTAGTTACCAATTCAATGGACTTGATCTGTCTAAGCATTATATCCATCCTGCTAAAGTAGATAGCAATTGTTGAGATGTCTGTTCTCAATTGCATTGCTTTCTGTGCCCTATTCAAGACTATATATCAGAAAATCTGAATGCTAGAATTTCTAGACAGGAGCCAAAGCCATGTCCCTAGTCATTCTAGACTGAATCATTCAAACACTTCACTGTCACCTAAGGAACAGCCAGGGAGACTGGATGACTTTTGATTAAACTTGTCAAGAACGACATTCTTGTGCTCATCATGTTCTTACTGTGGTCCAGACATTGTGCTAAACTTTCACATACAATATTTGTTCTAATTCTTATGACAGGTTTATAATATAGAAACTAGTAGTTACATTACATTTTATAAATGAAATTGAGGGTTAGAGGGGTTGAAATGTGTGACCAATATCTCACAAAAATGATATAAACTCAGGCCTATCTGTCCTGAAATGGTGCTACCCTATGCTGCCCACCACAGCTCTGACAGGGAGGAAGGTGTTGAATGGAAGCCAATCATCCCACCAAATAAAGGAGGCTAATGTGAAGAACATCTAGGTCCCCACAAAAGGCTGCAGTCACAGATTCCTTACTGTACTTCTAAGTGAGGGAACTAGGAGATTGGAAAGAACAAAGGGAAGGAGAAAGAATCATTTCTGGCTGAAATAATCTACAAAGCAACACTTTCCTTCCCGAGGCAGTAACTCTTGAATACAGTATCACTCAGGGGAGGTTATTTCCCATGCTCTTTACCAGATTGCATTGCTAAGGATTCAGATTCTGACATGTCCATCCTAGAAGCCCTGTTTTAACCAGGCATCCAAGGCATTTTAATGCTAGGAGTACTTAAATCAAATTTTGAGAATCAATTACTCTTAACTATTTCTTACAACTTCATCCATTATGAGAATACCCAGTAAAGTACCAAATAGGCGAATTCAGGAGAAAGAAATTCTCTGCATAAATGCCTGTGGCACCATGATTAGTATGTATTAAATGTATCTAAGAAAGCTTGCAGATAATCATCTCAGTCTTCAGAGGCAAGATCAGAAGAATCAAAATACTTTTAATATGGAAGAAAAATTCCAACAGAGAGACTTGTGAATAAAGGAATTTACCCTCGGGGGCTAGGAATGTATTTGTGGAAAGTTTAGGAGGCAGCAGCACAATGACTCTGGACCAGGGTTGGTTCAAATGTAGGTAGCTTTCTCTAGAGGTCTCATCATTGAAAGCCTTCGTAATTCCATATGGTTGTTCCTGAAAGACCACACACAGGTCTTTAACCAGTACCCCAGGCATGATTAACTGATACCTTATTGGTTCTGGGGAGAAGACAGCAAATTGAGCCAGATTTCCATGATTCTGCATCCTAATGAATGGTAAGATAGAACCTTTAAGAAATAAGCATTATTCATTTAAATAATGATTGATTTGACAAGAGGGAAACAATGCAGATCACAAAACAACAAAAAGCTTAAGGTCTTGGAGCAGTCTAATGACTAACAGCAATAAACTTTAAAATTATATCAAAATATTTAACTTAGGTAACTTCTTATTCATCAATATTGCTTACATATACTCATCTTTATTATTTTTTGATTATAATATAATTACATGATTTTCTCTCTTCCTTTTCTCCCTCCAAACCCTCCCATATACCTTCATTGCTCTTTAAAATCATGACCTCTTTTTTTATTAAAAATATTGTAATATATTATTAAAAAATAATTTTTTTCATTTTACTTACCAATCAGAGAACCCCCTCTTCCCTCTTTCTACCTCTCCAGCCTTCCCCCACCCTCCAATTACCTCCTACAAGAAAGTAAGGGGGTTAGCAGAGCCTGGTACATTCACTATAGGCAGGTCCTAGCTCCTCCTCCTGACTCAAGGCTGTGTGAGGGGTCCCACCATAGGTAAGGGGCTCCAAAAAGTCAGCTCATGCACCAGGGATGAATCCTGATCCTACTGCCAGGGGGCCCCTTAGCAGATCAAGCTACACAACTGTCTCACTATGCAGAGGGCCTAGTCCAGTCCTGTGGAGGCTCCACAGTTGTTGCATGATCTCTTTTTCTATTAACTGTTGTTACATACACACACACACACACACACACACACACACACACACACACACACACACACACACACATACATATGTATATTCCTAAATATAACCTGTCCAGTCTGTACATGCCAATTGTATGCATGTTTTCAAGGCAACTGGTGTACTCTTTCCTGAAAGATCATTTTTCGCACTCTCAGTATTCATTACGTGCCTGTCATTCTTTGTGTAATATTGAGACCTCATAGATTTTCTTTGGTACACTTTGACAGGTCTATTGGTGTTGTCCTTGTTCAGCTCACGTTTATGTAGTCGCATTAGTGAGACTTTATGTGTGTAGCTTAGATATTTTATTATATTCACTTGGTAGATTCATGTGCACATGTACATGCCACAGAGGACACACATATGGAGGCCAGAGGACACCTTGCTGGAGTCAATTCTCTCTCCTTCCACCAAGCAGATACTGGGGATAGCAGTCAGATCAACAGGCTTGATCTGAGATGCCCCCACTTGCTGGCCATACTCATGTGTTCTTGTATACTCTTGTGCCTGGCATTCTTCTGTGTGTTTGCTAAGCATCAGGGAATGAGGTAATAAGTTTTTACTCCTTGAGGCTAAATTCTAGCTAGAGCAACAGAAAATAAGACACAAAACAAATGAGTTGACCAGTATGTAATAATGTGGAGAAAGAGAAACATCAGAGCAGGGTGTGAGCTCCAGGAGCATGTTGGAGGGAGCTGAAAACCTCAATAGGATAGTCAAAGAAGGCCTTAATCTATTGTAATACTTTGAGTCTCCAACTTACACATGTTGTTGACAAATTAATTTTACTAAAACTTCAAATTTTACCATTCTCTTAAACAAAAGTCCAGAACAATTTCCACTACCCAAATGGTCAAATTCAAGCTCACTTTGTGGCATTCAGCATCTTCAGTCTTCTGGCTCAGTTCTCTTCGTTGCCTCTTCCCTGCCCTAACATACGGATTGGAATCTGGCCCCAGTTGTTCTCCCACATCATGCTGCCTCTGCTCTAGTTGTCGGGTTCTTCCTTTGAGAAGTTCTACTAACCCTTCAAAATTCATCTCATATATGTCTTCCCAAAAAAGACATTCTCCAGGCTTTCACAGTACATTGTTATAAATGCAATGTTCAGTATACATAGTTATAGAAAAGGTCATTTTTAACTGTGCTGTAAATTTTTTAAGAACCATAACCACCTCCTTGAATATTCTAACAATATTTAACACAGCTCCATTCAAGAGTAATCTCATGAAGCCAAGAATTTCTTGACAACTTTCATCTCCTGTCATCTCTCAATATCCGCCAAGGATCAGGTTTAGGATCATGTTCTACAATGCTCATGTCTCTTACATGAAATGGTACAGTAATTATAAACGATGTGTATACATCTTCTCATATATTTTAAGTAATTTCCAGATTACTTATAATACCTAATACAATATAAATCCTATGTTACACTGGATTGTCTAAGGAATGGTAACAAGGAAAAGTATGTACACATCAGTACAAATGAAAATTTTTTCTTTTGAAATATTTTTTATCCCTGTTTGATTGAATCCTAAATATATGGAACCCAGGAATATGGAACTCTAACTATACCAAAAAAAAAAGGGGCAAGATGTATTAGATGTGTTGAGTAGGTTACAAACCCCTGTCTTTCAAATTTGATTGAAATCCATGACTCAATTTATTTATATTCTAAATAATAGAATTGTAAGTTCTAAATAAAAGAACTAACTGTTAAGCAATAGAATATGTATTTACAAAAGGCACTTAATAATCCCTAAAAGGAGATGCTTATTTTTAGCACTTTATTTTTTTTGAGCTTCCTCATGTTTCTTTTTATTTATTTATTTATTTATTTATTTATTTATTTATTTATTTATTTATTTATTTATTTTAATTAAGAAATTTTCCATTCATCCCACATATTAGTCACAGATTCCCCTGTCCTCCCTCCTCCCACCCCCCAGCCTCCCTAACCCACCCCCCACTCCCACTTTCCCCAAGGCAAGGTCTGCCATAGGGAATCAGCAGAGCCCAGCACACTCAATTGAGGCAGGTCCAAGCCCCTCCTTCCCACGCCAAGACCGTGCAAAGTGTCTCACCACAGGCACCAGGCTCCAAAAAGCCAGCTCATGTACTAGTGACAGGCCCCAATCCCACTGCCTAGGGACCCCCCAAACAGTTCAAGCCAAACAACTGTCTCACCTATCCTGAGGGCCCAGTCCAGCACCATGGGGGCTCCCCAGCCATTGGTCCACAGTTCATGCATCTCCACTAGTTTGGCTAGCTGTCTCTGCACTCCCTCCAATCATGGTCCCGACATCCCCTGCCCACAAAATCCTTCCTCTCTCTGGTTAATTGGACTCCTGAAGCTCTGCCTGGGACCAATCTTGGATCTCTGCATCTGGTTCCATCTATCACTGGATGCGGGGTCTGTGATGACAGTTAGGGTATTCAGCCATCCGATCACCAGAGCAGGTTAGCTCAGGCACCCTCTCGACCATTGCCAGTAGTCTATGGTAGAGTCCTCATTGTGGATTCCTGGGGACCTCCCTAGCTCTCTGCTTCTTCCTATTCCCATGGTGTCTTCATTTATCATGGTATCTCCTTCCTTGTTCTCCCACTCTGTTCCTGATCCAGCTAGAACCTCTGGCTCTCCTAAGCTCTCTTTCCCCTGACTCTAGTCCTCCATTACCCTCCCCTCACTCCTAGTTTTCTCATGTAGATCTCATCCGTTTCTCCATCGCTGGGCAATCCCTGTGTCTTTCCTAGGTTTGTCCTTACTAGCCAGCCTCCCTGGAGCTGTGGGTTGCAGGCTGACTATTCCTTGCTCCACATCTAGTATCCACTTATGAGTGAGTACATACCATGTTTGTCTATCTGAGTCTGGGTTACCTCACTCAGGATATTTTCTAGTTCCATACATTTGCCTTCGAGCCTCATGATGGCATTGTTTTTCTCTGCTGAGTAGTACTCCATTGTGTATGTACCACATTTTCTTTATCCATTCTTCAGTTGAAGGGCATCTAGGTTGTTTCCAGGTTCTGGCTATTACAAATAATGCTGTTATGAACATAGTTGAACATGTGTCCTTGTATGATTGAGTGTTCCTTGGGTATATGCCTAAGAGTGGTATAGCTGGGTCTTGAGGGAGGTTGATTCCCAATTTTCTGAGAAACTGCCATACTGATTTCCAAAGTGACTGTATAAGTTTGCATTCCCACCAACATTGGTGGAGTGTTCCACTTGCTCCACATCCTCTCCAACATAAGCTGTCTCCATCCAGTATTTTTGATCTTAGCCATTCTGACAGGTGTAAGATGGTATCTCAGAGTTGTTTTGATTTGTATTTCCCTAGTGACTAAGGATGTTGAGCAATTCCTTAAATGTCTTTCAGCCATTTGAGCTTCTTCTGTTGAGGATTCTCTGTTTAGCTCTATAGCCCATTTTTTAATTGGACTGTTAGGTATTTTGGTGTCTAGTTTCTTGTTCTTTATATATTCTGGAGATCAGCCCTCTGTTAGATGTGGGGTTGGTGAAGATCTTTTCCCATTCTGTAGGCTGTCCTTTTGTCTTATTGACCATGTCTTTTGCCCTACAAAATCTTCTCAGTTTCAGGAGGTCCCATTTATTAATTGTTGCTCTCAGTGTCTGTGCTACTAGTATTATATTTAAGAAGTAGTCTCCTGTGCCAATACTTTCAAGACTACTTTCTCTTCTATCAGGTTCAGAGTAACTGGATTTCTGTTGAGGTTTTTGATCCACTTGGACTTAAGTTTTGTAACACTTGATTTTATAAGAATACTTCATTTTGTCCCTAAAAGATACTTTGGGTCACTTTCTCTCTAGCCCAAATCTCACCTGGCGAGATATGCAGCATCTGGTTGTCTGGACCTCTGAGTACGATCCATTGGCCAATAACCCAGGTTGGAAAAAGAATGGTGCAGGCTTGATGGTAAACAGTCGGTTTGGATTTGGTTTGCTAAATGCCAAAGCTCTGGTGGATCTGGCTGATCCTAGGACCTGGAGAAGTGTGCCAGAGAAGAAAGAATGTGTTGTAAAAGACAATAACTTTGAGCCTAGGTAAGTATTTCTGAGAATTTTAAACAACTGTATGCCCAAAGCACAGTTTTATTAAGGAGTTGTCACTTAAGTTTTTCTCATACACTTGGTCTTATGAAATAAATGAGGATGGAGTTTAACAGTATTTGCTTTGTCTGTGTCTCTGTGGGGAGTCATAGAAAAAACAAAGATCTGCTGGTCATGTTAACATATTTGCATTTTCTTCTTGCAGACTACCTACAATGTAGCATTAAGTCTCAGAGGCACCATTGTTTTATATAACATTAAGACAAAACATCCTCAAACCAAGAACAATCAACAACTAGATTTAAGATATTTTCTCAAATAAAAATATTGTTTGTTTTAAAAATGCATTTTAGCATTGATGGAATCCAGTATTGCTAACTATCTAAAGTTTATTTCCAAAGTAGCCCTACTTCATACTGTAGTTCTATGTCACAGATGGATTTTCTTTCAAGTAGGGCCCTTTATGGATTACCTCTGTCTCATTGTGTGTGGTCATGGAAGCAGAATCTGCTATGGCTGTTAAGCTGTTTTTATCAAGACAACCATAATGATAATAAAAACCCACTCACACAAAGTCACAGAGCCTGGAAAGCATGGGAGCATGCCTCAGGAAGGCCTTCTACACAAAATTAATTTTTTAATGAGAATCTTATTGATATCTTTGTCATGGACCACTTTTGTTGAAGACAACCCTGTCTGAATTTGATTGTACAGCAATAGGATCTTATTTATACATTTGTATTTCTTATCATTTTCTTATGCATTAAGTTCATCTATAGATAATTCTGAATTGAACTCTAATTCAGATAATTATATAATAGCAATAAACCTTGCTGACTATCTGATCAAGACATGCATGCACTTGTGCAACTGTCTCAAACAAGCAAAAGGATGGCAGGAGAGACGCCTTTCCTTCAACGTTGCTTCTCTGATGTATGTAGAGCCCTGAAAGCTAATGGAGAAGTAATTGTTGAAATACCAACAAGAGCTTGTGAAGGACAAGAAAACACTATCAAGTCCCTGGAACACGTGCAATTTGAAGCAACAATCGAATATTCTCGTAGAGGAGACCTTCATGTCACACTCACTTCTGCTGCTGGTAAACTTCAACTACCAATCAGTGGTTATACAACTAAGTCTCCTTGTGGGCATTTACAATTCTTTAAAACATGATCTTTTTGTGATGGTAGATTTCTTCTTCCTGCTCATTATCACTGGACCCTAGATAGACAAAGGGTGTGACCTGCTCAAGTATGCTAATTAATAAGCTTTTCTGAAACCACTTGTTTTCAAACTAAGTTCATTTCACCAGGTTAAAGACTGAGCATTCATTTCTCTTAGGTGACAGTGAAATGTTTTCGAATAATTATCAAAACTTATAGATCTGTCTGGATCACTGAAGGAATCAATTGAAAAGTTAAGAATTGTTACCCATAAAGTTGAGAATAGTGATTAAATCTTCACAGCAATATCAATAAGAATATATAATAATACAGACTTTACCCTATTCCTGAGAGAGTCCTACTTAAGATCAGTGAAGGACTGTTGAGCCATAAACCACAATCCAACCAAAAGTTGTCCCAATATATTTAAGTATGTTGATGGACCTGTGAGATAGGCAGCAGGGAAAGACACCTGCTGCTCTTCCTGATGGCCTGAGTCCCATCCCCAGAACCCACATGATAGGAGAGAACTGACTGCCACAAGCTGTCCTCTGAACTCTGCACACGTGCCGTGACTCACACACATGTGTATGGGTAAGTGCTCAAGCACACACATGAGCACACACACACACACACAGAGAGACACACACACACACACAAATAAATAAAAATATTTCTTACAAAATATTTTGATAAAATTCAGTCAAATAATTTCAGTTTCCACAAACACTAGACAAGGAAAGATGAGCTTGCTAACTCTATGATCTTTCTAGCATATGAAGTCTTAGAGCTTGGGAGTAGGCTCTATTGAGAGTTATACTTTCTAGATGCCTTAGAGTTTGAATGAAATACTACTAAGATTCCCACACCTTCCCATTGACAGACTATAGTTCACTTAATCTCACCCTTGATTCCCAGTTATTAAATTCTAGAGTGAATCCTATGATCAGACTGTCAGGTTAGGATATTCACTAAATTATGTTTGTTGTGTGAAAATAGGAACCAGCACCGTACTGTTGGCTGAAAGGGAACGGGATACATCCCCCAATGGCTTTAAGAATTGGGACTTCATGTCTGTTCACACATGGGGAGAGAATCCTGTAGGCACCTGGACATTGAAAATTACAGACATGGTAAGCATAAATAAGAAGACAAAGAAACCAAGCTCATTTTCAAATACTTTGATGTATTTTAAAATGTTGATGACATCACTTAGTTAGATCGTAATGAACTGTCTACTTCTTAGCAGAAGAAAGATAGGCAATATTTTAAGAAACAACTAAACTCAGCATGCTGTAAGGGATGAGAAAAGGTATGCAGCCACCTATGTGACTGTGGTCCCTGGAATCATCCATAATCACGGACAGCCAGGGTGAGGCCTCCTTTGCTATGATACTTTGCTGCAGTCAAGGAGAGCATCCTTACAACTCTCCTGCTGCTCTCATTGAATAGCAGCTTCCTGCTTCAGGTTAAGTAAGACATCTTGTTTAATATCTTTTTTCTACTTTTAGTAACAAAAAAAAACACACTAAAGTTTTTTAATTTTTATTTCTAATGCTCAAATGATACTCAAAAATGTTACAATTTTAGAGCATTATAGACTTTGTTTGGAGAATAGGGAGGCTCAGCTGGTAAAACCTATATAAACACTTTAAAACCAGAAAGATTTGGAAATCTGAAGTACTTCTGGTTCCCACCATTTCAGATAATAAATTTGTGCTAAAACTCTTTGACATGCTTTAAAGTACGATGCCACAGGATGAAGTGGCAGGGCTGTATCTGATGTGAAGCCACAGAGCTGAGTTCTTAGTTTCTGTACCATTTACCATTCCCCTGCTTTCTCTGTAGGTTGGGATGTAAATGCATGGTGTTCCACCTTTGAGTTCTGAGAGAAAAGTGTAAGGACCAGCAGTGCAGATCTTTTTCCCTAGATAATTTTTAAAAATAAATCACTTTCAACTTCTAAAGAAGCCAATTAATGCAAATTATATATTTTCTACCTTTTTCTGAGAATAACTTTCTTCTGTAGATCGTTGAAGTAGGACCAACAAGATGGCTCAGTAGTTAAGTACATTTGCCATCAAGCTGAGTCTGACTCTTTGAGTTTGATCCCTGGACACCACATTGTTGAAGGAGAGAATCAACTCATATAAGTTGTCTCTGGATTCCACAGTGCTTTGTCACACTGTGCATGCTCACACATACACATGGAATTAATTCATCAATTAATTAATTATAGTTTAGAAAATGAAGACTGTAGTAAGTTCTGTTCTAATAGGAAGAGAGCAGTATTTTTACTTATTAGTGCTATTCTTGAACTTGTCCTCAATTCTTAAAAACAAAAAAGATAATGTATGTGTATAGGTGTATTGCCTATATGGATGTATGTATGTACATATGCATGTATAACACATTCATATCTGGTACCCAAGGAAGCCAGAAGAGGATGATGGATCCCCTGAATTTGAGTTACAGAGGATTGTGAACTGCCATGTGGGTGCTTGGAATTGAACCTGGGTCCTCTGGAAGAGCAGCCAGTGCTCTTAACCACTGAGCCACCTTTCCAGCCTCTCCTCAATTCTTTAGCTCCGTTTCAATTGCAGGAAACTAAGTGACTCTGCTTACCAAAATGGATCCACTTCAGTCAAGTCTATACAGCCTGACTCCACAGTTTTAGATATTTGACTTATAGATGTTTCAGCTTTTCGAACAGAACCAATGTGACAAAATAGATTTACACGGGGAATTCTTCTTTTAAAACTAGATGCTTGAGTGTGAGACAATAAATCAGTTTTTTTTTTAATGTTGTGCTTACATAGTATCAGTTTTTATAAGAGGAGTGGATCCAGTGGTTTCTTTCAAAATAGATCTTTGAACATGAAATGCACAATACATTAAAATTAGATTTTAACTATGATATTCTTTTGGCAAGTTGAATGAGTTTGTTTTATATTTGAAACACTGACTAAAATACACGTATGCTTGCTTTTACCAGTCTGGAAGAATGCAAAATGAAGGAAGGATTGTAAACTGGAAGTTGATTTTGCATGGGACCTCTTCTCAGCCAGAGCACATGAAGAAGCCCCGTGTGTATACGTCCTACAACACTGTCCAGAATGACAGGAGAGGAGTGGAGAAGATGGTGAATGTTGTGGAGGTCTGTGTAGCTCTGTTCTTGGCATGTTCTCTCTTGAACAGTAGTAGACAATGAGTGAGTAAAGATGCATCTAATTTTTAAGAAGGGAAGAATTCATGTATTCATAGAGAGAAAGGGCTTGGGAGAGAAAAACTGTTGGTTTCCAACTGGATGAACCTTTGTTTTTTCTTTTGTTCTTAAATCTGGAGTTTATTAATTAAAGTTGATGACCATAAAATTAAATTCTATAACATGAATTTTATCCATGTACAACAGCATATTGCAAATCAAGCTGTGTTTCTCATAGTTACATATACCTATTATAATAAATTGTGTAGTATTATATTGCAGTGCAATTATTCAATCTTAGTTGGATGGTGGTGGCGTACACCTTTAATCCCAGCACTCAGGAGGCAGAGGCAGGTGAATCTCTGAGTTGAATGCCAGCCTGATGTACAAAGTGAGTTCCAGGATGACCAAGGCTACACATAGAATCCCTGTCTTGAAAAACAAACAAATAAATAAATGAATGAATAAATATGTTCAATCTTATTTTATTTTAACTGTAATCTCTGTAACCTAGACAGAAAACATTTAAAGAAAGGAGACCAAGGTTAGACAGTCAAATAACGTAAGCTTCTCTTTGCTAATTTCTGTTTAGTAATTGGCACTTAGCTGACATGCTTTGGCATTGTTAAGAATAGGTATAAAGTCACAATTTCTCTCAGAAAATTTCAGAGGGTAGCCAATGTGATCCTGGGTCCTTTGCCCTTTTCAGTAGTCATGAAGAAACGGCATCTGTTTCCCCACATGGCCAGCATCTAACGTAGTGCCTCTGCTGTAGAGAGGATTTTAGGATATCTGGAATGATCTGTCCTAAATGGGAGATCTCTCTGCTGGATGTTTTAGAGGGGTTCATGGCATGGCATTTACATGAAAAACTTATAAACTAACAGAGAGAACTTCAGCTAGGGTTCTGGTCCCTGTTTGTATTCTACTAAGCAGAGCCCAGGCATGGTTTCTTCACAGCAACTGAGGAGAGCTTATACTGTGAGTGTGTCTCCAAGGTTCCTTTCAAAGTATTGACAGAACTTTTCCTTGTTAAAGTATTGAAATATGATCACCTCTTCATATGGCGGGTTCTAAATTCTTGTAGTCAACCAAGTATGGATGAAAAATATTTGAACCAACTGCCTCTGTACCAAACATGTACAAACTTATTTTTTTGTATCTATTCCCTTAAATAATGCAGTATAGCAAGTATTTACATTGTATTAAGTATTAAAAATGGTCTAGAGATGATACTGTGTACTGGAGGATATGCTTAGGTTATTTAGCAGTCTCTTGCATTCTATGCAAAGGATTTGAGAATCTATTGATTTGTCCTAGAGAACAACTGTATTTCCATAAAGGTTGACACAGAAACACTTCTCAGATTTCCTAGTTTCTGACCTCTCCTCCCTAGGACTTTTTCAGAATCTAATAGCTACTAACAGGAGCAAGGGTCCTCTACTCAGCTGCATTTGTGCACAGCAACCAACCAACGCCTTACAAGCGAGTTGTTAAATATTTAATATCACTTCCCCAAATGGATTAGATTGTAGCATGCTTGAAAGTGAAGGAATAGAGCACATTAAATACATACTTGCATAGTCTCAATCTCCAAAACCACCAGGCATGGAAGCATTCTGATTTCTACTTTATAGCTAAAATTCTGGGAGACTGAAAAAGCTGCCAACAGTAAATCAGTAAGTGGGGAAATAAGAATTGAAATGTAAACCCATATAACTCCAAACCTTGTGTTCTCTACTCTCCAAATTGCTTCTCATGGGACCTGTAGTGGGCTTGTGTTAGGGCTGCAGCTAGCTTTCCTGACTGTAAATAATAAGTTTTTCCCCTTTGTTGATGACATGTTGTATTTCAGGAGCAGCCCACACAAAAGAGCCTGAATGACAATCTCCTGGTGCCCCAAAGCTCCAGCAGCAGCAATGTGGAGGGCAGAAGGGACGAGCTGGCACAAGGGGCTCCTTCAGAGGCAGTGCTGCGGCTCCTACAAAGTGCTTTTAGCAAAAACCCACCTTCAAAGCAATCACCAAAGAAGTCTGCAGGTGCAAAGCTCAGCATCCCTTATGAGAGTTTCTATGAAGCCCTGGAGAAGCTAAACAAACCCTCCCAGCTTGAAGACGCTGAGGACAATCTGTACAGCGACTATGTTGATGTTTTCTATAACACAAAACCTTATAAACATAGAGATGATAGGCTGCTGCAAGCTCTAGTGGACATTCTGAATGAGGAAAATTAATAGTGTGGCCCTAAGTTGGAAATATTCATGCATCCTCCTTCCCCTTAGACTTTCCTGGGTCTAGAGTTGTGTCACTGATTCCTATGCTTACAATGTCCTTGGTGGTGTTTTTACTTTTTCTCCTCAAACTGTACCTTGGGGTGAGTTCCAAAAGGAAGTCAACTTCATGAATGGGTCTCAGTGTTTAAGAATGTCTTCCCTATCTGTACAAATAAAGCAACTTCTTTCTAAAGTCACTGTTGACATACCCAGTGGAATGGCTCCTTGAGCACCTCCCCTATTTCATATCTCACAAAAATAGGAAAAGACTGGGAGATCCATTTTAATTTAGAAAAGTTATCTACAAAGGTGGGGGAGTACTACAGTTTATCTTGTTCCCTATTTTCAATTGGGTTCTTGGAATTTTGATCATAAGGAAACCTTCATAAAGTATCTAGCGAAAGTTCACAACTAGGTCTGCACCCTAGGCAGCACTATGTGTTGCTCATGCTGAGGCAGATAATCTGACCATTTTAGAGGGGGGCAGAATAAAATGCATTATTGACATATGAAAACAGATCTTCAATTTTATATTAGATAGAAGAGTTATAGAATATTCCTCTTGATAGATGTACCATGCAGAGATCTCTATGGATCCAAAGATAGCTGTGACTCATGCTGTATATGGCCTGGTCTTCTATTTCCCTTTCTGCCTTGTATGTTTCCTTTCTGAGCCACAAACTCAAAACTCAAAGAACTAATTCATGCCAATTTCTCAGAACAAAATTATGTTTGAAGTTGGCAAATGCCTAGTAATAGTTTTGTTTAATAACAAGCAGCCACTCAGTGTATAGAAAACCAGTGTACTAACGGAGAAAATAGTGATTTAAGGGGAGAAGCAATGAGACATTTTCACAAGTTATGTTCCTAGGACAGGTTCTTCTGATTCTCTGTAAATGAGTGTTCATTTCTGGATACCATAGGGTCTTCTCTAATCTCAGAGGACAGTATTCAGATTCTTACCAAATTCCTTCCATGTTTCAAATCAGAAAACAGATGGGCTGCACTTAGGTCTTATTTGTCCTTCCTGTAAGTCATGCAGAATGTCTGGAAAATGTGAAGGACTGTTCAAAGTGTGAGATTTCACATAAAATCTGATTTTCAGACCCATCTTCTATCACTGCAGTAGCCGGCAAAAGGCAGCTCCTTCTTAGTATGAATCAAAGTCCAGGCTTCCCCGGCTGGCTTTTTACAATAGCCACTTTATTTGTTGCTACTCAGTATCCCATGGGCATTTATCCCTTTTTAACTTAAGTGTGTTAATTGAAGAAGATAAGGTTTCATCTTCATTCTCCTCCAAGTACTTCATGAACATGGACAATGTCCACCCTCCATTAACCTCTCTTCTGTTTGTTCCTACTTCTCCTCCTCCTCACAAGTGCTCCTGCCTCCAATTCCTGTCTTTGCATTTCATCCAGATTCCACATAGAAGAGAAAAATGTGATATTTATCTTTCTACACATGTGATTTTTTTGCCCACTCCCACACTGAATGAATCTGTATAAAGTGTAAATGCGTTAGGAAAAAGATTTCACACAATTACTTCTAGGCGGGCTTTGCCATTAAGAATTGAGTTTGCTGTGACCTAGTTAGTTTGTTGCATTTGTAAGTAAAAAGAGTACTTGGAACCCTAAAAATATCTCTGAAGTTTCATTTAATATGAGCACTTAATCTTATCTCACTGGATATTCATTTTTATTATTCATTAACTAGAGACCCCTGCTTCCTTCTCTTAACATGCCAATATAGACTCTAGTTAACTGAACTCTTGCGTTCTCCAACTGAGTTTGTTTGTAAATTTTCTACCAAGTCTGAGCATTCTACAGCCACTCCTAGCATTGAATTAGTTCAGAAAGACAGTTCATTGCTTTTTCTTTGAGTGTGGTTAGTATGACAAATTTTCACCTCCTGTTTCATCATTTGAATTTATACATAACAAGGTTCTCTCCAGAGCCATGCCTGTGATGCTTAGAAGGCTTGCAGTAGCCCTCTGTCCTTGAAGGTTTTACATGGTGTTTGTTATAAGGTTTAAATGAAATTTTCACTATTGTAGCACATTAAAACTGTAAAGGACTTAAGAGTTATTACATTAAATTTTAACTAATTAAAAATGGCCTAGAGGAAGATATCACTAATTGTTAACTAGTGATTTAGAACAATGAAAGAGCTGGAAGTCAACACCATCCTTCCCTAGTTCTTATACTAAATACATGAAGATTTTCTTCAGCCCTTTTGAATAGTATCTTTTCCCTGTAAGAACCCCAACCAACTCGTGAGCTATAGCCAAAGGTTCACTCTGGATAAGCTTTAATATTTAGACAACACCATGTGCGAATGTTTCCAACCTGGAGTATAGATTGTTTAGACAAAATATTTTTTGTCAGTTTGTTTTCAGTGCCTATGTGGGTTTTTGTGAAAATGTTAAAAATGATAATTATATAATATTTCCCTTGGAATTTTAAGCTATATTTTCTTTACAGGTATTTATAATGTACCAAATGCTTTTATCAGACAGAATTTTAAAAGGCATATTAAATTATATTAAAGAATCAAAAGCTTTCATGAGAATAAGAATGTTTCATCCAATAAAATATTTTTGAAAGGCATATCCCTCTGTGAATGGAAAAGTATATACATATATATGTGTGTGTGTGTGTGTATAAAAGCATATGTATATATATGTATGTGTGTATGTGTATGTATGTGTTATGATACTAAAAGCTTTGTTTATCTAATATCCTAATAATGTACAACTGAGTCTAACATGGTTTTAGAATTCTTAATGGAACTCCGACATTACACACTTGATGTATTAATCAGAGTATGTAAAATATACTTATAAATAAGAATAAATGCTTCCTCACTAAGTCAAAAAGGAAAAGCTCATGTTTCCAATAAAAATAGGTTCTCTCTTTTTCCCAATGTGTTTTCCAAATGGACTTTAGGAAAACTGGAGGTTTACAGTAAAATGTTGATCAACTCATTTTTAGGTGGTTTGGCTTTCTTAGAGGCAAATTAAGTACCTACTTGGACAGGCACATTTCATTTTCATACCCAACCCAGGCTTTCATGTTCATGAGAACACAAGGAAGCTGTGTAATTGAACCTTAACTGAGGTGTTGAGGAGGAGAAAAGGCAGGCAAAAAAAAAAAAAAAAGGGCTCACTGCCTCAGAGAAATCATTTGTGACAATTCGGTTTATAAGCCAAAGTAAAGCAGCCAAGCTGTGGTCCCTTCTTCCAAAATGTCCCCTGATGAAGCCTCCAGTCTCCATTCTCAGGACAGTCTTCCCCCTGCACAAGCTACCACCCCTCAAAATTCCACAGCTCAGAAACAGACCTTTCTGTCCCTGAAGATGGGTTTTCTCTGACAATCAACTCTCCTCTCCTAAGAGAGCAGTCATTTAAACTAAAATAATATTTCAAGTATTCCAGAGGGAATGTTCTAACTTGGCTTTGTCCTCCCAGTCCAGACTTTGTAAGCATTACTCTTGACCAATGCATCAACAAAGAAATGCTATAGGCATGCTATGTGCATCATGTTCATACCATCTTCCAGACAGGTCGAGACCACTTTTATGGTATGTCTACCATGTTTACAGCTCCCACACAATTTTCCTGGAATGCCACAAAACATTTTGTTTTACTGCACATGCCCAGTTGGGTATCTATTGAACCTGACAAGGGAACCATAGCTCAAGAAAAGTTCTTGGGTTTTGTTTAGGGATATTTGTACACTGTGTGAAGGTATGTCATTGTGATTGGTTTAATAAAAAGCTGAATGGCCAATAGCTAGGCAGAAAAGTTTAGGCAGGATTTCTGGGCAGAGAGAGGAACTCAGGTAATAAACCTAGGCCCATGACATTAGCCAGCAAGACATGAAGAGGAGAGGTAAAGAGTCACATGGAATAGAAACAGGTTAATATATAATATATATTATAAGAGCTAGTAGAACAAACCTAAGCTAAGACCAAGCTTTCATAATTAATAATAAATCTCTGTGTCATTACTTGGGGGTTGGCAGTCCAAAGAAAGTCCAACACGAAAGACTTACTGCATTTGGTGCCCAATGTGGCACATGACCACACTAACCAAGAAGTCATGCCAGCCAGTGCCTGGACCTCTCTGTAAGCACTCATAACAGTTGGCTGCCACTCATGGGGACTCTAGATAGCAGGCTCAGTAGCTTCCCATAGCAGAGGTAGGTAAACACAGCTTTCAGCTGGTATCTTCGGGGAAATAAGACTTGGCTCTCATGGACCCGAAGGGGTCAGAGCCAGCCACCAGTGCCATGTGCTAGTGGGGCAAGCCTAAGCTAAAGCCAAGCTTTCATAATTAATAATAAGTCTCTGTGTCTTTATTTAGGGGCTGGCGGTCCAAAGAAAGTCTGACAAGAAAGACTCACTATAGGTCTGTTTTTTATTAATTGGATTTGTTATTTGATATTTACCTCCTAGCCCCATCATTGTCCCCTTCTCCCTCCAAATTCCTGACATGCATAACTTTTTGTTTTGTTTCATGATCCATTGAGTTTAACCAGAGCTATCTATGTGACCAATTGTTTGAAATTATCCATTGGAACTTGGTGAAGGTAATGACTTCCTCCTCTCCACAATTTTTCAGTAGCCTGTAATTCATCATGGATGGGTAGGACCTCATGAGCCAATAACAGATTGTTGGCAGGGCCAGTTTTGTGCAGACCCAGTAGTAGTAATAGCAGCTGCTGTAAGCTAAAGATTCCAATGTCTGTGTTGCACCCAGAGGATGACATTTCTCAGTCTTTCTCCCTATTTTTCAGGTCTCACATTATTTCTGTCCATAGACATTCTCTGAGCTTAGATTAGTGGTATAAATGTCTCACTAGCGACTGAGAACTCATTCTGTCACTTATTCTCAGCTCCTTGAAGGAGTATTCACAACAGTTCATTGCAAAAAGAGGCTTCTCATTATGGTTGAGAGTAGTATTTTTTTATGGGTATAAACATAGATATTTAGAAGATAGTTTGACGTTTTGTAAATTTAACTAAATTAAAATAGTAAGTTCACATAGGTACACTTTTAATTTTAGGGTTGGTTTTTAAATATTTTTATTAATTCCTCTCAAATTTGCCTCTATCTTCTAGTCCTCTAATTTTTTGTATCCTTGTTATTCAATACAAGCTTCAATTTGTATTGTCCATATA
The DNA here is from genome assembly GCF_007827085.1 of Peromyscus californicus insignis. NCBI lineage: Eukaryota > Metazoa > Chordata > Mammalia > Rodentia > Cricetidae > Peromyscus > Peromyscus californicus. The sequence continues at coordinate 76,996,824 of NW_026294480.1, read as the reverse complement.
CTTCTGAGTGTAGGGATATCCACTGCTGTAAGAATGATCTAAGAGTATACCCTAAAAGAAAACTGACTCTTCCTCCCCCTGACACCATAGCTCCTCAGGGCTCATGAACTCCTTATTCCATGCTAGAATGTTGATTGGCTTTACTTTGTTCAGCTCCTGAACAGGCAGGCCACCTATTGGTTTAATTATTAAGGCAACTCCATGTAGTTAAAAGGGAGGTTATTTTGTGGGGTAACTTGCAAGTGAAGGGATAGGTAACAAGGTCTGGGAAAGGAGAAGCACAGTCCAGTGGCATTCTCTGGAGAACTCTGTTTGGTCTACTTCCAGAGTCCAGGATTCAGGAACCAAGAGTGCCAGCCCATTGGGATCCCAGGTCTTCAGGGGTCCTCTCTCGGCTCCGCCTTGTAGGCATGGCAGTTACAGAAGCCTCAATGGGGGTGACACTTTTCCAGGTCAAAGCTGAAACGGCTACCCACTACGAAAGGCTACCCCCTTTTGTCTAAATAAGAAGGTTCTAACCTAATACAAGACTATATACAATAGAAATGATTGTCAATTATTGTCCAGGAGTAATAAGGGATAATGACCTAGATAAGATGGAACTACAACCAACACAAACAATATCAAACAAGAGACACATACTAAAGTCCAGAGAATTCTGGAGCATAAGTAAATGGCATGTTACAAAGATCATTCCAAAAGGTGTCCTATCCTAAAGGACCTAAATCTAATACTTAATATGTTCTATCTTAGTATATATACTAAGTTGTAACTATAACTGCTAATCTTTAATCCCATCAAAGACCTGAGAAGGAATATAATGATACCTGAGAAATGGAAGATGGATGCAAGCAACTTTCAGGAGTCTTGCAAGAGTAGACAGAGACAGCTGGCAGCCTGGACAGTCATCCAATGTTTCTCAGCATTGTTGGTACATTCAAATTGGTTACAGGCCTAGAGTATCTGATAGACCATTTTCAGAAGCAGGAATTCTGAAAGACCATCTTACCCTGTCTTGGCAGAGTACAGCGGTTGCTTTCCTTGTGTCCCACTTGTCCAGAAAGGACAGCATTCATACTGTCAGCAGTCGAGGCAAGGGCAGTTCTTTGCCCATTTTGTGCCAAGAAGATAAACTCCCAAATGGAAATGTCTTAGAAGCCCAACATTCTCTTGGGATCAAATTGGTGCTGCCAGGAGCAATTGTGTCTCACATCAACAGAATTCTAAGTTATTTAAATGCCATATTCTCTAGGTCCCTGAAGTGTTTGAAGATTACCTATCCATCTGACCTATGTATCTGTAAATCTGGATAACCTAACTAACATAACTATAGAGATGACAAGCATAGGTGACTATAAATCTATAAGTCTTATCTACCTAAATAACCTAAGGACTAAGGCTTCATGTAAACAAGGTAAACAAATGTACAATAAAAGGATGATGACTTCAAAATTGTGACAATACAGAAAATATCTTTAACAGAGGTGCTGTGGGATGTTCTGTATGGCAAAGGTGTTGCTCTGATTGGTTAATAAATAAAACACTGATTGACCAGTAGCCAGGCAGGAAGTATAGGTGGGACTAACAGAGAGGAGAATTGAGGGAACAGGAAGGCAGAGAGGGATGCCTGCCAGCTGCCACCATGACAAGTGAGATGTAAGGTACCGGTAAGCCACGAGCCACATGGCAACTTATAGATTAATAGAAATGGGTTAATTTAAGATAAAAGAAGTAGATAACAAGAAGCCTGCCATGGCCATACAGTTTATAAGTAATATAAGTGTCTGTATGTTTATTTTATAAGTGGGCTAAGGAACTGCTGGGGCTTGGCAGGACCCGAAGAGAAAACTCTCAAGCTACACAGAGGTAGGAATGTATAGTGCAATATGCAATATGACAACAATCCTAAATATATATCAATATACAAAATATCCTAAACAGAGGTAGAACATCCATACAGTATGACAGATATAAATTTAGATTTGTATCAATATACAAATATTTCAAATGAGAGTAGAAATATATGTACATTATAACAAATATAGTTCTGTATTTGTATCAATATACAAATTATCTTAAACAGGAATATAAAGATAGTTTACATTTGTATCAACATATAAGAATCCATAACAGTGCAAACTATCTAAGGCTGCTATTGGGCACCAGATATTGGTTTAATTATTAAGGCAACTCAAGGTAGTTAAAAGGGAGGTTTATTTTGTGGGGTAGCTTACAAGTAAAGGGATAGGTGTCAGGGTCTGGGAAAGGTGAAGCGCAGTCCAGTGGTGTTCTCTGAAGAACTCTGATCAGTCTACCTCCAGCATCCAGGATCCAGGAACCAAGAGAGCTGGGCCATCCGGATCTTGGGTCTTCAGGAGTCCTCTCTTGGCTCCGCGTGATAGTTACTGAAGCCTCAATGGGGGTGGCACTTCCAGGTCAAAGCTGGAACAGCTACTCACTATAGACACCACGGTTGATATGAGTTTATGGATGCAACAGGCCTTATACTCCAGTCCTACCCAACCTTTGACCCTTACAATCTCTTTTGTCTTCTCTTCCATGATGGTCCCCGAACCTTGAGGAGAGGGGTTATGATATAGATTTTCATTTATGGCCAGATATTCCATAGCATTTACTCTCTGCACTTCTGCCCTTCAACCCATTGTGAATTTCTCTGTTAAGAACCCTTCACTACACAAGGATGCTTCTCTGATGAGGGCTCAGAGCTGCACTGCATGTGGGTAGAGAAATGTGATTTAAAGGGAGTTTGATATTATGTCTATTTAGCAATACAATAGTAGTTTTTGCACTATTATAATATTTACTCATAAGGCTGTGAGTTTATGGGTACAGTGGTCCTGTCATGTCCAAAAGACAGTATCTCATTCTAGTCTCACACAACATCTGGCTCTTACAATCTTTCTAACTCCTCTTCCATAATGGCTCTGAATCTTGAGGGGAGAGTGTAGCTAGAGTTTTCCTGCCTGGCCCACAGTCTGGACAAATCTCTCTCACCTGCCAGTCCCACAGTCGCTCAGACACGACCAAGTAAACACAGAGACTTATATTGGTTACAAACTGTATGGCCGTGGCAGGCTTCTTGCTAACTTTTCTTACAACTTAAATTAATCTATTTCTATAAATCTATACCTTGCCACGTGGCTCGTGGCTTACCGGCATCTTCACATGCTGTTTGTCATCATGGCGGCTGGCAGTGTCTCCCTCTCAGCCTTCTACTTCTCAGCTTTATTCTCCTCCTTGTCCCGCCTATACTTCCTGCCTGGCCACTGGCCAATCAGTGATTTATTTATTGAACAATCAGCAACACACTTGACATACAGACCATCCCACAGCAGGAGAGATATGATATAATTGTTTATTTTGTGGCTTCCCAAAACTTTGGGTTCTTGACCATATTTGCAGTGCCAAATATATATATATATATATGAAGCAGGCCTTAATCTAATTATAAAGTGGTTGGTTACATTCAAAACATTTGTGCCAACTATTGTACCCAAAGGTGATGATTTAATTTTATAAAGTCATACAAATAGTGTATGAACACGTTATTATCATACAAAATTTAAAATACAGAAGTATGTACAATAAAAATTGATGGCCCATTAGACAGATACACCCCTGTCCCCAGTCTAAGACACTTCCCAACTATAGCTAGCAGTTTAAGTAAAATTTCTCTACAATAAGTATTACAATAAAATTGAAGTATACAAAATTCTGTGTAAAAATGAAATGAGGTATATAAATATGGTCTTTACTCTTTAGAAGCTTATTATCCATCAATTTAGATGCCCATCAACTGAAGAATGATAGTGAAAATGTTGTACATATAGACAATGGGATATTAATCAGCTGAAATAAAAACTGAAATCTTGAAATTTTCAGGTGGATAAAGATGGAACTGGAAAAAAATTACACTGATTGAGGTCACTCAGGACCCTAAGACAAATGCCTGATATTCCTTCTCATATGAGAGTTTCAGCCTCAAATCTTTTGTTTTGTGGATTTAAAATTAACATGGAGTAAATATGAAAGGTAGGAAACTAGAAATAAGTACTGACAAAGTGATGCATTCCATGTGACAGGAAATAGTAGAATACAGGTGAAATGAAAGTAGAGACCTGGAATATGGGGCAGAAGAGTTCAAACAAGTAGTCCATAACAGGGCTGTGAAACTGAAGGGCCAAGTGAAGGCTTAAACAAAGCATAGGGGTTGAAGCGATGGCTCAGCAGTTAAGAGTGTTTACTTTTGTAGCAGAGGATCAGAATTTGACCTAACACCTACATCAGGCAGTTCACAAATCTCCAAGGAATCTGACACTCCTTATGGCTTCACAGGGTACCTACACACACATGTGTGAATACACACACAAATGACATAAAAAAATCTTTAGAAAAATAAAGTGTACATGAAGAAGCTACTTGGGGACTGAGCTCTTGCAAACCAAGTAAAAAATATAATAATAATGGATAATAGAACAGGTATGATAAGAAAAAGCAGGGGAGAATTCTGGCAATTGGATGAACGGCCACTAGCAAGGCAGGAAAAAGGATACATGGGGCTGGCAGGCAGAGAGAGTAAATAAAAGGAGAAAAAGAGATCAAGAAGCAAGAAAGGAGAGGAAGAGTCCAGGGGCCAGCTGCCTGGCCACAAAGCCGCCCAGCCACACAGCCAGCCAAGGATTAAGAGTTAAAATAAGATATACAGAGGTAAGAGAAAGGAAAAAACCCAGAGGCAAAAGGTAGACAGGCTAATTTAAGGAAAGTCAGCTAGAAAGAAGCCAAGCTAAAGCTGGGCATTTATAATTAAGAATAAGCCCCTGTGTGTGATTTATTTGGGAGCTGGGTGATGGGCTCCCCAAAAAAGCCAAAGAAGCAAAGAACAAAAGAGGAAAAGCAACCAGCTACATTAATTTTCTTATCCAATGCTGGACTCTGCATGCAGCAAGACCATTTATAGGGTAACCAACTACTTTCTTGGTTGGATTTAAGGCATACTCCACAGGGGAATTCATTTCTTGTACTATAAAAATGGTTAAAACCCTTAGCGAGGGAAGTCATAGACCCTAAGAGAGCAATTATTGATTTTGTTTTTATAAATGATCATGTTGTTGAACTGCTTTCTAAATGTTTATGTTTAAATGCATAGATTTGTGCTGCTACTAACCTCAGTCAGAGAAGTGCTTTATTGTAATGGATATGGTTAATGCAGAGGTATGTTAAATGTTCAAAGTGCTGAAAAGAGTTGACTGTGAGTGCTCAGCCACAGATGGTGCATCTATATCATCTCCCTCTTCTGAAAGCTCAAAGAGCATCATGGAAGAGGGAGTGGCAAGAATGAGCCAAAGGATAGGGAAGGATGCTCTGAAGTGCTTTCCTCTGGCCATGTCATATCTATTGAACACAAACACTCACAGCAGATGTGACAACTGAGACAGTATCTGTTCAAGATCGAGCCAGTTAAAACTCCAGCATGGATTGGGGAGGGGGTCCAAAAAGTCCAGCCCTAGCTGAAGATCTATTGATAATAATGGCTGCTTGGGAAGGAACAGTTACCTTTCTTTGGGAATCGGACCATTGGTAGGCTTCCCACGCCCCGCCCCCATAGATGGTCTCACACCAACGTGCATGTGAGCAGCACTAACTGGACTCAGAGGGTTAAAATAAATCAAGCAATATAAGTTTTAAATGTTTTATATTTTTTATTAGCACACAAATAGACTGGTTTCCTTGTGGCATATAAAAATTATAAGATAAAAGGTAGATTTTTGGTCTACTCAAAAAAAAAGAGAATATGGATATGAAAGATAAAAAGGGAGATTATTGAATCTACTTTTAAAAAGGAACTGCTTATTTTAAATAAGATAAGTAATGAATTTTTTTTGTCTAAATTTGTCAAATGTTAATGGACTGGACATTGTTAATATATATAATGGAATTTTTTGTCTGAATCTGTCAAATGTGAATGGACTAGACATTGTTAATTTAATTCTTACTGTATATATTGTAGATACTTATTGTATATACTTTTTCTTATATTTGTTATAACTTTTTTTATTTTAATCAAAAAAGGGATATGTGGTTGATTTATTGTGCACCCCAATAAACTTATCTGGGGGTCAGAGAAAGAACAGCCATTATATTAAACATAGGTTTAGGCAGTGGTAGCACACGCCTTTAATCCTAGCATTCCGGATCTTTGTGAGTTCAAAGCCACACTGGAAACAGCCAGGCATGGTGACACATGTCTTTAATCCCAGGAAGTGATGGCAGGAAGAAGAAAGGTGTATAAGGTGTGAGGACCAGGAACTAGAGTCTTTTAGAGCTTTTGGGCTTTTAGCAAGCAGTTCAACTGAGATCCATTTGGGTGAGGACTCGGAGGCTTTCAGTCTGAGGAAATCAGATCGGCTGAGAAGTTGGCAAGGTGAGGTTAGCTGTGGCTTGTTCTGTTTCTCTGATCTTTCAGTGTTCACCCCAATACCTGGCTTATTAATAAGACCTTTTAAAATTCATGCTACAGTGGCATTTTCATACATACATGAATTGATAACTCCTTTCTCTAAATCCAAAAAGGATAAAATGTCAGAATCAATGGGAAAAATAGAAATAACTGTAAAGTATCTCTGGCTAGTGTGATCTAGTCTTAGATATTATCATCCCTCTCTGGTCCCGAGGCTATTCTGACAGCTATTTCATCATAAGCAATGAAGACTGTACTCCAGTGACAGGGAGTAGGAAGTACAGCTGAGTTCCCATGACAAGAAAGCCAGAGGCAGCCGCTAAGGAGAAAGAACACAATGAAGGAAGGAAATAATCTGCTTAATTACCTTTGTGGGAGAGTCACAGTGCCATTTTCAAATATAAAAATTTATAAATCATTACTAACCATGGAGAGCAATAGGTTCTTAACCACAGTTATAGTACAGTGAATTATTTAATTGAATTCTCACAAGAATTGTAAAACATTATGAAACAAATCATATCATTCCTAGTTTGTCCACTATAAAATTGTGGTATGGAAAGGTATTCAAGGTCACACAGATGGTGAGTAGTAGAGTTGGATTTTAATGTGGCAGTAGTTATAATCCCAGCACATGCCTCACAATAGCAATACACAGAGGTCATGCATATTTTAAAAGATATTTCTATGATGAGTCAAGTCAGAACCAGGTGATTCAAGCTATTAATTCTTTTCTACTATATGAAATCATACAGCTTTTACTGCTGAGTATTTGCTATGCTCTAAATATGCAAATCCCATATTTTCACAATAATTGCATGTTTCTTCCTGAGAATAAGTGATAGTATTTAAAATATTGGCATTAACTTGCAAGTGTTTTACAAATACAGAAGCTGAGAAAGATTAAGCCACTTAGCACTAATGCGAGAAATCCATGGAGTCTGCTTAAAGGGTAAAGGAATTTATTAGGGAGGAAAACTCACTACAGCACAGGAGATTTATCTTGGGTTCTGGAAAACCAAGTTACAGTCCCATACTGTTCTTCCACCTGTTCTGTCTCAGTATCTAAACCCATGAGGGAGAGCAGAGGCCTAAGTGCATCTCAGGTCTTAAGGGTAGCCCCGAACCATGCCCCAGGGACAGGTACTTCAAGGTCATAGGTAGATAAGACAGTTATATGCTATATCTCTAGGGGCAGTGCTTCAAAGTCATAGACATAACAGCTATCCACTACATAGCATGGATCACACAGCTAAGCAAGTATTTTTAAATTGATCTATCTGACTCCATCTTTTTCACTTTTGAGCTTCATTTCTCCATTTTCTCTTGATAAACAATCTCATGACTTCAAAAACAATGAGGTAATTTTTTCCTGTTTCATTAATTCAAAAGTTATAAATTCCAGTCAAGCTAAAAGCAAAGTAGATGTCCTGTTACATCAATCAGAGTGGCCTGTAGGTGTACCTCTAGGGAATTTTCTTGACTGATATAGGAGGACTCAGCCCACTGTTGATCCCTAGGCAGGTGGGCCTGAGATGCACAAAAATGCTAGCTGAGCAAAGCAGTGGGCAGGAGCCAGTAAGCAGTATTCCCTGCTGGTTTCTGCTTCAAGCTCTGCTTAGCCATCAATCAATTATGGACTATAAAAACCTATAAGCCAAAATAAACTTTTTCTCCCAAGTTGCTTTTGGTCTCAGCAGCAGAAAAGCAAACCAGAACAACTTGACTCTATTTGAATTTGTGTGTAATCCACACCCAGGACTGCCAAATCATACTGACATTATGGGGATTCTTTTCTCATTCCTTGACCTCTCTGCCTTGATACCCTGTGTCTGTGTGTGTGTGTGTGTGTGTGTGTACAAATTTTCCAAAGTTTATTCTCCAATATTGTTCAATGATGAGCATGTGAGATATCTTTAAGTTTATAAAATATTTTATGGTCTTGTACATTTGCAAAAAAAAATCTTATTTCATTTTTGTTGTTTTTCTTTTGGATCTTATGATTATTTTATGCTTGTTTGTTTTGATTTCACTGCAGGAGTTCTCAGAAGTCCATTTAATATACTAGTGTTCACTATGAACATTTAAGATGGACGTTCCTTGCTCATCTCTCTAGGCAGAGTTATTTTTCCTGAAGCATTTGCCAGGACCAGAATTCTTTCAACTTGAGACATTATTTTCCAGCCATCCTTCTCCAGCTAATAACTCCACAGCTTGATTCTAGGTTCTGAAGAGTGAGTGAAGCTTACAATTGCCACATGCCTGGTATCTCTGGGATATTACAGCTCATGCCATTCCTTTGCCTCAGTAAGGAATGATGCAGCACCAGCTGACACAGAGTGGGTGCCAACTGTGGTCAATAAGGGACATGAGTCAGAGCCCCCACCAGGATGATCAAGATAGAAGAAACTCACTTTCCGAGGGGAGAGGACTCAATGTGATAAAAAAAGAAAGAATCCACTCCATCACATATTTGTGGTAGAGTGGTTATTGTCCCGGTTTGTTAAGAACACCCTTGATTTATTGCCGTTGTATTAGGATAATTATGGTTTCATATGTGTCTTGTATGACAACGTACATACTGTTATCATAACAAGGATTGTCTTGCAGATAATGAAACTCTTTTTGAAATTTGTTGTCAATACTACAATCATTGAGTCTCAGAATTAGAAAGAATTGCCTATTTTTTTGAAGTTTCTCACACTTGAGAGAGATGCTACTTACTCATAAGGAGATGCAGACTACAAAACAAGGCTTCTTCCCTGTCTCTTTCACCTTGTATCTATATGTGATGTCAAGAACTTTGACAGCTATTGGGGGACATTACTGAATACAGTAACTGTTTCTGAAAGAGCTCCCTAATTTTATGTTTCAAGTCCTATAAAACCTGGATCTTCCTCCTTCTCATCTCTTTGTCTTCAGTCATGAAGTCTAATTGTTCAAGCATTCCAATTTCTCCATCATCAAAGCTACCATTTGGTTCACACTGTGTCTTCAGCATCACTACTGTAGACAGAGTTCTCCCTGATCTCCTTTCATCCTGTGATGTCACCAAACTGTACATTGCATTATATTACTTGCTCTTTGAAAATCCACTGAAATTAGAATTAGACCAAATGATTCACCTGGGTCAGAAACCCTGGAGAATTTGCCGTTAACTCTGGCTGCAGTTCATACATACCTTCTTGCTGACTCACTCTCTGGATTTAGTACACTAATCCTTTTCTAGCTGCTCTAAAGATCATTGTTGGGGCCATGCTATTCTGCCAACATGCCATACTCCACATTTTTATAGTTAATTCTTTTCTATTCATCTTTAGAACTCAGTTTACAAACCCTTATTTGGGAAAACTTTTCTGTCCAGTGGACCAGATTCAGTGAGAACTTCTCATTTATGCTCCAATACAATATGTATTAGAGTTTCAGTCACATACAACTGTTTGGTGTTTATATCTGTGAATGGCATGCCAACTCCATTAACATATCCCATGCTAATTATTGTACCATAAAGAAAAGTATCTTATATAAAAGGGTGAATGCACAACAAACCTTTATGGAATGCTTGCTTAGCACTTGATTAGCTTAACATTGAAAGCTATAATTTGTTTCATTAATTAGAAACTGAAAAGTGAAATTCATCCTTCTCAAGTAGCATGAATCAGTAATTTGAATATACCTTCCTAGGGATCCAGTACAGGCTCTGAGCATAAAATTCAGTAGGTGTGAATGCGTGAGACAGATACTTTCAAACATGGACAGGACCCTTAGGCCCCATCAAAACCTAACTGAGAGTCCTGGATGCCAGAGACGGAGAAGAAAATGAGAGAGAAATTCAAAGCTCAGGAGAGGAAATGAGTAACATCAAAAAAGCAGCAGGCAAGTTTCTTTCTCTGTCTCCTGTCATCCAATTGCTTAGTTATCAAATGGAGACTTTGTTCCTTTATGTTTAGATGTCAGACAATAATAGATTCAACTATGCCACACTATAGCTTTATGGAGTCTACATTATAGATCATCAACTGAAGCACTGACTCATGAGAATGCTATGTAATTTTATGTATTTTGATAAAGAAATGCTCTTACAACAATTGTAGTCTGCTGATTTTTCCTCGGGCTGATTTCAAAGTGGCTTGATAAAGTAATATAATAAAAGGTAAAATGAGAAACAAGCTACATGCCAGATGTACTAAACATAAGGAAGCCACGTAGATGACTAATATTTGAGATCAAAAGCCCATGGTCATGTGGCAAAGTAAACAGCTTCCCTGAAAGACCAAGATCTTGGGTCACTGTTTTACATCAGCAGCCAAGAGCAAGGCCAGGTGCAGATGCGTCAAATATCCAGGAAGCTGCTTCGGGCTTTGTTTTCTTTGCAATCTTTTAATCCACTATTTATTTATTAAGCATTATTGGTTAGAATGCAGCTTTACATTCAGATCAAGAAGGCATTCTAATCTATTATTAAATGCTTTAACTTGCATGGTGTGGCCTATAATGTCCACATGTAAGATTACCTAAGAGAAATTTATTAGGATAATAGTTTCTAAAATGTTTGAACCTATGGCCTCTGCATTCTTGATGTAATTATTTAGGACCTTAACAAGCCTTCCTATATGCAAGTTTTGTCTATTCAAACTTTGTGTTTAAAACTCAAGTTGAAAAATTGAATATAAGCCTTTAATCCCAGCACTCAGGAGGCAGATCTCTGAGAGTTCAAGGAACAGAGTGAGTTCCAGGACAGCAAAGGCTACACAGAGAAACCCTGTCTCAAAAAACAAAAACAAAACAAAACAAAACAAAAAACAGAAACAAAAAGCAAACAACAAAAAGGAAATATTTATGTGTAATCATTTATTTGATTATCATAATCAATCAAATTCATATAAAAATAATTATTTATATGAAAATAACTATTTCTCAAATAAAATGTTACTGAGAAAAATGCTGCTTTCATACATTTTTTGCAAATCTCTTTGAGGTCTGACTTAACAGAAGAAAGCTGGACTCTGCTATGTAGTTCAGCCCACCATCAACCTGCCACATGGCAATATTTTGGTATATGCATATCAAGATATAACTGAAAAAGGAAGAAATATAGTTCTGGATATTCTTTGATCCTATAGTAAAACAGTCAAGTTCTATGTCTTCAAGGGTACAATGTACATTCTTAGAACATATAAAAAAAATCTGTGCTCTCTTATATTATAGCCCATCAGCCCATCTTGAAGTAGCATTTATTGATGCATGGTTTTGTAGCATTACATATTGTTACCTAGACAACATTGAAACACTGAGTTATGCCTTTCTGCCAGATGTTTGCACAGACCATCACAAAATGTCATATTAGTTAATATAATCATTAATTTCATTTAAAAGTCTTCAAATATTGGGAAATTCAAGTTCATAAAAGTAGAAATGAATTTCCCAAAAATTTACATTACTTGAAAGAAAACTTCTACCATGAGCATCAAATACTTTCAGCTGTTTGTTAATTTTCCTGAAGACAACCATATCATTCGGCTTGCAGAAAATCGAATTATGCAAGCTTCTCATTTTGTCATCTGATTGAAAAATCACAAAGTCAAGGCTAAGTTTTGTTTTCTATAGTTTTACCAAAGGTCCTTTGAAGGTAGCTAGCTATTTTATAACTATCAGTGCAGCAGGGCAAAGCCTCCAGTTACCACTAGGAAAGCTTCGTGTCACTGCCTTGGTCCTTGCTCACGTCAGAATGACAGCTTCTCACCATTGGTGAATGGCAACAAAGAGACGAAGGCAAATTATGTCAGGATTCCTTAAAAAGTAGCTTTGACTTTGCAAGGTCATTGATGTATTTTGCAAAATTGCTATAATATTAGAAAATTTTCAGTATTGAGCAATATTAGTAAATTCTTCAGGTAAATTCATGTGAGTTAGATGAAAACCAAGAGTTGACACTGAAGGAGACATGGTCCTGATCAAGCAGTGGCTAGACTGAGACCAAGCTGTTGGTGCTCTACCTGTTAGTCCTACACCCATAAGAAAACTCCCATGTTTGATTAAGAGGTTGGTTAAGAAAAACTGAACTTAAGCAACAAAATACAACATCTAAATGTAAATGTGTTCTCCAGAAGACAAAAGAATGTTCATCTTAAAATAACTTAAATCTCTAATATAGCTAGGTTTTAGACATTACTATTGTCCCCACATTTGGGACGGTGAGGCATGAGGATTTTGAGTGTAAGACCCTGACTCAAAACAATAAACATAAGCAAATAAGAAGTCCAACAAAAACAGCAAAGTCTACCTCATTGTGGTTTTTCTGTTAGCTCCCAATTCTCTCACTCTACAGAGCTAATACCTAGGCCAGTGTCTGGTAGCAGCTCTTTGAACCTAAAAGACTTCATTCCAGTTTCTTCTTAACTGCTCAACTTTGGCTATTAACTACTTCCTGGACCATCTCAGCTGTTTCCCATTGAGCCAATGCAGGGGGAATTCCTGGTAACAGTAAATCTATCCCCAACATCAATACCATGGATACTTGCAAAATGTTCATAATTGCTTGTTTATAATTCATCAACAATTACTATTTAAAGTGTATTGCTTGGTCAGCTCTCTCTTATTGCCAGCTGTTTGCCCTATGACACCATATACGTAAGAAACTATGAAATGTTTTCTCCACAGCAAATGGACTTACTAAAGCTCATTTCAAATGTCTCCTTCACATTTGTACAAAGAAATACAGAGATGGGGAGAGACTGAGAGAGGATGAAAGAGTGAAAAAAGGGAGGAATGAGAAAAGAGACACTGAAATGAAGGAAGTTGAAAGAGAGACTGAAGAACCCTGTACACAACGTATTCCGTGAACAACTGAAACTTTGTACCCTTAACGCACATCTCCGTGTTTTCCTCCTTCTGATCCCTGGGAACCCTCTCCTATTCTCTGTTCCTGTGGTTTGACTGTTTCATATTCCAAACAAAAGTGAGACTACAGAGTTTGTATTTCTCTACTTGGCTTTTTTGACTTAGCATTCTAACTGCTCATTCATCTATGCTGTTACAAATTTCAGGATTTTCTTTTTTTAAGGTGAAATAATATCCCATCCAGTTTGTACCCACTTTTTAATTGATGGAAAGCTGCAATCAATCAAAATGCAGTATTGTGGAGCCCAGTCCCAAGGGATATATTTATGGTAAAACTCCTGCATCTAAGGCTCAGGAAGCATTGTGGAACAGAGGATAGAAAGATTACAAGAGCCAGAAGAACAAGGAGTTTTCTGTGAGATTGTGTCTTCTAGGAATGCCATACCCCGAAAGTCACCAACATAACTTCCTAAACATGAGCTGAACAAAAACAATAGACATGCTGATGTGAACCAGGAAAGCCCCAAATGCCTGAACCCTGCATACAGAACTATAAACAAATAAGGAATGCTGAGAGTGGGAAGAGCATACCAACTGGTTATCCAGTACCAAATGATCAGCCCTAAAAACATACGAACAGTAACTTTACACAGACTGAGCAGGCTGTACTTATGTATTTAGGGAAAGTGTATGTGTACATATATATGTATGCATGAATGTATGTATGTGTGCATATAATATGTATATTATATAAATATAATATTATATATTCATATATTGTGTAACAACAATTAGTGAAAAGAGGCCGTGAAATTAACAAAAGAGTCAAGAGGGTTATATGGGGGGTGCTGAAGATAAGAAAGGAAAAGGTATAATTATATTATAATCTCAAAAAAACAAAAAGGAGTAATTTTTAAAAAATATTTTATTTTGACTTAATTATGTGAGAGGGAGAGGCTGCACATGTGTGCAGTTCCTGCAGTGGCCAGAAGAGGGCAACAGAGCCGCGGGAGCTGGAGTCAAAGGCTGTGGTGAGCTGTGTGATCTGGATGCTGGAACTGAACCCAGATCCCCTGCAAGATCAATCCATGATTTTAACCACTGAGCCATCTCTCTATCTCTTAACCAACCTGTCACATATAATTAAATTTATGAAGCAAATGTATACACATAGTAAAAAAAAGTAAAACATCAAAAAGAAAATAATTAATTAATAATGAGTTCTTCCAAATGATGATTCAGAACATTAATTTTCTTCACACAATTTCATAAGCTAAAATAATTCAAGCTTTTTTCCTCAGTGTCTTCTCTTATGTAGCTACGGGGAAAGTTAAAGAGGTGAAATCTGGATTTAAGTGAGATAGGAACTTCCATATGTAAAGAACCCTGAAAACCTTTCAGAACCTTTCAATCTGTGGTCATTTTCTAGTCTTTCATTTCCAAAGCCTTTTGCTGTTCATGAGACCAGGGGTGAGACTGCCTGCCCGTCGCTGGTTTTTATTTCCATCATTCTGGCCAGAGCTGTTAGCAGAAAGTTACAGGACATTTACAAACTGAAGCAAAATAGGGTTGATTTGTATTGTAGTAACTTCATCAGAATTTCAAGGCCAGGTAGAGACAGAAGCTTAAATGTTTCCCAGCTAGGAATTAAGCACCCAGGATCAATCTTCACATACTTCAGGGAAAGGGACCCTGTCTGCTCCTCACTGCCTAATCCTGCTCAGACCTGGAACAAGGTGTCAGACATGCCATCACCAAGTGCCTAGACGAGCCCGGGATTATTCACCACCACGCTTGTCAGAATATTGACCTGTCTGCCTCATCCTTCATGACTGCCTTTGCCAGCCATACCTTGCAGGAGAGCCACTGAACGGAGAAGTCTGCATCTTAGGTGACCCTCCAGCAAGCTAGTCTGATGGTTTGTGTCTTCAACTTTGACAAGGAAGTGTTCAAGCAGGAAAATCATAAAAACATGAGTATTTTCTAGAGATTGCACAGGAGCCTCGTGTGCCTGTCAAGATGTGGCTTGATTAGAGTGACATGGAAGGCAGCACCACGAGGAGCCTCTGGGCAGCACTCTGTTTACCACTCCTACCCTCCCCACCAGGAGCCTGGAGAACAGAAATCAGAATTTACATTTCAGTCTGGGATTTTATGTCAAAATGTCTGGGACAGGTAGATAAAGTTTTTCTGCTTTTGTGTTTCAGGAATGCTTTTTTATATTTTTATTTTTAAGTGGACCAGTACTACCTGGTCCTAAATTTACTCATTTGTCATATAACAAAAACAATGAGATAAAGAAAGAGAAGAAGCATTTGAATCAAAAAAATCCAGCATCTAGATTGGATCACATTTACTTCAGGAAGACATTGTTTAGGCTCTATGGAAAGTCCTTTTTTCTAGCCAAGTATATTTAAACAGTTGGCAAATAACCAATTTTGAGTGGTGTGAAAAGTTTTCCACACAAGGGACCCAATCCTAGTGTTTTGAGCCGTGCTTTATGCCAGCTTTGCATGGTGAATGAATCAGTAATGCCTGTTGCCCACATCAGCAAAACATCAGCTTTTTAAGACAAAATAACCAGTTCTGGAAGACAGCAGAGAAGCCGATATCTGGGATTCTTCCAGGGGTCCACCAGCACTCACACAGTTGGAAACATAATCTGTCAAGGTGCTTCCATCTAGTGAGTGACTGAAAGAGAAAGACTTCTTGTTGATACGACAGCTCAGAGTCCACCAATATAGATTCTCCTGCTCCGTGCCCAGACTGGCCATGCCATGTTTTCAAATATTATAGTCTCATCTCAGATGAGAAATTATTAACATGTCTCTCTTCAAAGGGAATAGCTGCTTTTATTCCCCATTGGAACCCACAGGGATGCAATGCTTTCCAGACATTAAGCAATTTTTTGAATGTGCTACACCTTCTTTTTTTTTTTTTTTTTTTCGAGACAGGGTTTCTCTGTGTAGCTTTGCGCCTTTCCTGGAGCTCACTTGGTAGTCCAGGTTGGCCTCGAACTCACAAAGATCCGCCTGGCTCTGCCTCCCGAGTGCTAGGATTAAAGGCGTGCGCCACCACCGCCCGGCACACCTTCTTCTTGATGGAAGAAAACAGGATATTCTCAAAGAAGAAAAATGGTTACATACTCTCTGGAACATACTGAGCAACAGAGGATAAGATTAAGTTGGTCTACTAGACATTAGACACAAAGAGTTCTATTGCATTTATGGAACCGTTTGACAGAGAAAAATAACACATTGTTACAGAAACTGGGGTTTTTCATGTGCTACTCTATGACTCAAAGAGCCTATTATCCATTATAAACTGTCCCCTGCCATCTCATTCCCAGCTCACAGCAGAAATTATCCTGAAGCCTTAATTGCTTTTCATAGGTCACCATTCCTGTCATCCAGTGCCCTTTGGAGGTGTAGAATATAATATAATCAGCTGTCAGGGTGGCCAGCTTTGCCATAAGACAATCCTACCTGCCAAATTGAGAGAAAAACTTCAGCAGAAAGATTTGCATGCCTGTTTAGCAGATGCTAAAGATTCCCTCATGAAAAAGAAAGCAAAGAAAATGGACAATCAGCTCAAAAGAGAGATGTGTGTCCTAATTAGTACCTCCTTTCCTGGCTGCACAAGGACATCACACTAAATACAGTCAAAATTAAATACCAAGACCAATGAGGAAAGTGTGCTGTGGTTCACTGTGGGGGCCTGAGGAGAACAAAGAGAAGAGTGTAATCATAGGCTAATGTAAGAGTGGGGTTTCGGTGATGGTGAGTGACTACGAGGAGTCGTGGGTACACTGGGAGCATCCAGGTGTAGCTGCAGTGATGTTTTCCTGAACTGGGCCTATGCACACACTATAAGGACATATGTGAGGTGCTGTTTGCTCATATAATTCCTAGATTGACCTGAGAGCCATCCAGGAGCTGATCCTCTAAGAATGTGCTGTCTTCAGTCTTACTGATGGTAACTTAGACTGAGGGTGTCCACAAAGCAAAGGGTCACAGAATATAAAGGAAGCAGAACATGTCTCCCAAGATACAGCCTTTAGAAGGGCAGAAACCTGGCAAGCATAAATCAGAAAGGTGTGAGGGAAGCCCAAGCAAGTTTTATTCCTCTTGCAGGGAAGAGACATTTAAATCTGGAAATAGATGGGGCCTTCTGAGTACCCTCAACCCTGGCACTCAGACCCACTGAATCACTACATCTGTGGCAAAACCCTGGAGAGTTCTTGGCTCTTTTACTATGTCTAGCTGTTTTCTTGGATTACTAGGTTTGCCTTCCCAAAGTTGTCTGCCTGCAGATTCTCATGGCTTCTGAAGACAGCTACCACTGAACCCAAGGAATAAAGAGCCATGGAATATTTAATAAGCAGTGTGTGGTAACAGTCAAATAAATCTCACTTCCACACCCATATATTTGATTAAAACTAATGGGAAAACTCTCAGAACATGGACTTTTCTCATTTACAAATTATGAATGATTTTTTGTTCATAGAAATTACAGGATAAAACTAATGTAAATTATCTTGGCATAATATCAGTGCTTAATGAACGTTAGCTTTTAAAGAAAATCAAGGGCACTATACTGGGTGTCTTATCAATGATTTACAGAACGTGGTCATGTGTGCTGCTTTAGTGTTATGGAGGGAGTGCCTTTTACCATCTCTGTATGCTTTTACCTCAATCACAAGTACTGCCATGGAATTCCCTTTTCTTTGAGATACAGTCCTTCTGTGTAGCCCAGATTGGCCTCAAATTTTTATTTCCCTGCCTCTGACTACGAATAGTGGGGTTACAGGCATGTTCCCTCACAGTTTTGACTACTGACCTGACATATTTTTTTTTCGTTCTTGCATATACCTGTGTAGTATGCATGCATGTGTGTATGCATGTTCACAGGTATGTTGACACATGCATTTGAGTGCATGTAAATGTGAAGACCAGGGGTTGGCATTGGATGTCTTCCTCTATTGCTCCATGCTCTATTTGCTAAGGCAGGAGTTCCTGAATACAGAGTGTACTGATTTGGTTGGTCTAGCAAGGATCCCTGTCTCTGCTTCCCAAACACAGGGGTAGGATGGTGTGCTGCCACACCTATTTGGCTTTTATGTAAGTAATGGGAAACCTGATTCCAATCTTCACACGTCCACCATAAGCACATTATCTACTGAGCCATCTCCCCAGTCTCCTCTGTTTGTTTATTTGTTTTTTCTGTTGTTGTTTATTTTTTTTTTTGAGTCAGGATCCTACATACTCCTGGCTGACCTGGAACTCACAGTGTAGACCAGACTGGCTTTCCATTTGCAATGGTTCCTCTCCTTGTGCCTCACAAGGTCTGGAATCGTAGGTGTGCCCTTTATAGGCTGTAGCCTAAAATTCCTGAGGAATGTATATGGCTTATCACACATTTGTCCCTCAGGCATTTGTAGAGCACCTGCTATGTGATGGATGCTGTGATAAGCAATAAGAACACAATGTCCAGAATGGGCTTTCCTCTTTGTCATTCAACTTTCTACTAGAAGACAAACATTAAGAGTACTATTTTCCATCTTTAAAGTCTAGTCATCTTGTGTGTGAGAAAAAAAAAAAGGGACCACATTTTCTATCAGAAAATATAGTAAATGTGGATACACCAAGTTCTCCCTCATATCTAATGGTTATTCGACAACAATCCCAGCAGATACTTCCTTTGCCTCAGGATGCTGCAGGATTAGTACAATATCTCTGGGCACTTACTGAGCAGCCTTTTCAATGATGGCCTTCCTGGAAACTTTGGCTGGACCTCTGAAACCCCACCTCTCCTTTTGCAGCAATCATGGCTTATCAGCTTTTCTACATAACAACCTATGGAAATGAGCCAACCATGGAAAAACAGCTCCATTTGCTTAGCTCTGAGCTGCAGATGGCCTGGTGAACATTGAGCTAATGGAAAAGTGACACTTGCTAGCTCAGGTCAACAGCTGTTGCCACTGCAGCTGTGGATTTCGAGGCAGTGTGTTTCAGTCCCATAGGGGGACTGCCATCTGCTCAGTGGGTGTTCTATATTTCCTGTAAAATGAAGATGGATACCAGGAACTGGAAGTGAGTCAGATGGTAGAGGCTTCTTCCTATAGGTCTGCATAAGGTTAGGGTGCTGTCTGACTGGACTTCCAGGGAGATTTTCATGATAGCTCCTCAAGCCCTCTTGGTTTTTCTACAGGGAAAATTGGAAGTTATGATTTACTTTTGCTGGTCTCTCTGTAGACTTGCTTTGTGATTCCACCATGTTCAACATTCTGAGTAAGAAGCACACCTTATAACCAAAGAAATCTGTGCTCTGCTGTGTCTCAGCCCCAGAAGGAGAGGGTGAGATGAAACAGCAGTGCTCTCTCTCCCTGCTTAGCTGATCCTTTACTGAGAATCAGCATTCCTTTCCCAGAGAGGCTAGGGAGTCTGTGTATGGAGAATGGATACAGCAGCTCCACACACTCTCTTTATTTTGAAAAGGTTCATGCTACAGTGTCTTCAGTTTTGGGCCTTTAGCTGAAATTGTAGGAAGTGCAGAACAATTCTATTTAATGGTCTGCTGGGTCTGCTTGCTTGTTTTTATCTTCCTCACTCCCAGAAATGCTTAGTCATCAATTTTAGTCATCTTTTGTGTTGTTGTTGCTGTTTTGTTTTTTCCAAGAGCTGATAACAGTGCTTGGTATATACCAGACTATGGTCCCGGTTCTATGATTGCTGAGCATCATAGGCTCTTGGGAAAGTCACAGAATAATTTAGCGTTTCTGGGTCTGTGCTTATTAGTTATAAGACAACTTTTACACAACAAATCATAAAAGATATCCAATGCCTCCTATAATGGGTTCTTTGTCACAGAAAATGGCTGTGCCTCTTAGCCACTCAGGTTCTTTTTCATTTGGCATGAACTACCTGAAACTGGTGCTTTGTAGCTAAAGTGAATTGAGTAGCAGAAATTTCATGTGGTCTACCTTAATTCATTCTATGATTTTTTAAAAATTGCATACTACCATCTGCAAGGCATGGTTTTCAGACTTTGGGAATCTAGCAGTGAATATAAAGAGATAAGAGCTAGCTTTGATATAATCTCATAGCTTAACCAGCGACAATACAGAATAAACAATTTAACAGATGAAAATATAAGGAGCTTAGAAGGGATAGAGACAAAAAGCCAAATGTGGACAGAGAGGAAGTCTTCTAAGAGATGCGGTGAGTAGAATTTGCACTGAACAGTGAGGTTCTCACACATCTCCTACTGCTTGCATCTTTGGTTTCTGGCAGCTGAGTGATTCAACATCGGAAAGGAGATTATGCCATTTTTCTCTGAGTATTATCTCATGAGAAGGAAGTCTCAAGGATTTTATGCTAGATGTTCACTGACAACATAGCTCAGCTGCAGCAAGGCAGAGCAAAGCCCAGACTTGCAGCTTCCAGACAGACAGCTGGAGCCTGCCAGGGACTGGAAGAGAGAGCCCACCCTGAAGGTTAGGAGATGATGTTACAACCAACAACTTAGATAAAGTCTTGACAGGAAGAAGGAAACTCTAAAACAATTTTTTATTTACATAGAGAGAAGAAATACACAAGTATTTAAAACTAAATTCACATAATGAAACAGATTATAGGAAAAACAAACTATAAAAAAGAGAAGCATGAGTAGGAGGATTACACAATAGTATTCTAGGGAATATATATATTCTAGGAAATATATATATACACACACACACACACACACACACATATATATATATATATATATATATATATATATATATTACACACACAAAGGGTGTATGGAGGGGTGATATCAAAGATGAAAGATGAAGAATACAAACCTTTGTATGTGTATTGTGGCATGTGGAATGCATGTGTATCCATGTACATGTGGGTGCTCATACACATGTATGTGCCAGTGTGGGAGCCAAAGGACCACCTCAGGTGTAAACTTATCAGGCACCATCCACTTTCCTTTAAGGAAACAGAGTCTTTCACATGTACACAAAGCTGGGTATCTGATGAGCTCCTGAGATCCTCCTCCTCTTCCTCAGTTCCGGCGTTATAAGTGAGCGCCATCACACGCAGTTTTGTTTTGTTTTGCTTTGTTTTTTATCTTGGAACCTGGAGGTCAAGCTCATGTCTTCATGCTTACAATGCAAGCACTTTGCCAGCTGTGCCGTCTCTACAGCCCACACTGTCAACTTTTTAATAATGAAAGTCTAAAAATGAACCGATTATTGTGCTCAGGGATGAACTAAGTGCTTCAAGGGATTGTTGACAAAGTATTGTGAATTTTCAGAATACTAACACCAAAGTGAGGAGTACTTCCTGGAAAGGGGCTGTGGGAATTCCGTTCCAACCATGGGACTTTAGGAGAAAATGGAGCAACACTATCAAGGCACTGGTGTGACTCTGGGAGTCCGGAGGCCTGAGATGCAAGAGCTGTGATTCCATGGGCAGAGGTGGATGACCCAGATCCAGAAGAGACAGCAGATTTATCTTCTTCATCTTTTTGTTGAATGAAGGGCTTTGGTAGGTGGGAGAAAAATGCCCACACTGGTCAGGAAATGTCATCATTCGCTCTGCAGATTCAGTGTCAGTTGCTTTTTAAAATATTCCTATGAACACACCTAGAAACCCAGGTGTCCCTAAGCCAGTCACTATGACATATAAAATCAGTCACCACAGCAGGAAGATCAATAGTGGAAATGGTCACATATGTTTGAATTTGTCATCCGTGCACAAGGGTGATGGTGTTGTGTTCCCCAAAATATTGTGTACCTTAATAAACTTACCTGGGGTCAGAGAACAGAACAGCCACAAGATACTTAGGCTAGAAAATGTTAACACACACCTTTAATCCTAGCATTCCAGAGACAGAAATCCCTCTGGATCTCTGTGAGTTCAAGGCCGCATTGGAAACGGCCTGGCATGGTGACTCACGCCTTTAATCCCAGAAAGCAGCCTTTAATCCCAGGGAGTGGTGGTAGAAAGCAGAAAGGTTTATAAGGTGTGAGGACCAGAAACTGGAAGCATTTTGGCTGGTTAAGCTTTCAGGCTTCTAGCGGCAGTTCAGCTGAGATTCATTCTGGATGAGGACTTAGAGGCCTCCAGTCTGAGGAGACAAGACCAGCTGAGAAGTTGGCCAGGTGAGGTTAGCTGTGGCTTGTTGTGTCTCTCTGACCTTCCAGTGTTCACCCCATTACCTGGCTCAGGTTTGATTTTATTAATAAGACTCTAAGATTCATGCTACACACAAGCCGTTCTTAGGCAAACTGATGACAAAATGTAATTTATTCCCTCATTTCTCTGCCTACCCAACTAAATTTTTGGGTTTTCTTCTTGAACTTTTTCAAAGACAAACCTTAAAATATTGATTTATTTTTAAATAATACGTTCTTTTGTAATATTTGTTTCCCTCTGGAGTTGTAGAAAATGCTGCCTGAAGGAACTCTAGCCAGCTCCAGCATGGAAAATATGGCTCTGACAGGCCTTTCCCTTCTCCCCAGTTCTCTCTACCTTGCTAAAAACTGTTAGATTATACTCCTAAAGCTAGCCACCAAGGTCTATTCCGTTATTTGGTCATTTTCTCCTCCCAAGGCTGACTACGAAGTTCTAGTACCAAAAGTCCCCTTTGGCTCACCTCATTAACATGCCCAATTAAAATTAAATATCTCATCCTAACACAGGGTTTCCCCTTTTGCCTCTATAAATCATCATTTTCCTATGGATCATGTCTGTCTCCTCTATCTAGAGGCAGTCCTTTGTCACACTCTAGGACAAATACCTCTTTCCCCTCTCCCTTGTCCTCTATCTGCTGTCTTTGTCCCTTATCCCCTTCCCTTTGTCCCCCTGGGGCAAATAAATTTCCTTTGTGTTGAGAACTTGATCTTCAGGATCTTGAGCTGATACCAATCTCTTACACTGCCCATGTGATAGCACATACATCCAGAAAATGTAAGCACTCCTTACCAAGATTCTAATTCATATAGGTTGACTGAATTAGTGCTGTTCTGGTAACTATGTTAAAATAGATGTACTCATTACAATCATGGACTCAGGATAGTTGGAGTTGCCTTGCATGAGACTTGAACAAAATCAAGCCACTCTCAACATTGCAGAATGAAGTAGGGAAAGGGTCCCAAGGCCCTACTGCAAGCTGAGAAGATTTAGTAGTTGATGGGTGCTGGGGAAAGTCAATTCTCTTGATGGGAGGTGTGTCCCCTGATAAGTGGTCCATGCTCCAGTGGATATCTGCTGTAATAGTTGGAATAGCATGTACCCTTTACCCCCATACACTCAGATGTCTGAATACTTGGTCTCCATGGTGGCACTGTTTGAGTAGGTTCAGGAGGTGTGTCCTAACTGAAGAAAGCAAGTCACTAGGCATGGGCTTTGAGGTTTCAAAGTCACATGCCATTCCCAGTTTACTCTTTCTGGTTCGTGCTTGTGGTTCAAGATAGAAACCCTTAGCTTCTGCTCTAGATGCCATATCTGCTACCTGCTTCCTCTGTCCAGCCATCATGGACTCTAAATCTCTGAGACTATAAGCTCAAATAAACTGTTTCATAAATTGCATTGGCAATGGGTCAACAGAAAACTGATGTAGGTCTTCACCCCTATACATGCAGGGGATATGAATTAGACTCAGTGAGGGTTTGTTTAAGACAGAGGCTCCCACTGGTGGGTCACAACCCTTTTAGGAGTCAAGCAACATTTTCACAGGGGTCACCCAAGACCATTGGAAACACAGATATTTACATTATAATTTATAACAGTAGCAAAAATTCAGGTATGAAAAAAATTATGGTTTTGGGCCACCACAACATATAAAGGGTTGCAACATTAGGAAGGTGGAGAATCATTGGCTTAAAACATGAAGTTGGGAAGGGAATTTGGTGATGTTTGGAAAGAGGGAGGGATAAGAAGGGTAAATATGATCAAAACATATTATATGCATGTATGAAACTGTCAAAGAATAATTAAATTATTTTTGAAGGAGCAAAGTGCTAAACCTGCTGGTGGCCACAGATACTTCCTACTTCTCCTATGTGAGAGAAATTGAAGCCAGAAGAACAAGCTCTCCGGACCTCTGGAAACAACTGTTTGAAACATTTCTGTTACACACACACACCCCAAAAACAACTTTCATGATACATATGAAATAATCTGTCCTGAATTTCTTTGAGATAGCATCACAGTATCCTTTCAACAGACTTTTAAACCCACACCACACATTCCTCTGTGGAGAACACTCTTTGGACAGAGACAGGTACTCCTTTCTAATCACAACATGTACATGAGTGTAGTAAAGTGCTAAGCACCTTGGAGAATGTTCCTCAAGTCACAGACAATGTTCTAAGTTCACCTTACCTGCCTCATGGGAATTTCAGAGACCATTGAGTGATATCAGGGACATGATGGTTCACTTCTTTAGAAGTGATCACAGGTGGAGAAATGAAGGTTAACTGAGATGCGGAGTCACAAAATCCCACTCACCAGCTGTGCTGTTCTGAGATAGAGGCATTTCTGCTCATTCACTTTTTGATGCTTTATGGTAACCTTAGAGAGAGAACTTTTAACGTCTTTGTATTTATTATGTTGTGATCCCAACTCTTTCACCCCCTTCCCTAACCTGAATCACTTAAAACAAAATATTTGATCATTTTTATAGCAGCATATTTTTAAACATAAAAGAATAAGTGGGTTATTTTCATCTAGTGCTACTGACAATTTAAAGACTGTTTTCCACCAAATTTTTCTTGTTACACCCACACTATCTTTCCTTCAATATTTCTTTCTTGTAAAAATATTTCCAACATAATGTAGGTATTCAGTAGATGTATATACCCTTCATCAATCAAAACAGGTTGATTTGATTATGCTGTGGAGACAAATGACATCAAATTGCAGTGGCCTACTGCGACAAGGGCTTTTTTCTTGCTCCTGATACAGTTAGTTCCCGCCTGTGTTGCCTGAGGACTCTGCTTCCTGTCACTTTATCATCACCCAGGGACCCAGCCTGAGAAAGCAGCTGGGATCTACACTGGTCACAGCCACAGAGTAGAGACAACATAGCAAAAGTACAACAGGCTGGCTCTTGAGCTTCTGCCTGGATGGGACGGACATATGTTCCCTGGATGGGATGGACTTGTGTTCCCTTCAGCTACATTTCTTTTGCTTTCACAAGTCACATGGCCAAATCTAACTCTGAAAAATAAGATAAATAGATATTCCTGTTTTGTAAATGGTATATTATACATGAGTAAATGTAGATGTAATTCTGAATGGTTTTATTAAATAAGAAACACAGAGCCAAATGCAGAGTTAAAAGCCCAAGAGGTCAGAGCAGCAGCCAAGAGCTAAGACCAAGACCGCCTTCTTACCCCTCGCTGTTGCTGTTGTCCTTACCCTCAGAAAGAGACTACTTCTTGTGTGTCTGTCTTTTTATTGACTTTCTGTTCTGCCTTCTCATTGGTTGTAAACACAACCCCATGACCTCCTTGTCACTGCCTATCTATACAGACCTCCTCCAGGTCTTTATGGGTGGTATTGAGATTAAAGGCATGTGTCTCCATGCTGGCTGTGTCCTTGAACACACAGAGATCTGCCTGTCATGTGATTGGGATTAAGGGCGTGTGCTACCACTGCCAGACTTCTACTAAATGGCTTGCTATTAGCTCTGACCCCCAGGCAACTTTATTTATTAACATACAAATAAAATCACATTTCAGTACAAATAAAATATCACCATAAGTAAATGGTAACACATGAAATTGTGGCTATAGATATCTGATTTCACATTAAAATCCATAGAAAGAGAAGAAATTTAAAAACATGTAAAATCTGAGATTCAAAGTCCCAAGCCACTGTCTCAACCTTGGCTTGGTATGTTTGGTTAGAAGCTACTGGTAACACACTTTGTAGAAAAAAGAGGGGGGCATCATCTCATTACTGGTTATGTTTCAAACCATAGACAGTACGGTTGCCCAAGTTCTTCATTTCTTCCAAGGGCCTGAAAATCAAGAGCTAGTTTCAGCTAGAGAGCCTGTCCCACATGTGGTTGTGCAAAGGTAGTTACAATTCATTTTCACCCTTCTCCCTGGTTTATGGAAACAGGAAGTATGCTATTTGTTTTAAAACAAACACTGCACAGTGCAGAAAATATCATCTTAACTTAATAAATGATATGTGTATATGTCACACCTGTATTGTACTTGGAGTCATTTTTACAAGAGAAAAACATTGTGAGATTGAATTCAAGTGGTAATAGTGAAAAACCATGAGGTTGGAAATTATGAAATTTCAGTATAATTTACAAATCAAGCAATTTAGTTGGTTGCCGACCATGCATGGGCTATTCTAGGAAGGAGTACCTTCTCTCTGTTCCTGCTCATCTGTGTCAGTGTCCCTGTCAGAAATAAAGATGCTGAGACCTGATATACTACTATCTCCCTTATATTGTTTGGTTGCAAATTATTCTGCTTCTATTCTGAAAATTGTAGTAACTGGATTAAAGGAATGACTTGTTTTCTGGCTATAATTTGTCTTTCTGTCCATGGAGTGATATAGAAATGAGAGGATAAAAGGGTAGATTATTGAATCTACTTTAATCCAAAAAAACTGAACAGTTATTCTCAAAATATTTTATATTGGCTTGGATTTCAGTTTATTGATACAAATTTAAAGCTAATTTTGTTATATTGTATATATATTTCTATTCTTATTTAAGGTATTATGTTTATGCAGTTCATTTAAAAATATAATGTATAGTTAAAAAATGCAAATTACTAGTCATCTATAATAGTCAAACTTGTGGTCATGTTAATTAGATTTTCTAGATATCCGGAGATATATTTCAATTAGGTAGGTGATTTTCAAACACCTCAAAGACATACCAAATATGGCATTTTAAATGTTTTAATAACTTAGACTTTTCTGGACAGTGAGACATATCTGCTCTTGGCAGCACCAATTACTTCAAAGAGGATGATAGGCATTGAAGAAACTCGTTATGGAGTTTGCTTACAATGTGGAAAAGACTAGCCATTTGGGCAAGAAACTGCTCTTGCCTGGACTGCTTGACAGTATGTTATATAAACTGGATGTGCATGACCCATAGGAAAATGACCACTGAACATGGCCAAAACAGGGCAAGATGGTCCTTCAGTTTCCTAGTTCACAGAAGAAACTGCTAGACATTCTGCAAGACACAGAGAAAAGTGACTGATGAAATGCCAAATAGGTGAAACAATCCTCCAAATTTTCTGCTTCACTGAAAACTATGCCAGAGGCTCTAGGCCTATAGGCTGAAGATGAATGTCCTGCTGGGGACCAGCCTCAACAGTTTCGGGGATCTGATGGATGGGATACCTGGAAGGCACAGCAATGACTCAGAGACAGTGTTTGTGAAAGCTGACAGGTCACTTCGGGCTTCTGCAGTTGCTAAGTGGCTTCTCTGCTACAGTTTCTTTAGTTTCCCTTGCTTCTCTTAGCTTCTGCTTTTGCCCTAGTAACCTCAGCCTTTTATTATCATAAGCAAGGAGGAACAAAAAGAAAAGGAGAAATCACCCAATACAGAATATTCTCATGATTCCAAAGGTTATTCTTAGAAAATCACCAATATATCCTTCATCATTTTTACTAAACACAGGAACTATCTCAGACTTAACACCAAAACAAGCATTTTTATTTTTATTTTTAAAAAAATTTTATTTTATTTTATTTATTTTTTATTTTATTTCTATTTTTATTATTAATGACTATACAATTTTCTGAGCACTTGACCCAGAGGCTAGCAACATGCAATTTTGCAAAAAAGGTAAAAATAAGAACAGTGGTACCAGTCGTTTCCTTCTCACTCAGCCTGCTCCGACCTCAAGACCCCTGCAGCCACCTAGGTTCCTCCTCAGCCCTCTGCAAACACCAAACCCCATGACTGGTGGGCCACAATGACCTCAGACAAGAAATATGTCCCTGCAAGTCAGCGACTTTTGTCCTTCAATATCCCAACAATTCCAAGGAAGGCCTGATCCAATTTTCAGAGCTTCCAGGAAAGGAAGCTCACCTTTATTGGCAATTCTTATTAATCTAGGAACCCAATAAAACTTGTAGCAATCACTCCATCATTTGCAACATTGTCTCCACACTCCTTCAGGAGGAATAAAAAATATCTGTATTAAAGATGCCATGTCCTTTTCTTGGTGGAGGCCCTTATTTTCCTCCTATTCTAGGTTCCCACACTTTCAGTTTGTCATCCCATCTATATGTTACTCCATCCACAGTCTTCAGCCAATACCCCTTAGGGTCTCAAGTTTTACACAATGCCCTCGGAATATCCTCAGAAACTGAATTATTCATCATGGCCAATTTGAGTCCAGTGTGTAAATACACATACCAAGTGCTATAGTTGACCACACATTCGGTACAGTTTATCCAAACCTGAAAAGCTTCCCCAGGCTGCAGGTTCTTTCCCATGAACTGCATAACTGCCTTAACCCCAGCCTGGGTGATCATCTGTGTATAATTTTCTGTGAAATTTACTTCACTCCTTTCCTGTATCACAGAAATCAACATTGATCTAGGAACACAGAACATGAAGATCAGATAGAAGAAAAAGACTAGTATTACAAGAAATATTTATATGGAGGAGAACATAACATGTGCATGCCATAAAGCATAACATTGGGACATGTAGGCATTTCTGCCTTGGCCCTCTAGAGGCATGCTATGCAGAAGATCTGAATGGGAACACACGGAGGGTTGATGGTCCACAATCTCAGGTCCCCTTTTCTCCAATCTCTGCTGGCAGCACATCAGGCATCTTATATGCCATCCCCAGCAATGTCCCAATGTAACAAAGGAAATTTGAGTGATGGTCCAGGTAGCCAGATGTCTCTGTCATTTCTAGAATTTTGGAAGTTGCTTACAATGCACTTCCTGTTTATTAGGTAATATTATATCTTTCTGGGGTCTTGATGGAGTTGAAGACTAGATAGTTACAGTTTTTCTAGGTTATAATAAAAGGTAAATTCGATATAAAACTTTAGACTCACAAATATAGGATAGATGATGAATATTTTCTCTAATTTTATCAAATACAAATAGAGTAGATATTGTAACTGTAATTATTATAACTGTAATTCTTGCTTGATAACTGTTCTATTATATACAATTTTACTATACTAAAGTTAAAGCCTTCCTTTTTGATTGGAAAGAAAAGGGGAAGTGCTGTGGGATGTCTTTCTGCAGGCTGTGAACATATGTTGCTCTCATTTGTTGATAAATAAAGCTGTTAGGCCAGTGACAAGGTAGAATAAGGTTAGGCAGTATATTCAAACTTAGAATGGTGGATGTGAGGCAGAAGCTGTGAGCCACCACCAGGAGAAGCAAGATGTGAGAGAACAGCAGCTACAGGACCGCAGGTGGGAGGCATTCATCTGGAGAAACTTCCAGCACAATGCGTCAGAAACACCCACTCTCCAGACACTCAGGAGTATGTGCCTTAGGATTATGGGATTCTGAATATTTCTTCAGATTAATAAACTCACTTCATGTCCGAGGAGATGTCATCATGGGATTAGGGGCATAGAATCCATTGGCTGCCATTTGTGGGGTAATCCAGGTATTACTATTTCAATAAAGATTAAACTACCTGAAGTACCAACCTGGAGACACCATGTAAAGTTGGAGTACTATGTTAGGATGTGGTCATTATGAAGTGCTGTATATCCAGTTGTAGATGATATGAATCCAAAAGCCAATAAGTAGGTTAGAAAGAAGCTATTCACCTCATTGCCAAAGACTCTTTGTTATTTAGAAAATTTGTGCCTCCTGGGAACCAGACCTAAGACAGCATTTAATTACCAACGCTATAGTGGGTGACAAATGCCAAAATCATCTAACCCACAACTTTTTCATGAGTTCCAACTTTTGGAATTGGATTACCTACTTTATATTAAAGTTAATTACCTTATAGGCACCTGATCCCTAATATGTCTAAATTTGCATGTTCCATCTCTGTATACTGGCACCATATCATGATAAGTGATATGTTGTTTATTTCTCTAAAAGTAGTGGAACCTGGGAGAAAGGAACATAAAAGTGCGGATGTCTTCCTCTTTTTATTTTTTTAAGATCAGCATATCCAGACTGGTTTTGATTTGAGATGTTGTAAATAAATCTAATTGTCATTTGATGCATGAGTGTCCAATAAGCAAACAAATTCCATTGGAACAGTAAAAGCCCTGTGTATGATACTCTGCTGTAAAGAACAGAGATCTAAACTACACCCAGTACTATTAGCTACATTATTATACCAATTTAAAAAAAAATCTAGAAAACAGTGTGAAAAGAGACCCATACATTAGCAGTTCTAGCATCTTGTGGAATATAAGTTCATATTTACCTTTAACAGGAACACGTGTTATGATGTCTTATGCAAATGGGAAGGGATACAAATCCCAAGGAAATCCTGATAGTCCCTTGGTCAGATGAATAAATGGGTCTATTACAGTCCCAAGATCTAGTCATAAACACAGTTGTTAGTAAAGATAACAGGAGCTGGATCCATCCAATCTGCAAGTTGAAGCAAAGGAGGATGAGGAATGTAGGACCAATACGCATGCTCAGAGGCACTTACCACAGATGCACAGGTCAAAGCAGCTAGCATCAGCAGAAAGAGATTCTCAGGTGACATAGAGCTCTGTATGTTCATAGAATAACTTCTCCCTTGGCACCCAGGGCCTTAACTTGGCTCCAGGTGAGCAGACTTGACTTCTGATGGTATAGTCGATATCTCCCTTTGCCTTTTAGCTGGAGATTTGCTGTCTTCCTGATGATTTTCACTGCCTCTTCACCTCCACTCTTATTCTTGATGGACAGGGCTAAAGGAGCCAAAGAGGAATAAATATGTTTCAGTGGATCCATCAGCAATGACAGATGCATACCCCTTCCAACTTTCTTCTGGAGAAGTAAAAATAGGGCAGGTTAATGCATCAGCTGCTTATTTCCTTCTGCAATAAAACCAGGGAGGTTAGAGTGTGCCTGAGTATGAGTCTATTGTTGGAAATAATCCTACATCATAAACAGAATCTGAAATTATATTAAAGGATTTATAAATTAGCCATGATAGATGAATCAAAACAGCCAGTTCCACCTGTTGGGCTGAGTATAAGGAAGTAATAATAGATTGATGAATATATGGAGCATGAATCCCTCCTATACCCTTAGGTGAATGATCAATAAGTATCTGCCTGTGAAATGGGAGAAGGTTGGACAATTTTGTAATCACAAGTTTAGTTTGTATAAGAAAATCCCATAGTTTATCAGATGGATAGTGATTTCCTACCCTTCCATGATAATCTTCTAGTGAAATTTAAAAATCCATAGAGTTCTATAATGCTCTTAATGACTGATTGTTCATTAAGGGTAATATAATACAGCAAGGTTCAAATCCATGTAACTGTTGATATCAGGTCCTCCCCTGGTTTACTAATTGAGCAAGAAGACTAAGGTAAGCAGTTACTATTCTATTGTCTTTATGGTACAGAAAAATCCTTTTGAAAGATTTATCCTCTTGTGCTATAATACCTGCAGGAGACAATTTAGTGGGGAAAATAAGTAAGTTTAAAGGCAGTGAAGGAGCCACACGATACACAAATGCCAATTTTAGTCTGGCTTCAAATAGCTGTAGTTCTGCCTTTGCCTCTTGAGAGAGTAAGTGAGGACTGTCCAATGCCACCACTCTTTCTCCAGTTTTAAATAGACAGGTGAGTGCATAGTTAGGTGTAAACAAATTTCTTTTCCCTACTGTGCTCTAGCTGGCCTAGGTTATAAAGTTAGCTTTTTCATAGACTCTTTTATGTCCTCATCAAAAAGTGGAGAGCATTCAAGATTAGATTGACTATCAAATTCCTCACCCCAATACTTCATGGTCATATTTAGGCAATGGGGGATATATATCTAAAGGAATTGAGTGGAACTGTCACCAGCATAGTTATTGGTGCATTGCTTTTAGTTTCAATTTTGCCTGAATGGGAAAAAACTCCTCCTTTATCAATTTTAAGATTAGATCATCCAATTTATATTCCTGTAAGGAATTAGGCATCTCTCCAGTGTGATTAATATGCTCCTTATCTTCCTTAAGCATTTTGGAAACAGTCCAAGTTAATTCCCAAGTGACCCAAAATGGAACAGGGATTTTTTTCTCTTGTTTACATGCCTTTCCAATACTCTTTTGGACTCTGTCCCATACTTCTCCATCTAAAGTTTCCTTTTCTGCAAAACAGGGATTATAATAAAGAAACAACTTGCAATCTATCTAATAGTTGTAATTCCAATATATGTGTTCCTACTTTCCTTAAAAAATGTTGCACAAGTTCATCATAAGGCAAAGCCTTCTCTGGTTTCCCACTCACCTCCTTGTGTGAGGCCCCCACTCTCTTATCTCAGAGTTGACTTCAGGTCCCTGATTCATGGCACCACTTGCTTACCACTCTAAAGGTGATAGGATCTGGGAGAACGGCACCAATAAATGAGGCAGACTAAAGTCTTATGCAATCGCCAACTTTATTCAGAACATCAGACAATTTATACTCTGATGGTTAAGAAAGGTCACCTTAGTAAAATTTTCATGAGTTAAAGCTATATGCAATCACAGGAACAAGCTGCATGCATCAAAAACATGTTTTTCAATAGAGGCATATAAACAAATAGCAACAGCCACCTGTAATAATAATCTAAAGTCACTCCTATCCACTACTCTTGGGAGGGGCACATAAACACATTCCAAGAACAATTCCATGTTTTTGAGGTCACAAGACTCTTGTCTTGTTTTCTCACAAGCATTCAGAATTCCCCTTGTTCGACTCCATTCTTGGACTGTCTTCCAACAATACCCATCACCATTTTCTAGCATAGGCTAGCTTCAACTTTACTGTGTTGCTAAGGCTGGCCTTGAACTCCTGATTCCACTACCTCTACCTCTAAAGTGCTGACATTACAGACATACACTATACCTCAAATGCATAGGATTGACATCTACTCAGGACCTCACAAATAAAATCTGTACACTTCCTGAGAAACCTCATTCTTTTACCTCCCATATCTAACCATCATGCTCTACCAATACCATGCGGGGTATTCTACTCTTCTAAATAATTCTGCTACTTAAAAAAAAAAGAAATATTATTAGCATTTATTTCTATTTTTATTGTCACCACCCAAGCTCAAACTCTATTTTTTCTCTGCTGAATAGTAGTAATAATAGCCTCCAAGGTGGCAGCTCTCAAATGTCCCTAATGTCTGATGTTATCTGCCCCCTTTCTCCTAATAGAATACAGCAAAACTTCCAAAATAAGCTACCAAAAACAGTCTTTAGTTTTCACCTCATTCTATCACTCCTCATTTGCTTGTTCTGAGGGAAGCCAGATGCCATTATGTCAGCTGTCTGGGAGACAGACAATAAACTGAGTGAAGTCTCCCATAGCAGCCATCAAGAACCCGAAGGTCTCCATCCAATATTCCACAACACCTGGGTGCTGCGAGCAGCAATGAGTAGATGTGGACAAGGGACCTTCCTGAGTCATTCACCAGAGGTGACAGCAGATCTGGGTAGAATCTCAGTTGCAGCCTTGAGAGTGTCAAGCTAGTGATGCCATCTGAGCTGTGTGTGGACTCTTGCCCCTCAGAAACTGAAAGATAGAGTGGATGGTAGGTGGGGAAAACTAGGGAGCAGGTTTCTGGATTTCAATAGGCAGAAAGAAGTGGAAAATCAATATTGTCAGTTTAACTCATTCTTATTATATCATTGAGTTAATATCATTAAATTTCAAATGCTAAGAAATTTAAATTAAAAATCATGAAAAATAATGTCACGCCATGTCAAAATACCAGGCACTGTGTCAAATACTGTGGCTGGTTAACTAAACAACCTGGAGCAAACATTTCCTTTTTCTTCACCTCACTTTGGTGACTTATCAGAGAAGGTCTGACTCTCATGCTAAACCTCTTCTGTCTTAAAATTATTTAAATGAATATTCTCAGAGGGCAGAAATCTAGATCATGTGCATGTATTCAATCTGTGAGAGTCAGAGGCTTTGGAAGAGAAGGATGAAGCCATGGCAAATTCAGGTTTCTCAGAACTTGGTTATTTCACCTAGGTATTTTCTCAGAAGAAATGAAAACAAGTTCTCAAAGAAAAGTCTACATGTGAATGTTTACATTAGCTTCATTAATGTGTGTTATATTTGTACATGTATTGATATATTAGTATATTTATTAATATCCAAAACCTTGATATTACCTGAGCATCCTTCAGTTGGAAACTTGGACAGACTATAGTGTATCCAGCAATTAAAATAACAACAGCTGAATATGAAACAACACAGATGACTCTCAAACTCATTATGCTAAGTGAAGGAATCCAGATATATGCTACACAGTACCGTTTACATGCTGAGGACTGTGGGGTGCTAACTTCACACAAAGGAGCATTTTGGCACGAAGACCTTAACTCTAACTACAGTGGTTTTACACAAGTCTGCTCCTTTGTCACTGACAGGAGTGAATTATATTGTATGTACTTTTATATTGATGGGAAAATATAATGTATCCTAAGAAATATTGAAGCATCTGCTTTCTTAGAATAAGGAACGACAACTGAAAGGGAGTCTCAAAGATAGGGCAGATCACATCTAAGGCCAAAATTCCCAATACTCACAGAACCAACACATAAACTCACTAGCTCCAAAGCTCATTTTCTTTGTAGTCTTTCATCAATAAAATGGTACAGCCCTGGAAATCGTCCAGTACATTTGTTCACCAAGTTAAGACTAAGGACTCTGGGTGAAGAGGCTCTTTGGGGGAAGAGGAAATTGATACAAATCTGGAGATCGCTGAAGCTTGCCGAAACTGTCAGGGCCAATGAGACTGGAAGGCCCACTGGTGATGTTAGGAGCCACCTCCCACAGTGTCAGCAGACTTTTAAAACCTAAATGGGAGATGTCCAAATTCTAAACTGGAGAAGAAAGAAATTTGAAAATACAAATTGAATTTCATTTCCCTATCCCTTTCAAACTCCAAAGCTGATCAAGCCAGGTGGTTCAATATCATTTGTGTTGAAATGCTGACCCCTTGTGTTTGTGAGCCATTAAATTCCAGGACTCTGTTTCACCACTTAATCTAATTTTTCAACCTTATTTGTCTGGGTGGTGATGAAACAACCAGTGCAAGCAGATTTCCAATATAATCTAGCCTGAAGACTACATTTGCATTGACAGTGTAGGTTATCTATGCTTCTCTTCACTTGCTTCACTGGCTTCTGTGTGTTAGCCATTTATCCAAGGAAGAAAAACAATCATCAAAAGCAGGTGAAGTGCCATATCCCACAAAGTCAAGGAAAAAAGAAACAAGACATAAAGGAAACAGAGACTGTGGGTGTTTTATCTTTAGGTCATTGTCCACTTACTGGAATAATTACTCAGCCTGCTGTCTGATTATTTTATTCTAATCCAAATTCTTTTAACAGCACCTGATTTGCTATTTGCTGTTTGCTCTCACAGTAAAGCTAACATGTGGATTGCTTCTTACCAATTTGATTGATACTGCATTTGGTTCTGGAGCAGAAATGAGATTAACATTCAAATACTGTACATGAGGATAAACGCATTCTAAGGATGTGGGTTAATCTTGATGGGATTGAGTAGAACCTGAGTAATAAAACACATCTCTAGGTGTGCCTGTAGAGATGTCTCCAAGAAAGGATTAACTATGGCAAGATTCACTCTGAATGGGGGCACCTTATAGGTTGGTGGTCTGAATGGAATAAAAGTGGGCAAAGGAAAGAAACTATTTTCTCTGCTTCCAAGCTGCTGTGATATGAGCCTCTGAAACCCCGGGCCATTATGAATCTTTCTTCCCTTACGTTGTTTACAGCAGGTATCTCATCAC
Source organism: Peromyscus californicus insignis (assembly GCF_007827085.1). Classification (NCBI taxonomy): domain Eukaryota; kingdom Metazoa; phylum Chordata; class Mammalia; order Rodentia; family Cricetidae; genus Peromyscus; species Peromyscus californicus. The sequence goes on along the minus strand of NW_026294480.1, from coordinate 76,960,548 downwards.
AACAACACCAAAGTCTGACTACCAGGGAGAAACTGTCAAAAGTTTCATTTACTTCATCCATTCATTTGACACGTTTAAGTATTGTCTAGGGGCCAGGCTATAAGAGAATCATCAGTTCTTCCCATCCCAATATCTCTTCCTTATCAGACATACAAACTCACCAGAAACTGTCTAGATCAGTGGTTCTCAACCTTCCTAGTGCTTGGACCCTTAATCACAGTTCCTAATATTGTGGTGACCTCCAACCATAAAATTATTTTTGTTGCTACCTCATAACTGTAATTTTGCTACTGTTACGAATCATAACATAAATATCTGATCTGCAGGATAGCTGATATGCAACCCCTATGAAAGGGTTGTCTGACCCCCCAAAAAGGGATCACAACTCACAGGTTGAGAAACACTGGCTTAGACATATACTCTACATGTTTTCTAGGCCCAGGTTAATTTCTTCTGCTTTTAGCTGCAACACTTAGCAAATGATAGGGTGTACTCTGAGTGTCTCACATAGCAAAGAGAAATGCACCTTCATTGACTCAGGTGTAGGACCCTTTTATATAAAGTATAGAGTTGCCGATTTAGAAAGAAATAAAGACAGATAAGAAAGAGTCTCTTGTATAACATTATCATTTCAGCACTAACATTTGGTATTGCCTTCTGTCCTGCAAATAAATAAATAAATATACTAAGACAAATTTTAAAATGTAGAACATAATTTTAACTTGAAAACATTTAGCACTAATTAACATTTAAAAAGAAGTAAACTGTCCTTCCATTCTGACCTTGTCACAGGTAACAAAGGATGACTTTTCCTGGGTACCAGCACTCTGATACACATTTAAGAAACTGAACTCTAGAGCTGAGGTTTGCACATTACTTTTTGGGTTGCTCTAAAAGAATTTCTAGAAATCAGTGTGTTATTTTTAAGTAAGGTTAAATTTTCATAACTATTTAAATAATTAAAAATATGCACAGGTATATTTTAAATGTTGCTATTTTAAAATAAAACTCAGAGTTCTTTTAAAATGTGGAATTGAAAGCTGGGCAATGGTGGTACACACATTTGCCAGCAGGGAAAACTCATGTGGACAGGCTCCCCCACCAAAACCCCCCATTGGGCCCTGCAATCTACAAGACCCCATGCTCTACCCCAATACCCATGCCCCTGAGACCCCAGTCACTTCCTGAGACAAGGAATCTGCCAGCTCTCATTGGACCAAGAGGTGAGTTATTCTTCTCCAACCCTGAGAGCCCTGCCTCTAGGACCCAGGCCCTGGAATATAACCAGTCCCTGGGAACCCTCACCTATCTCTGCCCCAGTTGCCAGCAGGGAAGACTCCTGCAGGCAGGCTCCCCCACCTAAACCCCCCATCAGACCCAGCAATCTACAAGACCCATGCACTGCCCCAATATCCACCCCATTGCGACACTAGTGGCTTCCTGAGACACAGAACCTATCAGCTCTGACTGGACCAAGAGCCCTGATAAGACCAAGAGTGGCTCCCCGAGCCACAGAACCTGACAGCTTGGATTGGACCAAGAGCAGTTCCCTGAGATACAGAATCTGCCAGCTCCAATAAGACAAAGAGTACATTTGGACCCAGAGTGGCCTCCTGAGACACAGACGCAGCAAGCACAGATTGGACCAAGAGCAGTTCGCTCAGACACAGGCACCTCTTGTACCTACTGGAGGAAGAGATGGGTAGATGCCAGTGGAAAAATACATACAACAACATAAAGAGCAATATGGCATCACCAGAACCTAGCCCTTCTACAACAGCAAGACCTGAAGATCATAATGTAGAAGTGAAAGAAAGTGACCTTAAAAATAATTTCATGAAGATGCTAGAGGCCTTTAAAAAGGAAATGAAAAATTCCCTTAAAGAAATTGAGGAAAAGACGAACAAGAAATTAATAAATCCCTTAAAGAAAGCCAAGAAAATATGAAAAAGCAATTAAACATGTGAAAGAAACAGTTCAAGATCTGAAAAGTAAAATAGAAACAGTGAGGAAGACACAAACAGAAGGAATGCTGGAAATAGAAAATCTGAGTAAGCAAACAGGAAATACAGATGCAAGCATAACCAAAAGAAAACAAAAGATGGAAGAAAGAATCTCTGGTGCAGAGGATACAATAGAGGAAATAGATTCATCAGTCAAAGAAAATACCAAAGCCCAAAAAGTCATAACACAAAATGTCCAGGAAATTTGGAACACCATGAAAAGACCAAACCTAAGAATAACAGGAATAGAGGAAGGAGAATACCAACTCAAAGGCACAGAAAATATATTCAACAAAATCATGGAAGAAAACTTCCCCAACTTAAAGAAGGAAATACCTATGAAGATACAAGAAGCTTATAGACCATCAAATAGACTAGAGCCCCCCCAAAAGTCCCCTCACCACATAATAATTAAACCACTAAACATACAAAATAAAGTAATAATATTAAGAGCAGCAAAGGCCAAGTGACATAAAGGCAGACCCATTAGAATTACACCCAACATCTCAATGGATACTTTGAAAGCCAGAAGGTCATGGATAGATGTAATGCAGATACTAAGAGACCATGGATTGTAGGGATAACGCCCGCGCTATCACCACCCGTTCACCATGTCCGAGCGAGGGGCTGTGGATTAAAAAATAAGGGACAAGAGACAGCGAGTCATTCGCCACAGCTGAATGCTGAGTGCCAGCCGAATGCTGTTTATTGAAAGAGGGAGGAAACCTTAAATACAGGCTTACAGCACAATGGCTGATCCCCGGAGGGCAGAAGTTTGCTACATTTTTGCATCTAAGCTGTTTACACCAAATGCAGGATACAGGAACAAAGAACCTCCGGTAGAACATTAGGTGAAAAGGAAACCGGCAGGGAATCTGAATAGGGAGGACATCTGGTCAAGGTCGGCAAGCAAGGCGGCAGCCACTCACAGTGGGGGGCCAGGGCCCACAGGTCCCCCCTTTTTACTAAAAAATGAGCTTCTGACTTAGGTTGTGTGGGACGTCAGCAGGTCACCTTACCCGTCATAGAGACACCTGCCCAGGCCATACAAGTGTTCTGTTTTAGGTTGATGACCGCCCCCCAAGCATTACCCGTCTCTGAATACTCATTATCATACAGACTCAACCACATGAGCTGTAGAGTGACTGCTGCCAAAGATCTCAAAGTGGCGCTGGGCTTGCAATCTGTGCGACACAGAAAAGACCAACAGAAGTCCTAACCCACCCATAGCCAGGAGGCTAAAGGCAACTGAGCCATTCCCTTCCTTAACAAGCCTTACTGCAAATTGGAGTCCTTGTAAGATGGTATCCCATAAGCAAATGGAACTTGAGTTTTAATAATTTTTACAACTTTCAAAGCCAATTTAAATGTATAAATGTAGAATTAAATTTATCATGCCCAATAAAATAAAAGATTAACTAACTGGTAGCTACTTTTGCTGCCAGGGTCTCCATTGTGCTAGCTGTAGAACCCAATTATGAAATAGCCATCCCAGAAGCAATAGCAGCAGTGACCACCACTGCTATAACAGCAACAACGGCAACAGCAATGTCAGATTCTCTTCTGGAGCGTGTGAGCATCATCTGTGTCTAACTGCCATGGTCCACTGGCATGGACGCAGCTCCAGGAACATGAACCACCAAGGCCCATTTTTCTTGATCCCAGCACTACTTAGGCTGGCAGGTCTGCAAAAGAACAACTAAGAACCATAAAGAAAACAAAAACAAAAACAGCAAACAAGGAGCAGAACTAATGGTCTCATTAATGTCTACATTCAGGCTCACTTTTAAGGTATCTTCAAAAAGGCTAGATGAATTTCAGGAGGCCAATAAATGTTGCACAGAGCCACTCCTGAAAAGTAGGGTACTACACCAGCTTGAAGAGGGTTGCAAAATGTGAAAAGGCTTAGCTGGCATGTTACTGTTAACAAATAGAGGTCAGTGACCTTCAGAGTTATCCTTAATCTCCAAGGTGTGACACATTCTCAACATTTTTGAAAAAAGTTACCATACATTACCTTCTGAAGAATCCAACCACATGGCTACAGTTCCTATGCTTACGTTAATGCTTGCCAAGACTGGCAGTATTGGGCTCTCAATCCCCATTGGCATCAGAAGGGGAGAGTTTTTTACGAAGGCCCAATAGGTCTCTGCCATGTCGGGATTCAGCAGCAGCCACAGGGCGCACACAGCGCTCAGGAACCCAAAGAAGAACTTCATTGTCCTGTGGAAAGACACAAACAGATCCCCGGGCCCACACCAACACCGGATCGGGTCCCCTCCAAGTGCCAGTAGAAAGATCCTTCCATCGCACCAGAGGATGATTTGCAACAAGAGCCCTCCAGTGCTTATCTGCAGTGGATACTCCAGCAGAATCCACCGATAAAAAATTTAAAATATATAAAACAAGGGAAAGAATAGAATGTGGAGAGGAGAGATGAGCCCCTAGCTCCCCCCTTTTTACTTTAGAAATATATGTTTTTAAGGTACAATGGCAGCATTCTACTATAGCCTGTCCTTGAGGATTATAAAGAATACCAGTCTTATTAACAATAGAAAAGTCTTGGCAGAATTTTGAAAATCCTGTACTGCTGTAGGCGGGACCATTATCAGTCTTTATGTAGTTTGGCACTCCCATGTAAGCAAAAGCATGAAGACAATGATTCTTAACATCCTTAACCTTTTCCCCTGAATGAGCAGAAGCAAAAATTAGAGAATAATATGTATCAATAGACACATGGACATATTGTAGTTTTCCAAAGGAAGGCACGTGTGTGACGTCCATCTTCCACACAAGATTAGGTAAAAGTCCTCGGGGATTAACTCCCAAATGAGGAACAGGTAAAAATTCAACACAAATAGGACATGATTTAACTATCTGGATGGCTTGTTCCCGGGTTATGCCTGTATGATGACGAAGAGATCCAGCATTAAGATGATAACATTGATGCAACTGAGTAGCCTTATCAAAGGCAGAACAAACTAATGTGACAGCCATACGAGTAATGGCGTCAGCCCTCTGATTACCTTCACTTAGAGGTCCAGGCAATTGGGTGTGAGCTCTAATATGGCCCACATAAAGGTTATGTGAGCGGGACCATATTAGTCCTTGCACTTGCAATAAATATTCATGAATGGGAGAAATGGACGGTATGTAGACTGTTGTCTCTAAAGGCATAATGGCATGTGCCACATATTGACTATCAGTATAAATATTTACACTCTCATCAGAAAACATCTGTAAAGCAAGCAACAGCGCCTGTACCTCTGCCATCTGGGCAGAAGTGCCCTGGACTTTCATTCTCTTTACTATGTTACCAGAAACCACCACAGCAAAACCACATGAAGTGCCATCAGTAAATACTACACAGGCCTGAGGAGTGGTGGTTTTTGTTGGAGAAGCTGGGGAATGTACCCATAGAATAGGACCTGTTTGCCAAAACATTTTAGAAACAATCCCTGAAGTCAACCACAATTAAATGTCAATGTTTAGGAATTGCCACAGGGGCAGGCAAGCCAGGCTGTGTTGCTCCCATAAGAAGCATGGTTTTATTTACAGCTCTAAGATCCTGTAATAGCCTCCATTTTCCTAACTTCTTTTTAATAACAAATATAGGTGAGTTCCAAGGTGAAGTGGAAGGAATGACATGACTAGCATCTAACTGTTCCTTAACTAATGTGTTTTCAGCCTCCAATTTTTCTTTTGTAAGGCCATTGTTCCACCCATACAGGGTCATCACTTTTTCAAGTGATTTTTATTGGTTGTATAATCAAAGGCTGCTGTGCAGTGACCCCTATGGAAAAGATCCTAATCCTCTTGTATCCCCAGGACTTTTAGTGACAGTTTTTGTCTGTCACAGGGAGTGGGTCTTCTTGTAACATTTTCCCTAAGCCTCTGCCCAGGCAGTAGCCCTGACTTTTTAGTATCTGTTGTACAGGCTGTGTAGTAAGCACTGCTCCCATACCGTCTAACACATCTCGTCCCCACAAGTTCACTGGAATGTCAGGTAGCACAAAGGGTTGAAAAGTTCCTGCATGACCTTCCTCATCCTTCCAATTTAAAAGTAGCCTGTTCTGTAATGGCGTCTGAGCTGTGCCGATACCTTGTAGGTTAGAGATGGAATTCTTAAGGGGCCAATTGGGATCTCAGGATTCTTGTGAAATTATAGATATATCCAGCACCAGAATCCAATAATCTTTTAATCTCAATCCCATATAATTTTGTTTTTAATTTTATGCTGTTTATCATTGATAACTGTTTGTCAAAACATCTTTTTTCCTGTACTTTTAAAACCTCCAGTTCTACATATAGGCGCCATTTTGCCTTTAAAATATGAAAGCAATAATAATTGAGCAATTCTATCACCAGCTTTTATTTTTATGGTCCTTTTTACATATGCCAATTATAAAAGTATTAAATACAATCTCTATGATTTGAAAAGGTAACTTTAGGTAATACTCTGGAGTATTTTTATAAAATCTTAAAAAGAGGATCTTTTTTTTATAAATTCCAAGTAACACATTAATGCAAATATCCAATTATTAACAATGTGGACCAAACAATTTACCTGTATTTTATTTACTGGAAAAATAATTTTGTAACCTCTTTATCAGTAAGAGATTATTATTTATGGGTTTATCTTAGCAACAACATTATTTAATAAGCTAACAACCCAATCCATTTCAGGTGTTATATTTCTAGAGAATTAAACCAAGAATTTCTAGAAAGCAACTTAAATTGCAGAACCAAATTTTCAGTAATGATCAACAGACAAGAGCACACCTAATATATAGTTCAAAATTATGAATCTTGTTCCTTTAGTTTATCTACCATGAGAATCAAACATGCATCCAAACATTTATTAAGACAATCAAAAGAACAAAACATCCTTTATTCAAACAGCATTGACTTAGCATTCTATGTCTTGACTGAAACCATTTTTCATCAGAAGTTAGGCCCGATTAAAGTTTTAGTGTTAGTCCCTCTCCCGGACTCTACTTGCTTGGTCCGTTCCGTTGGCCTTGCCTCCTGCCTGTGTGTACCTGCCCACCCGCTGTTCCGGGCAGCACGCCTTTGACCACAGCCATGCTGGACATGCGCAACACACACACACACACACACACACACACACACACACACACACACACGCATTCCTGTTTAAACCTTTAGCGCTAGTCCCTTCCCGGGCCTCTGCTCATTTGGAGTGAGCTGAGGCTACGGCTTAGCTTTGGCTCCGCCCAGTGCTCAGGCTCTAGTGCCCGTGCCTGGGCTCTAGTGCTGGTGCCTGGCCGGGCCGCGCTCCATCGCAGCTCCAACTCCCACTGGTGCTATCTCTTGCATGCCTTTGTCCGCCGCTGCCGCCGCTGGATACGCACCCCGCACACACAAACTCATGTTTAAACTTCCTACTCCCATGAAGGGACTACCTAATGAGTTATTCCCACCATAAGGGAAAAACAGAAAAACATTTCCCACGAAGGGATCCTAAATATTGAATTATTCCCGTTCTGAGGGAAAATTAAAAAACATTTGAACCAAAATAAGCAAACAGACAGCCAAACTTCTAACCTCTGGGCTCACTTGCCCAGCAGCAATGAGGCCTACCTGCCGATTCTTTGTAATTCAGATGCTGCACTGCAGAAAGAGCTCAGAGTTTCAGCTATCCTGAAAATTCTACAATTGGAAAAAGTCTTTTCTTTCTCCATTACCCCTGGGAAGAGGCTTTTCTCTTTCCTTTATCCTTCCTCTACAGGGCCCCAATCTTTAGGCCTAGTTTCAAAAATTTTTCCCCTTTTTACCGGGAAAATCCTTTTTTCTTGATTAAAATTTTTTCTCCCTTTTCTAACGGTAAATTTCCTTTTCTTCCCTCTTCTCTATTGGGAAGATTTCCTTTTTTATTTAAAATCTTTAGCTGTCTTGCCCTTTCTTAACTTCGGTGCTCTCCTGCTTCAGCAGTCCAATCAGCTGACTGTGAGCTACCTGCACCCATTTCAATTCACCCTTATCTTTTCTTTTTTCTTTAAATTGCTGGCCAGCCTTACCTTTCGGGTGTCCATCAGCTTGTCCCTTCTTTCTCGGATCTCGGTAGGAACCTCCATTTGTAGGGATAACGCCCGCGCTATCACCACCCGTTCACCATGTCCGAGCGAGGGGCTGTGGATTAAAAAATAAGGGACAAGAGACAGTGAGTCATTTGCCACGGCTGAATGCCGAGTGCCAGCCGAATGCCGTTTATTGAAAGAGGGAGGAAACCTTAAATACAGGCTTACAGCACAATGGCTGATCCCCGGAGGGCAGAAGTTTGCTACATTTTTGCATCTAAGCTGTTTACACCAAATGCAGGATACAGGAACAAAGAACCTCCGGTAGAACATTAGGTGAGAAGGAAACCGGCAGGGAATCTGAATAGGGAGGACATCTGGTCAAGGTCGGCAAGCAAGGCGGCAGCCACTCACAGTGGGGGGCCAGGGCCCACAATGGATGCCAGCCTAGACTAATCTACCCAGCAAAACTTTCAATCACCATAGATGGAGTGAACAAGACATTCCAAGAAAAAACCAGATTTAAACAATACTTATTCTCAAATCTAGCCCTACAGACAGCACTAGAAGGAAAATTCCAACCTAAGGAAGCCAGATACACCCATGAAATCACAGGCAAACAGATAACCCCACAGCAGTAAACCCCAAAGAAGAGAAGTACACACACACTACCACCAAAAGATAACAGGAATGAACAATCACTGGTCATTACTATCCCTTAATATCAATGGACTTAATTCACCTATAAAAAGACAAAGGCTAACAGAATGGATATGAAAGCAGGACCCATCTTTCTGTTGCATACAAGAAACACACCTCAAATTCAAAGATAGACACTACCTAAGAATAAAAGGCTGGGAAAAGTCTTTCCAATCAAATGATCTTAAGAAGCAAGCTGGTGTAGCCATCCTAATATCCAGCAAAATAGACTTCAAACTAAAATCAATCAAAAGAGATCAAGAAGGACATTATATACTCATCACAGGAAAGATCCACCAAGATGAAGTTTCAATTCTGAACATTTATACCCCAAATACAAGGGCACCCACATATGTAAAAGAAACATTACTAAAGCTTAAATCACACATCAAACCCCACATATCAATAGTGGGAGACTTCAACACCCCACTCTCATCATTGAACATTTCTACTAGATTGAAACTTAACAGAGAAATAAGAGACTGTTATGACTCAAATGGACTTAATTGATATCTACAGAACATTCCACCCTAACAAAAAAGAATATATCTTCTTCTCAGCACTCCATGGAACTATCTCTAAAATCGACCACATACTCGGCTACAAAGCAAATCTAAACAGATACAAAAAAAAAAAAATTGGAATAACCTCCTGTATTCTATCAGACCACCAGGGCTTAAAGTTAGATTTCAACAACAACAAAAATTGCAGAAAGCCTACAGTCTCATGGAAACTGAATAATGCTCAACAGAATCACCAATGGGTCAAGAAAGAAATAAACAAAGAAATTAAGACTTCCTAGAATCGAATGAAAATGAATGTACTACATACTCAAACTTATGGGACACTATGAAAGTGGTGCTAAGAGGAAAATCCATAGCACTAAATACCTACATAAAGAAGTTGGAGAAATCTCATACTAGTGACTTAACATCACACCCAAAAGCTCTAGAACAAAAAGAAGCAAACTCACCCAGGAGGGATAGACACTGGGAAATAATCAAATTGAGAGCTGAAATCAATAAAATAGAAACAAAGAGAACAATACAAAGAATCAATGAAACAAAGAGTTGGTTCTTTGAGAAAATCAACAAGATAGACAAGCCCTTATCCACATTAACCAAAAGGCAGAGAGAGAGCATCCAAATTAACAAAGTCAGAAATGAAAAGGGAGACATAACCACAGACAACAAGGAAATCCAGAGAATCATCAAGTTATACTTCAAAAACCTATACTACACAAAATTGGAAAATCTAAAAGAAATAGGCAATTTTCTGGATAGGTAACACATATCAAAGTTAAATCAAGACCAGATAAACAATTTAAATAAACCAGTAACCCCTAAGGAAATAGAAACAGTCATTCAAAGTCTCCCAAACAAAAAAAAAAGCCCAGGACCAGAGGATTTCAATGCAGAATTCTACCAGATTTTCAAAGAAGAGCTAAGACCAATACTCTTCAAATTGTTCCACACAATAGAAACAGAAAGAACCTTACCAAATTCCTTTTATGAGGCTACAGTTACTCTGATTCCCAAGCCACACAAAGATGCAACAAAGACAATTACAGACCAATCTCCCTCATGAACATTGATGCAAAAATACTCAATAAAATATTGGCAAACCAAATCCAAGAACACATCAAAAAATTATCCACCATGATCAAGTAGGCTTTATCCCAGAGATGCAAGTATGGTTCAACATACGAAAATCTGTCAATGTAATATACCATATAAACAAGCTGAAAGAAAAAAAACCACGTGATCTTTCATTAGATGCTGAAAAGGCTTTTGACAAAATCCAACACCCCTTCATGATAAAAGTCTTGGAGAGATCAGGAATACAAGGAACATACCTAAACATAATTAAGGCAATTTACAGCAGGCCAACAGCCAACATCAAATTAAATGGAGAGAAACTCAAAGCGACTCCACTAAAATCAGGAACAAGACAAGGCTGTCTGCTCTCCCCATATTTGTTCAATATAGTATTTGAAGTTCTAGCTAGAACAATAAGACAACATAAGGAGATCAAGGGAATACAAATTGGAAAGGAAGAATTCAAACTTTCACTATTTGCAGATGATATGATAGTATACCTAAGTGACCCCAAAAATTCTACCAGGGAACTCATACAGCTGATAAACACCTTCAGTAATATGGCAGGATACAAGGTTAACTCAAAAAATCAGTAGCCCTCCTATATACAAATGATAAATGGGCTAAAAAAGAAATCAGAGAAACATCATCCTTTACATTAGCCACAAATAATATAAAATACCATGGGGTAACTCTAACTAAGCAAGTAAAAGACCTGTATGACAAGAACTTTAACTCTCTGAAGAAATAAATCTTGATATCTGATATCTTGAGGAAGAGATCAGAAAATAGAAAGATCTCCCATGCTCATGGATAGGTAGGATTAACATAGTAAAAATGGCAATCTTACCAAAAGCAATATAAAGATTTAGTGCAATCCACATCAAAATCCGAACACAATTCTTCACAGACCTGGAAATAACAATACTCAACTTCATTTGGAAAAACAAAAAATCCAGGATAGCTAAAAGAATCCTATACAATAAAGCCACCTCTGGAGGCATCATGATCCCTGACCTCAAGCTCTACTACAGAGCTATAGTAATAAAAACAACTTGGTATTGGCATAAAAACTGCCAGGTGGACCAATGGAATCGAATTGAAGACCCTGACATTAATCCACATACCTATGAATATACGATTTTCAACAAAGAAGCCAAAACTGTACCGTGGAAAAAAGAAAGCATCTTCAGCAAATGGTGCTGGTATAACTGGATGTCAACATGTAGAGGATTACAAATAGATCCATATCTATCACCATGGACAAAGCTCAAGTCCAAATGGATCAAAGGCCTTAACATAAATCCAGTTACACTGAACCTGATAGAAGAGAAAATAGGAAGTAGTCTTGAACATATTGGCACAGGAGCCTGCTTCTTAAATATAGCACCAGTGCACAGACACTGAGAGAAACAATTAATAAATGGGACCTCCTGAAATTGAGAAGCTTCTGTAAGGCTAAAGACATAGTAAATAAGACAAAACAACAGCCTACAGAATGGGAAAAGATCTTCAGCAACCCCACATCTGACAGAGGGCTGATCTCCAAAATATATAAAGAACTCAAGGAACTAGACATCAAAATAACGAACAATTCAATTAAAAAATGGGCTAAAGAGCTAAAAAGAGAATTCTCAAAGGAAAAATCTCAAATGTCCGAAAGACATCTAAAGAATTGCTCAATATCCTTAGTCATTAGGAAAGTGCAAATCAAAAGGACTCTGAGATACCATCTTACACCTGTCAGAATGGTTAAGAAGAAAAACACTGAAGACAGTTTATGTTGGAAAAGATGTGGAGCAAGGGGAACAATTCTCCACTGTTGGTGGGAGTGCAAACATATACAGCCACTTTGGAAATCAGTATGGCAGTTTCTCACAAAATTGGGAATCAATCTTCCTCAAGACCCAGCTATACCACTCTTGGACATATATGTAGCTGGAGTTTGCCTATGTCCACCCAGCTCCTGCAGCCACTCAGACCCAAGTAAACATGCAGAGACTTATATTACTTATAAACTGTATGGTCATGGCAGGCTTCTTGCTATCTAGTTCTAACATCTTAAATTAACCAATTTCTATTGATCTTTAAGTTGCCATGTAGCTTGTGGCTTACTGGTACTTTTACATCTTGCTTCCTCTGTGTCTGGCTGGCGACTCCTGACTCAGCCTTCCTGTTCCCAGAATTCTCCTCTCTGCTTATCCTGACTATAATATACTTCCTGCATGGTAACTGGCCAATCAGCATTTTATTTATCAACTAAATCAGAGCAACACATTCACAGCATACAGAGCAATATTCATAGCACTTCTCCTTTTCTTTTTTTTCAAAAAGGAAGGTTTTAACTTTAGCATAGTAAAATTACATATAACAAAACAATTATCAAGCAAGAATTACAGTTACAATATCTAGTCTATTTATAATATCTAGTTTATTTGTATTTGACAAAATTAAAGAAGATATCCTATCTATCTTTTATCATGAGTAAGGAAATTATAATTATCTAGTCTTCAACTACATCAAAGACCTCAGAAAAATATAATATTACCTGAGAAACAGGAGAAGGATGCAAGCAACTTTTGGGAGTCTTGCAACAGTAGACAGAGACAGCTGGCAGCCTGGGCAGTCATCCAAAGTTCCTCTGTAAAGTTGGGGTATCTGTCTTCAGCCCACAGGCCTAGAGTCTTTCAGTCACTTCTCTCTGTGTCCTGTAGAATGTCTGGCAGTTTCCTCTGCAAAGCAGGAACCCAAAGGACCATTTTGTCAAGCAAAGTTCAGTGGTCACCTTACAATGGGGTCCTGCATGTCCAGTCAATCAATCAGTCCATGCAAGAACAGTTTCTTGCCCAAATGGCTATTTTTCCAACAAGAAGATAGAGTGTCTTCAATGCCCATCCTCCTCTCTGAAGTAAATCAGTGCTGCAAGGAGCAGATATGTCTCACTGTCCAGAAAGTCTAAATTTTTAAAACATTTTAAATACCATATTCTGTAGGTCTTTGAAGTGTTTGAAGATTACCTAACTAATTGAATTATACATATGTATACCTAAAAAACTTAACATGACTATAAGTTTGACTATCATAGAAGACTAATTATTAATCTGTATTTTAAATTATCCATTACAATCTAAATGAGTTACATAAACATAATATCTCAAACTAGAGTAGAAATATATATACAGTATAACAAAATTAAGTTTAAAATTGTATCAATAAAGTAAAATCCATAGCAATGTAAAATATTTCTAAATAAGTTGTTGCTCTTTAAAAGTAGGTTCATTAATCTACCCTTTCATCCTATTATATCTATGCTATCCACTTTTCTTCTTTAGAAAGAGGTTGTATTTATAATCAATCTGCTTTAAATAAAAATATTGGTTTTTCTCTGTCCCACACCAGAGGGCTCTTCTGATTTGAGACAGAAGAATCTCTCAACCTTTCTTTTTTAGCAATATGTTTGGGTTTAGAGACAGAGTGAGCCAATTCCATCTCCAAAGCCAGCTTGGTATATTTGGGAATTTGGGTGTAGCTTCTTTTACTACTTCCTGCTGGATGAGGGTGTTGTATTCTTATGGGGACATAAAGAAAATTTTAGGATATTGGAGTAGTCCATGAGGCTGTATTGTCTGTGCCAGTTGCCTTAAACTGTTCTGAATGTTGGATCATCTGGGCCATGTTGTCATCTGACACCTTTCAGGGGGTCTTTGCTGGTCAATCCTGATCTATCTTAATCTGGAACAAATCCATAGCCTCTTGCTTTCTGTGGAAACAAAAGCAGAGCCTCCTTTCCAAAGCAACATATCCTTAGATCCAAATTTTGAAGTCAAGGTAACTTTAAAATATACATATTTGTTTAACTGAGCAGCCTTTACAATCAAATGTCTTTCTGCAGTTAAAAATCCCAAAGAAAACACAATCCAGATTCTCTGTGTGATATTCATATTTATGTGGTTTATTTTATATTATTTTTACTTTCTCTTTGAAGACTTTATTTTTTAAAACTATCTATTTCTTTATATAACTGCATATATTACTTTTTTTCTCTCTTCCAAGCCTATGCACATTTTTACACACATTGTAAACTGTTTGGTGGTTTATCCCATCTGAATCTGTCTTATTGTGGATCTATTGCTTTAAACTGCAGCAGTCAGTACTGAAGCAGAAGCCTTGGCTGAAATGTGATTTTATTTGTATGTTAATAAATAAAATTTTCCTGGAGATCAGAGGTCATAGTGAGCCAGGAACAGAAGTCAGGCAGTGGTAGCTCACACCCTTAATCCAATCACATGGCAGGCAGAGTCTCTGTGTGGTTAAGGACACAGCCAAGCATGGTGACACAAGCCTTTAATCCCGGTACCAACCATAGAGACCTGGAGGTCTGTATAGACAGGCAATGATGAGGAAGTCATGTGGCTTGGGTTAGAGCCAATGAGAAGGCAGAACAGGAAAGCAATAAAAATGCAGGTTAGGCAGGAAGAAGCTCTCATGTGGGAAACTACGGCTTGGTGGTAAACTAAAGGGTAGTGAGTGGCTCTTTATTAATTCTCTAACTTCTTCGGCTATTACCCCTGTATTTGACTCTGTGTTTCTTATTTACTAAGACTATTTAGAATTTCGTCTACAAAGGCTAAATCTACCATGCAGTGTAATGTGCGGCTTGCAGACGCCTCATTCCCACCATGCTGCAGGTCAAGCCCACATACCATGAACCCACCATAGAGTAGCTCAAGCCTGCGTATTGCTGTGTCTCAACACCCGCATGAGACATGAAGCAGGAACCTGGTTTTAGCTCCATTTAGATTTTCTTATTAAATATTTTCAGGTTTAAGGTGGAAAATCAAGCCATTGGGCACCATTTGTAGTTGAGTACAAATGCAAGATGTAAAAGTACCGGTAAGCCACAAGCTACATGGCAACTTATAGATGATCAGAAATGGGTTAATTTAAGATATAAGAACTAGATAGCAAGAAGCCTGCCATGGCCATACAGTTTATAAGTAATATAAGCCTCTGTGTGTTTACTTGGGTCTGAGTGGCTGCAGGAGCCGGGTGGACACAGGAAAACTCCAGCTACACACATACTCAAGGAATGCTCAATCATACCATAAGGACACATGCTCAACTATGTTCATAGCAGCATGATTCATAATAACCAGGACCTGAAAACAACCCAGATGCCCCTCAACTGAAGAATGAATTAAGAAAATGTGGTACCTGTACACAATGGAGTGCTACTCAGCAGAGAAAAAACAATGACATGATGAAATTTGCAGGCAAATGGATGGAATTAGAAAATATCATCCTGAGTGAGGTAACTCAGACCCAGAAGGACAAACATGGTATGTACTCACTCACAAGTGGATACGAGATGTAAAGCAAAGCATAACCAGACTGTAACCTACAACTACAGAGAAGTCAGGTAACAAGGAAGACCCTAAGAGGGAATGCATGGATCACCCTGGGAAGAGGAAATAGATGAGATCTCCATGATTAAACTGGAGATGAGTGGTGGGCAATGGAGGGTAGGGGATAGGGGATGAGAACATAAGGGAATGGGGTGGTTGAACTGGAACAGGGATGGAGTGGGAAAGCAGTGAAAGAGATACCATGATAGAGGGAGATATCATGGGGATAGAGAAACTGGGTGCCAGGGAAGTTCCCAGGAATCCCCAGGGATGACCCCAACTTGAACTACTAGAAATAGTGGAGAGGGTGCCTGAACGGAACTGGCTTGCCCCAGAGATCAGATCAGTGAATACCCTAACTGTCATCATGGAGCTTTTCTCCAGCAACTGATTGAAGCAGATGCAGAGATCCACAGCCGGGCACCAGGCAGAGCTCCAGTAGTCCAATCAGGGAGAGAAAAGAGGGATTTTATGAGCAAGTGCATCAAAATCATAATGGGGAAACCTGCAGAGATGACCAAACCAAACTAGTGGGAACTCATGAAAGTTGAATCAATGACTGTGGAACCTGCATGGGCCTGAGCTGGGCCCTCTGCATGTTGAGACAGTTGTGTAGCTTGATCTGCTTGGGGGGGGGGGCGGGGCTGGCATCCATCCCTGGTGCATAAGCAGGCCTTTTGGAGCCCACTACCTATGATGTGACACTGCGTGCAGCCTTGAGGCAGGGGGAGGGGCTTGGACTTGCCTCCTCATGGGAGGACTTGCCTTCTTGTGGTTGGCAGGGAGAGGCTGGGGGGTCAGGAGGAGGAAAGAGGGGGATCTTTGATTGGTGTGTAAATTGAATGGAAAAATTTTCTTAAGAAAAAAATCCATGGACTTGTGATCATTCTTCTAATGATAATTTGCTTCAATAGCAAATGTAATCATATTGCCATGTCCCCACTCCTTTCTTCATACAGAATGACTTTATAACATTATGTATATTTATATTTATTATATTTATATATATGTGACAATGACTTTATAAAAACATATGTATATAATATATACATATATATTTGGTTTTTTCAAGATAGGGTTTCTTAATGTAGCCTTGACTGTCCTGGAACTAGCTGTGTAGAGAGCCCGTGCCTCTGGTGCCCAAGTGCTGAGATTAAAGGCATGCACTTCCACCACCCTGCATAACATTATAACTTTAAAGACATTTTAAATGCAGCAAAATCTCTATATAATACCAAAGTATGCACTTAGTGAATCAAAGTTCCCATGGACAACTACAACTGGGCTCCATGGTGCTGAGTCCTTACATGGTGTGGGTCCTGGAACCCTAACTAGAGTAGAGGATACAATGAAGAAAGGATGAACATAGACATATAGACACATGGACACAGAAAAGCTGAATTCTCAGATGGAGGTGCCACAGCACCTTAGAAGCTCAGTGTGTTTATTATATACAGTTGAACAAGGAAGCAAAATTGTTGAATATAGCTGAATAAGAAGTTGATGTTATTACATATAGATACAGCTTGACAAGAAGGATGGTTTAGCTAATCATGGTAGAAGTCTCTGCAGGGAGAAGTTTTCAGGCCATAAGAGTCTTCAGGAAGAAGTTTACAGTGGACATTGTCTGCATATGCTGCATACACTTGGACCCAAGGAAAGCTTTGCCATCTTTCTGAGTCTTACCCAGGCAAGGCTTTTCCACTTCCATAGGGCTGACACACTGTGGTCATGGCACATGGCCATGTCATTTAAGACAATCCTCTCTACACCATAGGCTCAAGGTGTCCGTAGTGTAACGAACAGTGACTATGAAACTGTTGCAGAATATTTGTTTACACTGTAAAAATGTGCCTCTGTCTAAGTCGCCTTCTGATTGGTTTAATAAAGAGTTAAATGGCCAATAGTTAGACAAGAGAGAATAGGCAGGACTTCCAGGGAGAGAGAGGACTCTGGGAGGAAGAGCGGTGGAGACACCAGCAAAATGCAGAGCAAGTCGGGCATACAGAATGGAAAAGAGGTAAAAGTCACGAGGCAGAACATAAATTAATAGAAGCAGGTTAATTTGAGTTATAAGAACTAGTTAGAAAAAAAGCCTAAGTTAAAGGTCAAGCTTTCATAATTGATAAGTCTCTGTGTCATTATTTGCAGGCTGGTGGTCCACGAAAGTCCAATGAGAAAGCTTACTACAATGAAACAATTCCTGTTTTAGAGATGTGTAAGTGTGGGAACCTACACTGAGTAATATGGAGGCCTTGTGGTTGAGTGAGCTCAGTGAAAAGGAAACATATGAATAGCTTTTGGGAAGGAGCTGGTCAGAGAGAGGCACAGAAGGGAAGACCATGCCTGCATCCCAGATCTCTAGAGGCAGAAGAAGTGAGTGTGTGGTTAGCCTGAGAAACAGTGAGTTGCAGGCCACTCCAGGTTACATAGGGAGACCCAGTCCATTAAAAAAAAAAAGAGCAGACACAAATGTATTCATGTGCCAGCTACTTTTTTATTCTAGAATTAGGATTCGCCCCTTGGGAGATTTTTCCAGTGTTCCTGAAATCTGGACTTGGCTTTGGAGGCTGGAAGCAGAAAGCCAGGCTGCAGTGGTTCTCCTAAGGAGATTTTCGTAGCATGCCTTCCAGATCCTCAGTAGCAGTCTCACTCAGTCACCTGTTGGAAATGTAATTTTTCTGGCTGCAAACCTGCTGAACCAGAAGATCCTGAAGCACAACACTCTTCCAAAGCCCTCTAGGTAGTTTCAGTATTTGCTGAAGTTTGAGAATTGTTGACTTCAGAGAACCTTTCACTATTTAGAAAATCACATTTAGATATTTATTTACTTTTATTTTATGTGTATGAGTGCTTTGACTGCATGTGTGTGTGTGCACCATCTGGATGTCTGGTATCCTCAAAGGTGAGAAGAGGCATCAGATCCCTTGGAACTGAAGTTAGAGTTGGTTGTGAACCACTATATAGGCACTGGGAACTGAGCCCAGGTCCTCCGCAAGAGCAGTCAGTGTTGTTGACCAGTGAGCCATCTCTCCAGCCCCCTAAAGTCTCATTTAAATCTCTAGAATTCTCTTCTTGGGTATTCCCTTAGTTGCTGAGGGATAAGGTCTGTGTCAGTGCTTGAGTAAGTGTGCCCAGGATGGCATTCCTTGAGGAACAACAGCAGCAGCTCCAGTTAGTCAAAGTCAGCTAGACCCTGGGGAGGAAGACTCACTGGCTCTTGGACCTGCATAGAGAGTCCGACCACACACAGAATGATTGTTACACTAAACTTAGGGTACTTAAGTTAGTTTTATTGAGAAATTGCTTCTTTATATGAAGATAATTTAGGTTAGGAGAAGGTGTTAATGCCACAGCATCGAATTCTGAGGTTATTCCCCTCTGAATCTCTCTTTTTATCTCATTGTGTCTGGAGAAAGTCACTACTGGATAACTTTAAAACATCTTTTTTTAAAATTTATTTTTCTTATTTTTAAATATGCGTATAGATGGAGGACTGTGTGTGCTGCAAGTACTGGTGGTCTTGGAGGTCAAAGGAGCCAGAACTCTGGGAGCTAGGCTGACAGGTGGGGCTGGGAACTTGGGTCCTCTGCAAGAGTAATGCATGCCTTTAACCATAAGCCAGCTCTCCAGGTCCTTTAACATATTTTTGGAACTTAACAAAATAGACAGAGGAGTAAAGGAGAGAGCAAGAGAACACTATGTGGACTCAATGCCTTACAGGTTCAAATTTCTAGCTTGAATTGAATAGTTTGTTGGTCATTATTTCTTTTTATAGTCACCATTTATCACAGTAGGAAATACTGGTTTCCCGCCTGAAGTTATCTCTAGAAGTTCTGATTATATAAAACTTATCAATAAACAAGCTTGATTTAAAAGAAAAAAATTCAGACTATTATGGCATAGATGATTTGAGGACATGAGTAAATGGAACCATTATATTAAAGAAGACTGTAAGTTGTTACCTAGTCACTTGCAATAATGAAACTTCAAACTCCGAGACAAAATTGTTATTCCGATCCAGTCTTCAGGATGGCTTTCAGGAAAGCATGCACATAGTATCTTGAACCTCAAACTATTCTAATCATTGACTAAAACAACAAAACAAGAGAAAGAAACACTAAGATTTTTAACAGGAAATAAATGTCTGGTAAACCTTTTTAATGACAAAAGAATAAATGAAAAGACACAAACTTCTGTTTTTTTGCTGGCAGCAATTTAAAATACAAGTAATTCCCACTAACACTGAGAATCATGATAGTTTATTTACATGCTACATAAAAATTATCTACCTGTATATAAGCTTATAAAGCTTTGAGTTTTGGAAACACAGTGAGTGCCTAATGACATAAGCCTATAATTCTAGCTACTTTTAAGCTGAGGCAAGAGGCCTACCAGCGCTACCAAATGAGTTTAAGACCTTAAGACCCTGTTTCAAAATGAAAAAGTAACAAAAAAGGCTAGGAATATAGCTCAGTGATAGAGTACTTTATTGCCTAGCATGTGTGAGGTCCCGGGTTCACTACTCAGTAACAAACACACATATACACAGATACACACACACACACACACACACACACACACACACACACACACTATTTAGGTTCAGAATTTTCTTCACTAAACTATTTTTGTTGAGTTTTCCTTTTCATTTCAATGCACTTCCAGAATATTCAATGATACTTCCCTGGGCATAGGTTAGATAATATATATAAATTATAGTTATTCTGTTCTTATAATGTTTACTATTACTTATTCACTAATATATATAGTTGAAGTATGAAATATTCCCTCAAAAGGCT
This sequence comes from Peromyscus californicus insignis, assembly GCF_007827085.1. Lineage (NCBI taxonomy): Eukaryota > Metazoa > Chordata > Mammalia > Rodentia > Cricetidae > Peromyscus > Peromyscus californicus. Next base: position 76,940,000 of record NW_026294480.1, on the reverse strand, counting down.
TGTGTGTTAAAAGTGTGTTTGTAACAGATGGAATTGGGAAGTGATTAGATCATGATGGCTCTAGGTAATTAATGGATTAGTCCAGTGATGGATTCATAATCTGATAATATTGGGAGGTGAAGGAATATTTCCCAGGTGAGGTATGGTTGGAGGAAGCGTTCCACTGTCCAGGGCCATTTTCTTTTTCTAATTTCCTGCAGCCTTGCATCCTCTGTCATATGTTCTCACTATGGTATAGAGGCTTACTTCAGGCCTAGAGCAACAGAGCCAAGAGACCATGAACAGAAACACATGAATCTATAAGTAAAAGCAAATCTTCTCTCCTATCAAGTTCTTCTTTTTCAGGAATCTGTTACAGTGACTGTCAGAGTCCAAACATGGACCATGGAAAAGTACTAGCTAAGCCAGAGAACAAGCCCCTGCCCTAAACCGGATGCCCCCAAGATAAAGAACAGGTCAGGCAGGTCAGGTAGCATAGCAACAGAACAATGGGCCCTGACCAGTGACCTGACCACCTAGCAGCCTCACGACTTGCACGTCGCCCTTCACCTGCACTTACGGCACGTTGTTGTGTACTCCTTCCCTCCTTCCTGACCCCTCTCATGCTATATAAGCCTTGCTGAGGAGAATAAAATTTGCAGCTTGATCAGAACACACTGTCTTCCTGTCGTCCTTTCCTGTCTCCCCCGTCCCTCTCATTCTCTTCCCACAGGTGGGTCGCCCCCGTTGACACCCCGCTGGCCGGGGCAAGTGACAAAACCTGATAAATGAAATGTTGGTATAAAGAAGTATCACTGTAGCTATGATGACTTACTTGATGGTGTGGCCCAGTTGCCTCAGAAACTGACTGAAGGATTTTGAAGTTTAGAGAATGATCTAGAACAGGGATTCTCAACCTGTGGATCACGACCCCTTTTAGGGGTCAACTGGCCCTTTTAGAGGGGTCACCTAAAGACCATCAGAAAACACAGATATTTATATTACAGTTCATAACAGTAGCAAACTTACAGTTATGAGATAGAAATGAAGATAATTTTATAGTTGGGGGAGTTAAAGGGTCACAGCATTAGGAAGACTGAGAACCACTGGTCTAGAAAGGTGGAAATTCAGGAGACCCAATTGCTGATAAGAATGTGGATGAAAACATCTAACACACAAGGTTTCAGATAGGAACAAACATTCTTGAGGATTGGACTAAAGACCAATTGCTTTATACTATTTGAAATAATTTGTCTATGTTTCATACATGCCACCGATACTCAGTGAAGATGAATTTAAAATTGATGAAATAATTAATCTATCAGAGAAAACTTCAAAGCACCTCCAAATTCAGGACGTAGCCTGGGTATTACTGACTACTTTTAGCCAATGTTGTAGCAAGAGCTGGGAGCAGAAAGATTTGATAAATAGTTTGGCCAGAAAAAAAGCCTGTAGAAAGTTGTGTACAAGAGGGTGCAATTGTTAAAATGAAATCAAGATCTTTGCACAGAACAGTGCTACAGTGACTTCCCATTGGAAGAGCAGGGTTTAGCCTGTGCTTGTTCACTGTACTATGTTGGAAGAGTCTAATTTTCCCTTTGGATTTATGAGTTTGCCTTGCATATCATAGGAGATTTTTACCTTGAACTTTGAGCAATTCTAGAACTACTGCTACTCTGGGAACTCTTGGAAGGATTTTGCATCATGAGATGGACATGAGTATTTGAGTCATTAGGAATATTATGGTATAGATAAGAAGAGTCCTCCAGAAAGGTTCATACTCTAAGACTTGGTTACTCACTGATGGGCTTAGGAGAATTGATTGAATCATGAAGGTACTGGTCTAATTAGAGTATTAGTCCATAGATGGAATCATAATTTGATGGCATTACGGACAGGTGGTTAATGTTTCAGAAGTGGAAGGCTTGGCTTCCTGTCCCTGTGATAAACACTCTGACAGAAGTGCTTAAGGTGGAAGTGCTTATTTGGCTCACAGTTCCAAGTTACACTCCATAGTTTGTAGGGAATAAAAGTTACAGGAACCTGAAACTGCTAATCACAGTAATCCACAGTCAAGAGCAGTGAGCAGTGGATTAATGCTAGTCCTCTGCTCACTTCTGCTATATAGTGTAGGATCCTTGCACCCAGGTGATGGTGCCACCTACAGTGAGCAGGTCCTCCCATACCAATTAAATAATCAAGGTAAATATTCTTAAGGTCCTTCTTCTGGGTGACTCTGGATTATGTAAAACTGACAATTAAAACCAACCATCCTATGGGGCCAGGTTTGATGAAGGAGGTCATTGAAAAAGAGTTCACTAATACTCTATCATGCTCTGGGCCTCTTCTTTATACTTCTTTTCTGCTTCTGAGCCATCATAAACTGATAATTCATTTCTTCCATGTCCTTCTGTCTTGATCTTTCACCTAACCATGGCCTAGAAAGATGGAGGCAGATGACCATGACCTCTGTAAGAGTGACCTTGAATGAATGAGCACAACATCAGTATTTCTGGATTTCAAAGTATGTGAAGAGCCTTTAAACTGATTTAATTCTGGCTGACAACTCATAATCTCAGAGACTCATACTCAAGATCATTGTGTTAACTTATTTAAAACCAGTAGGAAAAAAAAACTGAATAGATCAACACAACTCAAAACAAAGTTAAAAAACAAATTAAAGTGACAAAGGTGTTGAGGGCAGAAAGAGCCCATTGTTTTCAGCATAAAGGAGCAGAGGTTTCCAGAGACAAAGGCACACTCCTTCTTCAGAAAATGATCCAGATCCTGAGAAGACAACAGCACAAACTAGAAAATTTTGTGTTCTTGTCTAATTGTTGTCATTATGAATTGCAAAATATAAACTTGAAGCAGTGAGGACATAGCTCAGCCACATTTCTTTCCTTTGTTTAATACCAACTCTTCTAAAAAGATTGACCAGTCATCTTTTCTAGGAAAAGAGTACAGAGATGTTCTATGAAGGGTAAAGAATCCCACACCCAGTGAGCGTGAGGCACTTGCTCTCTGCCGGAGTATAGCCTCTCCTTCTAGCTCTACCCAGAAAGCCATACTGGGGAGATAGCCACACCCAGCTCACAGGGCTCAATGAGTTCTGCTGCAGCAGTAGTTGCATTGACAATTTGGATGCAGAAGTGGTCCTGAGCAGGACACACTTTGGTTCTTCCTCAGTAATAAGAACTGGCTTGCTATCTGCCTGCAACTAACAATCTCTACTACTTGCTCACATGCTGTGTGGTGTCCTAGTTTTTTCAATTTTAGGGCTTTCCCCAAACATGGCCATGTTTCTCTGATGAAACAAATGTGGAGTTTTTTTATGCTTTAGGTTTCCACAGCTCACTGGGTGATTTTTAGCTTAATCACACTTTCATTTCACATATATCATATCTAATATCACAACCAAAGACTGGGAAATAGCAATATCTTGAATTTTTAAAAAGCCTAAATTACATTTTAGGGCAACCTGGGACCCTCTATAAAGCCCCAGTGAGGAAGGTTATTATTTTATTATTCATACTGTCTTTACATTTGAGTTTTCTCTTACAGATGCATGCACCAATGCATGAAGATGTTCAAATAATTTTCATGTGGTCATATACATGTTTTGTTGGAAGTATGGTATCAAAGTTGTGATTCCACTCTTCTGGCATATACTGTTCAAATCAAGTTGTGTATAAAGCACATGGCATCAGCACCTCATGGTAATCAAGATGGTTGCTAAGAACCAATGAAGCCAAAGACCTGGTCTCTCTTATTTTATCAAGTATTAAGAGGGATGTTGTTATTACCTTTTCTCTCAGATACATTTTTATTTCCAAGTTAGTGCAGGTTATGTTGCTGTTACTGATGATTACAGCACCCATAGGCCATAGCCAGGCACTCAGAATAACCACCATGAGAGTGGTACACAGATCAAGAGAGAAGCCTAGAAGTGAGCCTTCCAAGGTGCAAAGGTCTAAGCAAGAACCAGGAGCCAAGGCTCTGAGGCACAAGTAGCCAGGCAGTCTCCCAGGCACAGGGTATTGTACTGTACTTCCAGTGACTCCACCTCTGGGCTGGGCATCTACTATCCCAAAGCCCCTGTTCCAGGAGTTCACATCCAGGAAGAATATGCAACAGATGACCTCAGAACCATTTCTATTTATGGAAAATTGAATCTCTCTGAACTAAACTTCAGAGCAGTTGTCTTTAAGGAAGTAATAATTGATCAAATTGACCTCCTCCAGAGTCAAAGTCAAGGCATTTTATTACGTTTATATATTTATTAGACTTTGTGAGTTACCAATACTGTAACTACACCGTGTGGAACTGTTCTGTAATAGTAAACACGGATTTCAAATGAAGAAGGAAGAGAAGAGGGGATAATAAATGAAGCAGAGCACAAGTGAAACAGGAAGGTGAAGCAGAGCATTAGGTTATAAAACAAGGAACTGTGCAGAACCAAGTACAGTCTTGACCCGGCACATTGGAGCCTGAGATCGAAAATGCGTAAGTGTATCTGCAACATGAAAGCAGAACCAAAAGTGCATTTTATTTTCATTTCTTTGTTTCTCTTTCAGCGTTTCAGTCTAATACTTTGCTTTTACTGAGATTTGTGTTAACAGTATCAGTCAAACAACTTCTGTGCTGTAAATTTCAGGCTTGAAAATATGGGTGAACACCATAACGTCTGTCCATTCTTTTCTTTTCTCTTTTAAAAGTTACTTCTAGTTCCTTCAACAAGTGATTCTGAGTATATGAAACTGAGACAAGAAGGGGAACAAGAAGATGGAGGAGGAGTTGGTGGAAGAAAGAAAGAAAGAAAGAAAGAAAGAAAGAAAGAAAGAAAGAAAGAAAGAAAGAAAGGAGAAAGGGAGAGAGAAAGAAAGAGAGGGAGGGAGGAAGGGAGGGACAGAGGGAGGGAGGGGGGGGAAGAAGAAAAGGAGGGAGGGAGGGAGGGAAGGAAGGAGGGGGAGGAAAGAAGAAAGGGAGGAAGGGAGGGAACGATCTTTTCTCATAGCTTTGGAAACATAGGAAAGAAAATGTCAAGCCGCAGTTTTATTGGTTCCTAAAACGTTTGAAATACTTTCTCAGTTCCAGGTCTCTGGTATTGCCTGGAGGATTTACAAAGTCATAGACAGTGAACAGAAGTGTCCCTGCATCCAGGCTGCTGTTGGCCCAACCCAGCAGGGCAGCTTTGATCTTAGCAGAGTCTTTCATCTCATGAGGCAGATGCCAAGCAGGATGCTAATGTGACACTCCACACAAGCAAGCATTATGAGCCTCATATGCAGATGTGGCTACATGCATTTCAGAGCAGCCAAGTAGCACTCCACAGGAATGTACACACTTTGACCCCCAGTTGCTGTGTTCCTGGCTTTGTGGTGTTTTCCTACCAGTGTATCTATGAACATAATTCAATATTCTTTAGCAGTGTTCTAATGATTAACCCTTGCTCTACAATATTAGAAAATTCTCTAAAGTTACTTGATAGCAAAACCATAAATCACATAAAATATAATTCTACATCGTATCAATCAAGGTTGTGTGGCTATATTGTGGTTATATTTGGCTTTTATCATTTTCCTTCTCTTGGTTGAAAATGGGACAACTGGGGTTAAGTGACATTTTCACCGGACTCAGTGGTTTGTCACAGTGATTGTGCTTTGCTCTCCTCACAGAACAAACTCTTAAAAGTTCCAAAGCAGAAGTTTTACTTTTGCTTCAGCTCAGTTTTATTTTCAGGTTTTTGTAGCATCAGGTTTAAATTTATCAACTTTCCAAGGGCATGTGTGCTTTGATACACTGTTCATGTAACATTGTAGATATCAAGTGTAAACCTGGGATCTCAGTCAAGCAATGTGAATCCTGTGGCTTCCATGGTCTTAGTGTGTTATATTTATGGAGTGAATAAAAGCTCTATGCTTTACTCCCTAAGTATACTTTCTGACCACTCAGGTCAGACTTCCCTTGATTAGATGACAAGAGCTCTAAGTCCTGGGTGTCAGAAGGGGAATTGTAGTGAGAACTAGCCTCCTGAGCATTCTTTGAGAACAAATGTACGGTTTGCTCCAAAACTGCTCTTGGGCTGTGGTGTGAGGAAAATACTGGAAGTTGATTCTGGGGCCTGATGCACACCAGGCAAGAACTTCACCACCAGGCTCTGTCCCTTTCCCTCTTTTGACTTAGTATTTAGACAGTCTCACTGTTTTTCCCAGGTTTACCTTGAACTTGAAGTCCTCACACCTTTGCATCCCAAACAGCTGGGATTACAAGCCTACACAAGACTCAAAAAATTTCTTTAATTATGTAAAAATATTGCGAATTAAAATTTGATATTATTCAAAGCATGTTTGGGGAAAAATAATTGTAACAGGAAACATCCCTCATATGAACAACAGGTCATGTAAATACTGTGGATTGGACGTGTTCTTCCAACGAGGGCCATTAGAGGGCAGTGCATGCTTCAGAACAGATAGTGCTTCTGGGTTCTGAGGAGTATGGATGTGAAATCTACAAAGCTTGGCAAATTTTTAATTACATGGTACAAATGAGTACTGTATGCATGCCCAGTACTCCTGACTGTGTTGAAGAATAAAATGTCTAAAGTGGGTATTTAACTGTAGACTGTCTTTTCTATGGACCCAAGCACGAAGGCTCTAATAAGTACTGTAGAAGGAACTTGAAACTCATAATACCAACCTAAGTCTTTATAGCAAAACATGTGTATTAGCAAAGGAGGAAGCAAAGAACAGAAAGAACAGAATACCACTGGCTGAGTGTTACTTCAGTCACGGCGAGGCACGCAAAGCAGCTGGACTCCGTGCTTACGAAACAGGATACTGGATGCTAGAAAAGGAGTGAGACTTTCCCTGGAAGATTCTGAACGGACTTAGACAGCAGTTGTCCAGCAGCTCTCGAATGATGGGGACACAGGGGAGCAAATCCAGAAACCCAGGCCAGCTAGGTGGTTGTGGCAGTGGGCCAGAGAAGGCCCAACGTTGACAGCACATGGATGGTGAGAGTGGAATGGAGAGAACGAATCTGAGAGACAGAAAAAAGGGGAAGAGGATCAGTTTCCGGTGAAGGTGATGGAGGAAGTCTAACATTTTATAACTTGTATTCTTGGATGAAAAAACTGACAAATAGAGATGATTGAAAATGAAGGATATACAAATACAGTTTGACGCCGGGCGGTGGTGGCGCACACCTTTAATCCCAGCACTCAGGAAGCAGAGGCAGGCGGATCTCTGTGAGTTCGAGGCCAGCCTGGGCTAAAAAGCGAGTTCCAGGAAAGGCGCAAAGCTACACAGAGAAACCCTGTCTCGAAAAACAAAAACAAAACAAAAAATACAGTTTGAAGATAGAGCAAAGTGCTACTTCCAGTATTTGAGAAACAGAGCCACATATCTGGAGAATATCCAAAAATAAAAATAAATAGAATAAATAGAATACCCGGGAGGTGATGGAATTGTTGAGTCTGAAGCTCAGGGGAGGGATGGGCTGGTGTAAATGGTGATGTCATTAGCATACATTGAAATGTTGAGTGTGGATAAGTTCACCCAACAAGACTGTCAGTACTGAGAAGAACGTGGTCTAAAGCAAACACCTGGCCCACCCGAATGCTGGTGGTGGGCAGAAGAGAGGAATCCACAGTGAAAAGGGAACAGAAACAAATGAGACAAACCAACAGTATAATACTTTGTGGGCAGTGGAGCATATAACCAACAGAGCCACATGCCCAGAAGTGTGCCACCACACAAAGCCCAAAGCAGCCGCTCCCATTTGAGAATCTGGAGTGCAGGTGGCCTAACTAGAGAAGTTGGAGTGTAGAGGCTGCAAACTGAACGACTAGACATGAAACAGTCTTGCTGAGCATACGCTAGCCTTTCATGATGTCTATATGAAATAAAAGAAGACAGAGGATACAGTCAAGAGAATGAGGAGGGTAGGTCAGAGGTAGATTTCTTGTTACTGAATTCAAAGGAAATCAATAAACCTAAAGCCTAAAAGACAAATATCCTGGCAGAGGGGGCTGGTGTTTAAAGAGGGAGGCTAGAAGGAGAGCCTGGTCTTGGCAGGAAAACCTGTGGTTAGCTTGATATAAAAGGGATGTGGAATCTTCTAAAACTGAAGGCAGATGATGAGGGCTGTGAGGAAGACAAGAAATCCAAAGGATGAGACTCAACTGCCTCTGAACCAGGGGAATTTACTACTATTACGCCTTCAGATCTGTCATTATTATGGCTGCCTCATACACAGAATCAACCTTTTTGTTGTGTTTGTTGTTGTTTTTCTGTTTGTTTGTTTGTTTTGAGACAGGGGTTTTTTTCTATACAGTTTCTCTGTGTAGCTTTGAGCCTTTCCTGGAATTCACTTTGTAGCCCAGGCAGGCCTCGAACTCACAGAGATCCGCCTGCCTCTGCCTCCCGAGTACACCACCACTGCCTGGCCAGAATGAAACTTCTTAAGAAGAGTAACTGAAACTGTATCTGAAAGTAAAAGAGACTGGGGCGGCTGGGTAGATATTTGTGATCCTGAAACTGTGGGGTGGCAGTTTTATCCCAGAATTTGTATAGAGCATTATTTAATCAAGATTCTAGAAAAAGTCCTTCTAATGGACACAGGGGTCTATGTTTCTTACCTACCTGATAATATAGTACTTGTATTAATGTTGAAGGAGGTCAGTGATAGGACCCTGGGAGTGACTTTTATATAGAAACCTAAAGCAGACGGTGACAACAACCCCAACCTTAACCCTCTAACCCTAACCCTGTAACCCTAATTCTAAACCTAACCCTAACCCTAACCCTGACCCTGACCCTAACCCTAACCCTAACCCTAACCCTAACCCTGTGACCCTAACCCTAACCCTAACCCTGTAACCCTAACCCTAACCCTAACCCTAACCCTAACCCTAACCCTAACCCTAACCCTAACCCTGTAACCCTAACCCTGTAACCCTTGGCCTCTAACTCTAATCCTTGCCCAACCCTAACCCAGTAGCTGAGGATCAGGCTCCTCTAAGGCAGTTCTCTGAAAATGAATCTCTTCAGAGCTGACACATGGACATGAGTTCCCCGGTCATGAAAACCAGGCCACCTTACCTCATGTACTGGGGTAAGTAGAGCTAAGAGGGCTTAAGAAAAGAGCCTCTATTCTGTCTGTCCTGAGCAGTAAACAGCTAAGAAGTGCTGTAACCAACTAAGAAGGGAATCTCTCCAGGTTTGCTGGCTAGATGTCCTTCAAAAATGTCTGACAGCCCCTGGAGCTTCAAAAATGACTGATATTGCATGAGAGAATTTTAATCCAATTTTTTTAAAAAAAGAGTCAGTATAGCAATTCTTATACTTTGATATGGAAAAGACTTTAACCCATTAAAGTTTACTTCAATTTTCTTTTCTTGACAAAATAAATTTGATAACAGTGAAGATTGTATGGAATAGGTTTAAGATTTGAGAATTTAAAAGCCAGAAAATTCAGTTTAAAAATCCAGTCTGTAGATTCAGGGAATCAGAGCTTGTTGTTGTTGGACAGAACCTGTCTATTCCTCATAGTCGAGGCTCCTACTTCACAAATATTTTTTAGACAAGAATAAACAAGACTTAGAAAGGCTAAGTACTGCAGCTACAGCCACACAGTTCAGCAACAAAGCCTTAGACTGTCCTCTCTCACTGACCTATTAAAACAGACACAGCAGCAGCCTGCCAAGTCATCAGAGCTACACATATGCAAGGACACTCATGTGCAAACACACACACACACACACACACACACACACACACACACACACACACACACACACAAACTTCACTTGTGCTTCACACAGAAACTGCCCTGATTTCTCACCACAAAAAGCTTGGGCAGTCCAGCTGTGGACTCACAGCTAGCCTCAGGCTGCAGGAGAAAGGCAGGAAGGTACCTCAGCTTTGGATCCGGTCCCTGGCCCTACTTCACACCAGGAGGCTGCCAGGTCGGGACTGGGCAGATGCTGGTCTCAGTTATGCATCGCCCAAGAAAAAAGCAGAATCAAAGAACTAGGAAAGCCATGAATGGCTCCCATTCCATTTCATCACGGCCCCAGCCAAAGAGGAGGTAGTCCAGCAGTCCCTGCAGGCCAGGCACTAGTCTAGCTACCCAGAACATCTACATCAGATCAAGAGAAAAAAAAGGCCGGTTATTGTGAGGTTTGCTTGTTTGTTTGTTTGTTTGTTTGTTTTAATAAGGCTCTTCTCTAAACACAGGGCTCTTCATCTGTGAAGACAAGTTATCAAAAACACCCTGCAAGGATCACTGAATCTTGGGTGCACGTGAGTCCTGAAAGTTCAGGCAGAGACAAGGATCCCTGAGCTCCAGAGCCTTGTTAACTGGGTCTTTGCTTCATGCTGAGGAAGGAGGAAGGGTAAATAAGGTATGTACTTAGCTAATGGGGTGTTAATGGAATCAGAGAATGTCAAAGTGAGACTTTATAAAAAGACATGGGCTTCCCCTATAAAACTGGCAAACCAAGCCCCAGGACCTTCAGGATAGGAAGGTGAATGGCAACCAAAGCAAGAATTGACAAGTGATAGTGGCCAATAGGAAATAATTCAGCTGGAGAGGATGGAGCAGATGGTGGCCAAACCAGAAGACAGAGCTGTATAACCAAGAAGAATGAAGGACTGATGGTTTGTTGCTCTGGTTAGCTTTACCTGTCAACTTGATATAACCTAGAATTATCTTGGAAGAGAATTTCAACTGAGAATTGCCTAGATCAGGTTGGCCTTTGGGCATGCCTGTAGGAGATTATCTTCAATATTAATTGATTTAGGAGGGTCTAGCCCACTGTGGGAAGTGTCATTGGAGAAGGTGGTTCTGAACTGTATTCAAAAGCCAGCTGAGCATAAGACTGCTTGCCAGCCATCAAGCAACATCTCCCATGGGTCCTGGCATGCTTCTTTAGGTGTGAGTGAGTCTCTTGATCAGAGGTAGTACTGTGTGGAAACACAGGTAGGCCTACTTCCAAGTTCCTACCTTGATGGCCTCTGGAATAGAAAGCCAAATAAACTTTCTCACCCCAAGTTGTTCTTGGTCAGAGTGTTTTATCACACCAAACAGGACTGAAACTGGAAGAGACCCCTTCACCACAAATACCAGCCTCAGCAGAGGAGGGTGGGAGATGGCCCAGCAGGATCTGGGAGCTGCTCAGGAGTTTAAACACAGTCAGTAGCTCAGAGTGTGACTCCGGTCATTCCGCAGTTTCCATGTGTTGCCCTGTCCCCAAGCCTGAACTTACACCTCAGTCCTCAGGACATCCAGGATCAGAGACTCTCAGGAGGAGGCATACACACTCTGTATGTAAAATGGTTTTAAGAGTGCACAATGATTTTCCCATTGTGTGCTTGTTTTATCCACCTGACTACTGACAGTCAACTATTCTAGTTGTCTATTTAGGACTAAGCAAAGTATACTTGTTGGAGAAAAGAAAAGAAAGGCACGCATCAATTTAAAGAAAACTACCCAGACAAAATTATCGAAGGTTATGTGCAATAACAATTCACCTAGGAACATTGCCCAACATATTCACAAGAAAGAGTGATGTCAGCTGCCCAGTCAGCACTGGCGGCTGAGGAACTTACTATGTGAAGTGTGTGGAGTGCAGAGGGCTGCTGGCTTTCTGGCTTCTGGTAGACTTATTGATCTCTTGCTTACAGTGTCCAGACTGTTCACATTTCCTCTTTACAGCAAGGAGACCAGGCCTCGCTGACTCAGATCATTCACCCCAACGCTGATTTGCAATTTCAAGGAGCTTCCACAGAAGGACCAAGGCTCGGGAAAGACTGCTGGACCTTCTGCATTTGTTGACAATGTGACATAAAAGAAAGAGAAAACCTTCTGTCCCCTGAAAGGTCATGTTCCTATCTTCCCTCTTTGTCACTTCGTCTTTGAGACACAGATCCAGTTGGACAAGGTTTTAACCTCTGCACTAAAAACACCTTCCAAATCAGTGACATTTCTGCTACAAACCCACTGGGCAGGGATGGTAACTTGGTTCACTGCCAGGATAAAGCTTAAGATTCAGTAAATATTTAACGTTGACAACAGCATCACTTCCTTGAACTCTGACCTTTCATTCAGCTAGCTTCCTGTAGAAGGTGAACAGAACCAGAGGAGGCAGACCTGTTTTGGTGCTGGTGAGTACACAGGAGCTAGGAGAATAAGCCACAAGAAAGCAGGGACAGATTGGTCTACAGAAACGTGCAAATGGCTTGTCAATGTGTTTTAATGAACTTCATCTTTCGTGCATCTGGACAGGTTCACTCATGTGACTGGCATGATCCCTATAGTGAATTGAGCCATAGGGGCACAGTGACTTCCCTCTGTCAACTCCTCTCAGTTATTCTATTTCTATGGGATTCTGCATACAAGAAAGAAAATGGGCACGCAACTCAAGGGAACAGAAAACAGAACTGGAATTATAATCATCTGGACTGGGTTAACCCCTCTTTTTCTCTCTCTAATTTACAATTAGATATTTTATAGACTAGGGCAAGTCAGTTCATCTCCCCGTTTTCTACTGTGACACAGGGTGATAGGATCCTCGGTGGGTCCTCAACTGGGCATCTTCAGGTTTCAGACAGGCTTTTTATAAAACTTCTAAGTTCAGATGCAAAGTGTGGAACTTGGTAAATGTGACTTTTGCATGATTTACAAGTGTCGACAACCATTGTTCTAGATAACTTGTAAGGCTACTTCCTCTTGTTTTGTTGTTGTAATAGAATCCTGGGAAGCAGTAAACAGACATGAGTCAGAGTGATTGAAAGATGGATGTAGAAGTTACTGCTATTTATTTTATTTTTTTTTAACCATTGCTGAGCACACATGAGTTCTTCACCCTTCCTCATAGTCACATACCATACCATTAAGAAAGCTCCATTCTCACAGAAAACTGGAGCCCTGTATACAAGATGCAAGACATATTACATATTGCCTTTGCGTTATGAAGTCATGAAAATCTTGAATGTTTGCAAACTAGATTTGCACAATTCTCACTACATTTTATTTCAATTAACTTCGATTGAAAGGAAATCCCTTGGGACACCACCAGAGGACATTTACAGAATGACTGACACTGTGTGATGATTGACAGAGGCTTCTGAAAAATCATGATTTTTGATTGCCCCCTTTAGGTACAGAGGCCAAAACCCTCTTTTTTTTTTTTTTTTTTTTTTTTTTTAGAAAGGGCTGAGAAGCAAATATGAAGTAACAAGCTGTTGAGATGTGCCAATTAGAAACCCAAACCTGGGCTAGGGATATAGCTCAGTGGGAGAGTACTTGCCAGACATGCACAGACCCTAGGTTCAATCTCTAGCACAGGAAGAACAATCTAAAATTAGAACATTGTTCATTTAGTGAAAATCCTTGGAGAATCAGCATGACCACTTTTCATGGACAGAGACATATGTTCCTGTAGCTCCCACTCCTTGGAGGCACAGCCCAGGGGAAAGGAGCCTCAGGAATAAGGCTAGGTGATTCCTGTCAAAGGAGAGCTGCAATCCTCAGACATAGGTGTCAAACACCAGCCTCAGACAGCTTAGCCTAATGGGTGCGGTCCTTCCTGACTCATCATCAATCTTTAACAGAAATAACCAAGACTCTGGAGACCAAAAGTGGACAATGGCTGATACTACCAAAATTATTTACAATCCAAGGAAGACTCAATGCCAGCAGCAGCATCTTTAAAATGGTTGGATCAACTGAACATGTCAGGTATGGAAAGCGTCTGCTTGGAGCACACTAGTGCTGCTGGGTTCTGCTTCTGACAGAGAGCAGCAATGTAGTAACACCCAGCACTGCCTTTGCTGCTTCTAGTGGCGGTTCCCAGGGAAACTGGGCAGGAAGCCCACACTCTATAGCGGTCACCAGAGAAATGTACAGCCTTGGCCTGCAGGAATACAATTCTCTTTTTTTTAATTGAACATAGATTTTTTTAAAATACAACATATTCTGAATATAGTTCCCCTTCCTAACTCTTTCCAGCTCTTCCTCACCTCCCCATCTAGGCAAGTCCATATCCTTTCTTGCTTTCTCTCATTAGAAAATAAATAGGAATCTTTTAAAAAAGTAATAATAATAATTATAAAATAAGATAAGATAAAAATAAAAAAAAAATCCTGAGTAAGGAAAACAAGTGAACAGAAGAAAAGAATGAAGATCCAAAAAACAAAACAAAAAAAAGCATGGGAAACACATATAAACACAGGGCACACATATTTGCACACAAAATCATGAACCATAATATAGAAGCAAAAGTCCTGTAGGTAAAAAAGAGAAATAAAAATGTCAGAAAAAGCATTACAAGACAAAAATACCTCTAAAAATACCATTGAGTTTGTTTTGTGTTGGCCATCTACTGTGGGACATGGGGCCCGTACTTGGTTTGTATACCCAGTGAGAATCTGTTGGAGAAAACTAACTTTTCTTTTAAGAGCAGGTAACAATTGGAGATAGCTTTCAGGTTAGGGATAGACTTTGTTTTATTTCGTATTCCCGTGATGTGAAAAGAAAGGTTAAGGTAAGTGGAGAAGCAGGCTAATGAAGTCTGAGATGTGTGTCTGTGGTTACTGAGTCGGGAGCATTTGGCTGGAAACGGCAGAAAGGGAGACATAACTCAAGTCTTAAGTGAGAAGGTGTTGGATGATGTTGTAGGTCCTGCAACTGTTCTTCCCCTCCATCACTGGGTTAACAGAAAAGACTGATAATGTGTGACCTCTTTAGTGAGGTCACTGGCTGACTTGGCACATGCCTTGATTTCTGTTAGTCTGAAAGGTTGTGCTGGGGGTGGGGGTGAAGATGGGAATGACGGAGGGAGTAGGGGGGCAAATGGAGACTCACTGTACACATAGTACACATCCAAGAAAGAAAGAAAAAAAACATAAACAAAGAATGAACAAGAGAAAAAAAGTAAAGGAAAAGAAAGAAGGAGGAGGAGGAAACTCATGTTTGTGCCTCTAACCCAGACAGACAGATAAATCAGAAGCTAATTCTGTTGTGAGCAGTACAAAACTCTCTGGGCCTCTAGAAAATTCCCTGTTGTCTGTGAGCTTGTAAGTGGCCCGACTGAGCTGATGTATGCCTTGGATTTTAACCTGCTTTTTAAGAAAAGTTAGAGCAGTTGCATCACAAGAGTGAGCCTTTGCTAGTCCATGGAAATACAAAGGCAAGTCCAGACACACAGCAACCAGACTCACAAGAACACAGTTTATACATTTAAGTAAGTTTCCTCCTATAAGCCAGTGGAGCTGTTAGAGAAGGCTTTGTAAGGCCAGTTGGTAAGGAAGGAGGGTGGCAATAAAGCAGAAATACCACTCAGCAACACCGAAGATTTCTATGGGCCTCTGTAACTTGTCAATCACCTCCACATGTGAGTGGTCATTTAAGACTGTGAGAATAGTCTGAATCAACACAACAGGTTTCTTCCTCATTCAAGAATCAGAATCTTTGTGGATAAGGACTGTTCAAAGTTATCCCAGGTTGAGTCAGTGAACCAATGTGACTTCCAGTTCAATGGTGTTTCCAATGTAAAATTGTTTCCTCTACCTTAGAAACACAATGGTCAGGAGAGCTATAGAAATAAAATCCACTTTTATTTTGTGCAAGTACAAGATGATCTTAATTGTTATGAAAACTTTGTTACAATTTAAAAATTATATTTCTATCTTTCTGAAACTGGGCCAGAGTGTGAGATCACTCTATTGTTTTCATTTGCTATGAGGCAACCTTGGTATCTAATGAGTTTACGTGTCTCCTAGGTAAAGAATGGTTCTTAGAGGAACCGAGAAAATGGCTCCTCACCAGAATTTCTGTGTTCTGGGCTGGGGAGATGCCTCACTGGAGAAAGGTGCCTGCTGCCAAGGCTAACGACTGGAGATTAAGCTCTTGGATTCATGGTGGAAAGAGAGAACTGACTCCTGTAAGTTGTCCTTTTACACACACACACAAACACAAACACAAACACACACTGTGGCATGTCTCCCCATACACACTAGATAAATAAATATGTCTTAAATTTTCTTTGTTCTGTGTATTGGATGAGGAGCCTTGTACTGTACATAATTTTGAAGGAGTCCCTTCTTTACCAGGAGGCAGTGAATACACACTGCTGACTGCCTGCCTATGCCTTCTAGATGTAGATGTAACCACCTTCTTATTAAATAAGAAACACAGAACCAATGCAAAGAAGAAAGCCAAGAGGTCAGAGCTAAGAGCTAAAACCTTACCCTTCCTCCTGCGGTGGTCCTACCTCTCCGAACCAGAGCTACCCCTGTGTTAAAGTCTTTATATAGAGTTCCTGTTCTGCCTTCTCATTGGTTGTAAACCCAACCACATGACCGCCTCGTTACGGCCTGTCTGTATAGGCCTCCAGGTTTTCTATGATTGGTATTGAAATTAAAGGCATGTGTATCCAATACTGGCTATATCCCTGAACACAGAGACTTACCTAGCTCTGCCTACCAAGTGCTGGGATTGCAAGCGTATGCCACCACTGCCCTGCTTTCCTATGGCTTGCTAATAGCTCTGATCCCTGGGCAACTTTATTTATTAACATACAAATAACATTTTAATATAAATAAAATATCACCATATTTCCCCTTTTCTATTTTAATAAAAAGAAAAAAGGAAAAAGCTTATAACTAACACAAGAAAAACTATATACAAAAGTACAATAACTATATACAATATATACAAGTAATAAATACCTAAACAATGTCTAGTTCATTTGTATTTGACATATTCAGAGAAAATAATTCCATTATTTATCCTATTGTATCTAATTCACTTTCTATCGTAATTAATCTTCAACTATAGCTAACTAATCTTCAACTCCCTCAGAAACCCAAGAAGGAAATAAAATTAGCTAACAAAAAAAAAAAAAAAAATAAAAACAGGAAGTACATGCAAGCAACTTCCAAAAAATTGTGAGTTGACAGAAACAGCCAGCTGCCTGGACAGTCATCTGAGGTTTCTCCACAGTGTTGGGGCATCATCTTCAGCCTATAGACTTAGTGTATCTGACAGACTCATTTGTGAAGTAGGATGTACACAAGGTCAACAGTTCAACCTCACATTGGGTGAGAGCAGTCCATGTACCAGAAACACCTGAATTCCACTAGTGTCATGTCATGATTCAGGATTTTAAATTCTGGAAATTGTTGATGTTTTTTGAATTCAGCTGTCCTTTCTTCTTGGCTATGTGTGTATGTGGCTTCATCTCAGCATCCCGTTCTTCTCCACATCCCTCTATTAAATGCCAGTCTACTATTGAGAGGCATGAGCTTAGTTACTCTTCAAGAATAACTGTTTCAGCTACTGTCCCATTGCACATCAGAAGCCATCGGCCCACTGCCTGTTCAGCTGCCTTCGAAGAAAAGGGCACTGTACCTTTTCTGGATTGTGAAGGCTACTTCAGGGATGGTGCCATATTGTCCTGGCCTCAGAAGATGCCTTTTGATAAAGCCACAACCACACTTGTTTTAGCAAGAATGGGTAGTCCTTTATTTCATGTCCTGTCTGTCGTGTTTGTCAGCAGTTGTCCAGTGGCTAACTTTTGCCACAATGAAAGTTAACTCCAATTGCGGTTTTTTCAATGCCCATATTTTCTACTGCCAGGAGCCGACATGTCTCATAGTCATAACAAAAAAGAAAAATTTTCTAAGTTATTAAAACATTTTAAATGCCATATTCTGTAGATCTCTGAAGGGTTTGAAGATAACCTGTCAATCTAAAATATATCTACTCAATCTTGAAAACATACCTAATATAACTACAAGTGCTATTATAATGTCTAACCACTAACTTTCATTTCTTTATATCCTAATAGTTGGTAATAACAACACTCAAGGATCAGAAAATTGCATTACATTGTTAAATGAACAGTACAATTAGAAATATACATATAGCATTTTCTAACAATATCAATTTCAATATATATAATTTGTATACAATATAAAATGATCCAATCCAATGTAAAGTATTTACATTTTTCTTTTATTTTCTTTCTTTTTTTCTTAATAAGAACCTTAAATCTAATCTCCTTTGCTTAGCCCTTTTCCAAACCCTTGACAACAACTTGTAACCAACCCCCCTAATCAATGAAAATTATCCCAGACCCAAAACACATTAAAAGACCAAGAAAACCACCCACCCCATACCACCTCTTTGGGAATGTGGGCGTCGTATTCTTGAAATTCCTTCCTGCTGGGTATGGGCGAAGGTATCTTTATCCTGAAAAGAAAAATTTTTGGTTAATTGTCAAATTCTAGGAAAGGTAACTATATCCTTCGTTATCCAGTCTGTGTATAATGCCAAAGTTCAGGGTTTATCTCAAATCCTTATTCAAGTAGTCTTTGAGACTGGATCATCTCAGCTGGCTCTCTCAAAATTGCTCTGAGCACTTTGTAGTTCAAAGCTGATCTGTAGATGATGTTTGTCAGCTTAGTGATGTTATTATTGTCCATGTGGGATTGTTGTTGTGGGGCCCATCTTCTTCCTGGAGACTTCAGTTGATGTTAGGCCTGGCCGTGATTTCCTGCAGAAAACTGATAAGAGACTCGAACACAAAGACTATATATGCGGCTTTTTAGAATTAGTTAGTACACTATATGACCATTTATATCTTAAGAAAGTTTAAAATGTATATATATCTATATATATTAATCTTGTAAATTTTGATATAAAATTCATACTTTAAGAAAAGTTTAAAGAATCAGAATAGAATTAAAGAGTTAAGATTAGTAATAGAATAGTCCCTTAATTAATTTGGCTTTTCTCCTGTCCCATAGCAGAAGATGGCTCTTTTCTTCTGGCATGATACAGGGAGTTTGCATTTTCCTTTTAACAACATGCTTGAGTTTAAAGAAGGAGAGAGCCATTCTCCAACTCCAAAGTCAGCTTTAAATTTTAATTGAACTGGGGCTATTAGAAGACCAATAGTGTTAAATCTTTAAAGAAAAGCAGAAACAAACGTTTAGGAAAACATAAAATTTTTTAGATAATGTATACCCATATGCCATTTCACTCTGTTTCCTGGGATAGATGATTTGTCCCTTTTCTTCAGTTGTCTCATTTATCCAGTGTTCTTCAAATTCCTTAACCTTCATTCTCCTAAAAGACAAAAACAAAAACCTTTCCACAAGACTAATTTTGGGGATGTTCCTTTTTGGCAAGTTATTATCTGATTAAATGAAAAGGCATGTATTACTGGTATAAGTTAGTTTAAACTGGATGTTCATGATAGTTGATGAACTATCACCTCCTCTAATTCAGAAGTCTCTCTTGTTCAAATCGAAACTTTATCAATTTTGATGGTACCCACAGCTTATCTTCTCCTGTAGAAATAAAAGCAAAACCTCATCCCCAATGTAACACATATCCTGGTTTCCATTCTGAGGTCAGCACATCCTTAAAGTATATAGGTTGGTTTAATTCTGTTGTTTTTTCTATTATCCAATGTCTCTCTGCAGCTGTTGTTCCTTTCTCATTGGCATTAAGAAAATTCAAAGTTAATAGAGCATTGTGTAGTCTATTTCTGGGGGGTTTTGTTACTCCTTTTTGTTTATTTAGCATATCCTTTAGAGTTCTGTTTGATCTTTCTATAACTGCCTGACCTGTAGGATTATATGGTATACCTGTAACATGGTTTATATTATAATAAGCAAAAAGCTGTTTCATTTTAACAGAGACATATGATGGAGCATTATCAGTTTTGATTTGTGCAGGTATACCCATAATGGCCATAACTTCTAGCAAATGAGTGATTACAGAATCAGCTTTTTCAGAACTCAAAGCAGTTGCCCATTGAAATCCTGAATAAGTATCGATAGTGTGGTGTACATATTTCAATTTTCCAAATAATGCAAAGTGAAACACGTCCATCTGCCAGATTTCATTCCTCTGAGTACCCTTTGGGTTACATCCTGCTGGTAATGGTGTTTGATTGTAGAAGGAACAAGTAGGACATTTCTTTACTATTTCTTTGGCTTGTTGCCAGGTTATGGAAAAATCCTTTTTTAAACCTTTACTATTTACATGATGTTTTTTATGAAATTCTGAGGCCTCCAGCACATTTCCTATCAATAATTTATCAATCTCATTATTGCCTTGTGCTAGAGGGCCTGGCAGACCAGTATGGGATTGGATGTGAGTTATATATAAAGGATGACTCCTTTTCCTGATTGTATCTTGTAATTGAATAAATAGTGAAGTTAATTCTGAAGCATCATGGATAAATTCTGCAGTCTCAATATGTAATACTACTCTTTCAGCATACTGAGAATCAGTTACTACATTGAGAGGTTCTGAAAAATCCATTAATACCAACAGAATAGCATACAATTCTGATTTTTGAACTGAATTATAAGGACTTTGAACCACTTTACTTAAATTTTCTGATTTGTAACCTGCCTTTCCTTGTTTGTTGGCATCTGTATAAAATGTACGAACTCCAGATATGGGTTTTTTCCTCACAATTCGAGGCAAGATCCAATCAGCTCTCTTTATAAGATCAATTCTATTGCTTTTGGGATATTTGTTGTTAATTTCTCCCAAAAAATTACTGCAAGCTTTTTGTCAATCTTCATTTTCTATCCATAATTTTTCAATGTCTTCCTTAGTTAAAGGTACGACAATTTCTGCTGGGTCTATTCCTGCTAATTGACGAAGTCTCAATTTTCCTTTCCAAATCAAGTCAGAGATTTTTTTCCACATAAGTTTTTAATTTTTTATTTGGTTTATTTGGTAAAAATATCCATTCCAATATAATATCTTCCCTTTGCATTAAAATTCCTGTTGGAGAATGCCTAGAAGGTAAAATAACCAAAATGCAATCCAGCTTTGGATCAATATGATCTACGTGCCCTTCATGTACTTTCTTTTCTACCAATGCCAATTCTTTCTCAGCTCCAGGTGATAATTCTCTTAGACTATTTAAGTCCTTGTCACCTTCTAAGGTTTTAAACAAATTATCCAGTTCATCATTTTTTACCCCAACAATAGTTCTTAGATGAGAAATGTCTCCAAATAAACTTTGAAAGTCATTAAGAGTCTGTAGTCGATCTCTCCTAATTTTCACCTTTTGAGGTCTAATTTTTCAAAGTTCTATTTTATATCCTAAATAATTAATAGAATCTCCTTTTTGTATCTTTTCGGGAGCAATTTGTAATCCCCAGCAAGGCAAAATTTTCTTTACTTCTTCAAACATTCTTTCTAAAGTATCTGCATTTGAGTCAGCTAATAAAATATCATCCATATAATGATAAATTATAGATTTAGGGAATTTTTTACGTATCACTTCTAATGGCTGTTGTACAAAATATTGGCACAAAGTTGGGCTATTCAACATTCCCTGTGGGAGGACCCTCCATTGAAATCTTGTAACCTGTTGAAAATTATTATAAAGTAGGCACTGTGAAAGCAAATCTTTCTCTGTCTTTTTCTTGTAAGGGTATTGAAAAGAAACAGTCTTTTAAATCAATAACTATGAGAGGCCATCCTTTTGGTAACAGAGTAGGCAAAGGAATTCCAGATTGTAGAGAGCCCATTGGCTGAGTTACTTTGTTAATTGCTCTAAGGTCTGTTACCATTCTCCATTTACCAGATTTTTTTTTGTTTTTTTTTTTGTTTTTGTTTTTGGTTTTTCGAGACAGGGTTTCTTTGTGTAGCTTTGCGCCTTTCCTGGAACTCACTTGGTAGCCCAGGCTGGCCTTGAACTCACAAAGATCCGCCTGCCTCTGCTCCCTGAGTGCTGGGATTAAAGGCGTGCGCCACCACCGCCTGGCTCAGATTTTTTTTTTTTTTTTTTAAATAACAAATACAGGAGAATTCCAAGGGCTGGTTGATTCTTCAATATGATGAGCATTTAACTGTTCTTCTACCAGCTCTTCTAAAGCCTGGAGTTTCTCTGTTGTTAAAGGCCATTGCTGAACCCATACAGGCTTGTCTGTTGACCATTTTAAAGGTAGAGCTGTTGATGTTTTTGGAAGATTATCAATTGTTGTGCCCTGTTCTTGTATGACATGGATGACTAGTGAGCACTCATTAGAATAATATCTTCTAATATTTCTCTCAGAAACATGTACTAGTTTATGATTTGTTTCTGAGATTGGAGGGATATTAATCTGAGTATTCCATTGTTGTAACAAGTCTCGACCCCACAGGTTCATAGCTATGTTAGCCATATATGGTTTTAATTTTCCTTTCTGTCCTTCTGGACCTATATATTCAAGTCATCTTGCACTTTGTTTCACTCAAGATAATGTCCCAATTCCTAACAGTTGAATGTTTACCTCCTGAAGAGGCCAAGTTGGATGCCAAAATTCTGGTGCAATTATGGTAATGTCTGCACCTGTGTCTACCAGATCAGACAACAAAACACCATTTATTTTTATTGTTAGTTTTGGTCTTTGTTCATTAATAGAAATTTGCCAAAAAATTTTCTTTATGTTTTTTCCTGAATTTCCTATTCTCTCTGTTTCATCATCTCGACTAACATGATTTATTCCAATAGGCATTTGGTTATTTATAGTTGCTTTGAGTAGGGGTTTCCTCTACAACTGCAGGAAAGGTTTGAACTGGATTTACTGTGGGGGCCTGCCTGAGGCCCCTCTGGGAGTTTCCCGAAGCTCGAGGCAGAGGATTACCCTGTCTGTCCCTTGTTGACCTACATTCGTTGGTCCAGTGTTTTCCCTTACCACACCTTCTGCATACTCCAGAAGGAAGGGGCATTCTGTTGCCAGTGTTCCTTGAAGAAACATTATTTCTAGGAATGACCTGTTTACAATCCCTTTTCAAATGTCCTTGCTTCCCACATCCAAAACATCTAACATTTCTCAAACCTTTTGAAATTGCTTCTCCTACCCACATATCATCATGGTCATAAGCCTCAACATTAACTGTGTCTCTAATCCAATCTCCCAAAGGTGCAGATCTTGCCTTTAACGGCCTGATTATTCTTTTGCATGCTGCATTTGCATTCTCAAAGGCCAAAGATTCAATTATTATCTGACTAGCCTCAGAATTCGGGACCATTTTCTGTGCTGCTGAAGTCAATCTTTGTAAGAAATCTGTGAAAGATTTTTTTGGGCCCTGTGTAACCTTTGTAAATGACTCAGGTTTTTTTCCTGGTTCTTCAACTCTGTCTCATGCATTCAAGGCTGCCGTTCGACATAGAACTAGGGTTTGGACATCATATAAACATTGTGTTTGTACTGAAGCATATTGGCCTTCTCCAATAAGCTGATCCTGGTAGACTTGTATTCCGTTATCCCTCCATTGTTTTTCTATATTTTTAGTCTCATTATTGAACCACATTTTCCACTGGAGATTTTGTCCGGGTTCAAGAACAGCCTGTGCCAAATTCTGCCAGTCCTTTGGTAGAATCCTATTACAAGTTGACCAGGTGTTTAACATTTGCTTTACATATGGGGAGTGCATGCCATAAGATGTTATTGCCTCATTAAATCTTTGTAAGTCTAACATTTTAACTGGAATCCAAGTATTTTGTTCATTCTCTTCATCAGGTAGCTGCTGTATGGCTACCGGATAAATTAAGGGTGATTGTGTGAAAACTGACTTTCTTTCTGTAACCTTATGATCCAATTTTGAAACAACTTCACTGTTAATTTCTTCTGTCTGAATTTGGATTTCTCTATAATTCATTTTTATAGGTTTAACAAGTTTTTCTAAGACTGTTATCCTGGCACTTAAATTGACTATCTTTTAAATAGTAAAATGAGGATAAGAAAAGTAATAAACTGAATAATTCGATCAATATTAATCTTCTCATATAGTTGTTCCATTGTCAGAGTGCCTAAAATTTCAAACAAAGCCCAATTTTCTTCCAATGTACACATAAAGCCCATTTTTTTTAATGTAGAAAAAAATTCTCTTTTAAATAGATATGTTAATTGCCTTACCAAGTCTGCATAGAACAGTAGAATCCAAGGGAATTTCAAAACAGACACCTGGTGTTCGAGGTGTGAATCCAGAGAGAGAGAGAGAGAGAGAGAGAGAGAGAGAGAGAGAGAGAGAGAGCACAAGAAAGCATAGCCACTTGAGCCAAGTCAAGCCTTGGCTTTACAGGCAGAGGCCCTGTTTGGCAGGGCAGGCCTGAGTTGTTTGTAGCAGTTGCAACTAGGGAGCCGGGCCGCCCAGGCCGGAAACCAGACCTGCCGCCAAGCCAAGCCAAGTGGTTTTTAATGGATTCTTGTCACGTTGGGCGCCAAATGTAGATGTAACCAACCTTCTTATTAAATAAGAAACACAGAACCAATGCAAAGAAGAAAGCCAAGAGGTCAGAGCTAAGAACTAAAACCTTACCCTTCCTCCTGCGGTGGTCCTACCTCTCTGAACCAGAGCTACCCCTGTGTTAAAGTCTTTATATAGAGTTCCTGTTCTGCTTTTTCATTGGTTGTAAACCCAATCACATGACCGCCTCGTCACGGCCTGTCTGTATAGGCCTCCAGGTTTTCTATGATTGGTATTGAAATTAAAGGCATGTGTATCCAATACTGGCTGTATCCCTGAACACAGAGACTTACCTAGCTCTGCCTACCAAGTGCTGGGATTACAAGCGTATGCCACCACTGCCCTGCTTTCCTATGGCTTACTAATAGCTCTGACCCCTGGGCAACTTTATTTATTAACATACAAATAACATTTTAATATAAATAAAATATCACCATATCTAGAGATTAATGCAATGGGAACAATGATCAAAACAACTATCACTTATTGAGTTTCTGCATGCTAATGGCTACGGTAAGTCCAAATTTACACACATTATGTGATTTCATCTTCGCAAAAAATTTGGATGAGTTTCAGTGTTATTATAAATAATAATTTTCATTACTAATCATAAAATTTTGAGTTTTCAAGTCAATTAACTTTATCCTCAGTCAAACCTAGACAAGGATAAAATTTAAAGTAAGGTTAGTTTACTTTCAAATCATCACCACCTTGCCCATTTTGTTACAAAACTGTAGACTGCATGCTTTACTGTTTTCACATTGCACAAGATGATGATTTTCAGCCTCCTTCAACTGTTTCTAAGATTGGGCGGAGAGTACTGATGCGCAGGCTGAAAGAAGCATTGATTGGGCAACAACTGGCCTCTGATGTTTGAACCAATGCTAAAATCTACTATTAGTGGAATCTCAGAAGGTCATGTGACTGCTACATTAATATTCACTGAAAATCTACTATAAGCTAGACAATGCACTGAAGACTGGAGATAAGGAAGTCAAAGTATAAACTCCTGCACTGGAAGAACTCACACTCTGAAAAGAAATACTTACAAAACCAATGTAGCAGTGAGGGATGCACAATAGGAAGGATCAGCTCTGTAACAGGTCTCATGAAGACTTCCCATCACCCCAAAAAAGATGTTCATTCTGTGTCTTCAAGGATAAAAAAGTATTTATCAAACAAAATTACACAGGAATGAAGCCAAAAAGAAGGGAATGTTTGAAGGAAAGACCTGAACTATAAAACCATATGGAAGTCATGAGGACTGATGAGTAGTTTAACATGAAACTGGGGCTATTTCTCCCCAATCTATACACATAGGGATCATCTAATTCTCACTTTCTTACTTCCCCAATCTATATACATAGGGATTATCTAATTCTCATTTTCTACTTGTTATAGAGATACAAGTCATTGCCTCTAATTTCTTACCAATCAATGACTTATAATACAAAGACACAACATATTATATGGAATATTGGACAATGGATACATTAGAACCTATTTACTCTTGTTGTCTAATAAAAGTTAAGTAAGCTCTGGGAAGAAAAGTGGGGATCACACTGATGTACTTTGTTGTGAAGGGAAACAAACACCTCCAAACTTGACTTTTTTTTTTTTCAAACTAGGTTTCAGGCCAACAGCATTCAGGGTTACAGGAAAAAATTCTCTAGATGAACTGAAAATTGCCTTCTTGTTGTTTTCTCCATAATTTCTTTGAATTGCAAATAAAGATTACCACAAGATTGAGCAGGGGTGTGTGTGGGGGGTGTCCTTCTGTTTTTAAGATAAAAAGGTGAAGGCAGGATGGAAATGAACTGATAAGTCTCCTGTGTGTCTAAGCAATCAGGAAAGGCTAAAAAGATATTCTAATTATGATTAAAATAAAGGCCAGTTCCACTAAACATCTGGTTCTCAGTGATAGCAGTCTGCATAATGGAAGTAATAAGGCAGCTACTTTGCTAGCATTGCTTGTGAATATTAGATAGACTTCTTTGGTGAGTCAGATTTAGAATGTCAATGAGATCAATTTATGTGATTACAATTAATAAAGTAATTAAGAAATAGAGACAGCTCAAGAGAATATTGCCCAGGAACTATCTAGAAAGAACGAGGGTCCTAGCAAACAGGGAATTAAGTAAAGATCTGCCTGGAGAACTTCTATCTATAGGATAGGGTCTGTTTAAGGCAGTCAGGTTGATGTGCACCAAGGACACTGGTTTAAAAATAAAGCTAGAAAATGAGACACAGTTTTGGGGGTTTCATGCTCTGCAGCTTCTCTGATAGCCTGAAGAAGCAAGGTCAGGAATGGGCTGCAGAAAGGAAAAGAAAGCAGTGTTGTCCATGGAAAGGGCTCCCAATGTGCAGTGGGGCTGGTCTGTCCCTGTGCCCGCTTCTACAGATGAGCCAATAAACAAGGATGGTGCCCTTATTCATTTGTAAGGCTAGATGATTGAACTCTGTTATCTTTATGGGTGCCTGCATCTCTAAAATTTGCTTTATAAACACCATCCCTTAATAATTATAACCTTAAAACCCAGAGCAAGAAGTAAGCATAGTATCTCTTATAAAATAGTTCAATGCCCTCATGAGAATGTTTCCTGGAAAATCAAAATTTAAAAATCTCAGCAATGTTAAGTTAAACTAGAAAGCATCTCTGTGAATCAAGCTATCGCCTATTAACTTGTGGTCCCAAGTACAAGTGAGCAAGCAGCTTCCTGCTGGAACCTCACACTATAACACTGTATACTGTGCCCAAAGATGTGTATGAATGGACATTCACACACACACACAGAAGACACATAGACAAACCTACACCCCTCTAAAATGCTTTAAAATCCATGGATGTTTCAAGGCATTTCTAGTTTGGTTAGGATTTTAACAGACTAACACAGAGGGGAGCAAAAGTTTGTTTTATGGTTTTT
Organism: Peromyscus californicus insignis; assembly: GCF_007827085.1. Classification (NCBI taxonomy): domain Eukaryota; kingdom Metazoa; phylum Chordata; class Mammalia; order Rodentia; family Cricetidae; genus Peromyscus; species Peromyscus californicus. The sequence continues at coordinate 76,912,818 of NW_026294480.1, read as the reverse complement.
TCCAGATAAAAAAGCAAGGTGAGCAAGTTGGAAGTAGGAAGTCATTCAAGCTCTCAGGCTAACACACACACACACACACACACACACACACACCAGTGAAAACAGTATGGGCGTAATCACTTAATGAAAGTAATTGTTAAGTTTTATTTTGGTTTTGTTTTAACAAAGCTGTTCATGTAAAGAACAGAAACATCACGTCAGGGCAATACATGAAAGAGTTACAATGAACCTGAAGTCCATCATAAAAGAAGCTTCAATAAATGGAATTAAATACACTCCCCAGGACATCAAGCTAACATCTTTCGTCATATCTCTGATGCTTGGGAAATGGCATAGTAGTGACTAGAATTTGAATCCAGGCTTTAGATCTGTGACCTTGGGCAATTCACCTTCTTGAGACTCAGGTTTTTTGCTCGTAACATGAGGATATTGATGACCTGTAAAATCTTTCTAAGTGATAGTACAATAATTTTAGACCAAGATGACAAAAAGTACATCTGAAATGAGTGTCAGGACGGCCGAAAGGCCTGCAGGCTTTGCCAGCTCTTGCCAAGCATGGAGCTCAACTAAAGGTGGCAACGCTGGTATGTATCCAATATCCAATATTACCAAATCAAAACTAAGGTTCTAAAATCATGGTTATTAACTAAAGGCCATTGTCATTCCTAGCCAGACCCCCAGAGACTTTGACAAAATCCAAAACTGGAAATAGTTTCAGCTGTCACAGTCAGAACGTGGCTGGGGACAGAGGACCTGAAAAAGACAGGGATGTAACTGACATAGTAAATAGAGGACCAGCTATTTAAACAGTGATTCCTAAGACAACACCACACCACAAAGAATTGTGTCCCAGATGTACTAGTACCAAAGTGGAGTACTGTGAATGCCATGGATAAGCAGTGATGAAACAGATAGGTAGCCTTACCAGACTAGGGCCATGCAGGGGTAAAGGCCTCCTGTGACAACTCTCCAGCTCCCCCAGAGCTATAAACCTAGACATTGTGTGGATGCTTCTACCATTTAAATCTAGGTGATGAATCACTCAGCTCTTTCAATATATTAATTTCTTGAAGGAAAGGTGAGATTCAGACTGCTGACATCAAATGAACAACCTTCCTGCTGAACACAGATGGCAGAAAGAACTGTCTCAGCTTATAAGAGAAATAGTCAAAGAAAACACAGCTACCTTGGCTATTGTATGGCTTTCTAAGATTCCTTGAACTGTTTCGAACATATACTGTATCCCCCACTCCCAAATGGGCTTGATAGTGACATTTTTTATTGATGTATATAACATGTTTTGATCATATTCTCTTCCTCTTGTCTCTCCTCACCCTGTCCCCTTACCTCTTCTCAAACCCCTTCCACTTTCATACTTTTTTCTTTTGTGCAATGTTAGCTTAATAAAGGGATTTTTAGAGGAGAGCAATTAGGAGGAACATAGTGAGAGATGGGAGCAGCAAATGCCTTTCCTTTGTTGGTCTATCATTTGGTCTACGTTCACTTTTATTTTGTTTTAACACCAGAGTGACTATCTCTTTCTTCAAGTTGGATTTCACCTGGAAGACTCAAGCCCACTCAGCAGGGTCACATCAAAAGGCTTCCCCAAGCTGGCCACAACCTTTAATGAGCCGCCCCAGGTTCAGCTCCATTCCAGCAAATGGTTGTACCCTCAGTGCCTTCCTGCCTTCAGGAAATGAAATCCAGAGGCTTCAGACAACCTTTATCCAGCAGGAGCTAGGGGAGCCCTGAAGAAGTCTCTGACATGCCCAGTAGAGAAGAAACTGTTGACAGTTCTTTCTGCCTAGTTGGGCTCCTCATCACTATCACAAATTGCAAACCTTGTATCTGGCCCATTTTCCAGTATCAGACATCTGACTCAAATGGACAGCTGACTTTGAACACTTGGCACTGACTTTTTCGACTGCCAGTTTTTCTATCACCTAATTTTGTCTGGAAAGTTCTGGAGCCCCAAAGTTCCAGTTGTTTACCAGCAACTTTGCCTGGAGGGTCACAATATACCAAGGTTTCTATATCATCTTAATCCCTTCTCTTCTACATCAGCTGTGATTGTGGTGTACAGAAACCCACTGTGAACTTTCTAGGGTTGGTTCTAGACTCTTACAGATTGGTGTGAGGTCTGTTCAATTCATAGATACTTTAACAAACCTACGGAGCCACATGTGCAGCAAAGACTCTGAAAACAGAGTCCCCAGGTTTGGATCTTACAAGTTACTTTCTTTGTGTTTCAGTTTCAACATCTCCAAATTAAAAATAAAAGTACCTACCTCATAAGGTTATTGTAATAATTAATTGATAAAAATAAGTGTAAAACATTCAGGAAATGCGCTAGCATAAAGTAAACATGACAATGTTGCCTGTTAATATGATGTTTTGCAGATGAGAAACCAAAGCCTGGGAGCCTGATTATTATTGTGGCTGTTCAATGAGGAAATCAAGAAACAAAGATCTGGGTAACATGTAAGTCACCTGTCATGCAAGGGGGAGGGGGAGAATTTTAAATCAAATCAAGGTCTCTTTATCCAAACGGTGTCTCTTACCACAGCTGTGGATATCATAGCATGTCTGAGAGAATAAGGAATTAAGGTAAAATGATTCACTCAAGAAAGCAATTGGCCACCTGTTCAGCAGAACCATAAACGTCTTCTGAAAGGTTGACATGGATGAAGATGGTGACTCTCGGAATGAGAACTGGTAGAAAGAACCAATTAGAGGCAGTTCCTGAAAATGCAATAATATTAAGTTTGTTTTCATTTTGAAAGATATTAAGTAGCTGTTTCCACATGAATATTAGTAAAAAGTATTCATCCACCATAGAACGCTGCATACATCCAAACAGAACAAGTTAAGCTTGAGGTCAAAATAATTTCACACTCCTGTCCTAGAGTTTCAAATATACAACAGCATTCTAGGTGTCCAGAAATTGATTTCTTCATCGTCAGGCAATCCAGTCAAGGAGCAGTTGCCCTAGCAGCAGGGTGAGCAGGCAGGAAAACAAGCCAGCATCTTACAGATTCAAATGTTTTTCCTGCTCTTACTAAAATCCACTGGGATTTCTTCTACATTTCAGAAACCCAGATATTTTACTGCTGAAAATGTTAAGCCACTGAACCAGTGTCACAGTAGCTGGCCATGCCATAACAGCGTTCCCTGGCTATTCTGCTGTTGTTATGTGGTCAGCATTATGGATTCCGAATCTATTGAGCTGCTATTGATCTACTTTCTAACATGCAGCATTATTGGCTCTGAAGAAAGCATTGGTTTTACAGACTGTGAATGTATATTAAGAATAATACCAGGGTACACATTATAACCAAACCTTTATGTGTGCTCTTCGTTCCCTAATAAAACACTTGTGAGGTTTTCCAAGGGGCCCACCTCAGCTAGCCTAGGAAGTCATCCAGCCTATTAAGTTAATGTACGAACTTGCCAAGTCAGGGCTTCTCTGTTGCTGCATGCAATAGAATGTGACAGTTTTTAGAAGTGGCTTCTTTAAAGGCTTTACACTTCCTTGGATCAAGAGGTCATATAGTACAACTGAATAATTATTACATCATTATACATATTAATTAGGTAAAATTCTTTTTCAAATATATGCAAAACAAAGCATGCTAAAATGAGATGTAGCCTTCCTCTTCCATATTTGCTTCACTTTAAATAAATCAGTGTTTTCTAAAAGGTGAACTGTATGGAAGGTCCTCAGCCATGTCCAAAGGGAGCAAGCCACTCCGGGGTGTATGTCATCTGATTAGCATCCATTGTAGTGAAGTCTTGCTGATACAAACCTCATCTATTCTTAGGTTCCAAGAATATAACCAGATGATCTTTTGAGATAATTTGACAGTGTGTACAGAAATCTTACTTGTAATCTTTAACAAAAAAAGGAAAGAAACAAAAGACCTTATTTGAAAAGAGTCAGCCAATGTAAAACTAGGAAGAGATTTACTCAACAATTAAGAGATAAATATCAGCAATTAGAGCATCTGTAGCCCAGGTGTGGTCTGATTTAATCTCTCCTCACAAAGGAATTAGTAAAGTCTTTGGGCCCTAGTGGCTTAGGTCAGAGCCTCAGTCTCCTTCTTGCATCATTCTCCTTTGGGTTCCTGGTTATGCTCCCTGTGGTGGCTCTCACAGTCTGGCTGCATTCTCCCAGCCTTCCCTTCTGCCCACAATAGCTACAATAGTTATAGCTGTTGGTGTTTTCAGTCCTGATCTCTGGCTGCTCCTACACATCCACCACTGGCTTTGCCCAGCACTGGGACCTCTGCTGTGCTTCCTTCTCTTCCTCTGCATCCAGCAACAGGTTTGCACATTTTCTTGTGGTTAAAACATTGCTTAGGTTAGGTCTTAAGCATTCCATAGTCTTTCCCAACTGGGCTACAGAACACCTCTCAGCTTCAAGGAAGTCTAGAACAAGGACAAAGGTATGACTCTGCAATCAAAACTGAGCTCAGTTCCAGGTTCTGTATGTGGCACATTCTGAGGCAGAGTTCATCCCACCCAGGACTGTAAACTGTACTGCAAATAAGCATACAGATGGAGAAGTCTGAATGCTCAAGTTAATGAAAGTACTTTCTGAAATCATCATAGGTCTGAAGACTTCCTGTTACTATCCACTGTTGTGTTTATCTACTCTAAACCTATAAAACATCCAAACTGTGGTCACTTAAGAAGACAGTCTTGCCTGGGAAACACAAATTCAATTCAGCTAAGCCTCAGCTGGGGGCTTCTTTTGTTCCACTGTCTGGAAGGAATTTACTTGGTAGCTTGCTCAGGTAGCTCTGGAGCCCAGCAGCTTCACTTTGGTGTCCCTGTAACAGGAGCGATGGAAGGAAGTCTACATACAGCAGGGCCTGCACACGGCCTCTCTAACGTGACACACTCGGGAAAATTACACTGCTGGGACAAAGCCTGTGGCATTCCAAAGAGTGCTCTAGGAGACACGAGATGGAACTGAGATAAAAAACAGCCACAGGGTCACCACTGCTGTGATTCTGATCAATGCAGTTACAGTGTTCTCTCACATCCAGAGGGAAGGTGATAGAGCTCCACTGTCAAGGAGAAAAGGAACTATGAATGTGTGGCCCTCTTTAGTGTACCACAGTTAAAGGTTGTAAAATGCTGCCATTCTCATCTCGTGGCCACACAGTGACTTCAGTGTTCTTACTTTTCTCTGGTCTCAGTTTCTTTCCTGGTTTTACTATCTACCCTGGTTAATATGGCCATTAACTGAGTTGATCTATACTGACTAGTCTAGATGAAATAATGACCTTATATTATAATCAAGTTAAATGTAAACAGAAAAACATCCATGAAATATTTCTAAGCCAAATTCCTAGAGCATTGTCTGTATTATCATTAATCTTTCTCTGTGAAATGCAGAGGTTTCACTTGAGTTTCCAAGTAAGATATGTGCCATCTATTTAAACTCAAATTTCAGCCAAGTAAGGAATATGTTAGGAGTGTGTCTCAAATACTGGATGGGATGTAATCATACTTAAACAATTATTTGTGGGGTCTTATAGTCCTGATATTTCGCTAGCATGAAATTACATGAATATGTTCCTGTGTGTTACAGTCCTACATTAAAGATAGGGAGCAAGCAATTCCTTTCCTGAGAAACAAGGTTCAGAAACACTTCAATATGGACGAGGGTAAAGGAATCCAATTCTGTCTGAGATTAATAAAATCTTGTAACTACCATTTTGGTAAACTTTCTGTATTATACATGAATGTCTCCACCCACTTTGCGCATGGTGTTGCTCTGTAGCCCAGGCTAACCTGGAGCTCCTTACAGCAATATTCATGCCTCCCAAGTGATAGAATTAGAGATTTGAGCCACCATACTAAGCCATGAATGACTTTTACTAAAACAAACATTTCTTCTTGGCAGCTACTTGTCATTACTTTCTAAATTGAAGAAAACCTTTGCATTTACATATAGTCATGTTGCAAACTTAAAGGGTCAAAGTATTTATCAAGTGTGTACTTTGTGCTAAGTCAACAATGATTAATGTATGTTTTTTTTTTCTTTTTGCCTATGAGGAGTTCTGAGTCTAAGATGAATACAAGATGTGAATAGATTGTCACAAGGCAACATGATAGGTCTTAAAATACATGAGCAGAGTTCAGTTGCAATGATGACTAACAGTGCTCTGGGAATTTGGGGTTAGAGTAGGTGGTATTTGATCTGATCTGAAAGGACAGGTAAGAAAGTACCAGTTAGAGAAAGAGGACAAAGTTTCAGTGGGGCAATGACAAGTTATCTTGTGAAATGAATAGTCAGGAAGGAGTGTGCCACATTTGTGAGGGACAGAAGAAGGTGGTCTACCCAAGGCCAGCAAGGAGGAGCAAGAGCCCCATGTCCTCAAACTCACTACAGGAAAAGGGAGCTTTACTGTCATCTAAGTGAAAGCAGAAGGCAGGGCAGCAGCAGCGACTGATCGCAGGGTCCCTGGGACAATCCGAACAGAGGTACCCTGAAAGATGTCCAGCTTCTGCAAGGATGAGAAGTAAATAGATGCTGTGTCTCCAGTGAGTCTTCTTCTCTCACTGTGATAAGAGCCTGTTTTCTACACAAGGCTGGCTTCGAGGGTGACAGGAAAACACACACACACACACACACACACACACACACACACACACACACACACACACACCTGGCTACTTTTTAGCTTAGAGATGACGAACAGAAAAGGGTCCCCAGTATTTCCCTGACACAGCAAAGGAAAGGGGCAGAGAGCAGCTGGTGGTCCTCATATAAAAGCTCTGCTGCAAGATCCCAAAACAACTAGAAAGAAAACCGGGCCACAGAAGCTCTGTGTGCTTCTGAACTTAGAGTCCTGATTGTGACAGCCTAGTGATCCAGCTTGGGCAAGAGGTAAAAGGCAATGACCAATACTGACAAGATAATAGAAATCATCTTCCTGATTTCTGACATGCCTTCAATTAGTAGATCTTTCCTTCATAGCTGACTTATATATTGAACCATTACAATTTGAAGGACACAAAGGCATTATAAGAATTATTATAAGAATTATAAGAATTCTTAAAATACCTGACCATGCCAAAGAGTGAAGAGCATACATTACAGCTGGAACACTGCAGGTGGGGTCCACTTTGGAATGAAGCTAGGGATCTTCTGAACTAAACTAATGATGGCTGATAGCATTCTGTATGCTGGGAATATGTATTGCAATGATTGGTTGATAAATAAAGCTGTTTGGCCAATGGTGAGGCAGAATTAGGAGGGGCATTCTAACTAGAGAGAGAGGAAGGAGAAAGACAGAGCAGGGAGACACTGCTAGTCGCTGCCAGGAGAAGCAAGATGTAAAAGTACCAGTAAGCCACAAGCCATGTGACAAAGTATAGATTTATAGAAATGGGTTAATTTAAGATGTAAGAACTAGCTAGCGAAAAGGCTGCCATGGCCATAGTTTAAAAATAATATAAGCCTCTGTGTGTTTACTTGGGTCTGAGTGGTTGCAGGACCAGGCAGGACATAGGAATTTTATAAGTGGCTGTGGGACCTTGGTGCTAGACAAGCATAGGAAAACTTGCAACTACAAACTTACATATATTTATTTCCCCTAGAGAAATAAAAAATTTATGTATACACACACACACACAAACTGACATAAATGGAATGTTGGCAAAAATTTTTTTCATAAATATAACTTCTGGAAATAACCCAACATGAATAACGTCATGTCCAAATAGTGATTAAAAAGGAAGGATCTAGAAATGCATAGAACATGAAAGATAAATCTCAAAAACATTATTTTAATCAGAGAAAGAAATCAGACTTACAAGAATATATACTGAGCAATTTAATTTAATTCTAGGAAAAAAAAAGAGTATAGAAACAGAAATTATATTAGTGTTTGCCAGCTGGAGTTGGTAAAGGGGGTTGGTGGCTAAGCATTAGGAAATATACTGTCTTGTTTTTGACTACAATTACATGGATATATGAAAATTTTGGAAGTCATTGAAATCTACACCTGAAAAGGTTATTAAGTTATGTCTCAATAAGCAACAACAACTTGTATGTCTTACAGAAAAATAAACTGAAGGAGGCATTATCTTCAATTTTCATCTGAATATTGGTTTCATCATTTGCAGCTGTAAGGTTTTGATCTATAGCTACTTGTTTATTGTAATTCATATTTAGTGGCAGACTTAAATGTCAGTGATCCCTCTTCAAAGTTGGTTTTGGGGGTGGATAGGGATACAGAACTGAGGTTCTACCCCAGAATTTCATGTTAGGCAAGTGTTCCACTACTACTGCTACATCCCAGCCCCAGAGAGTTGTAAAAGACTAACCACAGTGGCATCTATGATATGTAGTGAACAAACACACTTGTCTTTCTGCATCGAAGGAGACTCGGGAGAAATATCATTCAAGTCATGCTCAGTGTTTACATGAGGAACTCAAGTTGAAACTTTCTTAGATGCAAATCAAACTAGCAACATCAATAAATCAATAGAAATAAAAAAGAACTACTTCAGCTTATTAATAGGATGTAGCCAAGGAATCTCCCCGACCTCATCTTCCTATTTCATGAAGTAGTCTTAAATACTACAGAGGGAAAGTAGGCAAAATTTCTTTTTTTGTCTACGCCATCCTTTGTTTGGTATTAAAACACTGACAGGGGGAATTCTGAAGCCACAAAAACCAAGACCAGTTTCCCAGATGGCAGACTTTTCTTCTTCAGCACAAGTTTCTTGTCTTTCTTGCTTGACAGCCCTGTTGTTGGGATATAAAATTCCTGAGCTGGCCACTAAACAGACAAGGCCATGCTTCTCTTATGATCTTTTGCCTGAGTCAATACAATGCTTGTCACAGGGGCAGAAGGAAAGGCTTGAGAAACGTAACAAAAGAGTAATCCTTGGGCTGCTTTTCTGAATAGCATCTAAGTATTTCAGTAAACCTCTGCTGTTAATCTTATAAGCGAGTACTGAAAGGGTGAGTCCAGGAGAGAAAATTGATTTAGAATCCATATGGCATCACAATTGTGAGGCACAATGCTATTTAGGCAATTTTTCTATGAAAATGCATGATATGTGCATATGAACTGCTCAGGACAAATGCTAGTTCACACCAAGGCCTTTTATCAGGCAGAGTGCTTTAGGAAACTTGTGTGCTCCCTGGGAGCAGTGGCCAGATGTGGGCCAGGGAAGATCTCACCCAACAGGAACAGAGAGGCAGGGCAGGCATGAAGTACAACGACGACCATGAGGACATGGTGACAGTTTTCAGTGCTGGAGTTTGCTCTCTGGACCATTTCAGTTAAATGCCAGGAGCTATGGCGAAGCACTGTACAGTGTTGTCATTAGAATGCCAGACTCCTTATTTGACTTTGGTCTCAGATTAGCATAACAAATTAAAATATTTTTCTAGAAGTAGGAATTCCCCTACTCTGCTTTTATAATTTAAAAACAGATACTCATCTAACCAGTTGAGGGTCCTAAGAGCTTCACGTTTTTCACAAGTCTCCCTGACCATGGGCTAACATCCTGACTCCTTACTCAAGTATTCGTCACTGTAACTAGAATTTGTTCAATTTCAGTTACAAAGGTCCTAAATTCTTTTCAGACTAGTGCCTCTCCATTTTCAACTGGTAATGGGGGCTTCTTTGAGCCTGTGAGTTTACCGGGTACATCTGGAAGCTGCCCTCAGATACTGGAAAAATAGCACTGATATTTTCCAATTACAGAGTTAATAGTAATATCTAAACTTCAGTGTTTCCCAGACACTGTCCTAAGCATTTTATTTGTAACATCTTAGTTGGACATCACAGCAATGCACAGAAGTAGATCCAATTACTTTAAGGAGGAAAAATGAAGTCACACCCTTCCTCTACATTCATCTTTGCCATCTAGTTCATCCGTTACACTTAAACTACGCTAATCAATAACTTGCAAGGAGCAACTGGAAGCGAAGAAGTTTATTATGCTGTCCTGCAAGGGAGGTATGGTTACTTATTTGCAGGCAGACTTCCCTGTCACAACAGAAGGGCTAGAGCTCCGAATAGCAGAAAGGTGGCATTCTGAGTCCTGGTCCCTTTGCAAATAATGATTTGCAGCTTTTGTGTCACCACTACAGAGAAGTCTCATATCCAAACAGATGTAGGTGAGTTGTATAAGATCCCTGTATACTGAAGCTATCAGCAAATGGTCTGGGTGTACATGCTTAACATTTAACAAGATTTTTATCTAGCCTCATACAGATACCAAATGGCATCAGACTGTGTGTGGTGGTGTTGGGGTGAGTTATTTGGGGTTTGGATGAATTCAGGTGTGTATTCTATTGCTCAGTCCATTAAGAGCACAGGCACATTTGCCACAGAAAGGCCCAGGGGATGGACTCTAGCAATCTGTTCCCATGCAATGTGTTTGGAAAGCATACACTTCCAAGACATCCACATAAGGCATGAAAAACAAGGAAGAAAAGTTTTCCTGACTTGATTAAGATTTTGAAAACTTGGAAGCCAGGTGTGATTTTAACTACTCAAGCAAAAGAGAAAATATAATAAAACAAAAGATGTTTATTTAAGATTACCTAATCTTGGTATACTTGTGACTGACTCATCTATCATTAAAAAGAGCACATTTCTAAACCCTCTTGCTCAGGGTTTCTTCCTATTTAACTGACAGCAAAACATGAAGAAAGTATAAGAAAGTAGCCATTATCAATCTCACCTACAAATGATGTTTCTCATACTGTCTAAATTGGGGTGTGGGACAGGGCCATCAGCCCAGTCTTCGTCACCGCCAGCCAGATGTTACAACAGTAGCACAGCTCAGCCACAAGCACAGCATATCTGGTTGAACATGAGAAAAGCCTTACCTAGAGTACAAATAAGAAATTAGCTACAAGGTAGCTTCCTCCCAACCCCTATGTCTTAGGGCTTCTATTGGTATGATAAAACACCACAGCCACAAGCCACTGGGGCAATAAAGGGTTTATTTCATTTTACAGTCTATAATCCATCATTCTGGGAAGTCAGAACAGGAACAAGAACCTGGAAGAGAAGCCACAGAGGAGTGCTCTTCCTGGCCTGCTCCTCTTGCTTGTTCAGCCTGCTTTCTTGAAGCACTTATAACTGCCAGTTCAGTAGTTATTACTACCACAATGAGACAGGCCCTCCCACAATAATTATCAACCAAGTAAATGACCTATAGACTTGACTACAGGCCAGTTCTTTGGAGGCATTCTCTCAGTCAAGACTCCTTCCCAAATAACCCTAGCATGTGTCAAAAAACTACCATCCTATCATGTCTTTGTATAAAGCAATTATTACTAAACTTCCTTTTCAAAAACTGGTTTTTCTGGAATGAGAAAAACCCATTTATATTAATTCCCTGCTCAAGTAAATTCTATTCTGTGCTAAATATCATGCAGATTTATTGAAGTGAGTTGTTGAAATATATAGAAAGGAACTGACTTCTAACTTGGATTTTAGTCTTTCTAAGCAAATATATGTAATTGTTCATGATGAAAATATACTCCAATTCTACAACTCATGTGATTTTGTAACTAACTGGATTACGTTAAAAAATAATTCAGAATTGGGCCCTCAGATAGCTCAACCAGTGAAGGTACTTGCCACCACCAAGCCTGAATACCTGATTTGATTTCCGAAACTCACATAGTTGAAAGAGAGAAGCAACATCTAAAAGTTGATCTCCACACATGAAGTAGGGCACACACCCTCACAACATATACACACACCTAATAAATAACTATAAATTATATTAAAATTATTAGTAATTAAAAATCAAATAATAAAATAATTAGTGATTATAATAATTAATAATAATAAAAATAAAATTCTACACAAAGCCAATTGCCAGGCATGCCTGTTATAAAGGAACAGAAGACTTTTGGGCCTAAGAGGATGTTAAAAAAGTCATTATGAAACCTGGAGTTAGACCCACTGCCTTGAGATGAAGCCCAATCCACATTGTAAAATGAGGAACAGAGTAGGTAGGCAACAAACACTTTCCTCCAAAGTCACACTTCTGTAGTAGTTTGAACAGACATTGGCAGAGAGTTAATGAATTGAGCAACCAGGGGCTAAGGGTATATCTAAATACTTCTGTTCAATTCCAGCTGGAGTCTTGGCTTACCAGGCACTCTCTACTTTTAGAAAAATGGTTAGTATCGATTCACTGTTTTGTTATTTAGCAGGAAACAAAAATATAAAAGCCCTAGCCTCTATAATATTAGAGTTTATCTTCTAAGATGTTCATAGAAGTGGAAAGATGTTTCAATAGAAAATAATTTGCATAGGATTATAAACAATATAACAGGAGCCATATAATATCTTACAGATTTAATACAAAAAAGCTGAAGATTTACATTAAAAAGTAAAGTAGATTTGATCAGAAAGACCTCCTGAAGGGAGAGGGACTTATAACACATTTTAAGGAGACTCGGAGACATTAACCTTTAAAGAGAAAAATAGAAAGCACCAGTGTGGGCAAAGCTGTGTGCTGTCTGTAGTGGGAGACGGTGGTGTGTAGAAACAAGAGTTCTAACTGACCTGACGCTCAACAGGCCTGTGTGGGAGACACAGCCTGGTCAGTGTTTTGCATGTTACGTAGTTTCATGCTTAAAATAGTCTGTTCCTCTTAAGTAGAGACATTGTTTTAATTTATTTCTTACTTAATTATAAAATAGAAATTGTCAATGGTAGAAAATTTGAAAAATAAGGTCTTCCTCAATAGCATTATTTAAAGATAATCACTATTAACATTTACAATCTTATTCACTGGACATATTGCATGTATGTATGTATGTATGTGCATGCATCAATTACATAGAAAATATATATATTACTACAAATACTGTCTATATAATTTTTCTATGTTTAGTGTTTTAAAATTAGCATTCTGCTTTGTGTGTCATTACTTACAAGGCTCTTCCTGTTGTTTTGGTTTCACTAAAGATTCTTTTGTCTTTTCAATTTCTATTACATTTTAACAAGTAGTACATACAAGCCCTTGTTTTAGTGAAAGAAATAATCTTTATCTGAGTGAATATTAGGCTTATATTAGCATATTTTTGATTACTAGACTAAAATATTCAGAGATGACAAGCCTAAAAAATTGGGACCCTTTGATTCATTGGGGCACTGTGACAGTTAGTACTAGCATGTCAACTTGACAGGATCTAGAATTGTCTACCACTCTAGACCTAGTGGGACCTGGGAAAAGAGAGCTGATAAATGAGGCACACTAATGTCTCATGGGATAGCCAACTTTATTCAGAGCATCACACAATTTAAACTTTGAGGACTAAGATGAGTCACACAAGTAAAGTACACATTCACTATGTTCACCAGGGCAATCCATTCATAGAGGCACAGGGACATAGCAATAGCCAGTTGTAATGAGTACTCTGAAGTAAACACACTCCTTGTCCACTTCACCTGGGAGGGGCATGAAAATATATTCTAAGAACAATTCCATGTTTTGAAGAAAGTGAGATAACAAGACTCTTTTCTTGTTTTCTTGGAGTTTTATCACAAGCACCCAGAATTCTCCTCACAGGACTCCATTCTTGGACACTGTTCTGACACCTAATCAACTGGGAAATGGTCCTTTAGGCATACCTGTGGAAGACTGTCCTCATTACATTAATCACCGACAACCTAGCTCATTGTGGGCAGGACCACTCACTAGGCAGGAGATGCTGAACTATACAAAATGAAAAACAAAAGCTGAGCACTAGCATGTGCTCACAATGGATTGGCTCAGTCAAGTTCCTGCTGCTGGGATTTCCCACTGTGATTGACTAGAACTGGAGATGTGAGAGGACACAAAACCTTCCTTACATTGTTTTTGTCAGTAGTATCATAGCAACAGTAAAAACAAACAAACAAAACAAACAAAAAACGAAAACAGGAATTAAGAATTGATTTTTCACCCCTCATTACAATTTCTTGTATGCAAGAGGGCACAGTAAAGAAACTACCAATTTGGCCACTCTCTTATTAAGCAGAAAGTTTTTATTGTGGATAAGAAAGAGACAGTATCCGGAGCATCTGGAAAAGTTCAAAGCAGAGAGAAAGAAAAACAGACTGGACCTGGCCAGGGCTGTCTGTGAGAAAAACAGGAAAGTGGAGAGTGGACATGTCATGTGGATTATAAGGAGGATGAGTAAACTGGGGGAAGGGAAGAGCCAGGAGGCAGTCAATGGACTTTCAAATGCATAACAAATACATATGAGTGTGTAGGGACTGAGGGAACCTGGAGGCCAGTGTGGGCTTCAATATGTAACCAAATGTAACCACAGTATATATAGTTAGTGAAAAGCCATGTTCCTTCTGCCAGAGGCAAGTAATGACTCTTTGGGGGGCGGGACAGGAACCTGTTCACAAGTTCCAGAGGAATGTTGGCTTTTCTCTGACCACCATAAATCCTTCTGTAGTCTATTTTGAGCCATCTCCTAATATCTGGACTGTCTGTGGCCTAACACTTGTGGGTTTTTCAATTAAACCCCAGGTTCTTTTTGGTATTATTGCCTTCTCTTGACATGAGTGAAGAAACACTTTTCTTAGCATTGTCAATGTCATTATCAAATCTCATTTGTGGAAAATAAAATGGGTCATGCCCAGGGCACTAAGTACTCAGCATGTCTATTATTTGAACATTTTGCATTATACTGCTTTCCTCTCACACCTTAAGGAGTGGGACATGGACAAAACAAAGTCAAGTATATCCCTTCCCAAGTCAACTTACCCTATTCAGACGCAAAAGCAGATCACTTTTACCACATTTGTATGGGGGTCATTACATTCAAAAGAAAGATTTAAAAGACACTATTGTATTACATGCAGCTATTTAGGATGATAATTGTTGTCCTTCTGTAAAAAGGTAATATCTGTTAAGCATTTGTGTCTTCTATTTGGAATTTCTACCTGGCTTGCTTTGAGAATCTCCATAGTAACAAAAACAAGCAAACATCTTTCCCCTTAGGTGTGAGTGTTCTACCAATAGAGAAATTCAACATTGGAAAATGTGTCCTATTGACGATGAGTGTTTTCTCTAGAGACACTTACATGTCCAATATCCTTGACAAGAATATGTAAGCAGAAAAATACTACATGTCATGTTTCCCTTTATTTCTCAATAATTCAGATTGCATAGAAAACAGGGAGTTTCAATGATAATAAAAACAACTCCATGTATGAAATTATCTGTGTTGGCAGTGGTACTGAGCTGCACATCTTCCTTTATTTACTGTGGAATATCCAGGGAGCTTTCCAATCCTGGTGCTAGACATGGTCAGTACAAAGCTGTCCACTCTGTCTGATAACTTGGCTGTTGTTGTTTATTGAACAAATATGTATAAATATATTGTTTACACTTGGTCATTTAAAATATTACAAGGTACAGCACCTTCAGGATGTTACTGAATACTTACAAATGACTGTAAAAGATACCACAGAGCGAAAATTTCACAGACTGACAATTTCTTTTTCTAAATAGCAACAAGTGTTCTCTCTATGCAGATAGAGGAAAAACAAATCACTTCTCCAAGTATTACTGTGAGAACTGTGTGAGCTGGGCCTATGCTAGTCAAACCAAACCTTGATCCTGATTTTCAGAATTACAGGAGAAAGAAATTCTATGGCAAATCCTAAGATAAGCCATACTGAAGAAGAAGAAGAGTGCAAAACTTAAAAGCAATGACAGGTCATGATTCATTCATCTTTTCAAGCCAAAGCATTAAAGGAGCTTATGTGCAGACCTGAAGGAAATGAAGGTGAAGAAGGGAAATGATCAAACCCAAGACCGTGAGTAGAGACAGAGCAAAAATCTCCCCAAATTGCTTCTAAGATTTTAGAGAAGCTTAAATCAGAATATGAGTTGACTCTGCAAAATGAGTCCTTTCATCTAATAAAATTAATCTAACCATTATTCAAATCACAAGTATTAAATTATAACATATATAGTGGGGCCTAAACTTAAACCTGCAGCCATCAACACCCAGGATGGCCTTCTTGTACACCTTGGAAAGGGGATATCACAATTCACAGTACAGACCCCAGGAATGGAAGCCACTGCTACAGATTTAATAGGATGTCTTTGAGCTATGGCCAGGGGATGGGGTGAGGGGCTAGAGTGGCCTAATATATGTGCTCTCCACTACCACCCATATGCCAGTCTTTCATTCAAGTATTTACTCAACAACTGTAGAATACTGTATCAGTTAAAGGTATCATAAAGCCCAATTCAAAATGGCTTTGTCAAAGAAGGGAGTTTCTTGCTTCATTCAATAATCCAAGAGTATGCAGGATTTATGTAGTAGCTGGTGTACTTGGAATCCTGGTGTCTCTCCCCTTTTTGGATCTACTTCCTCAAGATGAGTCTCTTCTCCAATAGAACTTTGTGAAGTGTTTGCTGATATACAGAATGCTAAAATACAAAGTTCTCCCAGTTAGTAATCACCATTCCCTCATATCTTTACTAGTAATTCCATATTCAACATCATTATCTTTTGAGAACATTAACATGTTAGTCAATAGATGACTAAGTATGGTGGAGCATCTAAATGGCCACACCCTTAAATGAAACAGACAACTCAGTCTGAATCAGAATAGTGGTAGGTGGATATTGGGAGCCTGAATATTGTGTGCGTGTGTGTCTGGTGTATGCATGTGAATGCAGGCATATGTGTACCATTATACACAGGTAGAGGTTTAATGACAACTTTCAAGCTTGTTTGTGAGGGAAGGTTTCTCTTGTTTCTGCCACGCTCCCTATTCCAGACTATCTGGACCATGAACTTCAGGGTAATTCTCCTGTCTTCACCCTGCAACTCACTGTAAGAGTACTGGGACTATAGATGTGCACCACAGCATTTAGCTCTTTGCTGGTGATAGAGCACAGGGCATCAGGATTGTACAATAAGCACATTAACAGCTCTCCAAGCAATACTTTTGTGTGAGACCACTGCCTTCACTGCCTTTAGCAAATAACATAGAAAACTAGTTT
Source organism: Peromyscus californicus insignis (assembly GCF_007827085.1). Lineage (NCBI taxonomy): Eukaryota > Metazoa > Chordata > Mammalia > Rodentia > Cricetidae > Peromyscus > Peromyscus californicus. The sequence goes on along the minus strand of NW_026294480.1, from coordinate 76,895,790 downwards.
ATCTGAATTTGTGAAATATTTAAACTAACCCAGTAATTATTAAAGAAGCTATGAGGCAGAAAAGAAAAAGGATAAATGGTGTAATTATATTATAATCTCAAAAAGGAAAAGAAAAATGTCAAAAAGTTAAAAAAATCTGATTTAGATTACTTTATAACATTTTATTAAGAGAAAGATCCTAGGAATGGATGCTTAAGTTTTTCCAAAACCTTAGACTCAGTAACTACAAAAATCTCTGAGCTTTCCTTAAATTTCACTCTAGATATCTACTCTCACATTCAGAGAGCCTCTACTTTTATAATTTTAGAGAAAGGTCATGAGTAAATTTGAGGCCTCTATATGAAATACCAAGTGTTTTGGGATTTTATATTCAAGATATGTTTCTTTTCCCTCCCAATGTCCCCTGCTTTCCTTCCTCTCATGCAAGGTACAAGGGTACCTAAGGAGAAATGAGGCAAAAAACAGACCACTATAAGCTTCCAGGTTTAGCTTTCAAACGTCTGGGAACTGGAATGGAATGGAATGGAATGGAGTGGAGTGGAGTGGAATGGAGTGGAGTGGAGTGGAGTGGAGTGGAGTGGAGTAGAGTAGAGTAGAATAGAGTAGAGTAGAGTAGAGTAGAGTAGAGTAGAGTAGAATAGAGTAGAATAGAATAGAATAGAATAGAATAGAATAGAATAGAATAGAATAGAATAGAATAGAATAGAATAGAATAGAATATACAAGGAGTAGGAAAGAAAACAATTTTATTCACCACGCCTTACACACACACACCTAAACATACCCACTGAGCACAATATGGAGACAGACAAGAGCTAGGTCTCTTAATTGGTGATACAGTGAAATTTCATGTTTCTGCAGGGGACTTTTAGAGGATATGGAGAGAAGAAATGACTGACAGATCCCAGCAGATGAGAACACAGGAAGCTGAGAGTTGCTCCTGCTCTCCTCCACCCAGACTTGACACAGAAATAGCCAAATTTTTTTCAGCTCCACTGACCTTCAGAAGATTAGCACTTAAGTTAGAAAGAGGATGCACTAAGGAAGCCATACTGACATAAAGAGGAAAATTTAAGTGACCAAAATTCTTTGCTACTTGACATGTCCTAGTCTTCAGGAAAAGGAAGTAGGTTTAACAATGATGGAGTGTCATTTGTAGAATAACTGCCCATGAAATTTAAGCCAATCCTTTCCCCCAAAATAGTTTATATATATTATTATGGAAGGCCAAAACACAGGAGATTATTGACTACATCTTTGTATCTCTTCATGAGAATCTTTCTATACTTTATATTAGTTGTCTCTTGCTACATAACAAATTATTCTGACTTATTAGTTTAAAATTATAATAATGAGTTATTATCTCAGAGTTTCTGTTGGTCAGAAATTTGGGAGTGGGTGAGCTATGTCATTTGGCTCCTACTTTCTCATGAGTCAAGATGTTGGTTGAGTCTATAGTCACTTGACTGAGTCTAGATGATCTACATCTAAGGTGACTCAGTGACTCACCCTCAAGCTACAAGTTCACTGGGCTACTGCAATGAGGCCTTGGTTCCTTCAGAGAGCTGCTTGAGGATGCCCACAATAGGGTGACTGGTATTCACAGTGGGAGCTTTAAAAAAGCCCATTGCCTGTCACGACCAAGTTCAGAAGTTGTACACTATTATTTTCTCCAGTTACTACGTGTTATGCAGGTCAAGTTTACTGGTTGTGGGAAGAGTTTGTACAAGGCCAAGAATACCAACAGGTGAGGGTTTTAGTCATCATTTCAGAGATTGGTCACCTCAGCTCCTTGCTTTGTAATATTTCCACTAGTGAGTAAAGGATGATTGGACCAAGAAAGGAGACATTCTAATTAAATGTCACCCTTGTCTGTCATTTCAAATATAAAAGGAGAAGGCAACTCACCTCAGGCTCAAAGAAAAACAGTGAATAGGTTGTGTTATTTATGCTTGACTCTGAGTGAACTTATTTTTGTCTGCTTTCCAAAGACGTGGCAAAAGGTCAGTAGGGGAAGCTTTATTTTAACTGCTTAAACCAAAGAAAGGAAAGTGAACCCTGGTCAGCCAAGCAATAAAGAAAAACAAAGTGGATCATGTCTGATTCTAATTTGAGTAGAAATTAAAAGGGATGACTATGACAACTCTTTTGTCTCTTAAAATTCTGAACCTTTTGCTCAATGTCTTCTAAAGACAGAATTTAGGAGCCAGTAAGGAGAAGTTACTACCCAAGTTTCCAGCAGTAAACAGGTATACCTGTCACTAAGGCAAAATGTTTCTGTTGCTGCCTCTGGGCCTTTGTATTTCATGGGATGCCTAGCCTCCATATGGCCCTAGAAAGGAAGGAATCACAAATAACAGGATGAGGGGTTGAACTAAAATTAAGATATAGAGAAATATGACTGGTTTTATTTCTTACAATTTAACACATGAATTTTTAAACCAATGTCCAAAATTTTTAAGGAGAAGCCCAAAATATCACTACTTCCATCTACATAAAACAAAATTTGTTTTTTTTTTCCATTCATTGGGTCCACTCTATTTAGTCAACTAAAAAAATAAATAAATAAATCAAATCTTCAAGGAAGGTTTTAAATAAAATTGTATAGTAGAGTTACCTGCATTAATAATAGAAATAATTAAAAAATAAATTTTATGTTAAATACTGTCTAGTCATATTTTTCCATCTCATTTATTTATCTCCACAAAAGCTAGAATTGTACATGACAACTCTCAATTTTCAGATGAGAAGTCTGAGGGCCAGAAAGGCTAAGTGACTTATTAAAGAACATTAGCAGAGCTTGGATTAGAACTGATGGTTCCACAGCCTTATTTACTCTACTGAACAAAGTCTCCTATTAAGGAGTCACCTGTTTGGAGCACAAGGAAATTTACACTTTTAGAAAAATATTGTTCTAGTGAGGTTTCTATTCCTGTGATAAAACACTGACCAAAAGCAACTGAGGGAGGAAAGAGTTCATTTGGTTTGCAGGCTACAGTCCATTGGGAGAAGCGAAAACAGGAATAGAATGTAGGAACTTAGAGGCAGGAATTGAAGCAGGGACCATGGAAGAATGTTGCTTATTGGCTTCCTCTCCACAGACGTACTGCCCGCAGTGGCTGGGTCCTCTCATATCAATAATTAATTATGAAATTCCCCACAGACTTGCCTACAGGTAATATGATGGGGTATTTTCTCAATTGAAGTTCCTGTTCCCAGACGACTTGAGTTTGTGTCAAGCTGACAAAAAAACCCTAATCACCCCAAATATTCATGATAGGAACACCATATGTAATATAAAAGAAGAAAAATGATTGATCATATCCAATCCTAATCACCCCAAATATTCATGATAGGAACACCATATGTAATACAAAAGAAGATAAATAATTGATCATATCCAATCCTAACCACCCCAAATATTCATGATAGAAACACCATATGTGCCCAATAGTCCAATTAAGAAATGGACTATAGAACTAAACAGAGAATTCTCAACAGAGGAAACACAAATGGCTGAAAGACATTTAAGGAATTTCTCAACATCCCTAATTATCAGGGAAATGCAAATCAAAATGACTCTGAGATACCACCTTACACCTGTCAGAATGGCTAAGATCAAAAACACTGAATACACCGTATGCTGGAGAGGAAGTGGAGCTAGGGGAACTCTCCTCCACTGCTGGTGGGAATGCAAGCTTGTACAACCACTTTGGAAATCAATATGGCGCTTTCTTAGAAAATTGGGACTCCATCTCCCCCAAGATCCAGCTATACCACTCTTGGGCATATACCCAAGGAATGCCCAATCATACCACAAGAGCACTTGCTCAGTTATGTTCATATCAGCATTATTTGTAATAGCCAGAACCTGGAAACAACCCAGATGCCCTTCAATTGAAGAATGGGTAAACAAAATGTGGTACATATACACAATGGAATACTACTCAGCAGAGAAAAACAATGAGAGCATGAGGTTTGCAGGCAAATGGATGGATCTAGAAAAAAATCATCCTGAGTGAGGTAACCCAGACTCAGAAAGATAAACATGGTATGTACTCACTCATAGGAGGATACTAGATGTGGAACAAGGATGACTGGACTGCTACTCATATCACCAGGGAGGCTACCTGGAAAACAGGACCCCAAGAAAGACATGGGGATCACCCAATGACGGAGAAGTGGGTGAGATCTACATGAACAATCTGGACATGAGTGGGGGGAATGAAGGGCGAGGATCGAGGGAAAGAGAGCTTGGGGGAGTGGGAGATCCCAGCTGGATCAAAAACAGAGAGGGAGAACAAGGAATAGGAGACCATGGTAAATGAAGACCACATGAGAATAGGAAGAAGCAAAGTGCTAGAGAGGCCCACAGAAATCCACAAAGATACCCCCACAACAGACTGCTGGCAATGGTCGAGAGACAGCCCAAACTGACCTACTCTGGTGATGGGATGGCCAAACACCCTAATTGTCGTGCTAGAAACCCCATCCAATGACTGAGGGAACTGGATGCAGAGATCCATGGCTAGACCCAGGGTGGAGCTCTGGGAGTCCAATTAGTGAGAAAGAGGAGGGTTTATATGAGCACGAATTGTTGAAACCAAGGTTGGATAAAGCACAGGGACAAATAGCCAAACAAATGGAAACACATGAACTATGAACCAATGGCTGAGGGGCCCCCAATTGGATCAGGCCCTCTGAATGGGTGAGACAGTTGATTGGCTTGATCTGTTTGGGAGGCATCCAGGCAGTGGGACCGGGTCCTGTGCTTATTGCATGAGCTGGCTGTTTGAAACCTGAGGTCTATGCAGGATCACTTGGCTCGGCCTGGGAGGAGGGGACTGGACCTGCCTGGACTGAGTCTACCAGGTTGATCTCAGTCCTCAGGGAAGACTTTGCCCTGGATGAGGTGGGAATAGAGGGTAGGCTGGGGGGAAGGCGAGGGGGTGGGAGGGGGGCGGGAGGGGGGAGAACAAAGGAATCCCTGGCTGATATGTAGAACTGAATTGTATTGTAAAATAAAATAAAATTAAATTAAAAAAGAAACACCATATGTAATACAAAAGAAGAAAAATAATTGATCATATCCAATCCTAACCACCCCAAATATTCATGATAGAAACACCATATGTAATACAAAAGAGGAAAAATAATTGATCATATCCAATCTTAACCACCCCAAATATTCATGATAGAAACACCATATGTAATACAAAAAAGAAAAATAATTGATCATATCCAATTCTAACAAACACCCACTATATACAAAATATTATGTTTTAAAAACAAAAACCAGGGGCTGGTGAGATGGCTCAGAGGTTAAGAGCACTGACTGTTCTTCCAAAGGTCCTGAGTTCAATTCCCAGCAACCACATGGTGGCTGAAAACCATCTGTAATGAGATCTGGTTCCCTCTTTGGGCCTGCAGGGATACATGCAGGCAGAATACTGTATACATAATAAATAAATAAATCTTTAAAATAAACCATAAAGGTTTTAAGATTGAGAAACATGTCACAGGTGCATTAGCAGTGTGGAACACAAGTATGAGCTATCAATTGAATAACTTCTTAGATCATAACTGTAGGAAAAGGCTTGCTTACTGACCAGCTCACCCTAAGAGAAAACCTCAGAATTCTTTACTTTATTATGTACTTTATTCACAATTGTGGAAGTTTTTGTTTTGTTTTGTTTTGTTTTTTGTCACTGTCACAAACTATCTAATAAAATTGACTTAAGGACAAGAAGGACTTATTTTGACACACAGTTTCCGTCCATGGTTCCTGGCTTTGCTACTGTGGTCCTTGAGGTTAAAGAGAAAAGAGAACATTGTCCTGGTGGGAGCACACTGAAGAACAGACTATTCACCTTATGGTGGCAAGAGAGAGGAGGAAGCAGGTATGTGATGATTCATCTCAATTTTCAACGTGATAAGATCTAAAATCTCTGGAAGACAAGTCTCTGGCATGCCTGTGGGCAATTATCTGGGTTAGGTAAATTGAGGTGGCAAGATCCCGCTCTGTGGGTGACATCATTCCCTCAGCTGGGATACCACCTGTGTGAAAAGTAGAAAAGCAACTTAGTACAAGTACTCATGGCTCTCCCTCCTTTGGTGTGGCTGTAATGTGGCAGCTGCTGCGCCTTCTCTACCACAGTGGACCTTAGCCTTGACCTGTGAACCCAATGAACTTCTTTCCCCATTAAACTCCTTTCCTCGGGGTATTTTAACACAGTAACAAGCAAAGTGACTAAGATAAGCTACAACCGTCCAAGGACAGCCCCAGTGAGTTGCTTCCTCCAGTGAGGCCCCAATTCCTGAAGTTCCTACTGCCTTCTCCAAACAGAACTACTAGCTTGGAGCTCAAGAGTTCAACACATGAGGTGGTGGGAACAGTTTAAATTCAACCATAATGACAATATTTTCTCAGTCTCAAGTTAAAAATTCAGAAAATTTTGATAAGTTTGACTATTTTTCTCATTAGGTTAAGTTGTTCACATTTTAAAACACTTCTTGTTTTTCCTTTTTATTGAAAAGAGATTTTTTTCCCTCACATGATATATTCTGACTAGGGTTCCCCTCCCTAATTCTCCTCCTAATTCCTCCTCAGGTCCCCTCCCACCCAGATTCACTCCCTTTCTGTCTTTCATTAGAAAAAAACTGTTTTCTAGGGGGTATAAATAAATTATAACACAATAAAATAGAGATAACACAAAAATGGACACATTTGAGTTGTACAAAACAAAAAAGAGAAGGAAGGAGAGCAAGAGAAGACAAGTAACCAGAGGTGTAGCTCTCCTTAGGCCACATAAAAGTGGCAGCTGAAGAGGTTTGCCTGTGGATTCACATAAATTACTTCAGTTATTCTTAAGACAGTCACAAGGCCAAAGTTCCCTAGTCTTGGAAAATATGATCATTTATATATAAAAAAAAGTCTTACTTTATAAAAATTGTGCAGAAGTTGCCAGGCATGGCAGTGCACGCCTCTAATCCTAGTACTTGGGAAACAGAGACAGGATGACCTGTGTGAGTTCCAGGCCAGCCAGCGCTACATAGTGAGTCCCTGTTTCAAAAATAAACAACGAACAAACAAACAAATAAATAAATCCATTAGGATTTTAGTTTATTTGACTTGCAGATAATATTAATTTAGTTCAGATTATATACTTATTATTTTATCATTACAATTTTTGCTGCTGAGTCACTGTAGGAATTTTCTGGAGGGTCATTTTCAAAGCTCAAGAAAGGAGGCCAACTGTGGAAAAGGAGCCTTGAAGCACTGGTTACAAGGCAGCTCTCTTTTTGGTCTTTCTGTGCCTTGCCAGCATTGCTGGTGAGAAAGCAGAAACAACCATGCAGTCCTTCAGGCAATGCTCAGCAGCACTGCCACTTTCCGAAGGGAGAGCACAGCCCTCATCTCTTGCAGCCTCACACAGAATGAGCATGTGGAAAGCCACCTAAAGATGCAGCCCTCACTGCTTCCTGGGTTCCTGCTCTTGAGGATCTGAATCACTGTGTGACTTAAAAGCCAGAATCTTCTTCACCAAATAAGAAAAAGAGACAAATTCCACACAAAGTCCCCAAACAATTAACGAAAAAAAAAAAAAAAAAAAAAAAGAAGGATTTAAAGGTCTCAGCTGGTTATGCTTCCTTTCACTTTGTCCCAGAGACAGAGGTGTTTTTTGTACTCAGAAACCATTTATAAGAACAACAGCAGGTTCTCAGTTTCTAGGGCTACCAAAAATATTGAAATTCTCTTGGTGGAATGGAATGACTTCGGTCAGGGACTGAATATAGGACTGTACTTTATGCTAATCATACAAACCCTACAGTTGTCAAAACTTTAGTATTTGTTATCTTATAAACATGTCCTTAACCTACTGTGATAAAAGCTTAGTTGTCAACTTGATTACATCTGGAATTCAGATAAATTTGATTTTATTATTTATATGCATCTGCATTTTAACAGAATCTAGAAAAAATTAGATAGCTTTAATTGAAAGGGCTTTATGCAACTTTTTTTTTTTTTTTTTTTTTTTTTTTTTTTTTTTGGTTTTTCGAGACAGGGTTTCTCTGTGTAGCTTTGCGCCTCTCCTGGAACTCACTTGGTAGCCTAGGCTGGCCTCGAACTCACAGAGATCAGCCTGGCTCTGCCTCCCGAGTGCTGGGATTAAAGGCGTGCGCCACCACCGCCCGGCTTTGGCTTTATGCAACTTTTATCTTCAACAGCATGGATGTAGAGCTGAGGCTGCATGGGCCCTTCATTATACCAGGGAAGGATCCCTGGGTGTGTGTCAGTTTTCCCAATCACTTTTTTTTTTTTTTTGGTTTTTCGAGACAGGGTTTCTCTGTGCAGCTTTGTGCCTTTTCCTGGAACTCACTTGGTAGCCCAGGCTGGCCTCGAACTCACAGAGATCCGCCTGGCTCTGCCTCCCGAGTGCTGGGATTAAAGGCGTGCGCCACCACCGCCCGGCCCCAATCACTTTTTTGAGTTCGTTTCACACCAGCTCACAGATCTGAGGGGTCACTTGAATGAGGAATTTCCACTTTATAACCCAGAATAGGAACTGCAGGCTTTTGATACACGGGAATGCTGCTTTGTAAACAGCATTTCATGGGCTGTTTGAAGCCAGAAGGAACTGGAACAATGTTTTCTTTTCTTTGTGGTGATCACTGGAGTGGTGCTGACAGAAGCTCTAATGAGGAGAGAGGACACAGGAGTGAGAAAGCAGATCCTGATAGAATTCTTCTCACTTAGGTCTGAAAATTGTTGAACATATTTTTATTCTTCCTGTAAAAAACAAAAACAAAAACAAAACAACAAAAAACCTGTCACATCTCAAGTGAAGAAAAACAGCAAGAGAAGAGAATGCAGGAAAACTACGACAGGGGAAATGAACTGGCTGGCCCACTTGACCAGTTAAAGGGAAAAAAGCCAAGTTTGAGGTTGGAAATTATGTCACACATAGACAAAAATCTAGCAGGGTCTCAGTATAAGCTGACTAATTTTAAACAAGGACTGTAGAAAAAAAAGTATTCTGATTTAATATTAAATTAAATCACTCTTTATTTAAGCATTTGTATCACATACAACTTTATCTTCTTTTAGCAAACTGCAAAGGAATTAAACCTTAAGGTGAAGTTAATTAAAAAGATGGAATGGACTGGAGACATGGAAATGATAGCAGCCTTTACTTTAAAAAATAATTATCCTCATGCTGAGACTATTAAATTGGATTTCAAGTTTTGTGATCTTGATATTAACATAATCTCTAGCCTTCTTAGCATGTTTTAGACAGTCAAATGCAAGGCTATTTCTTACTTTGGAGAAATTAAATTCTTTCAGAGAAAAATAATTTATGATAAAATAAATCCTTGGGTCATTAGACTTAAGGACAGTTCATTGTTGACAGTGTTGGTTATTGGTGCAAACAACATCAGCCTCACTTTGCAGTTCAGCACATGTGCTGGCTCTCTTCCAGGGGGCTCATCCTCTTCGGAAGCATTCTACCTGTTCCTTTAACTTGTGTTCTTGAGACAGGGAACAGGAAAGGGTGCCTTCTCCACAGGAGTTCTCAGAGCTGATCCACTAGCCCTTTGCCCTTCGCTGTTAGACAGGCTTGGAAAGTCTTTCTTTAGTTCAGCTGCCTGGCAGCAGCTTGAAGCTAAAAAGGGAGTGTTTAAAGCATTTTAGAATGGAGCTAATAGACTGTCAGTACTAAATAGGGAATGCCACTTTAAAAATGTACATCATTTACAACAAATGTACAACAAATATCTAAATGAATCTGCATTCCATTACCTCAGTTTTGTGGACCTGACACTCCCAGGCTCAAGAGCAAGCCTTCTTAGCCATCTTCTGTGGTGATACAGTGTGTATCAAATAAAGCTTGCCTGAGGAACAGAGGACAGAGCCAGCCACTAGATTAAACATAGAGGCCAGGCAGGGGTGGCATATACTTTTAATCCTAGCACTCAGGAGGCAGAGATCCATCTGGATCTCGGTGAATTCAAAGCCACCCTGGATTACATGAAATTGATTCAGTCTAGAAGAGAAACAGAGCCAGGCAGTGGTGTGGCACACAACTTTAATCTCAGTAGTTGGGAATCACACCCCTTTAATCCTAGTACTTGAGATTTCATGCCTTTGCTACCAGTATTTGGGAAGCACACACACCATTAATCCCAGCACTAGGAAGTGAAATGGCTGGATGGCGAAAGGCATATAAGGCATAAGGAGACAGGAACTAGAGGAGACTCTTTCAGCTGAAGACTCAGAGGCTTTCAGTTAGAGGATTCATGGAGTTGGCAAGGTGAGAAGTGGCAGTGGCTTGTTCCTTTGTCTCTCTGATCTTTCAGCATTTACCCCAATATCTGTCTCTGGGTTTTTGTTATAGATCATTTAGGATTCATGCAACAATCTTCCTGGTGGCATTTCTGGAAGTCAGCCTTTAGGTGATATGTTCATGTATGAAGACAAAATCTGTACTGGCCTTTTTAGACTCACTGTAATTTGGCTGAAATGATCCGGGGTGAGAAAGAAGTAATTTTCTGTTCTCTCTATTCAAAGCAAACACTCAAAAATGTTTGAGAGGTGTGCTTTTAACATTAATCAAGGAATTACAGAAGATTAATTGATGATAACCACTATTAAAGGTTAATATTTAATATGTAACACTCACAAAGATGGCTTAATTCTATTTTCTTCAGACTAAGAACAAAACAAAGCACTAAGTCATCCTCAAAAAGAGATTACCCTCGGGTTTCAGGGGGTTACAGGATAAAGGAAAAGCAAATGTTTACTCTGAAGACATAGAAAGAGGAATACTGTAGTTAGGGTTTGGAATATACTCTCTCCTAGATACTTCCGGCACTGATTTAAATTCATCTGTTTTAAAGGGATGACCCCTAGATCAGTGGCTTCATTCCCAGAGGAGGCTTTAGGTCATAATGAGAAGTCAAGGCCTTTAAGGAAGGCTGATCCTATAATGAGTGATGATAGGAATTTTGATTTGAAAGCATCAACTATACTCTCCAGTGCCAAACGTTCTATTAGCCACTTAAATGTGAGGGTAAAAAATTTAAATTTGTGTATTGTCTTTCTTAGCCACTTCTGCAGGTATGTGTGAGCCTGTGTGTGTGTGTGTGTGTGTGTGTGTGTGTGTGTGTGTGCCTATGTGTGCATGTGTATGCTCATATGTGTGCTATGTGTATGCTCATGTGTGTGCATATGTGTGCATGCCAGTGTGCATGTGCATATGGAGGCCTTAGATGGGTGTTTCTTTTCCTCTGTTGCTTCCACTGTTGTTGTGTTTTAACCCAAGGACTCTCACTGATGATAAAGCTCATTTATTAGGCTGCCCAGTGGGCTCAAGGCATCCTCCTGTCTCCATGCTCCCTTATCTGCTTTCCCTTCCCTCTTCTCCCAGCAGATCCCCTCCCCACTCTACTTTCAGGTCTTCAGTTTTTCCTTTTGTGGCCCACTGCAATTAACTAAGGTTTCCTGCATGAGCATGAGTGGTCTGTTATTTCCTTGGGCAAGGGCAACTTACAGTGACTATACTACTGGCTCTACCCTTCCCCCAGTAACTATTAACTGCCTATAGCTCCTCTTGGAGGGGTGGGTCTGTGTGAGCCCCTTCTCATTTTGTGATGGAATGTTGATGTGCCCCTGTTCTATAGGGCTTGTACAGGTGCCTGTGCTGCTGAGGGTTGGTGGGTTCAAGGACATGCCATGTACAGAACATAGAGTTTCATAGCACTTCTCTTTATCCTCCAGCTTTTGCAGAAGTATTTCCTGTAAGACATGCTCTATAGCCTTCATCATCACTTTTCCTCTTCTTGACTCCTAAAACCCAGATATCATGGGTGGAACTCCATTTTGAACCAGTCTACACTCCAGAGTTGGCAGTGCACAAACATGTAAGGATGGGTACCTGGATAATTCATGGGTCAAAATCACTTCCCAATAGATCTGTACGTATAGAGTGAAGGGAGCAAGCAAAAGCACTTTGGTCTAAGTTCTGCCATTTTTACTTCAGACTCTATTTTACCTGAAAGGTGAAATAAAGTTCAGGTTTCCAAGCCCTAGAGGAGCTGAGAACTGTCCAGTGGCTGACCAACCTCTTACTTAAACCATAGAAATAGTTGTTATGCATCTTTAGTTCTCTAGAAACATTACGGCTGCTCCTAACAACAGAAGGAACAAATGAATCTGATTGGCTGGATTGAAAGGCTTGCGTTGTATCTCAGTTGACAGTGATGGAACTCACAAGGAAAGTTCCTAATCTTTAATTTCTGATTGGTGAAAATTGTAACTGTAACTAGGCAACAAATGCTTGTGAATTTTGTGCTTATAAACCCTGCTTCTGCCCCTGCTCAGGGTTGTCAGGAGAAACAAGGTTCTTGAGTCCTTGTCCTGCAGCTCTGATCAATCAGTGACCTGTTTATGTGGTGAATTATTAAAATCTTTGGAACCTGTAAGTATTCTGTCTCTCCTTCCCCATGGTGCATAACAGGTTAGGTGTAATAAGAGATATAGACTAACTTACTAAAGTTTCTTAAAGAACTTTTTAATCCTATCTGCCCTCCCCACCTCGCACCCAATCCTCCTTATCTTCCCCCACCCCCTGCTCCAGGCCACCCATAAAATCAATTCCATTTCTCCCTCCCAGGGAGATCCATGTGCACCCCCTAATTTCTTCCTCTGCCCCTAATCACTTTGGGTCTACAGATTGTAGCTTGATTATCATTCACTTAATAGCTTGTTGTGGAATATTATTTTAACTAGGCAAAGATGTGTTACATTTGCTTATGCTGCAGAATATTGCTTTAACGGTGTAAAGGTGTGATACTTTTGTTTATGCCACATTTGTTTATTTATGTAAAGATGTGTTGCATTTGTTTCACTCTGCCTAAGACACCTGATTGGTCTAATAAAAAGCTAAATGGCCAATAGCTAGGCAGGAGAAAGGATAGGCAGGGCTGGCAGGCAGAGAGAATAAGTAGGAGGAGAAATCTAGGCTCAAGAGGAAGAATGAGAGAAAAGAAGAGAGCAAGCAGAAGGAGAAGGGCACACCTGGGGCCAGAAGCCAGGCATTTGCCAGCCAGCAGTGAAAATAAGATATACAGAAGGAAAGAAAAGTTAAAAGCCTCAAGGCAAAAGGTACATAAAGAGAAACAAGTTCATAGTTAAAAGAGCTAGCCTGAAAAGAGCCTAAGCTTGGCCAAGCATTCAAAACTAATAATAAGTCTTCATGTCATTATTTGGGAGCTGGTTGGTGGCCTAAAAAAAAGCCTCATACAATAGCTAATTGTTGCTGGTTATGTTTTTACTTTTGGGGCTCTTTTGCTCTTTTGAGGGGCCTGTCACCCAGCTCCCAAACAAATCACACATGGAGGCTTATTCTTAATTATAATTGCCTGACCTTAGCTTAGCTTGTTTCTAGCCAGTTTTTCTTAAATCATCTCTCTACCTTTGGCCTCAGGACCGTTATCTTTCTCTATTCCTGTATACCTTTTCTTTCCTATTACTCCATGTCTAGCTGTGTAGCTGGGTGGCTGAGTGGATGGCCCCTGAAGTCCTCCTCCTTCCTCTCTTATTCCTTGATCTGTCTTCTTTCTTCTTCCTCCTCCTAGATTTCTCTTTCTATTTATTCTTTCTGCCTGCCAGACCCACCTATCCTTTACCCTGCCTTGCTATTGACTGTTCAGCTCTTTATTATACCAGGTGTTTTAGACAGACACAGTAACACAGCTTCACAGAGTTAAACAAGTACAACATAAAAGAATACAACACATCTCTGCATCATTAACAGATGGTCCAGAGCATAAACAAATGTAACACATCTTAAAATGATATTCTACTACATTTCCCCCTCTTTGTCTAAATCAAAAGAAAGGTTTTAACTTAAACATAGAAAGACTATATACAGTAACAATTATCAAGTAAGGATTATACTCACAATGTCCAGTTCACTTGTGTCTGGAAAATTTAAAGAAAAGACTCCATAATCTATCCTATCTTAATGAATCCAAAGTTTTATACCTAATTTACTTTCTATCATAACTAAGGAAAACTGCAACTATAACTATCTAGTCTTCAACGCCATTAAAGACCCAAGAAAGATATAATATTATTGACTAAACAGAAAGTGCATTGCAAAAACTTCCAAAACTCTAGAAATTACAGAGACATCTGACTGCCTGAATAGTCACCCAAAGTTCCTTTACAATATTGGGACATCCATCTTCAACCTACAGGCCTAGAGTATCTGACAGAATTTTCAGTGAAGCAGGAAATATGAAGCACTGTCATACCTACATTGCCAAAGTTCATTAGTCTGTTTCCTCTGTATCCTGCAGAATGTCTGGCAGTTTCTTCTGTGAAGCAGGAACCCTGAAGGACCATCCCACCCTGTTTTGGCAAATTTCAGTGGTCACTTTCCTATGGGTCCTACATGTCCAGTTTATACAACATTCTGTTGTATAAAGCAGTCCAGGCAAGAGCAGTTTCTTGCCCAAATGGCCCATAGGGAAAGTAAACTCCTATGGAGTTTCTTCAATGCCCACTATCCTTTTATGAAATAATTGGTGCTACCAGGAACAAGTGTGTCTCATTGTCATGAAAAGGCCTAAGTTAACAAAACATTTTAATGCCATATTCTATAGGTCTTTGAAATGTTTGAAGACCATCTATCTATCTAAAATATATCTCTATATGATCTGGAAAGCATACCTAGCATATCTACAAATTTGATTGTTATAAATGACTAACCACTAACCTATGTTTTTTGATTATCCTAAATAGTTCATAATAATAGCTTTCAAAAACTAGAATTTTACCTTACATTTTTAAATGAACTGCATAGGTACAGTACCTTAAACAAAAGTAGAAACATATATACAGTATAACAAAAATAATTTTAAATTTGTATCAATATACTATATTTTCCTAAATGATAATAAATATCCCTAACCCACCAAATAACCAAAAGCCTTCCATACCTCTGGGAATGTGGGCATCATGTTCTCCAAACTGCTTCCTGCTGTCTGTGGGTGAAGCATCTTTAGAGTCCCAGAGAGAAATTTTAAGATAATGGTTAAGTCCTGGGAAGACCAGCTACAACCTTTGTTGATAGATAACACGTATCAAGGTTCAGGAGGTCTCCCTTGACCAAATCTTATTCATATTAACCTGAAAGGAATCCACAGCCTCTTGTTTCCTGTGGAAACAAAAGCAAAACCACTTCTCCAAAGCAATGCATCTTTTAAGTTCCATTTTACAAATGTATTTTTTGACTTCTGTTTGAAAGCTAAAGCATTCCTAAAATGTCTAGGCTAGTGTATTTCACTAGCCCCTCTTTCAATCCCATGTCTCTCAGCACCTATTGTTGCTTGTCAGCATCAAAACATTAAAAAATCAACACAATACTATACAGGATGCAGACTCCATGTATTTTTCCCATCTCTATGTGGCTTACTTTTTTATATTAGTTTACTTCTCTCTTTAAAGACTTTTTTTATTTTTAAACTATTTATTTATCTCTCTGACTGTCCACACCCCTTTACTTTTCTTTCTTAAGCCTATGCCAGTGTTAAACACACTGGAATCTTTTTAGAGATTTATTTCCATCTGAACCTGCTTTACTGCATATCTCTGTTCTTTTTTGACCACACGAGTAAACTTTAAACTGCTAAGATACACCTGAATCCTCTGCGCAGCTCTCTTAGCTGGATCTTCCTGACTATAGGTTCATGAGAGCAGGACCTAGAGCTGGCAGCCCTGTCAGAGGTTCGTGACTGAGAACTGCATTCAACCTTCCTAGCAGTGATTACTTAGCTTGCCATTTTTATTTAGTGCCACCTGCTGAACAGCAGCATCTTAAAGGACCTGTGTCCTTTTTCTTTCTTTCTTTTTCTTCTTAGCTTTCTCATGTCCTACCTGGAAATACAGCCCACATTGGTATAGTCAGAAGTTTTCCTGTGTCCTGGCCTGCAGGCTGTTGGGACAAATCTCTCCCACTTGCATCCTCCAAGTAAACACATAAAGGCTTATATTAATTTTAACTGCTCAGCCATTCGCTCAGGCTTATTACTGACTAGCTCTTACACTTGATCTTTTTTCTCCTCCCAGATTACTCCTTCTATTTATTCTCTCTGCCTGCCAGCCCTGCCTATTTTTTCTTCTGCCTTGCTATTGGCCATTCAGCTCTTTATTAGACCATCAGGTGTTTTAGACAGGCAAAATAACACAGCTTCACAGAGTTAAACAAATGCAACATAAAAGATGCAACACATCTTTGCATCATTAAACAAATGTTCCAGAGCATAAACAAATATAACACACCTTAAAATAATATTCTACAATGGCTAATATCCAGATAAAAGGAAAAAAGTACTGTATTTATCTTTCTGGATCTGGGTTACCTCACTCCTTATGTTTTTTTCTTTCTGATTCCATCCATTTGCCTGCAAATTTCATGATGTCATTTTTTAAGAGCTGACTAATATTCCATTGTGTAAATATATCATATTTTCTTTATTCATTCTTCTGTTGAAGGACATCTAGGTTGCTTCCAATTTCTGACCATTATGAATAGAACAACTATGAACATGGTTGAGTGTCTCTGTGGTATGATGGAGTGTATGCCCAAGAGTGATATAGCTGGGTCTTGAGGTAGATTGATTCTTATCTTTCTGAGGAACCGCCATATTGATTTTCTTAGTGGTTGTACAATTTTGCACTCCCATCAGCAATGCAGGAGTGTTCCCCTTGCTCCATCCTCACTAGCTTGAGCTGTCCTTGTGTTATTGATCTTAGTCATTCAGACAGGTGTCAAATGGATTATCAGAGTTGTTTTGATTTGCATTTCCCTGATGGCTGAGGATAGTGAACATTTCTTCAAGTGTTTCTCAGCCATTTGAGTTTCCTCTACAGACACTTCTCTGTTTAGATCTGCACCCCATTTTTATTTGGGTTACTTGGCATTTTGATATCAAGTTTCTTGAGTTTATATATATATATATATATATATATATATATATATATATATATATTGGTTTTTTATTATATATATATATATTGGTTTCTCGAGACAGGGTTTCTCTGTGTAGCTTTGCACCTCTCCTGGGACTCACTTCGTAGTCCAGGATGGCCTCGAACTCACAGAGACCCGCCTGGCTCTGCCTCCCGAGTGCTGGGATTAAAGACGTGCGCCACCACCGCCTGGCTGAGTTTTTATATATTTTTGACATTAGCACTCTTTTGGATGTGGAGTTGGTAAAATACTTTTCTATTCGGTAGGCTGCTACTTTGTCTGATTGACAGTGTGCTTTGCCTTACAGAAACTTTTCAGTTTACTGAGGTCCCATTTATTAATTGTTGATATCTTTTTGCCTGTGTTACTGGTGTTTTTTTCAGAAAGTCATCTCCTATGCCAATGATTTCAAGGCTACTCCCCACTTTCTCTTCTATCAGGTTCAGTGTGTTTGGTTTTATGTTGAGGTATTTGATCCATTTAGAGTTGAGTTTTGTGCAGGGTGATAAATAAGGGTCTATTTGCATTCTTCTACATGCAGCCATCCAGTTTGATCAGCACCATTTGTTGAAGATGCTGTCTTTTTTCCAGTGTATATTTTTGACCTTTTTATAAAAAACCAGATGCCCATAGGTGTTTAGAGTTCTATCTCTGTCTTCAATTCAATTGCATTGAGCAACAAGTCTGTTTTTATGTTATGCCAATATCACCCTGTTTCTATTACTATAGCTTTGTAGTGTAACTTGAAATCAGGAATAGTGAGACCTTCAGTAACTCTTTTATTGTTCAGAATTGTTTTAGCTATCCTGGGTGTTCTCTCTCTCTCTCTCTCTCTCTCTCTCTCTCTCTCTCTCTCCCCCGTGTGTGTGTGTATATGTGTGTGTGTGTGTCCTTATAAAGTTGAGAACTGTCCTTTCAAGATCTGTGAGAAATTGTGTTGGAATTTTGGTTGGGATTGCATTGAACCTGTAGATTGCTTTTGGTAGGATGGCTATTTTTACTATGTCAATCATAGAGCATGGGGAATCTTTTCATCCTCTGATAGTGTCTTCTTTTGTCAAAGACTTTTTTTTATCATATAACTCTTTTACTTGCTTAGTTAAAGTTACCACAAAAAAATTGTATTATTTGAGGCTATGGTGAAAGGTGTTGTTTCCCTGATTTCTTTCTCAGCCTGTAATTTGTATATAGAAGTGCTATTGATTTTTGTGAGTTAATTTTGTATACAGCTACTTTGCTGAAAGTGCTTATCAGTTGTAGGAGTTCCCCAGTGGAATTTTTAGGGTCACATGTGTATACTATCATATCATCTGCAAATAAGATACTTTGACTTTTTCCTTTCTAATTTGTATCCCCTTCATCTTCTTCTGTTGCCTTATTATTTGGGGTGGGTAATTTTATGTCAAATTGACAAAAGCTAGGCTTAGATGAAAGAAGGGAACGTAAATGAGAAAATGCTTTCATATGATTCAGCTGTAAGGCATTTTCTTAATTAGTGATAGGTGAGGAGGACCTAGTCCACTGTGGGTAGTGCCATCCATGGGCTAGTGATCTGGGTCCTAAAAGAAAGCAGGCTGGGAGTCAGGAGTCACTAGCCAGACACAGAGGAAGCAAGATGTGCATGGAGAACTGAGAAAAGGTACCAAGCCACGTGGTTATACATAAATAAAAATTATGGGTTAATTTAAGTGTAAGAGCTAGTCAGTAATAAGCATGAGCTAATGGCCAAGGAGTTTTAAGTAATATAAGCCTCTGTGTGTTTACTTGGGTCTGAGTGGCTGTGGCCCATGTGGGACACAGGAAAACATCAGCTACAAATGGTGCCAAAATGTGGGGCAAGAGTTCCCACCTAAAACCTGAGAAAGCATAAAAAAAAAGATTCTAAAATGGAGCTAAAAACAGCTTCCTAGTCATGTCTCTCAGGCAAGCTGTGAGCTATAGTATGACAGTGGCATGTGGTTCACAGTGTCAGGTTCACAGTGGCATGTGGGCTTGAGTGCAGCATGGCAGATTTCTGCCACGGTACACAGTGACATCTCCAAGCCACACAGTGCACTGTGTGTCAGATTTAGCTTTTGCTAATACAAAAAAAAAAAGTTTCTGGGCTACACGCTGCTGGATGGAGGCATAGATCCACTGCCTCCCAGAGTCTGGTAAGCATGGTTCCCCCAAAGCTGGCAGTAAATGTAATTCTGCCATATTGGAAAGCTGATGTGGGCGGAGCCAGCAGCCAAAGCTGCTATTTTAGTCTTAGCAATGCTGCAGTTTAAAGCAATAGATTCACAATAAAACAGATTCAGATGGGAAAAACCCTAAACAGTTTAAAATGTGTGTAAAAATATATGTAGGCTTGGAAGAGAGAGGAAAAGGAATATAAACAGTTATATAAAATATAGGAAGTTTAAAAAATAGTCCTTAAAGAAAAAAAGAAAAGTAATATAAAAATGAGCCACATAAAGATGGATATCACACAAAGAGTCTGGATTATGTTATCTTTAGGATTTTTAACTGCAGAGAGACGTTTGATTGTAAAAGCTACTGAGTTAAATTAATGTGTATATTTTAAAAATATCTTGACTTCAAAATCTGTGTCTAAGGATATGTTGCTTTGAAAAAGAGGTTCTGCTTTTGTTTCCACAGAAGATGAGAACCTATGGATTGCTTCCAAGCTAATATGGTTTGATCAAGGAAGACCCCTTGAGAGGACAAGATGATTAAACATCCAAAATCAACTTCAAGGCAACTGGCTCAGAGAATACAACATCACAAACTATTCCAGTCAGGACTTGACCATAATTCTTAATTTGATCAGGATCCCCATAAGAATACAGCGCCCTCTATCAGCAGGAAGTAGCCTAAAAACTATGCCCATATTCCCCAAAATGGATTATGGATGTTTGTCTTTGTTTAGGTTGTTGGTTACAAATTGTTATTGGTCATAGTCAATATTTTTCTAAAAGAAAGGGGGATATGATATGGTAATATAGGATATAGATATGATAGGATAAAAGCATAGATTTTTGAACTTACTTTTAAAAAAGAAAAACTTTTTAAAATGTTTTACATTGCTATGGATTTTAGTTTATTGATACAAATTTAAAGTTAATTTTGTTATACTGTATGTATATTTCTACTCTTGTTTAAGGTATTATGTTTGTGCAGCTCATTTAAATTGTAATGGATAATTAAGAAATACAGATTAATAGTCTTCTATGATAGTCAAACTTACAGTCATGTAAGTTTTCTAGGTATACATAGAAATAATTCAATTAGGTAGATAATCTTCAAACACTTCAAAGACCTACAGAAAATGGCATTTAAAATGTTTTAAAAACCTAGACTTTCCTGGACAATGAGACATGTCTGCTCCTGACAGCACCAATCTACTTCAGAGAGAAAGATGGGCATCCAAGACACTCCATATGGAGTTTATCTTCTTCTTGACAAAAATAGTCATTTGGTCAAGAAACTGTTCTTGCCTGGACTGCTTGACAAAATGTTGTATCAACTGAACATGCAGGACCCGTAGGAAGGTGACCACTGAACTTTGCAAGGCAAAATGGTTCTTCAGGTTCCTGCTTCACAGAAGAAACTGCCAGACATTCTACAGGACACAGAGAAAAGTGTCTGAGAGACTCTAAACCCATGGGCTTGAATACCCCAACGTTGCAGAGAAACTTTGGATAACTGTCCAGGCAGGCAGCTGTCTCTGTCATTCTAGATTTTTAGAAGTTGCTTACAATGTTCTTCCTGTTTACTTAGATAATATTGTATCCTTATGAGGTCTTTGATGTAGTTGAAGACTAGATAGTTACAATTATGGTTTTCCTTGGTTATGTTAAAAGAAAAGGTAGACATAAAACTTTAGACTCACAAATATAGGATAGATGATAAAATAATTTCTTTAATTTTGCCAAATACAAATAAGTTAGGTATTATAACTGTAATTCTTGCTTGATAACTGTTTTGTTATATGTACTTTTACTATGTTGAAGTTAAAACTTTCCCTTTAAATAGAAAGAAAAGGGGAAATGATGCATGATGTTGCTCTGTATGCTGTGAATGTATTGCTCTGATTGGTTGATAAATAAAATGCTGATTGGCCAGTAGCCAGGCAGGAAGTATAGGCAGGATAAGCAGACAAGGAAAAATCTGGGAAGAGGAAGGCTGAGTCAGGAGTTGCCAGTCAGACACAGAGGAAGCAAGATGTGAATGCAGAACTGAGAAAAGGTACCAAGCCACGTGGCTAAACATAAATAAGAATTATGGATTAATTTAAGTGTAAGAGCTAGTCAATAATAAGCTTGAGCTAATAGCCAAGGAGTTTTAATTAAAAGAAAAGAAAAGAAAGCAGGCAGAGCAAGCCAGTAAATAGCACCCTCTGTGGCCTCTGCATAAGCTCCTGCCTCCAGGTTCCATCCCTGCTTGAATTCTTGTCCTGACTTCCTCCAGAGATAGACTCTGATCTGGAAGTGTCAGCCAAATAAACCCTTTCTGCTGTGGGTATCGCTCTGTATAAATAAAATGCTGATTGGCCAGTAGCCTGGCAGGAAGTATAGGAGGGACAAGCAGAGAAGAGAATTCTGGGAACAGGAAGGCTGAGTCAGGAGCCGCTGCCAGCCACTGCCATGAGTACCAACATGTAAGATACTGGTAAGCCACGAGCCATGTGGCAAGGTATAGATTTATAGAAATGGGTTAATTAAAGATGTAAGAACTAGATAGCTAGAAACCTGAGCCATTAGGCCAAACAGTTTAAATAATGTAAGAGTCTGTGTGTTTATTTCATAAGTGGGCTGTGGGACTGCCAGGGCTTGGCGGGAGCTGAAATGAAACTCTCCAGCTACACCTTTCTTCCTCAAGTTGCTTTTGGTCATGGTGTTTCCATCATGGCAATAGTAACCCTGACTAAGAAATTACTCTCGCTAAGACTTCAAGTACTATATTGAATAAATATAGAGACAGTGGGCAACCTTGTCTTTTTTTTTTTATTTTAGTGGAATTGCTTTGAGTTTCTCTCCATTTAAGCTGATACTGGCTATGGGCTTGCTATAAGCTGCCTTTATTATGTTTAGGTATGTCCCTTGCATCCCTAATTTTTCCAAGACTTTTATCAAAAAAGGATGTTGGATTTTGTCAAAGGCCTTTTCTGTACTTAATAAGATGATCATGTGTTTTTTTTTCTTTCAGTTTTTTTTTTTATATAGGGGATTACATTTATTGATATTCATATACTGAACCATCCCTGCATCTCTGGGATGAAGCCTACTTGATCACCATGAATGACCTCTTTTCTGTGTTCTTGGATTTGGTTTCCCAGTATTTTACTGAGTATTTTTGCATCTATGTTAATGCAGGATATGGGCCTGTAATTTTCTTTCTTTGTTGGGTCTGTGGGTAACTGTGGCATCAGAGAATGAATTGGGAAATGTTACTTCTCTTTCTAGTTTGTGAAATAATTTGAGGAGTACTGGCATTTATACTTCTTTGAAAGTCTTGTAGAATTCTACTCTGAAACCATCTGGTCCTCTGCTTTTTTGTTAAAAATGACTTTATATTTCACTAAAGGTTATAGGTCTATTTAAATTGCTCATCTGATCTTGATTTCACTTTGGTAAGTGGTATCTATGGAGAAAATTACTTATTTCTTTTAGATTTCTTTTAGATTTTTGGTGAAGCATAGGTTTTTAAAATATGTCCTTATGATTATCAGATTTCTTCAGGGTCTGTTGTTATGTCTACCTTTCCACTTCTGATTTTGTTAATTTGGATATTCTTTCTCTGATTTTTATAAGAGTTTATTAATCTTTTTTTTTTTTTTTTTTTTTTTTTTTTTTTTAAAGGGACAACATTTATTTCTTTCCCAAATGTTACAGTAATCCAGGTGGAAGAGAATGGTTTTAGCAGTTAGAAAAAAAAGTACAAATCTGGGGTTTGGCCATTAAAAGTTATTTACAACGATGGGAGAAAAAAAAAAGACAACAGAGTTGTTTCACATTACAGAATTCCCTCCCACCCCAAAGCCCAACACTTGCTTATCAAGTCAGAGATGCAGTTGATTCACAAGCTGGAGGTTTGAACTTGAGTAAGACATTTATAAAACCCAGACGGGGCAATGCCCTCCCCAGCCCAGGTGCCACTAGGCACAGCACAAGAGACTGAAAACTCAACGGGAAAGGCTGGACACTCAGGGTGTGGGAGTAGAAGCCCCCACTTCTGGCTCAGGGGTTTTGGAAGTAGAATAAACAAAACGTACTTGGAAAAGAAAGCCCGCAATTGCCTTCTGCAGGGGTGGGGCCTGGGTAAGAGG
Source organism: Peromyscus californicus insignis (assembly GCF_007827085.1). Lineage (NCBI taxonomy): Eukaryota > Metazoa > Chordata > Mammalia > Rodentia > Cricetidae > Peromyscus > Peromyscus californicus. Next base: position 76,872,441 of record NW_026294480.1, on the reverse strand, counting down.
TAGGGACAGGAGCATTTCACATCACTAACCTAACTTGGGAAACCGTAAGGGACCATCTTCAACTGGCCTTAACAGTAGACCAGATGGCTGATGGGAGAATCCACAGGAGGGAGAGAGGGAACGTGGCTGGGAGGGGGCAACAAGCCCCTTCCCTTCTGGGCACAGGAAGGCAGCCAGGCACCAGGTCCAGGCAGTGACCTCACAAGGACAGCACAGTTTTTGCAGCTTAGAGATCACCTACCTGCCCCCACCCAGCTACTCATTCTGCTCAGCGCTGGCTGATGCAGGGCCACTCTCGGGCCCCGAGGGAGTGGATGGCTCTGCAGCCTGGGGCCCTGCCTCTTCTTCCGTGTCTCCTCCCTTGGAGGCAGCACTAGCCTCTGCCCCCTTGGCCTGGGGCTCTTGGCTCTCGGGGGTGGCAGCAGCCTTCCCTTCTTGGGCAGTGCCCTCGTCGCTGCAAGCGCTGATCTCCCCCTGCTCCTGCTCTTCCTCTGTTGGTGAGGAGGCCGAGGAATCACCCCCACCCTCCTTCCGATTTCTCTTGAAGGACAGGCCACTCAATTTGAAAGGCTTCTTGAAAGAGAATTTCTTCTTCTTCTTGGGGGTCTCCTTGGGGGCGACCTCCCCCTTGGCCTCAGCTTCCTGGCTAGGGGGCGCTGGCTCGATGGCATCGTCAGTAGCCCCAGCTGCCTCATCTGTTCCGTTCACGGGTGGTGACTCCCCTTCACCCTTGGGGGTTAAGTCTCCATTGGTTTTCACGTGGCCATTCTCCTGTCCGTTGGCCTTCGCGGGGGAAGCGCCCGCTGCTTCCTCGGCGGTCACGTCGCCCCGGGGAGCCTTGGAGCTCTGGCTGCCCATGATGGGGGTCTGCTGGGGGCGCCCGGAGCCGCCCCGCGCTGGCGCCGCAGGGGATAGTTCGGCTGGGACGGCCCGGCGGGCGGAGGGGTGGGGCTGCGTCCGAGGGGGAGGGGTACGGGGGCCAAGCGCGCTGCACCCCCACTCCGCAGCCGACCTGCTCGCTGCGCCCACCGCCGCCGCGCTCCGCGCCAGAATCGAGTTTATTAATCTTACTTGATTTTCTCAAAGAACAAATTCTTTGTTTCATTGATTCTTTTTATTGTTTTCTTTGTTCTTATTTTATTGAGTTCAGCCCTCAGTTGGATTATTTCTTGCTGTATACTCTTCTTGGGTGTGATTACTTCTTTTTGTAAGATGTGCTGTTAAGTTGATGGTATGAGATTTCTCCAGTATTTTTTTTTTAATGTAGCCATTTAGTGCTATAAACTTGCCTCTAAGAACCACTCTCATTGTGTCACATATGTTTTGGGTATGATATGTATTAATTTTCATTAAATTCTAGGAAGTCTTTCATTTCTTTATTTCTGTTTTGGCCCATTTTTCATCAGGAGGCAAGGGGGAAGGGAGATGGAATTGAAGAAGGGAGTGAGGGAAGAGACAGTTAAAACTGAAGTGCATGTGAGGGGTGGAATGGAAACCTAAGTGCAGGAGAAACTTACTACAATATATGAATGCAATCTTAATGAAGTCTCCAAATAATGAGGGATACAGAACCTTTAGTAGCCATCTCTTGTCACCAAACAAAGCTTTCAATGCTAGGACCGGATTTCATTTAATTGAGTTGTTGGCCAAAAATGTCCCATGGAAATCTCCAAACAACCCTGGTTGTTGCCAAGACAATAAGTTACTCTCCACAAACTATCAGTAAGGCCCTATTACTAAAGACAACATCCACACAACTCATTGAACATGGAGAGATTGAGCTGGTGCCTACATAGAACCTTCACTCCCATGTTCTAGTGTCTATAATATGGAAAGGTACTACCAAGCAAAACTACCAAAAGAGAAAAGTAAATACCAACCCATCCACAAAACCTTTGATCTATAGTCTGTCTTGCCTGCAAAATATGCTAAGGCAATGGTGGTACAAACTTTGTGGGAGCAACCAACCCATGTCTGATTTAAGTTAAGGCCTACTCCATGAGATAGAACCCATATCTAGCACTGCTTGAGTGACCTAAAACTAGAGTCTAGATATCCCAGAGACCTAGGGTAAAACCAAATACTACTGGTCTAAAAAAAAGTGAAAATAAAATGACTTCTGATGACATTTGCTATACTCATAGATCAGTATGTTATTTAGTCATCATCAGTGATGCTTTCTCCTGCAGCAAATGGGAACAAATACATAGACCCACAGATGGAGAGAGAGAGAGAGAGAGAGAGAGAGAGAGAGAGAGAGAGAGAGAGAGAGAGAGAGAGAGAGAGAGAGAGAGAGACCTTGGAACACTCAACTCTAAATGAGATGTCTCCATTAAATGCCTCCCCTTGGAACTCAGGGATTCCATGGAAAAGGAGGCAGAAGTAGTTAGGAAATCTGGGGAGACAGAGTACACCATGAGAACAAGATCCTCTAAAACAACTGAGCAGCAAAGCTTATATGAACTCACAGAAACTGAAGTAGCAATTACAGAGCCTATTTGGTTCTGCACCAGGTCCTCTGCATATATACTATAGCTTTCAGTTTAGAACTTTTATGGATGCCTCAATGTGAACACAAGTGTGTCTCTGATTCTTGTGCTTTCTCTTGGGGCTGTTTTATTTTTTTCTGTTGGCTTGCTTGTCCAAATTCAGTATGATGGTTATTGTTTTATCTTATTATACTTTATTTTATTATGTTTTGTTGTTATCTCATAGAAGCCTGTTCTTTTCTAATGAGAGACAGAAAGGAAGTGGATCTGGATGGGAGAGATGATGGGAGGAACTGGGAGGAGTAGAGAGGGAAAACTGTATTCAGATTATATTGTGTGAGAAAATAACCTATGTTTAATAACAGGGGCAAACTTTTTAATAGTTACATCAACAATTAACTATTGGTTAATCTTAATTAATTCAGGATTCTTTCCTCAGTATGTGGGGCACATAGAGAAAGCCTACGTGTGATGACTATGAAGAGGAATGGGGGAAATAAGTCTGTGGATATGATTTGAGTCATTGAACCTAATCATGCATAGAATCATACTACCTTTTGAAATTTTCAGTTAAGCCATCATATTTTCCCTTTAGCTTAAGTACTTAGAATTTAGTTTTTGTCATTTGCAATGATAGCAAAGTCAGGATAAATATGGAAATTGTGAAGTATGTTTCTGTTATGTGTATGAAACTATTTTGACCAATTACATGCTATAAAGTTAGAATTAGTCTACCTTGATATCTCCATGCTTTCCAGATAAACAGTTCTGAACTGGCTTCTGGGTAATATTAACAGCTTACATGACTCATTTCTATTGGCCTGTTGGTGTTTTTAATAATTTAAAAATGCTACATGGTTCTCTCACACACTTACAAGACTTAAAACATTTCCTTGGAAACTGATAATTTAGGAAGATTCACTTGTCTTCAAGGTACAAGAGAGCCTGAAGGGATTTGAAGGATGGATCTGCTAACAACAGATACGAGGAGGAAATGACATGGCAAACAGAGCTTTAGTTACAGTGCATTAACAGGAAGTGCAAATATCAAGGAAAACAATCTAATCCTTACTGTAACACATGGACTGTAACACATGGTATTAGATGATTTTAGTTCAATAACTAAATAAATATATATTGTCTCATTTGACAATAAGTCTTTGGAGGGACTAGTGGCACCATTTCACAGAAGTGAAGACAAATACATAGTGGTTGTGGATCTTGCCCCAAATCTCATGAGGTCAGAGTACAGGTCAGAATACAGATTTACTGATTATTGGTTTTGTCTGCAGAGAGACTATTCCATAAACAAAGGGTCATGAACTGTTTTTTTTCCCAGTAATTTCATTCAATTTCGTTTGCAAGTTCTATTTCATTCTTAGTATTTCATTATTCTCTTCTTACACATGATCTCTCCTGAGCAGTGATATAAACTGAAAGATAAAATTTTATCCTTAGGTGAATCATCTTTATAATGCAATGTTACAAATCCAGAAATGGGGGGAGTTTCCAAAACAGTGACAGACTACCTTGAGTTCCTTAGAATGGATTTATGCTAATTTTAAGACTCTTTTTCTCTGTTCAGTGCCTTCAATATAGTGAGATCATTTCTCATTCATCGTGGTATCAATAGTTCTGATGATATTAATAATTTATTATTTCAAGAAGCCATGCAAAGAGAAAGGAAATTGCTTTCAGACAGTGTCTTATTCAAGCAAACGGAAATAGTTTCTGGACCACAGAAAACAAATAAACATGCCCCTAACTAGACGTGGTTAGTGTTTGCCTGTTGTCTGGCACTACAAGATGTGCTTTGAAACAACGAAGCAGTGTGTGTCTGCAGACTTTGAGTGCTAGCAGAGCTGTCTGAACTGTACAAGCAGGGGATGCTGACTATGTCCAGCAGCACTCACTGCACTTAGATAAACTCCTAAATGAGGGGTGTGAAACCATGTGCTACCTTTCCATACAGCAGAATAAATACCAAATTCTTAATGGTCAGTCAGCTTTCACAACTTCCAAAGAAGCATATTTTTTCTAGTTAAAATATGAGTAAGATGTATTGTAGTTATGATGAACAACAACCTTCATAATCCTGATATTTTCCACTCTGGTCACAGTATAAGGCTCTGGAGTATTTTCTGTTTTTGCTATGACCATTGGTGTGCTTTCACCTCTGCTTGTGAACTGCAAAATGCGTTGTTTGAAATTCTGTGGGATCTGTTGAATTCCTTAGGACTGTGGTCAAACAACAGCTACATGGTTATCCCTTTCCAGAATGTTATCCTTGGGCATGGAAAGGAGTGTCTTTTTAATAAAGGAAAGTTGGCAGAGGGACTTCTTACAGGAAGTTTTGGTTTGGCACAAACTTTGAGGTACCAGGGATACAAACATCTCATCTTCAGATACTAACCTGGCAAAGATGCCAGGGGAGACATTTCCCTCATGATACACAGCCATCTGCAGCACCACAGTGGACCTTGGATCTTTGGATTGATCATTGATAAAATGGTAGACATCCAAAGCAAAACACTCTGACCTGGCAGACACACTCCTGGAACAGAGTGTGTGATTTCTTCCATTCCTATGGAGATCCTTAGTTGGCTGAAAGTCCACTCCAGGGACAAAGTGTTTCCAGAGCTTTGGCAGGAAAAGAAATGCCCTCTTTTCAACTTTCTCAAGTTCGGGAAAGCAGAATGCTGACAAGGAAATGTGAGAAATGTCCACAGCTTTTCTATGGCAAAAATAACTGTATAGATCTTAATAGTCATACAGTAATTATGTTAAAAATGGATGCTTACAAGATCATTGTAAAAACATGCCATTTTTCCTAAGGTATAGAATATGGGATAGTATATGAAACATGTAACTATGCATGAATATGAGAGAGATACATGTATAAGACCTAGGATACAGTAGAATGCAGATGCCCATGATATATGTATTGAGTGTTTATATACAAAGGGTATGCTGAACAGCAACACCCATGAAATATAACATATACATGCATGTTATTTTCTTTTCCACTTTGCTGTCTATTTTAGTTAGGGGATATTAATCCTGCCCCCAAGTAATAATATGTAGAGGCAGCCCTGTGATTTTTTAGAGCACAGATAGTATATAGATATTTCTATAGTTACTCCAAGTTCTGATATGCAATCCTGATTCAGAAATTCAAAAGTTTGGTTTACTATACAATTCAGTATGGTAGACTCTATGTATGTTCCACCCCATCTATGTGGCATACATTCTGTAGCTGTTGTAAAGGTTGTCCCTGAATGGCTCTTTGAGAATTCTCTTAAAATTGCCATTGGCTGACAGGCACCATCTTGCTGGGGTAAGGAAAAAAGGATGCAAAGGCAGCCAAGCCTGTGGCTCTAGGAGGAACCACTTTGCTACACTGCTTGTATTTATCTTTTCCCTACAGATGAGGCCAACAATAGACTCCATCTCAAGTTTTTCTTTGCTCAGATTTCCTCTTTCTGTATGCCCATCTTTGCTAATATTTTTCTAAAAAGCATCTCTTAAAGTTTGCTCCTGAAGGTTCCTGATGGGCTCTGTGTACATAACATACAATCTAAGACAGAAGGATGAACTAAGACAGAAAAATCCTTGTTTTCTTTCAAAGTTGAGATGTATTTATTTCCCTGAACTGAAGGTAGAGCTGTCTACTGGAAAGTCATCAGCCTCCTGAGAAAGTGAGGTGCTTGGTTATTTATTTTATACCTTCCTACCACAATTTTACTTACCATAAGTTAGATGTGAACAAAAAAATAATTTCTTGTATTTTATGAATGCATGACTTTTATTTTTAAAATGGTAACCAATTAAAATTAAGTGAGATTTTTCAGATGTTGAACCATCTTTATATTTTTCTTTGGAAACAAAGTTACTTAATCATAGAGCATTGCATATTTTGAGGCCGTATGTTTTGCACACATTCACATCCCTCCAGGTCTCTTCTCCTCCACTGCTCATATATTTGTATAGTTTTAGTTCTGGGATGCTAACAGCTGTCTCCTTCCCCACCTTTGTCCCTTAAAATATTTTGGACAAAATAAACTTCATACCATTCCTGTTTTCATGCTTGACTGCATCCCCTTTCTTTTTGCCTGTCATGGCAGTACTTTCCCCACCAGCATCTACAGTGTTTCTTTGTGCAGCAAACTGAGTCAACTGGAGAACATTCCATTGGACCTTCCGAGGTTCTACTGAAACTCGACTGTGGGAGTCCTTTAGGTGGCAGCCCAATCATGGAGCATGCAACAGTGGCTTTCCAGGTTGCCACTTGTACCTCATGTCTTGACCCAGGAAGTCCAACCCCGTTCCTGTAGGATCTCCTTTTCTAGAAGCAAGCTCATAGAACATCTTCCCGAAAGATGACTCAAGCCTGCCTATTCTAGTGTGGGACACAGGAAACTCCCATGCCGTTTGTCTTCTCAGTTGTTGGTTCTTCCCAGTTTCTGACTTAGCCCCTCACTGTTGTTGGAGGGTATTATAGAAGAAAACACTATGTAGTGTCCTCCCTGAAAAAGAAAATATCTAAGCACACATATCAGGTTCTTCTAAATGCTTTCTCATTACTGCTCCTCTCAAGTTTAACGGAAACTGATGCTTCACATTCCAGAAAGCCTTTGGCCGAATAGTAAGACAGAAGACTTCCCTCCTATAAATATAAAGCTAGAACTAACAAGAAAAGTACAAGTTTATGTGAAAAAAAACCAATAATCAAGTAACTCCTGGAAAAGTTATTTTAATGGCAAATGAGCATAAGAAAATGTAGACCAACTTGCTAGTAATCAAATTGAAATTAAGAGAAATTATCATCCTCCACTGGAATTTAAGGAGAAGTCCACATAAAAGTAGACAATATCATTCAACTGACAAGTAGATAATAAAAATGTGGTACACATACATTATGGACTACCATTCAGCTGTAAATAAACATGAAATTTTGAAATTTACATGTAAATGGGAGTAACTAAAAAAGATCATGTTGAGTGAAGTAACCAGAAACAGAGAGACAAATGCCTTGAGTTCTCTCTCATCTGTTTTCTAGTTCCAAATCTTCAGATGTGAGTATATAGTGTAGAGTAACTGCAGAAACCAGAAAAGTACAAAGGTACCATGGGATGGAAAGTAATAGAGAGGGCAACAGCAGGTTACAGTGATGTGAAGGGGAAACTGGTGGCTTTACAGAAGAAGAAAGGGTGGGGGTAAAATAACGGTAAGGATGCTTGAAAAAGTCATAAGGAATCACATTATTATCTGTCTACCTAAAATTACATAGAAGTGTTTGTATATATGTGCATATATTGTTTAAATGAAATTTTTCCATCTTAGCTAACAATGCTTCTTCCCCCAAGAACCATAGACTATCTAACAAAAACTCCAGGCACAAGAAGCCCCTTTTTGAGTTGTTGGTCAGGGTTGTCCAAGACACTTCCAACACATAGTCTATTGCTGTTGTCCTTGGTTGTCTTCCAGAGGTTGAAGGAAGTTTCCATTGCCAAAGACACCATGTACTTTGGACACAGGACCAGGAAGATCTGAGCTGATTCTGACCTGAAAGACTCCGTGCTGAGGGCTGGATTTCATGGTGCCAAAAGGCACCATACACACTTCCAAGGGAGAGAAACAATCAATAGCCCTACCCAGTTATGATGCCTATGAACTTAAATAATGACTAGCATGGCATTATACCCCTAAGCGTGCAATAGTGGCATGCATAATTTGGTAGAAACCAACAGCACTATAATTGAATTTAAGGGCCTCTCAACAAGAGGAAAATTGTGCCTAGTATCGGGAACCCAGCTAACTACCAGAGGTTAGTAAAGTTACAGTTCTTGTAGGAGAACTCACAACTACTACTTACTAAATCAGCATAATTCCTAACTACATTCTAAATATTTATCTCTATGCCCACAGATAAATATAGTCTTACCCACCCATCAAAGAAATGTCTCCTTGCAACAGAGATCATTACAGAAAACCACAACCCATCAAAGTACAGAGAACAAGTGACTGTACAGTGCCCAGCCCTAAATGATATACCTACTACACAACTCCTGCACCTAATGATCAGGGATCACAGTGGAAGAGGGGGTGGAAAGATTGTGAGAGCCAGAGGGTCAGGAAGTTTGCTGTGAGACTATGTCTCTTAGAAAGGACAGAAGTGCTACACTCACAAAGTCTCAACAGCATAGCTGTCTAAATAAGACCTGAACAAGAACCACATGATAGATATGCCAACATGGAAGGAAAACATCTCATGGAGCCCTAACAAAGAACCACAGGCAACTAAGGAATGTTGAAAGTGGAGACATAGTCTTCCTTAGGGAAGAGCTCCCAAATTGCTTACCCAATACTAAATGGTCAGCCCTAAAATTATATACATAAGACAACATTCTAAAAACTGAACAAGTTATATTTATATATTTAGAAATATATATTATATACATATATATTCAACAATAATAAAAGAAATGGAGTTCATGAACTATAGAAAGAACAAAGGTAGTGCATGGGAACAATTAGAAGGAGAAAGGAAAAGGGATAAAATAACATATATTTTAATTTAAAAATAAAATTATATTTAAATCAAACACAGACAATTTAATTGCAAGGTATAAAACAGAAGAAGAAAATGTATATATTGCTAGTGGAGGAACAAACTGCTAGAAGCACTTGAACAACACTGATAAAATCAGAAAATGTGTATAGCACATTACGATTCTGTTATATCCTCCAGTCCTCAAGATATTCTTATTCCAATGACCAAGTGAAATTTCACAATGATGTTCATTACAGAGCTATTTTAAAATAAGGGAAATATTAAATATATATAATGAATGACTAAATGAAATAGTAATTTATTCAGTTAATGGGATGTGGTGTAGCTATGGAAATAAATAAACTAGATTGACATGGATAGACCTCAAAAATACACTGCTAGGTAGGAAGGACCAAACAGAAGCTCAAGTGGAGTACATGATGCCATGTGTCTAAATTTTTGAAGTGTAAGATACTTTATAGGTTCATGGAGACAAACACATGGAAAAAAGTACAGACTACTTCATGAAATTACTACCTGCAAATCTGAGAGAGTCATGACTCCTGCCAACAGGGTGGGAGGATGAGAAAAGCTGGGGGCTGACAGTGGTAGATGTACTCATAATACTGCCTTAAAACACCAGAGCAAAAAGCTTCTGAAATAAATAAATTGTAACACTAGCTAACTTGGGGCAGTGAACCTGCGTCTATTGTAGTTACTGAATGAATATTTAAGGAAGCTACTAGCAAGAGTAATTCAGATGAATAATGTTTCAGCTGATTATCAGGAGGCCTGTTTCTGGTTTCAATAAAGGGCAGATGAGTGCTCTAGGACAGTCCGTTAGCATTTTTCAGTCTCAGCCTCTTTATTTGTAAATGGAAGGTAATAACATTTTGTCTGGACTGCTTAAGTGTTTGGAAGATGACCAAATAAAATAACATTTAAAAAGCCACCTTGAAAACCATTAAGAGTTAATTAATTTAGTTTTATTTATTTTATTTTATTTTACTTAGTTCTGATGACAGAACCAAAATGCTCTATCACTGAGCCATCTCTCAACCCCAAGAGCTGAATAATTTTAAAGAATTATTACTGCTTTTATGCTAATGTCTAAAAAGAACACTCACAAAATAATAATGCTAACAGGGTACTCACACCAACTTCTATGTGCTTGCTGTGGATTTTTATATTGCTATCTTTGTCTTTCTGAATTGTGTACACCATCCAATCCTGTTCAGATGGTTTAACAATGAGAGGAAGAAAATGGAATTCTGTCATTTCTTCCAAGTCTACGCGAATACAATCTAATAATTTGAGGGAGTGGAGTGCAAAGGTCTCTCTAACTAGTGGGAGAAAAACATAGCATGTATAGATGTTATTTTAGAGAAAAGCAGTTTGGCAGGGAAGAGCACTGGCAAAAAGTACAGCAAATGCGTCTATCAGAGCTCTAGATTGTTATTTTTAATAATGGCCTTGAAGAAGAATGCAAAGGGAAGGGAAAATAACAGGAGCTTTTAGTGTGTGTACTCCTCTTAATGAATGAACTCTCCTTGAAAACATTTGTTAGATAGAAGCAATTAAGGCTAAGGTTCTGTCCTCCCTCCACTAATTAATTATAGCAAATGAGCCTGTAATGTGCATCATAACAACATAATAAGCTGGGCCAAACTACTTTCGATTCTTCCATGCTAGTATTTTATCACTGCTAAGTTATTTAAATTAGGTGAGTAAATCTGAACATAAATAGCTTTTGAATTACCTGTGTCCTTCAAAGTACAGTCTATTCCTTGAGTAAATGTGCTGTTCACATGCGGGTGGGAGCAGAGAATGGCAGTGGAGCAGTGAGGACAGAGCTATCATTTTAATGACCTTCCCTTTACAACGTGTAACTGACCAGCTGGACTCCATTCCATCAGCTCCCATGCATTTTTTCAGTTTGGGACCTGACTAGTGGAGACAACACAGCCATAGTTGCTGGTACTTTGACATCATTGGTATGTTATCAATTATTGTCTCAAATGTCTAACTGAACCTGGATCAAAGTGTATCTAATACAGGGTCTTTAGTAATGTCCATGTTGTTAATGAAACTTTAAAGGTAATTGGTGACTCATTGAGTCAATGAACAGATCTTGTGCATCTGGAGGTGAGTTAAAATGTGGTTTACTCTCAATGAGAGAACCAACAGCCATGCCAGCTGTGAATGACCTCAGGCACAATCATCTCAAAAGCCCTGGTTTCTTTAAAAATCAAAGGTCAACATGTCTTTTGGATACAGCATTTGCTACTACCTCAGAATTAATTGGCTAATTTCTGCTGGAGTCAAGCAGATCCTCATTACCCACTTCATGGAGCACAAATTGTTTATTGCCTACAATGCCTACACAGGTATAATTCAGTTTGAGACTAGGAGGGAGAGGGTGACCTAAGAGAACAAGTCAGGGCCTTAAGGAAGTCTCTCAGGTGACCTGTCAACCTCATCTTCCTTCTCTCCTCCCTTTCTTTCTTCCTTCCTTCCTTCCTTTCTTTCTTTCTTTCTTTCTTTCTTTCTTTCTTTCTTTGTGTGTGTGTTTCTTTCAGGTGCATGTGTATGTACATGTGTATGTGGAGGCCAGAGGTCAGCAGTCAATATTTTTCTCAGTTGCTCTCCACCTTGTTTTTGAGACAAGAACCCTCACTGGACTTGAACCTCACTTGCTGGGTAGACTGAACAGTCAATGAGCTTCAGTGATCGACCCCTGCCCCGACTCCAGTGCTGGGATTACAGACATGCAGTCATAATCAGCTTTTTTATGTGAGTGTTAGGAATTTGAACTCCCATACTTGGGGGACAAGCACTGGCTGAGTCCTCTTCCCAGCACATTTCTACTGAATTTTTCTGGAACAAATAACAAGGTTTTTTTTCTAATATAGAATAGAGAAGCATGGAAAAACTTTCATGAATGACTTTCGGAATGTGAGATATTTAGAACAATATGGGAATACTACAGTTTGGCAGACCAGAACAAATAGACAAAGGAGAAATAATTTATCAACCCTTTCCTTTCTTTCCATCAGGGCACCTGTCATCCCTAGGAGGCAATAGGTGAGAATGGACACACAGAGACTCTGATTTGAGTCTACAATCATTTTTATTGATGCATAAACTATATTTGAACATATTTTGGATGTATATACTTTTTACCCTTAAATGTGTTAGTCTTAGGATAGGAAGTAAATATATATAAATAAATATATATAAATATAATACCTTTCATGAAAATCAAGTTTTGGTATAAAGCGTTTGACAGAATAAAGCAAGCTTGTAAAATAAAGGGCTCTAACTTTTATTCTCCACTTTATTTTCCTCCCATCTTACCTTTTTCTTTTCGGGATTTATTTTTTAAAAAGTTCTTTTTAAGATATAAAAATGACAAAAGTGTAGGTGTACCTTTTCTCAAGCATACACACATTTTCAAAATTTGGAAAACTTTGGAATCACTCAGGATTTTTCTGGTGCCCCAACAATAAAAAATTCAGACATCAATATATGATCAAATAAAGTATCTTTCTTTAATGGGAAGAAACCATCCTTTTTTAAAATTTTTAGTATATTTGTTTGCTTATTTTTTTCTTTGTGTGTGTGTGTGTGTATGTGTGTGTGTGCGTATGTGTGTGTGTGTATGTGTGTGTGTATGTGTGTGTATGTATGTGTGTGTGTATGTGTGTGTGTGTGTATGTACGTGTGTGTATGTATATGTGTGTATATGTGTGTGTGTGTGTGTGTGTGTGTATGTATGTGTGTGTGTATGTGTGTGTGTGTATGTACGTGTGTGTATGTATATGTGTGTGTGTGTGTGTGTGTATGTGTGTGTGTGCGTATGTGTGTGTGTGTATGTGTGTGTATGTATGTGTGTGTGTATGTGTGTGTGTGTGTATGTACGTGTGTGTATGTATATGTGTGTGTGTGTGTGTGTATGTATGTGTGTGTGTATGTGTGTGTGTGTGTATGTACGTGTGTGTATGTATATGTGTGTGTGTGTGTGTGTGTGTGTGTGTGTGTGTGTGTGTGCCACAGCCCACATGTGGAAGTCAGAGAACAACTTGAGGGCAGTAGTTCTCTTTCCCCTCTGTGGGCTTTGAGGATTGAATCAGGTCATCAGGCTTGGTGGCAGTCACCTTTACCCATTAAGCCATCTCACCTGCCCACAGCAACATATTTTATGTACATTTGTCACATACTAGCAGGTCATATACACACTGGTGATTTGTTTAAAAAAATTGAACTATAGCCAGATAATCCCATTTTCTATTGTTGCTGTGACTATTCTAGCTGTTAGATTTTTTTTTCTTGACTCTTACTGCCAAAGTGGTCTTAAGCAGAGCCTCAGATGCAGCAGTCTCTGTTAGGTTAATAAGCTTATCTGACCCACCTACCAGTGGGAGTCTTCTTTGAATGGCCATGATTACTCTCCACAGAAAAGCTTATTATAAGTCATAGAAAAGGCCACTAATGATGGTTCACTGCAGTCTAATCAAATTTATCAGTGCCATGTCAACCGTAAAACAAAATCTCCATTTAGGAAATAGATTCCATTACACCAAGCCCCCAAGTTTGCTTTTCTCTTAATACTAAGGCTGTGTCTTGAAGAATCCATAATTGGTATAAAATAGTTATCTCACATATATATATATATATATATATATATATATATATATATATATATGTGTGTGTGTGTGTGTGTGTGTGTGTGTGTGTGTGTGTGCGTGTAAAATTATTTCAAAAGGACAATGAATAATTTCCTCAAATCTGTTCACATTTACTATGCAGTAACCATTTGATTTCATGAATTTCTCATTGTTTTGTGATAATGTTATTCCCTTTGGTACTGGAAAACAAAACTTAAAAAATTATATGTTAGGATAGCCTAAAAGGAGCAAATTTAATCTATCAATGACATTGAAACATGTACACAGCAAAGTAAAAAGTCACTCAGTGGAAAAAGGAAATTTGTATGCTACTAGAATAACCATGTTAAAACAAACAGCGAAAAAAATTTTTCACAGCCATTAAAGATGTCAAGTGTTCAATTTCAACAGACATTCAACAAAGTGTAAATTAAAACCACAAACAGATACTATTATAGCATGATTAATTTTACACATCAACTTGACTAGGTGAAAGGATGCCAGTTAGTGAAATATTTCTGAACGTGCCTGTGAGAATGTCTCTGGAAAGATTAGCGACAGAGCCAGAGTCGGGAGTACAGAACATCAGCCTTCATCAGTGTGGACATGCGTCAAGCAAGCTGTGGAGAGGGCCTAAGTAGAACAAAGAACAGAAGAAGGTGAATTTGCTTTTTCTTTTTGAACTAGGATGTCTATCTTCTCCTGTTCCTAGGCATCAAAACTCCTGGTTCTCTTGGGACTTCAGTCTCTGACACTCCCTCAAGTAGGCCTTATCCACACCACCACCTTGTAGTTCTTGGGCCTTTGGCCAGAGAAGCTTATTACTGTCATTCCCAAGTCTTCAGTTCATGGATGGCAGATAATGGGACTTCTAAGCCTCCACAATACTTGCTATTGTCTCTGTTTCCCTAAAGACTCTTGTTTAAAAATAAAAATCTATCTGTCTATCTATCTATCTATCTATCTATCTATCTATCTATCTATCTATCTATTTATTTATTTATTCTATGTATATTAATGCTTGCCTGGATGTGTACTACATGCTTGTCTAGTGCCCACAGAAGTCAGAAGAGGGTATCAGATCTTCTGGAACTAGAGTAATGGATGGTTGTGAACCACTGTCCACTATGGGGGTACTGGGATCCAAACCCAGGTCCTCTGATAGAGCAGCTGGTGCTCTTTTTTTTTTTTTTCCAAGCCAAACTGTATCCAGCTTTATTAAAGATACTTTCCATAAACAATCATGGTTTTTCAGGCAGGACATGGGCAGACAGTCATTAACAGTATACAAGAACTTCCAAACTCCCTTCTTGTATAGACTACCAAAATCAGAAAGCTACTATAAAACCCCATGAGTCTTCATTCGATGCTTTGAACAGGGGGGAGAGTTAGAGTGAGGGCTGACAGTTCACATTGAGGATGTTGTTTAACAACTTTTCACAAGCCGACCCTGACTTTCAGGAAATCAAATGAACATGGCAGAATTATCAATCTGAAGATCCACAATCTTTTATAAAAGGAACCGCTGCTCTTTTGAGGAAACAATGATACCACTGCAAAGTCCATACTGCCTGACAGACCAGCAAAACCAATTTTGGGGGTCAGGTTCCAACAGGTCTCTGGTTTGAAGGGAGTTAAGTCTATGTTGATGGTACAGGGAAGGAGGACACAGAAATGAATTTAGTTTCCCACACAAGGCATTTTGTGCCATGGTGGCCCATATGTCAACACCAGGACGTCTCTCCTGAGAGCCAAGAGGAGTCTTTCAAAATTATCATGGAAAGATGTTTTCCAACATCAATCATCACCAATCCAGCTTGGGAGACATTTTGTTAGTGACACATGTTCCTTCCCCTCTCAAAACAATGAAGTGTTCTGTGTGCTAACAACATAGCTTAAAAAAAAAAAGTAAAACAAAATTCTGCATTTTTATAAAACTTGATAAAAATAGTATTTCAAACTGTACAGTCACCAGAAGTACACAGTTATCAAAAATGCACACATTTCACTTGGCATCTCCAGCACCTTCAGCTTTTTGCGCCTGGTCTGTTTTGGCGTCTCCGTTTTCTGCAGAATTATTCACATCCTTCCCGGCATCGGCCTTGCCCTTCCTCCCCTTGGGGACCTTCTCTCCCTTCTTTGCAGGGCCCTTTTTAGGCTTGGGCTCTGGCTTTGGAGGAGCAGGTTTAGCAGATAACCTTGCAGATCTTCTCTGTGGCTCGTCCTCCACCTTGGCTTTATCTCCTTTAGTATTCCCTTCAGCCTTTCTTTTGGGCATGGCGGCGGGGGACGTCGGCGCTGAATGTGGGGATGCAGCGGTGTGCAGGTTTGGTCCATCAGGGGGTCGTTCTCGCCGCTTCTTCACACTGCTCCCCACTGGTGCTCTTAACCACTGACCCATCTTTCCAGCTCTTCCAAAGACTCTTGGTAAATTGTGTGTGTGTGTGTGTGTGTGTGTGTGTGTGTGTGTGTGTGTGTGTGTGTATGGCAATGCCTATGATGGGAAAGGTAAAGAAGAAACAGCAGAATTCTCATATATTTCTGGTAGGCAAGAGATTCCATACAACTTCTTTGAAAATCTGTTTGTCAGTATCCATCCAAAATAAATGCATGTGTACTCTATCACTGGAAAACCCTACTTTTAGATTAGAAATTCATTATTATATATTATATTAACTGAATATATATTATAACTGAGTATATATTAACTGAGATACATGTGCTGCAGTGACTATAGCAATTTGAGTATCCTTAAATGGAAAATTACTCAAATATCCATCAACAGTGGAACAATATGTTCATATAGTAAGTATTCTATAGACAAAATTACAGAAATATGAATGGATATCACAACCACAGAGTCAATTAAAAGAGGCCCAGTACAAAAATATATACATTCATGATCCATTCATATAAAAAATGAAACATGACTCACTAATATCATCTTGCACTATTTATGTTACCCAGTTTGAAGTTAAGTATCAGAGGGTAAGAGTGTGCCTCCTCTACATCTCTCATTGGCTCTGTCCACTATTCCCTTGAGTATTACATATATAGTAAAACTGAGATTTTTTTTAATGAATGCTGATGTTGGAATCAACAACTAAGCAACAAGTCGTTGTTGTTGCATTCAAGGGGGAAAAGGATGCTGAGTAGTTCTCGCAAATCATCCTGTGACTCTGACTACCAAAAAAAGTTTTTTTTTCAATGTTCGCATCTATGTTCCCATTAAAGCCCAGAACATATTTTTATTTAGTCTATGCTTATAAGTAGAAATTTGTTAGGTGTGATGTGATAGAGGGAATGGGTTGGCAAGAAGGGTATTAAAGAAAATGAATGAACTTGTTTAATGCAATTTACACCAAGGCATTTGCCAAAATCTATTATAAACATTTACTTCACACCTAATCAAAGCAAGAAAAGTTGCAAGTGGATATCTCATTAAGGCTCCCACCATGTGTTTAAACTATGCACAAATGGACCACATGAACACTAAGAAGATGTAAACAGAGGGCTCTGCTGACTTGAGTACAATTTACAACAAAGACAACACATGTTTAACGATGTATAGGAGGGCTAATTAAATGTGGAATAAATGACAAATGGTACTCAAGCAGTTTAACCTTATGGGGGTATTCTTAACTAAATTTCTAATCTCTCTCCCCCTCTGTTTCTTCCCCCACAACCTTTTCTGTGACAGAGTTTTGCCTTTTTTCTTTTGCAACAGAAGATAGTACAAAAGTTCTCAATACATAGTTGTTGGATAAAAGAAATGCCAGTGTTTATAACTCACCTCAAACTGTCTCCGTGTGGAGTTTATTGTGTCCCACTTATCCACAATCTCTTTTTCGCTTTCTCTATATCCCTTTGCATATCTCCTTCATGCACCTTACTTTCAGGGTCTCTGAACCACTTGTCCAAATGATTATCACTTACTGCTAAGTAGGCACAGCCTTCTCTACCTATAATTCCACCTAACTAGGGTCCTGGGTTCAATAATTCTGGAAGTAGCACAACTCTGCAAGATATGCACCAGAAGCTCTGATTCTTATCCTTGACCTGGGTGCTCAAGTCACTTGGCAACTTTGAAAAATACCATTGGCCAGAGCCTACATTCTGACTTGCTTTTTCTGGGGTAGATCTCTGGCAGTGTTTTTTCATTATATAAGTCCATTTTAATATATCATAGGCTGAAAAATACTAGATGGGGAAAGAAGTATAAATAATAAAGGAGAAAGAGATACAAATGTAGACACTGGGCATTTGGGGCATAGAGGAAGAGGAATGGAGATGGGGAGAGAACCAGCAGAACAAGACAAGCTGTCCTTGGCTAGGGTTAGAGTGCTAATGGATAGAAGCTGAAACTCAAACATATCTTTTACTCAATCCTAAGAAGTCACTAATAAGTTAGCTTCTTGTGGTTCCATACACTGTGACAAGTGTTGTTTTCATGGGATGAAGAATGAACATGGTATGGACAAAGCACATGTAATTCTTGAGTGTATGGCCAGGTGAGGAGGTCATGGTAAAGGTAAGCTGTTTTCATCAGGGTAATAGCTTCAACACTCTGTATCTAACCATACACACACCTTTCCAAAACAAGCCTCCTGTCTGCTAGACATATCACTTCTGGCCTACATCACCACATATTCTCTTCTTCTACCCACTCTAGTAAAAAGCCAACTTTTATCATATCATTTGATGGGAATGTTTTAGTAGTTGTTATTACTGGCTTGGGCCATAGCTCAGTGAGAGAGTGTCTGATTTAGCATGATGTTTGATGTCCTGAGTTTGATGCCCTAATTAGAGTTTGAAAGCTAATTTTATCATTTAGTAATCATGAGACTTTGACCAACTGATTTTATGAGTTTTAGTTATTTTCAATACAAAAATGAAATTAATAATATATACTTTAAAAGGGTTGTGAGAAATGTTATAAAAATAAAATTTATTACATTTGGAAAAAACACAACAATTATAATACTACTTCTCTGGACAAGACCATCAATGTCCAATTTGGCAGCTACTAGCCATATGTAACTACTACTTACATTTATGTTATTATAAGCATTTAAGTTAAACTTCAGTTTTAAGGCTGGAGGAATAGTTTAACAGTGCTGATTGTTTTTCCAGAAGACCCAGGTTCAACCCCCAGCACTCACATGGAGGCTCATAGCCATCTGTAACTTTGGGCCCATGGGATCTGAAGGCATCTTCTGGCCTCTTAGGGTACTTGCATGTACATGGTACACAGACATACATGCAGGCAAAATACTCAAACACACAAAATAATAAAATAATTTTTAAAAATTCAGTTTCTTTGCTTTATCAAGTGCTTACATGAAAAGCCTGATACACATAGCTAGTGCCTTCTTCACTGAGCTGCTCCAATAACACAGTATTTTCATCAGTGCAAAAATTCCATGCAGAATCCACCAGAATCTGCATAAGGTAAAGATAGGAACTCTATGGGATCCACCAGCTGGGAAATGACAAGTAGGATTGAATAATTTGATCAGAATATCCTATGCATGGCATACATGCTTCCTTTCTTTCCACTTCCATAAAGGAAGGCAGGAGAAGGGGTGCAGTGAAATGGTTCCTGACAACTTGAATTCAGTTTTGGAAGTAGAAGGAGAGAACTGACTCCAAAAAGTTGTCCTCTGAATTCCAAATGCACACCATGATATGTGCAAGCCTTCATTCATACACATACAATATTAACAAAATAAAACAACTTCATAAAAAGGAGTCAGGGGAAAGAGGAAGAGAGGAGGAGAAAGGAAAATGAGGAAGAAAGAGAGAAAGGGAGGAAGAGGAGGAGGAACTGAGAAGTCTCAAAATAATCTAGCTTACTCAGCAATGTTCTTGCAGCTGGGGAGGTTCAATCAGTCTTTGGCACTGTATAAGCAAATAAACCAATCTATGATGGTCAAGAAAAGGTCTGTTTACTATTCACTCATAACTTCAAATTGACACTTGGTCAGCTTTGAATTCATTTCCGTAGCAACATGGCAGGGCCATAAGGCAGCAAGCCTTTTGAGAACATCTATCCCACCACCTTGGACTTTGAAGTTGTTTCTCACCTTAATAGCTAGGCCTAGGCTACCTTACAACAATTGTCATCCATAGCCTATATTGTTCAAGTCACTAGTAAAGTCCTGAATTGTGTAAACAGAAAAATCAAGAACATGTTGGGCCAGAGCTCTTGCAAAGCACCATTTCACAATGTTGTCATCATAGATGACATCACAGATACATTATTCTGGAAATTCACAAAAAAATAATGATGCAATATACTACCAGGCATTATGCAGATCTTTGCTTCTAAATTCAAAAGTTTAAAATTTTATAAGGAATGTGAAAAAATTACAACAAATTTTATTGACATAAATGCTGTTTTAGAATGCTTGAACTGAGCTTTAAAGTGTTAGACATGAGGAAGAAAATGCAGGAATGGGAAACAGGGAAGCCAGACCAGTGTAAACATGCAAACCCACCTTACATAAAGTCCTGTGTGTAGCACAGTATCCCACAGCTGGTTCTGGGGAAGAACAAGTTTCCCTGAGACTCTGAGTACAGGTGGTATGACCACAAGCAAGTTTGAGACTATCTCACAAAACTGTAGCTTGTTTATGTAGATGAATGCAAATTACCTGCTAAATAAACCCAGAGTAGTCAGTTCTTTCTTTTTGCACATGAGGAACGACTAAGCATATTTTCTGGCTTGAGAGTGCTCTTGAGTTATGACTTCTACTCAGTTTATATGTAGGTCCCAGATAACAAGTTTCTTTAAAGCCTCCATGGAGTTCAATCTGTCAGGTTATCCTATGTGTCATCTCAAATGTGAGCCATGGTTTTGCTGTCTTCTTAGCCACCCAAATTTAGAGAAAGTGTTCAGAATTCCCAAAAAAAGCAGACATTCTAACTGATTCTTAGCAAGACAGCCAATTTCACAAGTGTGTGCTGTATTTTCAAATGCATGTTCTGAATCTAAAAATACCCACTTTCAATTTGTCTATAGCTATGCTTGCTGAAGATAGACACTAAGAATACATAGAAAGAAAAACATATGCTCCCTTTCCTCCACTTTTACTCACCAATATCTTATATATCTTGCAAAAGCCACTTCTACCCTTCATATTTTCCATTAACTTTTTCCAGCCCAAAGTAGCCTCTTCTCAGTGTGATTTATAGTTGTCTGACTTTAGTACTTACTTAGTGTCCTATTTTATAGACACTTATTATGATACCTCCAGTTATCATTTAGCTCATTATATGTGTCCTTTTTAAACTCATATTTGCCAATTATAGATAGTGGAAGAATAAATACCATATAGCATTCTCTGAATGCCCACAAATTTGTTACAGAAAAATACAAAAAATCATGAACCAATCTTATGCCATATTTATCCACACAGTTGAAAAGGACATCATAGCATGGCAAGATAGACGATAAAGGGTACTGGTTAAAGACAACAGCACAAACTCCTGGATTTGTTTAATGTGTCATGGACCAGAAACACAGCATCTCCAATACTCCTCAGTAGAGGTGGTGCTTCTTAAGAGTAAAAGCAAAGAAGGATGCTGCCAAGTAAACTATATGTCTCAATTATAAAACACATCTGACTTAAAAAATGTGAAAAAATATCTTCAAATTAACAAAATATGGTAAGTATGAGTTTGAAAATGAAGGAAACCTCTAATGAAATTTAGAAACCCGCCTAATTAACATATATCCATAAATAAGAAGGAGCCATTCTATCAATAGCCTCAGAGTCCAGCTTTGAAAGCTATCTTCAGGATTCAGATCAGACACGACAGGAAGCAAAAGGGCTTAGGATATCTGAGGGTAAACTCTTACATATGTGCTGTTCCAACCATGTCTCTTTATTCTTCTATTTTTCTTCTAATTTTCTTGTCTTGATTGTCTATAATTTCTTAACTCTAATTTTTTGTTCTCATCCTCCTGCTTCTCTCAACTAGCCTAAAAATTCTCCTTTTACAGGAGGCTTGAAGCAATAAAAAATTACAAGAGTTACCTCTCATTGGTCAAAAGCATATGCCTAGGATAAGCAATAAGGAGCCGAGCCATTTACTATGGCAACACAAGGTTTCAAGGTTTCAGGACCAGACAGAGGGGCACAATGCCCAGTGGGACACACTTTGAGATATAACTCTTTATCAGCAGACTTGGCAAGCAAAGAATTGGCATGATTTTCTTAGGGTGCTTTATGTGGATAACTTTGTTTGGACACCTGCAACTCTGACCTTGTGCATAATTGTAAAGTTTTAAACTTATGATCCATTTACAAAGGCCTTTAGTCTAGTTTGAACTTGCTCTGAGGTAAAAATGTGCCCAATGTGTGCAGTTAGTCTTAGACTGAGGAGAAACTGTTATTTTCTTATGTTAGTCTGAGCAAGAGTAACAAAGCAAGCAGGCTTCAGTGTCTACAGTCCACATGGGACAATAGATCCAGTTATGAAGCACATCCTAGCATATAGTCCATACATCCAAATTTACAGCCCAATGAGAAGTCATCTTCCTGACCGCCCACAAATGTATGTGTCCATAAGACTGAGTTGTAATCATGAGATTACATGTGCACATTACATGAAAATGCACGGTGATAGGGAAATATCACAGCTGTTATTGCACAGATGAAATTACAGATGAAAGCAATCAGTTCTTCAGAGCCCATGGTCTTACAGGCCCTGACCAACAGGGTTCCTTCATTAGAGAACCATTTATCTGGTGGGTTGGCATCTGAATCATTCATTGCTATAAGCTATAATTATGTCATGGCCCACAATAGCTTATGACAATCACTCCTGACACCATTCAAATGGCTCTGTAGATATAGGTGCTTTCTGTCAAGTTTGATAATCTGAATTTAATCCCCAGAATCCACATAATAGAGAATCAAATCCCAGAAGTTGTCCTGTAACCTCCACACTCACACTATGGCACACACACACACACACACACACACACACAGAGAGAGAGAGAGAGAGAGAGAGAGAGAGAGAGAGAGAGAGAGAGAGAGAGAGAGAGAAAGCAGAGAGAAAGACAGAAACAGATGGACAGACAGAGGGAAAGAGAGAAACTGACAGAGAAAAAGACACAGAGAGAGAGAGACAAAGACAGAGAGAGAGAGAGAGAGAGAGAGACAGAGAGAGAGAAAGAGAGAGAGAGAATAAGCAAATGCTAAAAGCAGTGAGAAAACTTGGCTTACAAGAGAGATGTTGTAGACTTGGATTTTGATTAGATTTTCATCACTGACAAAAAACCCAAGGAAAACAATTTAAAGGACACATGTATGGCAGTCAGATATAGGAGTCAGAGGACAACTTACAAAAGTCCACTCTCTTTCTACTATGTAGATTCAGGGGACCAAACTCAGGCCATCAGGCTGGCAACAAGCACCTTTACCTGCTGATCCATCTCACTGTCCCCCCCCCATACATTTTAATTATACATACTGACTTAAACCATTACTGTTATATTTGAACATTCTATGATGAAACTCTGAACAACCACTAAATGAACTACATATTAGCCAGTAGTTGCTTGAGAAGAGTGAAGATGCCATCTCTTGTTTTGGTTTCATCTCTACATGAATGTCTTACATGAAGATGAATGACACCTAAAACAGCCCCTGGATCTGTCACAACCTCCTCGGGGAAATTGTGTGTGTGTGTGTGTGTGTGTGTGTGTGTGTGTGAGAGAGAGAGAGAGAGAGAGAGAGAGAGAGAGAGAGAGAGAGAGAGAGAGAGAGAGAGATTGAAAATTTTGTACTATTATCTTACCATAGCTAATTTCCCTGGGAATCCATGCTAAAGCTAAAAGAATCATGAATAAGGAGAGTCAACAGTGTGTCATATTGGTTCAAGATGGATTGACAGGGAACACCAGGCGGGATGGTCAGCCGACTCCTCCAGGTGTTCTTCTGAATGCATGCTGATACAAGCAGCACAAGAGCCTCACATGTTGCTTTCAAACCAGGCAGGTGTCACATTTTTAGATTAGCACCCAGAGGGGCTGATTGAAGCTGTGTACTTATAAATATTGTTATAACTTCAGACAGGTTCTTCTTAATCATATTCTGCAAACAGAATTCTAAGAGATAAGCTCCTAAAAATACTACACTGAATCTCATGTTTTCTTGTATAGACACAATGCAAATATGCACATTTAAATCTCTAGGAAATGTTGATAAAATAACTAGACTTATTTAGTAGAAGGTCACAAAAGTCTTCATTTTGCATCATAAAATAACTGCAAAGGAATAGCATAGAAGTCCTTAATTGAAAAAAATGGAGCCCCCGAAGTAGCCTGGATGCATCTTTTCTCTCACATGTCAACTAAGTTTAACTAAACTTAATTATGGACTTATAAATGAGCCTCAGACTTGTGATAATGAAGCCATAGGTTTAAAATCTTTTCTATAAAGCAGTTACTCAAATTGCAATGTGAGTCAAAACCTTGAGTTGCAAAATTTTTAAGACTTTATGACTTCATTCAGGAATCCTAAAAACAACTGTGGTCATCGTCCATTAAAAACGCAGTTTTCAGAATGTTCCACAGACAGGCAGATAAAAGCCCCTTCGACTGATCTATTTTCATTAGAGTCCTGCCAGTAAATATGTAAACAATTTTGAAGCAGGCAAACACACATGCCGAGCATAATAAAATCCATCTTATTTGCTGCCCTACCAAGGAAAAGAATGCTGAGTAACTTGTCAAATAAACAAATGATCTACACCCTCCTTGTCACTTTGCTTCTCCTTGGTAAGTTTAATAAATAAAATTGATGGGTTTGGGAACAGTTTTAGGTTAGCTATTCCAATTGTAACATTCCTTCACTTAAAGATCAGTTACCACAGCATTCCAAAGTTCCAAGCAAATGTTGTTTCCTGCACTTATTTTGACACACATCATAAAGCAGCATCGATAAAGTTCAATCCATCATGCCTGGCTGGAGTGTTTTTCTCAAACTGTGTTTTAATTCTTTGTTTTCTCCACCTTCCTCTTTCCTCCCAACAATCTCCTTTCTGCCCTGGAGTGTGACTCATTGAGTTCATACAGGAGGATTAATTTCTTTTTAAAAATCACTTATCATTTACAGCATAAGCTATAAAGAAATGCAATTTTAATCCATATAATATCCCATTTAAGAATAATTGAAAAGATTAAGGAATAAGCAAATATGTCCTGTAAGAGAGAAACATGAGAATGTAGTCTAATATGAAATATAAAATTTTAGTTCTAGGTAAACATTTTTAAAATATAGCACTTTTTTTTTTGGCTTTTCGAGACAGGGTTTCTCTGTGTAGCTTTGCACCTTTCCTGGAACTCACTTGGTAGCCCAGGCTGGCCTCAAACTCACAGAGATCCACCTGGCTCTGCCTCCCAAGTGCTGGGATTAAAGGCGTGTGCCACCACCGCCCAGCCAAACTATAGCATTTTAATGTAAAATGCATAGATACAAGGCAGGGGGAGGGAACCCTTCATTCTCACCTGCTTCTAAATAATGTGCTCCTAAGATCAGAAACTCATCTCCTACCGTAAATTGATCAATGCCCATTTGTGACTAACAGAACTGCTCTGGGAAAGATTTCAAACACTGTCCCAGGAGGAAAATTCTATGAAAACACACCTATATGGCCAGTTTTTACTCCCAAGAACTAAGTTACTCATTGAATATAGACTCTGGTCATTGAAGTACACATGACCGTAGGAATTAAGATGGGGCTGTCCCAAAGACAGATACAATGATGATGACCTATTAGCACCAGCAGGAGAGAAGCAGAAACTACCAAGACAGAAGTGTAGATGTAACCAACCGTCTTATTAAATAAGAAACACAGAGCCGATTCAGAGAAGAAAGCCAAGAGGTCAGAGCTAAGAGTCTCACCCTTCCTGCTTCAGCGAACCTCTTCAGCCAAGAGAGCTCTCCGAAAAGGGGCCTACTTCCTGTCTGTTCGTCTTTATATAGACTGTCTGTTCTGCCTTCTTATTGGTTGTAAACCCAAACACATGACTGCTTCGTCACTGCCTGTATGTACAGCCCTCCTGGTCCTCTATGGTATTGAGATTAAAGGCATGTGTCTCCAATGTTGGCTGTATCCTTGAACACACAGAGATCTACCTAGCTCTGTCTACCAAGTGCTGGGATTAAAGGCGTGCACTACCACCGCCACACTCTTGCTATGGCTCTAATAGCTCTGACCCCCAGAGCTAATTTAACATACAATTAAAATCACATTTCAGTACAAATAAAATACCACCATACAGAAGAGAACAAAAACAAACGGAGACAGATGGAGAACTTTGTTTCCTTTTCTGTTATTTTTTTTTAGACTAATTTCTGTTTGCATTATGTTTCAGAATAGAGTGGTGACAAAGTCACCAAATAATGTCACTAATATGTGGAGAAAATGTATGGTAGCTTTGGCTCTAGAGCTGACAAAAGTAGTCCAGGTTTCTGAAAACAGCTACAAGGTTGCAGTACCCCAGAGCTTCTTTGCACCCTAAATTAATTCAGAGATAAATCCATATACTAAAGTAACATCCAAAAAAACCTGGAGTGTTGTTGGTTGATTTTGTTCTTTTGGGGAACTCCCAAATATATCACATACATTGAGACCTATTATTTTTTTTTTTTTTTTTTTTTTTTTTTTGGTTTTTCGAGACAGGGTTTCCCTGTGTAGCTTTGCGCCTTTCCTGGAACTCACTTGGTAGCCCAGGCTGGCCTCGAACTCACAGAGATCCGCCTGGCTCTGCCTCCCGAGTGCTGGGATTAAAGGCGTGCGCCACCACCGCCCGGCGAGACCTATTATTACTTATAAATGACCGGCCGTAGCTTGACTTGTTTCTAGACAGCTTTTCTTAACTTTAAATTATCCCATCTACCTTTTGCTCTGGACTTTTATCTTTCTCTTACTTCTGTATATCTTACTTTCACTTCTTCTCTGTGGCTGGTTGTGTGGTTATGTGGCTGGCCCCTAGCATCCTCCTCTCCTTGTTCCCTTGCTCCTTCTTCTTTTCCTTCCAGATTTCTCCTTCTATTTATTCTCTCTGCCTGCCAGCCACACCTATCCTTTCTCCTGCCTTGCTATCTTTACTAAACCATCAGGTGTCTTACACAGGCAAAGTAACATAGCTTCACAGAGTTAAACAAATGTGGCATAAAAGAATGCAACACATCTTTGCATCATTAAAACAAATGTTCCAGAGCATAAACAAATGTAATATACCTTAAAATAATATTCTACAACATTAGAGCTTATGTTTTAAGAATTGAGACTTTGCTGTACCCCTTCACTTTGATTACATCCACTCTGTTCCCAAGGAATGCCTGGACCTTCCAGAAAGCAGATGATTTCCCTCCTCTGGATTACATGCCAATTCCCTGCCTAGAGACAGACAAAGTGGAACTTACATGATTATATCCAAGTGGAAGAATTTGGAGGATATTTGTTTGAAACAAAATGTGATACATTATATTTGATGACTTTGTGCTCCAGATATTTGGATTATTATATTTCAAATACATGCAATGAGGATAAAGCAATTTTCCACAAAGTTTTCTTAATCTTCACAACTGTGGTGATATTTTCTTTTTTTTATGTTTTTTTTTTAATTTATTTTAATTTATTTTGCAATATAATTCAGTTCTACATATCAGCCACGGATTCCCTTGTTCTCCCCGCTCCTGTCCCCCTCACCTTCCCCCCAACCCCCCCCCATTCCCATCTCCTCCAGGGCAAAGCCTTCCCCACAGACTGAGGTCAACCTGGTAGACTCAGTCCAGGTAGGTCTAGTCCCCTCCTCCCAGGCCGAGCCAAACAATCCTGCATAGGCCCCAGGTTTCAAACAGCCAACTCATGCAATGAGCACAAGATCTGGTCCCACTGCCTGGATGCCTCCCAAACAGATCAAGCCAATCAACTGTCTCACCCATTCGGAGGGCCTGATCCAGTGGGGACCCCTCAGCCATTGGTTCATAGTTCATGTGTTTCCATTCATTTGGCTATTTGTCCCTGTGCTTTATCCAACCTTGGTCTCAACAATTCTCGCTCATATAAACCCTCCTCATTCTCGCTAATTGGACTCCCAGAGATCCACCAAACCTAAGATATTTTCTAACAAATAAAGCTTGCCTGAAGATCAGAAGGCAAAGCCAGCCACTAGTTAGCCATAGAGGCTGGGCAGTGGTGGCATACACCTTTAATCCCAGCACTTGGGATCTCATGCCTTTGCTCCCAATACTTGCCTTTAATCTCAGTGTAGCTTGAGTTTTCCTTCCTGGCCCACAGTCAGGACAAATCTCTCTCACTCGCCAGTCCCACAGCTGCTCAGACCCAACCAAGTAAACACAGAGACTTATATTGCTTACAAACTGTATGGCCATGGCAGGCTTCTTACTAACTGTTCTTATATCTTAAATTAATCCATTTCTATAAATCTATACCTTTCCACGTGGCTCATGGCTTACCAGCATCTTCACATGGTGCTTGTCGTGGCAGAGGCTGGCAGTGTCTCCCTCTGCCTTCCTCTTCTCTCAATTCTCCTCTCCTTTAGTCCCACCTATATTTCCTGCCTGGCCACTGACCAATCAGTGTTTTATTTATTGACCAATCAGAGCACATACAGACCATCCCACAGCACTTTTTCTTTTCTTTCTTCTTTTTTTTTTTAAAAAAAGGAAGGTTTTAATTTTTACACATCTCCAAAGTCAGCTTGGTATATTTGGGAATTTGGGCGTAGCTTCTCTTACTACTTCCTGCTGGAGGGGGGCACTGTATCTTATGGGGACACAAAGAAAATTTTAGGATTATGGAGTAGTCTGTGAGGGTGTATCATCTGAGCCAGTTGCCTTAAAATGGTTCTGGATGTTGGACCATCTGGGCCTTGGTGTCATCGGAGACCTTTCAGGGGGTCTTGGCTGGTCAAACCTGATGTATCTTAATCTGGAACAAATCCATACCCTCTTGCTTTCTGTGGAAACAAAAGCAGAGCCTCCTTTCCAAAGTAACATATCCTTACATCCAAATTTTGAAGTCAAGGTACCTTTAAAATATACATTTTGGCATAACTCAACAGCTTTTGTAATCAAATGTTTTTCTTCAGTTACCAATATCAAAAAGAACATAATCCAGATTCTCTGTGTGGTAGTCATCTTTACGTGGCTTATTTTTTATATTACCTTGAGCCTATTGCTTTAAACTGCAGCATTCTAAGACTGAAAGGGCACTGTGGCTGCTGGCTCTGCCCACTTCAGCTTCCCAACATGGCAGTGGTACGTTTTCCGCCAGCTCTGGGAGCCATCAACTCTCAGAAATAGTGGGTCTATGCTTCTATCAAAGCAGCGTGTAGCCCAGAAACCTCTGTTTTTGTTTAGTACTAGCAAAGGCTAAATCCACCACACAGTTTAATGTGCCACTTGCAGAGGCCTCATTCCCGCCATACTGCAGGTCGAGCATGCACATCAGGAACCTGCCATAGTAGCTCAAATACACAGGCTGCCGCTAACTTGAAAGAGACAACTAGGAACTGTTTTTAGCTCCCTTTTAGAATCTTTTTTCTCAGGTTTTAGGTGGAAACTCTTGCCAACATGTTGGGTGCCATTTGTAGCTAGAGTTTTCCTTCCTGGCCCATAGTCAGGACAAATCTCTCTCACCTGCCAGTCCCACAGCCGCTCAGACTCAACCAAGTAAACACAGAGACTTATATTGCTTACAAACTGTATGGCCATGGCAGGCTTCTTGCTAACTGTTCTTATATCTTAAATTAATCCATTTCTATAAATCTATACCTTGCCATGTGACTCGAGGCTTACTGGCCTCTTCACATGCTGCTTGTCATGGCAGAGGCTGGCAGTGTCTCCCTCCGCCTTCCTCTTCTCTCAATTCTCCTCTCCTTTAGTCCCGCCTATACTTCCTGCCTGGCCACTGGCCAATCAGTGTTTTATTTATTGAGCAATCAGAGCACATACAGACCATCCCACAGCATCTCAGCACTAGGGAGGTTGAGACAGGAAGTGATATGGCTGGGTGGAGAAAGGAATATGTAGCTGGAAGTTTTCCTGTGTCCCACCTGGTCCTGCAGCCACTCAGACCCAAGTAAGTACACAGAGGCTTATATTAATTATAACTGCTCAGCCATTAGGTCAGGCTTACCATTGACTGGCTCTTTCACTTAAATTAACCCATAATTCTTATTTATGTTTAGCCATGTGACTTGGTACCTTTTTTAGTTCTGCCTTCACATCTTGCTTCCTTTGTGTCTGGCTGGCAATTCCTGACTCAGGCTTTCCTCTTCCCAGAATTCTCCTCATCTGCTCACCCCACCTATACTTCCAGCCTGGCTACTGGCCAATCAGCATTTTATTAAACCAGTGTACAAAAGCATTATCCCACAGCATTTCCCCTTTTCTGTTTAATCTAAAAGAAAGGTTTTAACTTTAATATAGTAAAATTACATATAATAGAACAGTTATCAAGCAAGAATTATAGTTACAATATCTAGTCTATTTGTAGTTTGCCAATTTAAGGAAATTATTCTATCATCTATCCTATATTTGTGAGTCTAAAGTTTTATATCTAATCTATCTTTTATCATAGCCAAGGAAAATTATAGCTATAACTATCTAGTCTTCAACTACATCAAAGACCTCAGAAGGATATATTATTACCTAAGTAGATAGGAAATGCAACTTTCAAATTTCTGGAAATGACAGAGACAGCTGGCTGCCTGGACAGCCATTGGAAGTTCCTCTGTAATGTTGGGGCATCCATCTTCAGCCTATAGGCCTAGAGTCTCTCAGTTGCTTCTCTACATCCTGAATAATGTCTGGTAGTCTCCTTTGCTCAGCAGGAACCTGAAGGACCATTTTGCCTGGTTTTCACAAATTCAGTGGTCATTTTTCCATGAGTCCTACATATCCAGTCAATGCAACATTTTATCAAGCAGTCCAGGCAAGAACAATTTCTTGCCCAAGTGGCTAACTTTTGCCAAGAAGAAGATAAACTCCATATGGAGTGTCTTCAATGCCCATCTTTCTCTTTGAAGTAAATCAGTGCTGTCAGGAGCAGACGTGTCTCACTGTCCAGAAAGTCTACGTTTTTTAAAACATTTAAATGCCATATTCTGTAGGTCTTTGAAGTGTTTGCAAATTACCTACCTAATAGAAATACATCTATGTATACCTAGAAAACTTAACTAATATGACTAAGTTTGACTATCAT
The DNA here is from genome assembly GCF_007827085.1 of Peromyscus californicus insignis. Classification (NCBI taxonomy): domain Eukaryota; kingdom Metazoa; phylum Chordata; class Mammalia; order Rodentia; family Cricetidae; genus Peromyscus; species Peromyscus californicus. The sequence continues at coordinate 76,841,479 of NW_026294480.1, read as the reverse complement.
AGAAGACTAATTATTAATCTATATTTTTAATTATCCATTATAATTCAAATGAGTTACATAAACAAATACCTTAAATGAGAATATATATATATATATATATATATATATATATACATACAGTATAACAAATTAACTTTAAATTTGTAATAAACTAAAATCTATAGCAATGTAAAACATTTTAAACAAGTTGTTGCTCTTTAAAAGTAGGCTTAATAATCTATTCTTTTATTTTGTCATATCTATATTATCCCCTTTTCTTTTTTAGAAAGAGATAATATTTATAATCAGCCCCCTTTAAATAAAAATAAACACTTATAAACAATATTTTGGGAATTTGGGCATAGCTTCTCATACTACTTCCTGCTGGTTGAGGGCACTAGTAATCTAATGGATATGCTGAGAAAATTAAGAACTATAGTCAAGTCCTGACTGGAGTAGTTTGTGAGGCTGTATTGTTTGAGCCAGTTACCATTAAGTTGTTCTGGATATTGGATCATCTGGTCCATGGTGTCATTGGAGACCTTTCAGGAGGTCTTGTTTGTTCAAACCATATTAGCCTGGAAGCAAGCTATGGGTTCTCATCTTCTGTGGAAACAAAAGCAGAACCTCTTTTCCAAAGCACTGTATCCTTAGACATAAATTTTGAAGTCAAGATACCTTTAATATATATATATGCTGTGGGATGGTCTGTATGTCAAATGTGTTGCTCTGATTGGTCAATAAATAAAACAATGATTGGCCAATAGCCAGGCAGGAAGTATAGGCGGGACTAACAGAGAGGAGAATGGAGAGAACAGGAAGGTGGAGGGAGACACTGCCATCTGCCGCCATGACAAGCAGCATGTGAAGATGCCGGTAAGCCTTGAGCCATGTGGCAAGGTATAGATTTATAGAAATGGATTAATTTAAGTTGTAAGAACTAGATAGCTAGAAGCCTGAGCCATTAGGCCAAACAGTTTAAATAATATAAGCATCTGTGTGTTTATTTTATAAGTGGGCTGTTGGACTGCTGGGGCTTGGTGGGACCTGGAAAGAAAATTCTAGCTACATATATTAGTTTGACTGAGCAGCCTTTACAATCAAATGTCTTTCTGCAGTTAAAAATCCTAAAGACAATATAATCCAGACTCTGTGTGTGATTTGAGGAGATTCAAGGAAGTGATAGTCTCATATGGCATGCATTTACCTTCTGTGAAGCATACATTAAACTTGTGGTCAACTTGTATTAGAATCATCCCTCAAAACTGGAGAGACTTGGTTATAGCAGTCTTGGAGCCTGGTCCTCAATTATAATGTAGGACCTGGTTGAAAAATGAGGCTAAGATCACTGAACAATGAAGTAGGGCTAGAGGTCTGGAAATCTCCCAACACCAAGTTCTTGGAGAGGGAAATTATGCTAATGCAGAAAGGCAATCTTTATATGATGACTACACCCTGGCTTTATGCCATGTGGCATCCTTAAATGCTTGGGACAGAATTGAAGAAGTAGGAAAGAAAATTGAGTCATTTACTAAAGTCATACAGGGCCCCAAAGAAACCTTCACTGATTTCTTAAAAAGATTGACTTCAGCAGTAAAAAGAATGATGCCAAATTCAGAAGCTAGACACATAATGATTGAATCTCTGGCTTTTGAAAATGCTAATGCACAATGCAAAAGGATAATTAAGTCAATAAAGGCAAGAGAAGCACCCTAGGAGGAATGGATCTGAGATACAATCAATATTGAATCTCATAATCATGATGAAGCAGGGTATTCCTAGAAACAATATTTTTGCTAATAATCCCAACAGAATGCCCCTCCCTTCTGGATTATACAGAGGGTGTGGTAAAGGCAGGCATTGGACTAATGAATGTAGATCAATCAGGGACAGAAAAGCTAACCCTTTGCCATTGGGAAACACCTTAGCAGGCCTCGTGCAGGCCCCTGTATTGAGACCCCTGTCATTAGGTAACATTTCACCCTTCTGGGTCTTTGATGGAGTTGTAGACTAAATAGTTTTCCTTAGTTATAATAGAAAGTACATTAGATACAAAACTTTAGACTCACCAAGATAAGATAAATATTTTCTCTAATTTTGCCAAATGCAAATGGATTAGATAGTGTTACTGTAATTCTTATTTAATAACTTTGTTTTATATAATCTTACTATGTTAAAGTTAAAACCTTCCTTTCTAATTAGACAAAAAAGGGGAGATGCTATGGGATAATGCTCTTGTAGACTGTAAAGATTTGTCACTCAAATTGGTTTAACAAAATGCTGATTGGCCAGTAGGCAGGCAGGAACTATAGGCAGGGCAACTAGACTAGGTGACTTCTGGGAAGAGGAAGGACAGAGTAAGGAGTCACCAGCCAGACACAGGGGAAGCAAGATGAGAATGGTGGACTGAAAAAAGATACCAAGTCACATGACTAAACATAGATAAGAATTATGGGTTAATTTAAGTTTAAGGACTAGTTAGTAATAAGCCTGAACTACCGGCTGAACATTTATAAGTAATATTAAGCCTCTGAGCCAATTATTTGGGAAGCAGCTGCTGGGCATTTGAGAACAGGAAGACAGGAGAGAAACTTCTGCCTACACACAGCAATTATTTGTTTTCCTTCTGTCTTTTTTTTAAATTCAGAATTGTGTAGCAATAGTAGAAGTACTGCAGTAGGCAGTGCTTGTACATGAGGGCCCTCTCTCACGCTGCGTGTTTCATAAACAGTGTCTCTTTAAAATTCCACAATGAGTTTGAAAGACAGGACATTCATGCACCACAATCAGGATATGACCCCTGCTATATTTGACACCCTTGTCCACATACCTTATGCAGAAGGATTTGACAAATGTGTTCAACAGGCATTATCTCTTAATAAGGGCATTCCAGTGATAAATTTATAAATATTGAGGGTAATAGAAAATTTTAATAATGAGGAAACTATCGTTAGAAAAATCTGTGAGATATTTGGATTAATTTGATTACCTGCTGCTTCCACAGTAGTCAAAAAGCTTTTTTAAAAATAAGGCTTCAAACTTTCTAATATCATGCTAATAGTTTAGGGATTCTGTTTTACTTTTGCTGGCATTGTATATCTCTAATAATCAAAAGACAATGATAAATGACAATCAAAATTCTGGACAATCAAATGTGTTTACATTCTTATGAACTTTGGTTTCATAAATAATCTATCCAGTGATGTGTGTCTGTGGTTCAGGATGTGACTTCAGGAGGCTGAATTCAAAGGACCACCCAGCAAGTGTAAGCTACATGAGAAAGGCTTCATTACATTTTGCCAGACTAACCAGAATCTCCAGTTGGCACTGATTTAGAAAATATGGATAATACTATTAGCCATTCAGTACATAGTAATGATTAGCTTATCTATGTTACCTTACTTTCTGATAGAAACAGAAATTTCTAGCAATTATCAATTCTGGCAGCACATCAGAATCACCAGGTCTCACCCCTAGGGGTTTCATCATTCTGGGGTATCCATATGACAAACTCACTATTTCAGGCTATAAGGTTTTACAACCATTGTCCAGTTGCATTTTGTCTTCTCAGTAAGGAGAAACAAGTATGAGCCACTTTCTGGCTGCATCCATATTTCCTGCACTAGCTCTGGATAGATTAAACCCATTTGTAGCAGCCTTTACTAGTAGAGTTAAGGGCAACCCAAAATCTACTATAAGATGAAAAAAAGGTTGTCAGGAAACAAGGATCAGGAGGAGAGGAAGAAGAGGGGTCTTATTTTCTAAAGCAATCCTTTAGCCATGACTAGAAAGATTCTGTGAAATGCACATGTCCTAACATCCCTTATGTTTTCAAGTCCACAATAATTGGCAAATGACAGAAGTCAAATCACAATCGACAGACTCTATTCATTCTGACACCACTATAATTTAGCTATGAATTGGGCTTAACAACCAACAAGCTGACAGCTGTTTTGATTCCATTTTATTAATAGTTTTGGTCTGCAATGTATGACTCAACCTGGATAAACTACCTATGTTTCAGGAATCTAGGTCAGAACATTATTATTACAGAAGGATGTTAGAATATAGACATCAAACTTCATCTAATGTTCTTACAATAAAATTTCATGTATAAATAACTCATCACATTACAATGTGAAGTTTATTAAGAAAAAACTTCTAACTCTATTAGTCTTTTTCTGTACACCCTCAATAGCCCATTTGATCTCTGTGAACCTCAGTTGCTTCCATTTCAAATATAACTATAAATATCTACTTTAATGCCTGTAAGACTTTGTTAAAATGCTTGTGTGCTTGAAGAACTGCCAAACACAAAGTCAAGATAAGCTGTCAGACACTTCCTCTTAAACTCTGTGAGGACAAGAAGAGTTTCTCAGGTATGTTTGCATTCTTAGCAATTAATACAAAGCCAGGGGTATAAAGTACTGTGAGAACAGGCATGCTCCTTAAATAGAATTAATGAATAGATGAGTGTAACTGGAATGCATAGAAAACACCACCCAATGACTTTAAAGTAAAAGCAAAACATTTTGTTTCTTTCTGTCTTTCAAGTTACCATTACCTTTAGGAAGTGGGTAACTCTACCTGGACTCAGTTTTTGCTACTTCTTCCTTTGGAAAAATGGGAAAATGCAGAAGAACATTTGGTGACTAGCAGATGAAATTGTGTCAAACAAGAATAGGGAGGGAACAGATGTAACTTCCATCCATTCATCCCTTTCCTGCAATGTGATCTTATGTTTCTTTCTTGACTGCTTCATAAGATGAATTGGGAAACTAAATAGACAGAAGTGTTTATGATTTCAATTCTAACATGAAGATGAGAAATGAGAACAGAGAGGGTGTGCTCTTTACTCAGCCATGAAAGTGATACTAATTATCAGCAACCTTAGTTGTCATACTGTTTCTTTTCTAGGGGGACCAGAGAAGCAATCACTTGTGTTTCCCTGGGTGGAGGAATTAAGTCAGTCCATAATCTCATGGCCTGATTCAATGAGCCTCAGTCATAGATTTTTTTTCCTGGGTTGTACCTGTCACTGATAATCCACTCACAAACCTTACTAGAAGTGACTATATCTGGGATTCTCTGTGGCCAGAATAGATGGCCTGGTTGTCATCTGCAATGTATTCCTTGATCTTATTTCATTTGTTCACCTTTAGAGATCAGATATATATCTTTGAAACTATGACAACATTTCCTTCAGTTTTGCTTATAGTTATGAAAGGATGCTACTGTTATTTGGGTCAGGGTGGGAATGAGGAGGAGACTGGAAGATAGAGCCATCTGAAAAGAGAAAGAGAGAATGCAGACAATGAAAGACAACTTGAGAAAGCAGTTAGATGAACTTGCTGGGCTATATTTCCCAGCAGCACAGCTTACCTTTGCTTTGTGTTTGCCAGTTCTTCAAGCACATAAGCATTTTAACAAAATCTCATAGACGTTAAATCTGGAATCATGTCTTTAAATATCAACAGCACCAATAATACATATAACAAACTTTCATTCACTGATTTAATCTGCCCTAAACTTCACAACTGCGTAACTCACAGGTATTTTACAAGTCACATCCTCATGAAGAAATTAGACCAACTGGAGTCTGGTTTATGAATCCAGTACATTTGTATCTTGGTTATAGACAAGAATAAAAAGTAGTCCAGGAAAAGGCAGATTTCTGTCTTTTAACAGGTAGGAAGCCTTAGTAAACATTAAAATTATTGGTTCTGTGATCAAATGAATGGAAACAGAGAAGCTTTGCTCAAGGAAGGGCTGATTTAGACTCCACTGGTACTAGGATTTGCTGAAAGGTTGGGAGTAGTCAGAATTGGGTTGTGAGGCCCAGGGAGTGCCTCACCTCACCCATTGAACCCATTGTGCCTAAACTGGGCCTCTCCTGCAGGTGCAGGGCCCTGCTCTCTGGACACTTGCCTACCAGCTCAAGGAGAGGACAGGTTACAGTTGTGGGAGGCCCTAGGTTCAGAAGCTTCCCAGAGGGCCATGAGTGGTAAGCACTCTGTGAAGTAGCCCCACAGATGAGCTTCCTCTGCCCCTTCAGGATATCTTAAAATGTGCAGCCCAGTTTAAAATGGCATTAAACTTGTGATCTTCTTGCCCCTACCACTTCAGGCTATGCCATCTAATTGGCTCTGTAACTGTATCTTCAAAAGGGCAGTCTATTGTTCTGTTAGACCAGATGCTTCAAGATGGTGGGACATGATAAGACTGCCACATTTCTCTGACTGTGAAGTGAGTTCCTTGGTCAGAAGCAATACTGTGTGAATACTATGATGACGAATGAGGCATTCTGTAAGTCCACAGATGGTAGTTTTGGCAGAAGCAGTATGTGCAGCAAAGGAATCCATAAGCAGAATAAGAATCTACACCAGTATAGACAAAGCATTATTATCAACCCGCCACACTATTTTCTGTAAGCTGAGGTTTTAGAGACAGGTATCATCCCACTATTCTTGAAGGGCATCTCATACTGCTAAAATAGGGTATCTCGTTTCAAAACAAGACATATTCAGGAGACAGAGGGATGCAGACTGTCAATGTCTGTCTTGTATCAAGTGTATTGTTTTCTCTACTAGAACTCTGCTTTTACTTAGAGTAGCAAAGCACCCTTGCTTAAAAACTGTCCTACCTCACTTATCTTATATTAAGGTCCAGTGGGTGATTCAATTATTGCCAGCAGGAAGTAACACTTTCTGTTAATGTGTCCAGAAGAGGTCCTTTAAGCAGAAGCAGCTTCAAGAGGTTTTTTGTCTTATAATCTTCTGAACCTGAAATGGGGCAAAGCAGCCATGGAATGGTGAGATGGTTAGTTTTTGTCAACTTGACACAAACTAGTCACCTAGGAAGAGGGAACCTCAGCTGAAGAATTGCCTCCATCAGACTGGCCTGTGGGTATGTCTGTGGGGACATATTTTTAAATTGCTAGTTGATGTAGGACTCCTTGGCCTACTGTGGGCAGTGTTATCCACAGGAAGTGGACCATGGATAAGGAAAGCAGCTGAGTACTCCAGGAGAAGCAAGCCAGTGCAGAATTTTTCCATGGTTCCTGCCTCTGCTCCTGCTTGAGTTATTGCCCTGAGTTTCTTCATTGTTCAGTTGTGATCAGGATGTGTAATCCAAATAAATTTTTTTTCCTACAAGTTGCTTTGGGTCACAGTGTTTGTCACAGCAACAGAGAGCTAATTAAGTAGAACAAGTAGAGGATGTGATTTTCACCTTCAGATAGTAGGGAAGAGTCCCGAAAGATCTAGATTCCTGATGAACTTGCCCTGGCTCTGGCAAAAAACTACAGGCAAAAAGCAAAACAAAACAAAACAAAACAAAAAACAAAAACAGAAAAAACCAGGAACCATTTACTTTTATAAGCCTCTAGCTTGATGTCACTATTAATTATATCTAAATGCCACTTTTTTAATCCAGAAAATTACACATATTTATTTATGGGGTACATATGGTGGTCAGAGGACAACTTGTGGGATCTCACTTAGGTCATTAGAACTTCAAATTGTGTCATTGGAAAGGGCTGAAGGAACTGGGGAACTTAAATTCATACTTAAGAAATGAACAAAAAATAGTGAATAGCTATGTTTAAGCATATAAGCCACTTCCATATGGAGAGCCACAGAAACCACAGAAAAAAGGAAGGTGAGTGAAAGTCTGACGTACATGCAGCTAGCTCTGCGGGCTAAGCTGCCATTCCTGCCAGGGTTCAAGTACAGGGCAAATTTCTCCTCCATAGGGGTACAGCAGAGATTTACAACACTGAATGTAAATGTGGGTGACCGGAGTGGGTGACATTGACTTAAATTTCTATATCAAACTAAGAGATTCTATAGATCTATGGGTTTGCTACTCTAAAATCCAATTCTTGTCAATACAATGAATATTAACTAATTTACAGTGCAGTAGATTTTTTTCCTCTGCCTTTTAAATCTGTCTAGATTTGGCATCTCTTACAGGCCCCTTTACAAGACACCTGAGCTTTCAGTCTTCAGTGTTTCAGAGTTTTACAGAAATGGTTGGCTTGTTAAAACTGAGACTACCTAGACAATCTTATGAACATTTGTTACCATGTGCCAGACACTGAGTTCTCTGTTTTTAAAATCATTAGTTATAGTTCTGTAACATTCCTAAGGAATATTGTATTATCTCATTCACAGGAAAAAATAAGGCAAAGAGAGTTTAAAATAAGTATTCACAATCACATAACTAAAAGTGACACCCAAATTGGAGCCCAGCATTTGGATTCCAGCCTCCTTATTAATGTATATTATAGTCTCCATGCCTGCTCCATAGCTAAATTCAATAATGAGAGGAAGCATGTCCACATTTCAGAAAATACTAAAATGTATGGGCTAACAAGACAACTCATTGGTAAAGGCCCTGACTGCCAAACCTGACAAAACCTAAGTTGGATCCCTGGGACTATATGGTGAGAGGAGGGACTCATCTCCAAGATGTCCTCTGACCTCCACCTGTGTACCATAGCACACATACCACCACCACCACAAAAATTAAATTAATGTTTTGAAAAAGAAAATCTTAAAACATTAACAGGTAATGGCCTTTCATAATGACATGATAACAAATTTAAAAGGATATATAGTAACAATATTTGAAAGAAAAATTACTTTTTTGCAGTGGGGCCACACTTGTCTCTTACAATGCTGTTAATATAAGAGAGTCATATAAATATTGGCATACTACAATTCTTTTATCTGTGATCTTGTTTAGATTTAAAACATGCCCTCCTTCAAAAGCTGAAATGCCTGCCTAGCTATTAACATTACAACAAGCAAATGTCAGTCATGAAACATCTTTTACTTGAACACACAACTAAGGTCTTAAGTCTTTCAGAGTTTATCTCATTTTGCCACTTATTCTTATATGTCCTATCTTACAAGATGATTAATAATGACAGACTTAAAATCACAACTTTGAAATGACTGTTTCCAAACATTCCCAAGTATACAGCATGTATGTCTCATCCCCCGCACCCGCCTCCCGCCCCTTAGCACAAAAGCCTGTTACATTCTTCCTCTCTCACCATTGGATACCTTGCTATTTTGCTCAGGTTGAACCTTGCTGACTCACAGACTGAAAGCCTGATAGGTCATTAAAACAACTTTCCCTCTTGTGGTGATATATTATGCACCCTAATAAACTTATCTGGAGATCAGAGGACAGGGTGAGCCGCTAGATTAGACATAGAAGCCAGACAATGGTGGCACACACTCCTAAACTCAGGAAACAGAGATCGATCTCTGTGAGTTCAAGGCCACACTGGGAAGAGCCAGGTGTGGTGGCACACACCTTTAATGCCAGCACTTAAGATTTCATGCCTTTGTTTGGAAAGCACACACGCCTCTAATCCCAGGAAGTGACATGGCTGGGTGGAGAATGGTATATAAGGCCTGAGGAGACAGGAACTAAGCAGCCGTTCAACTGAGACCCTCAGGGGTGAGGACTCAGAGGCTTTCAGTCTGAGGATTCGTGGAAACGAGATCAGGTGAGGAGTTGGTGAGGTGAGGTTGGCTGTGGCTTGTTCTCTTTCTCTGATCTTTCAGCTTTCACTCCAAAATCTGGCTCCGAGGTTTTTTGGGTTTTTTGTTTTTTATTAAAAAGACAATTTAACAATTCGTGTTACACCCCCTCTTTATACTCAGCCAATATGTATCACATGGCCTAAATAAAATACACTTTCAAAATGTATAAAGTGATAAAGAAGCAAAAGTGAGGAAAAAAATAGAGACTGACAAAGGGCAGGACTTAGGAGGTTTTTAGGGGCAAATAAATAGGAAGGCTGAAAAATGCTTCCAGATGGCTCAGATGCACACTTGGTGTTAATGGTGAAAAGCAAAAAGCCTGGAAAAGCCCTGTTACTGACCTTAGAGGTCTACAGATCTATACATTTCTTGCCTGAACACCTTCCTCCTGAGCAGTGGCCATGTCTATCCCCATCAAGTGGATACTGCAGGCAGCCTGCAAGTAATAAATGGTCTTTGTCTTGTACCCAAGTGTGTCTCTGGACTGCTGTTCTGTGGTGCCAAATGCCTTCCTTGGGAGAGCAGCCAGTCAGGCAGCAGCTGTCTGGAGATTAGGCATTTATTAGTTCTACTTTGCTTCCTTATGATAACTCTGCAGATAGATTTCTTTGCTCTGATTATCAGCACATAGAAAGAGGTTGCATGTTTCCTAAGCTACCAAAATTTGTGACAGCAGCAAGGTGATTTTCTACTAGAGAAATAAAATAATGAAAGGAGGGGGAATCAAGCCTTTCTGCTGCACAGCAGGACCCAGCAATGCTGAGCTCCTGAGAAGAAAGGAAAAACCAGAGTCTTTGCCGCCTGCCATCCCAGCTGCACAGCTTTCTTTTCTGTCTGAGGTTACACTGAGCACACTGAGCGTGTGTCCACACCCACACATGCTCACTCCAAGTCCTGTATGGTAGACAAAAACTCCAGCCATTCCAAACCCACCTCTCCAACAACTGAGTCCTCCGAAAGCCCATTTGAAAAGCACTGGAAAAGTGACTCAGAGATTGAGTGCTTACTGCTTTTCTAAAGGATTCAAGTTCAATTCCCAGCACCCACACTGGGTAGTTCACAACCACCTGTAACTCCAGGTTCAGGGGATTCAACACAGACTTCTGGAACCTATACACATGTAGCAGTCACCCACACAGACACATGAAAAATATTTTTTAAAATAGTTATTTAAAGCATACAAGCAAACAAAAGTTATGGTGTTTATACCCCTAAGATGGAGCAATTCTTTAAGGAAAAAATGGCCAGACTTTGCCCAGAATGCAGCTCACTTCAATTGAAATCTGGCCCTAAGCATTTACCTCTTTGGTCCAAATGCCTGGAAACGCAAAGGAGGGGGTGTGACCTTGGAATTGGAAAGGGGGGGTGTGATACTGGGGGTGGAGGTGGGGATAGGACATGTAAGCAGTGATGCAGACTTCTGGCCTTCAAGAAAGACAGCATTCAATGGTGTCACACAGGCAAAACAAACTCAATTTCAAGTCAAAATAGAAGTCATAGAAAAATGGTCTCTCTATGTAATAGTTTCCTCAAAATATTACATAGTACAACAAAATGGAGCAAATTTGCAACAGGAATCATGAATCATCATGGAGAAAAACACAAATGTCCAATACTTTGTTTATGAAAATAGTGGTTTTTCAATTTTTTTAATAAAAGTTTTGACAAAAAACAGGTTATTTCCTATTTTTTAAATCTCCAATAATAACTAAAATTATTGTATCTCAACATTTATCTTTAAAGTACATGGTCATTATCTGCTGTAGGATGTCTTTCTGCACACTGATATATGTTGCTCTCATTGGTTGATAAATAAAGCTGTTTGGCCAATGGTGAGGCAGAATAAGGTTAGGAAGGACATTCAAACTGAAGGCAGAGATGAAGAAGGGTGGAGTCAGGCAGAAGTTGCAAACAACCGCCCAGAGTAGCAAGATGTGAGAGAATAGGTAATGCCATGAAGTCACATGACAAATCATAGATTAATAGAAATGGGTTGAATTATAAGAGCTACTTAATAATGAGCCTGAGCCATAGGTCATACAGTTTGTAATTAATATAAGCCTCTGTGTGTTTACTTGGGACCAAGTTGCTGTGGGCCCGGGTGGACACAGGAAAACTTCCAGCTACAATTATCTATCTCCTTAACAATAAGACCAGGGCAAAGTCACACCAGAAAATACAAAGTAGATAAAATAAATTAAGATTACTAGCAATTTAGTGTGTCAGGGAGTAAACCTTTATAAAGGCCAGTACACAGAGGAATGTGCTTCTAACTTCTTGCTCTAGAGACTCACAGCCAAACATTAGGTGAGAGTTCTGGGAATCCTTTGGGATTATGGGGAGGAAGGATTGTAGGAGCCAGAGAGGTCAAAGACACCACAAGAAAATGGCCCACAGAATCAACTAACCAGGGATCAGAGGGACTCACAGAGACTGGAGTGACTAGCAGGGAGCCTGCATGGGTCTGACTTAGGTTCTCTACATATATGTATGTTTGTGTGGGGTGGTGTTCTTGTGCAACTCCTGACAGTGGGAGTCGGGGTGTCTCTGGCTCTTGCCTGCACTTGGGACTCTTTTTCTCCTACTGGGTTGTCTCATTCAGACTTGATATGAGGGTTTGTGCCTAGTCTTATTGTAACTTGTTATGTCATGTTTGGTTGACATCCGTTGGAGGCCTGCTCTTTTCTGAAGGGAAACAGAAGAGAAGTGGATCTGGAGGAGAAGGAAGGAGAAGAAAAAAAAAAAAAAAGAACACATCAGTGCCTGTTCCTGTGCTTTGTGAGGATTGTGCCAGTGGAGTGAGACTGAGCCCAATTCCTACCTCAGAATTCCTACCCTCATTTGTCCATGCAATCCAAAAGGCAGTTTTTGCTGCTTTGGGAACATCCTCCTATGTAAGCTTGCTCTCCACACACTACCCAGACCTCAAGTTCTCCCATATAAGGCCAATCCTCTCCTCTCATAAAACTCATCCTAAGTAGAACAGACAATGTACTTCTCTAAGCTGAACTGATATCTACAAGAAGTTTTGACAAGAAATAAAAAGGGCCAAATATTTTACTGTAAACCAGTTTTCAGAAAAATAAAGTTTGGGGGATTTTTGTTTGTTTTTAGGTGTTTTTGGGAAACTGACCATGGTGGACAGATGTTCCAGCTGTATTCACGTTCCCATATTTTGCCATTCCGTTAGTAATATTTGTGCTACTGAAGCCTTTATTCACTCATTCACACTTGCTTTCTGGTTTGTTCGTCTCAGCAGAAAATCTATGCATTGTCAGCCATCAAAGAATCAAAGCCTTGCCAAGCACTTGGTCATTTTAATTTGTTTGGGACCATGAAATAAATATCCCCTGGGATGATGGGCAGAGCTAAGCTGCTTCTCTTGTAAACCCAAACTGTACTGTATTTGGTTTTCTTCAAAATAATTATTTTCAGAAAGTTATATGACCTCTTTCTAAATATATATTTTAGAGAATATTAAAAATAGATTAATTAAAAATCCCATTGATTTCAAGTACAGTCTTTGAAAATAAAATTTGTCATTAAGTTATAAATTTGAATGTGTAGAACCTTCTTCCTGGGAAATGCCAAAATGTGGTCATACTTCCTTGGTATCTCAGCTGCTGAGCGACTACTCAATGCCTTTGTGGGTTTCTACTACATGGGAAGCAAACAATGATATCTCTGAGCACACAGAAATTTTCTTCTGCACAATTTAAGTAAACTCTGAGGTCAACAGGGCAACTTATCTAACCTCTTCCCTTCTCTGCAGGGCAGGGAGGGTACGTACCATGAGATTGAGGGTAGGGAAAAGATTAAAATTTATAGTTTTCTTCATGTTCCTGCAAGGTCCCTATTATGAGTGCTGGCAAAGGTGAACACAAAGCAGCTGTTGGCTTGGCTCACAGACACACGGGCAGTCCTTTTGCAATCATGTCCTCACTCTCTTAGAGACTTGCATCCTAGCAATTCATCTCTGGTCTGATGCAGAAGCCTCTGAAACCTCAAGAGCATACTGGAATATTTAAGTGTCTATCCAGTTTCTCCTTAGCTAATACCTTTTAAATCTTTGCTGTATAGCAAGGCCCCAAAATTAAGTGATCTAAAATTCTCTAGCACTTAAAAGGTTTCTAAGGCAAGATAAATAGGATGGATTGGAATTATGGGCACAAAGAAGATTTTCTTCAAGTTTATTGAAATAAATTGTGAGTGGATTAAATGGAAACACAGGAATCATTGTTAACATTGTCATGACTACTGCACACATTTTAGATTTAATCTGAGTAAAGGTAATCTACAAAAGGTCCGCATGCATGTCTCTGACACTATCTTTATCCAGACTCATAGATATCTTAGTTTCTCACAGTTGTTCAATACATATTTAATATAAAGCAAACAAACACTACTTAAAACTCTTTACACCCTCTGTACATTCAGCACAGAGACAGAATGCTACAATTTAAGGAAACTGGGGCATGTCATTAGAGTTCAGGCTTTGCAGTAATTGGATTGGGTGAAAATTTTAGTTAGCTTTTAACTCCTAAACAAGACTCAGACATGCAGAGTTTTTTTTTTTTAATTACTAAAAAGAGGATAATTGTGAATCTCCATGGCATCAGGCATATGTGACTTTGGTGGGGTTGGTGAGATTTCTTTAAGAATCAATGCTCCTAAGAACTCAGCACTTTTTTCCACTATTTTTCACATTCCCACTTCCTTCAGATAATCCTACTATAATCTTATTATTATGCTTGACAAAAATCTCACTGAATGAAAGAACACCATAGTCAGCAGAAATAAGAATGTGCACTTCAAAATAAAACATTAATAGGATCGAGGAAATATCACTTAATTGCAAACCTTAGATCTTTACTGAGATTTTCTCTTTATGTATCAAATTCATGGACTGTAAAAAGAAGAGTTGAGCCACTGAACACATACACTGGAAGAATGCAGAGTAGCTCATGGAACTGGAAGAAATGCTCTAGAACTTGGCATGGGGCAGGGGGAGAACCAGGCTTCTCTGAGCGTACAGAACAAGGGAGTGTGTCAGGTCATTGTGGTTAGAATGTTCCCATTCAGAGCACTTTCTAATCTGAATCGGTCTATTTGAGAAACAGAGCTCATGTTCTGCTCTGCTGATACCACGCCAGCAACACTTCCAAAGCCAGCCTGCAATGATTCAGTCCTGTCAGGAGCTTTGTGAGGGAAGTGAGTCTCAGAAATAAAACAGGCTCATGGGTCTATCCTGAGTCATGTGGCCATGCACTGGGTAAGGGTATACAGCTTTCCATAGGCCTAGCAAGAAAAAAATGGATCAGGCAAAGGGGCAATTGTTATCAAAGGAAGCTCAAATAAGGCTGACTGGATGAAATCTACTGTATTTGCTAAAAGCCTGCCTCTGAAAAGTACATCATATTCCTAGTTAGCAAAATTTCTCTTAGCAGCATGTGCTGGGCAGCACTTCAAACGTTCTGAATCAGAGGCCTCTTCTCCAGGAAATGAAGCTATGTTTTGTCTCCTCTTACACATATGAATGTGAACATAATGCAACTTAAATATGTGATTTCATATTGATGCTAGTTATTAATATACTAAAAAACCACACATAGTGAACAAAAACTACTTAAAAGATAATGTGAATTCATTTGAGTTTACTTTTTTTTGTCTCCAGTGAGTCTAGGAACAATTGAAGAGAGGAAAGCTCCCTCAGTATCTCACAATTAGTGAGTGACATAAACATTCTCTCAATCACTTACAAGTCCTAAATAAAATGATTCTTTCATTGATTTTGGTCAAATAAACAAGACTTACACGGCCAGAAGAGAAAGACAGACATTCATTATCTGAGAACTTCCACTTCAAAAAATATTTTGATGTTTGATCTAGAAAAGAAGAAACAACAGTTGCTGCCACACATCATGATGTTATTAGAACGTGAGGTCGTTTGACTAGGGAAGAAGGAGTTCCACATGCTTGTGACCTGTAAAGAATGTAGACAGAATTTATTTTGCAAATTAAAATTGGTCAAATTACTTCCTCTGTCAAGAGCCTTACTATCAGGACCACTTCATTAAGTATCTACAGGAGAGGTCAGGATAATACGGACTTCATGTGTAGCAGGAATAAAGGCAAATTTTAAATAAGCATTCTTTAAGCTCAAAATGATGCCTGCCTTCACACAGTCATCTGCTGTTCTTTGGGTCACCAGTTTTCAACAATCGTGAGGCAGAGAGCCGGTCCTGCAAGCTCATAGCACCACCCAAGTGTTCAGAGAATTAGTTTAAAAACTGCAGAAAGCTATCCATAAAACAGAAACTTTTTTGTTATAAATATTCTAGATCAGATTTTTTTTAAAAGCAAATAAAACCAGCATCCAAGGAATACTAAGTCTTAAATCTTCCAGGAGGAATCTCCCATTTTGCAAGACAAGCAAGATCAGAAGTTTGGAGACCCCAGCAGGACAAGGAGCAAAGTTACCCTTCTGGCTTCACATAGTTAAGGCTGGTCACTGGCACTTAAAAGGTATATTTCTCGAAATTCCCGAATTCTTACC
The DNA here is from genome assembly GCF_007827085.1 of Peromyscus californicus insignis. Taxonomy (NCBI): domain Eukaryota; kingdom Metazoa; phylum Chordata; class Mammalia; order Rodentia; family Cricetidae; genus Peromyscus; species Peromyscus californicus. The sequence goes on along the minus strand of NW_026294480.1, from coordinate 76,825,384 downwards.
AAGGCCATCCTCTGCAGTCAGCTTGCAGCTGTGAAGTAAATATGGGCACAGCTGCAGGCTGTAGACAGCATGAGGCAAGTGGACTGGGAACAGACATCAAAGAAACCTGGGCCCAGAAGTCTGACACTAGCTCAGAAGCTTCTTCACCAAACACGGGAGAAAGCATGATCAACATCGCTTTGCAGGTGTGCCCAGGTGGCCGAGGGAGACGGACCTGTGCGCCGGAATGATCCCATTCCACTGCACTCCAGCCTCACAGCTGAGAACAGGTGAATAACCACCTAGCTTGTAGCGGACCCCAGACCCACACTACTCTCTCAAATGTGACAGGCAAGTAGAGAAAGCTACTGAGACGGACTTACTGCTTGCCACATTCAACATAATATTTAAAAGAGAAGCAAAACTAAAAAGTCACCTACAACATAGGAAATAGAGATAAATATTAGAAACATGACTTGTGCTCCCAGTGAGGTTATGAGAGAGCATGTAAAAGGTGAAATTAAGTTAGATTACAAATTAGAAAGATGTTTGCTTGAGTAAAAGTTAACAAAAGTCATTTGTGGGGTGGGGTAAGGAGATGAAATAAAATCTAGAATGAAGCAATAAAGAGGAACTGATAGTACAAAAATAAAATGGTGATGTGAAGAATAGATGTAGTAATAAAAATGAATTTCTTTCAAAATGCAAATAAAATGGGCAGGGATTCAAAGCATGGAAAAGAAAAATCTAATGCTACTAGTTATTATTCCAGACAACACCAAAAGAAAATGAGCCTCAAAAATAAAATACAGATCTATTTTTGTGTTTTTGAAAAAAACACATTTTTGTTTTTTGAAAAGAAATCTAATTTTTAACTTTTCATAGACAAAGAATGAATTCTTAGTACAGTAAACCTAGTAAAGCCCATGGCTAGCAGGTCACTCTCCTAATTATTTGCATGTCAAGGGAAACAATAACTCAAATTTGAAATCTATGAATTATAATACCAACTTATGCCTCTTGGTGCAGTGCAATGGTGGCATGATAGTTATGGGGTACTCAGTTGCTCCTTAGTTGCATGTGGGGCTTGTTCTACAAGTGGGAATCCATGTAAGAACCTGGTCCAAAACTCATGGCAGAAGAGGTTTTAGGCCCAGGATTGAGGGAGGGGAACCTAAGATGGGTGCTTAGATAAATTGATATAGCATCCAATCACCTCCTAAATATCTATATTTATATCCACAGGCAAAGGTCACTTTTGGCCTCTCCTTGCAGTGAGCAAAGATAAATTAAAAGTCCTATAGCTGCCTAAGATGCTGAGAATAAAAAATGTTGAGGGCTTAGCACTAGACAAAACATTTATATCATCCCTTTAAGACTCAAGGAACATTGCAGAAGATGGGACAGAAAGAATATAAGAGAGCCAGAGGATCAGGGAAAGGGGCTTCAAAATACCATCTTCTAAGCATGGCACAACCATGCTAACCATGAACTCACAGATTTGTGAATACTGGCACAGGTTTCACAGATGTCTGTCCTTCCTAATAATCATCTATGGAGGTAGAAGGGACTAACAAGGACATAGCTACCCCTTCTGTTGATCTATTGGCAACTGGTGTGGGGGAGGGGCACAGAGTAACCAGTTGTATAACCATTGCTAAGCCCATTGGGCTCTCATGATTAGTTCCAAACTCAGGGACCCACATGTAATCCTAATTAAACTCTAAACAAAACCAAGACTAGTACACAGAGGAGAGAGGTTTGTAGGGGTAGAGATGGAAATGGGGGCAGTGGGGTGAGTGGCCAGAATACTCAGTATATATGAATGAAATTGTGAAAGGACAAAATTTGCTAATGAAAAACAAACTAACAAAATGATTACAACGAAAACTGTACCTTGCAGTTCAGAGATCAGGACCCTGGCAAACATGTTGATGTTCCACTTTCAGGTCATGAGCTCCAGAACAGACAAAAAAGATGTTTTCATATATAAAAGAGGTTTCCACAAAGAAGTGCATTTTTAAAAGGTATTCCATCCCAGACAGGAAGCAACAAGACATACATCCAGTCATTAGGTACCTGGGTCAGATTTTAGGAACTAATATTAAGTAGACACCTGAACCTCTGGCTATCACTTTTCTTTTTAAATAAACACAACTTCATAGTTGAAGTTGAATGTGAAAAACTAACAGTGGTGATCCTGAGTGACTTTATGACCAATGAACCAAATTACTACAAACAGAAGTGAATCTTTGCTCCAATTAATTACAAAAGAAATAGTACAATTCTCCATTTCTAACTTTTTTAATGGGCCTACAGTAGGAATATTTCTCTGGAAAGTTCTTTTTCTATTCACTTTCTTGTATAAGCTAAGTAAAATGGCCTTACAGCAAATGGTCAAGTAATTTTATAAACAAGGTTTTCTTGTTTGCTCCTGAAAGGAGGGAAAAAATGATAAAGTATAGTATGCACATGAAAAAGAATTAATGAAATGCTGCTAGTAAGTCACATTTTAATAAAAAATGAATATGATTTAAAGTACTTCAGACATTGGGGGTCTATGCCTTGTTCTAATGAGCTCATTTGAAGTCCTTTAAAAATGAGATAATTCTATCACTAAGATTCCTTTGCTGTGTCTTACAAGGAACTGAGTCAGTGCAACCTTACACATGATTTTATTTAGTGATATGCTACTGTTCTGTGAGTTTCACTCATGCGTCCCTGAAACTCAAATTTCTATTCACCTGAATACCTCAGAGAAAATGTCATGATCCTGGTGGCTTTAATTAGCTTAAATATAACAGTCTGATTATCAAAGATAGAAATTTAAATGAGCTTGAAACATTTTATTGCATTTAATGAAGTACTAATTTTTTCACAACTTCCACTGTTGACTGTGTTGTTAAAAATGACATACATTCTGTCAGCACTGTATTGCTCATTATGTATAACACAAAATAAAGACAGCCAAAAAACTAAAAATTTAATTAAATATAAAATAATATTAAGTTTATATTTATTTTGTGCTAGGTGCTATTGTTTCAATGACTTAAATACATAACAAATGTTCATATATAAAACATACTTGCATATATTATTAACTGATCAAAAGACTTTTCCAAATGTAATATAAAGGAATATGGATAAAAGCAATATTTCAGTTGTTAAAAATATATACACATAAGTTTAAAATATAATGTGCATGTCTATATAAATATAAATGTGAGATTATAAAAATTATCATTATCATTTTTAAAAACTGATAATTTTTTTTAATTTTTAAAAATTAAAAACAAAACATTTTTAATTGGGTTACTTGTTTTCTTAATGTTCAGTTTTGTTAGTTTTTTATATATTCCAGATACTAACCCTCTATTAGATATAAAATTGGTAAAGATCTTCTCCCGTTTTGTACGCTGCCATTTTTCCTAAATGATGGTGTCTTCATGAGGTCCTAATTATTAATTGTTGATCTTAGTGCCTGCTCTAAGAAACTAAGTCATGTGTCTAAACCCAATGGACTTTAGGGCTGGAGTGAGGGAGCAGGAAGACAACTGTTTTGACTCAATCTCATTAAAGCCTAGCACTTCTGAATTAATCCAAAACTGATCAGAATTTCTGCTGGAGAAATCTGGGCTCCCAATTTCACAATCAGTAGAATGGAGCCAAATGTAGAATGGCTTCTGGACAATCACCCATTAAAGAAATATTTTCATGTGTTATGAAGTAAATCTGTCCTTGCCACACCTATTTGTAAAAAAGGCTCAGGCATCACCACATAGTGAGTGAGTTCTGACAAGGAAAGGGATATGCCTGCCATTTTTACTGTTACATGCCCATGGGATACCAAATGGTCACTACAGGCTTGGGACTCAATTAGTATTTATTGAACTGAGTTATTGAAAAGCATTATTAGCAGGGGAGCTGTTGACATAGCTCAAAGGTAGACAGCTTGCTTAAAATATGCAAGGCCCTGACTTCCATCACTAAAAGGAAGGAAGGAAGAAGGGGGAGGGAGGGTGAGAGGGAAAGAAAAGGGAAAAAGTGCTAAGAACTAGGAATTTAACCCTAATCTATCTCTAAAAGCCACTGACTAATTCACCACTATGTCACACTGCCTGACAAGGCCGACTGAGGTCAGAATTAATCCCAGGGTAATTAATGTCCTGCCCTGGCTTCTCCCTACTGTTTTCCTGAGGTCAACTTAGCTTACCAGGAGAAGCACTTGGAGGGTAGCCCTTGGGAGAATTGTGAGCCTAGAGATTGTTCCTGACACTACTATTTGCCTATTGTGGAATAATTTTTGGTACACTGTGAAGATATTACTGTTGGTTACACACTGGCACTGCTTGCTTGTATCCCTTCAGGCCAGAAGAGGGCACCAGATCTCACTACAGATGGTTGTGAGCCATCATGTGGTTGCTGGGAATTGAACTCAGGGCCTCTGGAAGAACAGCCAGTGCTCTTAACCTCTGAGCCATCTCTCCAGACCCTGAGTCATGGCACCAAATGTTGGTTAAATGGCACTGCTTGTGGCTGGCCGCCACCCGCGGTGGCCATGCCAGTGGAGGAGAGTGCTGATCAGAAGAATCACAAGCCATGGTTACCTTTTTAGAGCTTTATTGGGAGGGGGGAGAGAGAGAAAGAGAGAGGACAGAAGGAAGGAAAAGAGAGCGGAAAGAGAAGGGGGTACACAGAGGGCCCACCCACTTTTTAGGCTGGGACACCGTCACAGGCTGGTGACGTAATTAAGGACAGAATCCTTACAATTACTCTGACTGATTTAATAAAATGCTGAATGTTCAATAGCTAGACAGGATTTCCAGGCACAGGGGATGCTGGGAAGAAGAAGGTCAGAGTTGCCAGCCAGATGCAGAAAACGAAGCATAGACAGTACAAAGCAAAGGTACTGAGCCACGTAAAAGAATGTAGACTTTAAAATATGGGTTAATTTAAGTTGTAAGAGCTAGTTAAAAACAAGGATAAACTGTCAGCTGAGTTTTCATAATTAATAAGAAGTCTCTTTGTGGTTATTTGGGAGCTGGCAGACTAACAGAGAAAGAATCACTACAGTTGCTTCTCAAATGTCTTTTTTTTCCATTTTTATCTTTTGTTGTTTTTCAAGACAGGGTTTCCTGTGTAGCTGTAGTTGTCCTGGAACTCTCTATGTAGACCAGGCTGACCTTGAACTCAGAGATCTACCTGTCTCTGCCTCCTGAGTTCTGGGATTAATGGTATGCAGCATCATGTCTGGCTATTTTATTCATTTTAATTATGTGTGTATGGGGAGGGTATGTGTAGGATAAAAGGGCCAGCCAAAGAAACCCACCCTGGCCCTCAAACACGAGCCAGTGAAAGAAACACTTTAGCCCTGGATCCAGAACCTAAGAAACACACCCTGACCCTGAAACTACAGCCAAAGAAACACACTTTGGCCCCAGAAGCAAAGTCAGTGAAAGACATATGCTCTGGCCCTAAAACTAGAGCCAAAAAGCTAAAAAGGACCAGTGAAAGAAGCACAGTTTGGCCCTGAAATCAGAGCCAACTCTGCCCCTGACCAACTGACCAATGAAACCAACCAATCCATGAGCAGGAAACCAACCAATCCTTGAGCATGAATTCTAGCACCCTGACCCTGAAACCCAAGCCAGTGAAAGAAACACATCAGCCCTGAACCCAGAACCTAAGAAACACAATCTGGCCCTGAAATCGGAGCCAAAGATACACACTTTGGCCCTGGAACCAGAGTCAGTGAAAGAAACATGCCCTGGTCCTGAAATTAGAGCCAAAAAGCTAAAAGGGCCAGTGAAAGAAACACAGTTAGGCCCTGAAACCAAAGCCAACTCTACCCCTGACCAACAAAACCAACCAATCCCTGAGCAGAAAATCTTGTTGCTGGAGAAACTCCAGCCCTAAGAAACTCTATATAAGCCCCTCTGCCTGTTCAGTTGTGGGCTGTCCTTTTCTACCCTGGCAGAGGCAGCCACTCTCCTGGATTCTTCCTTCCCAAATAAATCTCTTTCTTAAAAGAGTTTTGGGTGAAGATCTTCTTTTGCTGGCATAGAGCAGAAAAAAAAACTTTGCTGAAAAGTTTCTTTAGGGGGGCTCAGCAGAAAAAAGTAACTTTTCACTGGAGGGGAATAGATTGCTACATTTATGCAGGGGTTTCTCCTTTAGCAGAGTGACCAAAGCGGACGAAGAAATGGATAGCTCTGTTAGGATGTTCCCTTAGGAGAACTGAGCAGAGCTCAGCTGTGAAGGCTCTCTCTAGGAGAGGAGCAGGATTGCTACATTTTGTGGGAAGACCATCCCTCACCACACCCCAGCTTCAGTACAGCCGGACTTCCTGATAAGTCAGGATACTTTTCCCTCCAGAGCTATCCCGTTGCAGCTCCAGCCCCCAGAGCCCTCGACTGCAGCTCCAGGAACAGTCTGACTTCCCAACATGTCGGGATACCTTTTCCCTCCAGAGCTGTAACACTTGCAGTATGTGCATTCCATTTCTATATTGCCAAAAGAAACTTGGTTTATTCAGGTAAATAAGTTTACATTTAAAAAAATATTCTCTTACAAAAAATATTTGCTGTCTCCATTATCATGATTTTATGCATACACATGTTAAACTTGATCAAATGATATACTTTCTATACAATTTATTGTATGTAAATTACACTGTAGTAAAGAGGTAACATGCAGACACTACTCTTCTAGACTTCCTCATGACCTATTTCTGACCAAAGAAATATAGGCATAAGCCTACTAAATAGGGAAGTTATATTGCTTAAAAAAAAAGGCTTTCTTGGCTGAAAAAAAAACACCTTATATTTTGAATTTCTTTGGCTTAGAGATGGAACAGCCATCCTGAAAGAGTAAGACAAAAACTCCAAACTAAAGCTAATGAAACAGAAAGCTCAAAGGAATCGTGTACCAGTGTTGATCTACCAGGATCCTAATTTCTTGATCCTGACTTCTTATTTTATAGGGGGAGGGTGGATTTAACTATTTGATTTATTATACATTATGGTTTCTTTATGTTTTGCAGCTTTGCAATCATTTGTAGATAATATTCCCATGAAAATCATAAAGTAAGTAAACTACACCATTCTCCTGATAGTCTTCAGCTGTAAAGTAAGTAAACAAAAGGCTCTACCCTGTTCCCACAATGGCTTTCCATGAATAGTTGCTTCCATGCCTACCAGGCTCCTTGCTGCCCTTCACAGAAGCAGCATATCTTAAAAATAAATACTGTTTTCTTAACCTGATAGACTTTCTTCCAGAAATGTTAGAGTCCCTACAAGATTCAAAGATGTATGCAGTCCACAGTTAGCCATTGGAAAGCTTGAGGAGAAAAATCTATGCATCTTGAGCATTAACCAAGTGCTGTCTGCATACCCACTTTTAGAGCAAAAAAAGAAAATAGTTTAATAAGAGACCTACTTACATTTGAGTTTTACTTAATGCCAAAGCTCTCACTATTAAAAACTGATTAATAAATTATTATCTGGGGGAGGGTATATCAGTATGTAAAAATTTGTTTATAACAGTAGGTCATGGTATATTTAAAACTTTAAAATTGTGATTCTAGGTTCCACAGACTCACAAACATGAATTTCTGCCTTATATTTGTAACAAAATATATATGTAAATTTGTTATATTGCATCATGGTAGAAACTGTGAAGGCTAAGTACTATGTCCTGACATACTATGTGATAGCTAAACTCTCAAGTTGCTGACGAAAATATTTCATTTCCAGACCTACTTATGAATTAGCAGAATGTAATTAAAAGTCATTGAATCTTCTGGTTCATCCATCTGTCAGGAAGACAGAATATCATATTTGCCATCTGTCCAGCTTTCAGGTATGGCAAATATTGATAAGAAAAACTAAATCATTATGGGCCTCCGGTCAGCCTATTTGGAAGAGCTAGCCAGTATTAAATACTCTTCAAATCAATTTTTGTTTGTTCATTTTATTTTCTGAAATATTTCAGAAATGTAGAAAGCAAAATAACAGAAACAAATTATGTGCTGCTCCAGTCTAATGTTAATATTAATCTCTTTGCTCTGTTTTACTCACTTTTAATAAAATATTCTAGCAACTGTACCTCTAATCTTCATGTTTCCTCTCTTTTTCAAGTGTCCTGAAGTTTTATAGACTCATTTCCATGTAAAAGTATATTAGTTTATTCTATTTACACATGCAAATTAACATGTAGTAATATTTTGGTTTTTAAAATTCATATATTTGTTATCATATGTAAATAGAATGATCAATTTGCTTAAATCTTATTTTATTTTGGAAAGGAGGTTTCAAGGACAGAGGGAAGATAGAAAGGGACAGGGAAATGAACTGGATCAAGATGCATGATGTGTAAAGAATAAATACAAGTTTTACTAAATAAATATCTGCACACACATATGCAAGTGTTTCTCCAAAATATACTACATTTTTACTTATATTGCTGGATAATTCTGTATATTTTTACAAAAGTCTTGTAGAAAATTTGATAAGAAATTCATTAAATTACTCAATTTGATTGAGAAAATGTATGTGAGTATGTCTTAGTTTGGTTCTGTTGCTGTGATAAACATCATGACCAAAGCCACTTGAGGAGGAAAGGATTTGTTTGGCTTAGACTTCCATCACTGAGGAAAATCAGGTCCAGAATGCCAACAGAGCAGAGGCAGGAACTGTGGAATCTTACTGGTTTGGTCTTTCTGGCTTGTTACCTACTTTTATAGTTTAAAAATGGTGGGAAGGAGTCATGATATACAACAGTGCTCACTTGGAAGGTTTTTTGGAAGAGGAGAGAGGAGGGAGCAGAGAAGGGAACAGAAACCAGTTTCTGGGGACAAGAGTAGCTGAAGAGAAAGAGACAGGAGGTAGGAAAGGCCCATCTTTTATAAGGGAAAGCAGTGAATGTGTAGTGTGGGTACTCTTAACGGCTGCTCCTGAAGTTGCATCCTGTCAGAACCCTAAGGACAGGCCAGTACAGATGCCTGAATACTCACTTTCCTCCCTTTTGTTTATTATAAAAAGGTGAGGAGTTAGAAAGGGTAGCAGGTGAGGCAGGGATAAGGACACCATGTTCTCAAGACTGCTTCCTGCTGACCTGGGGGGCATCAGTCATGTTTGGGGGACCTGAGAGATCTGGGGTGATGGCCACATCCTGGGGTACCTGGCTGTTTCACTTGACTGTCCAGGCTCTATGGAACTGTCAGGCACCACTTGGACCTGGCAAAATGCTATTTGAGGTGGATCAAGTCAACTCCCTGGAGCTCACAAGAACTTTGAGTTTACAAAAAGAGATTAGTTTTAGACACATTAGAAAACTACCAAAGGGAGTTTAAAATTGTGAGCTTGTGGCTATGATACTACAGTGGTAGAGAATAGTGTTTAGTACTCTGCCAGAGCTAGACTAATAGCTTATGAGAATTCCATCAATTAATGTCAAGATTGTGGACAGTAACATAGTGCACAAGAGAAATCTGGAACATGTTTCATTCTTTTATACATCTCAAATGACTTTCTCCTTATCAGTACTTAAGTTTTCCTATCTTCACATAAACAAACCTTAAAGTACCTGTTCCTTTTCCATCACCACGGCATCACCTTGACATCCTCTTGTTATCAGATTCACCAGGAGACACCGGTGGTTGACTACTGGGTGAAGTTAACACTAATCCAAAATATCTGAGGCTTGTTGCTTTCTTGGTATCATGATGAGGTCACCAGCCAAGATGGAGGAGAGCCACGTGGTTGCTGTTTAAAACATGTTTTCTAAACAATAGTTACATGCACATATACACAGAGTTGAATCCAAGTCACCCACACATATACACAGAACTAAACCCAACTTACATTACACATATAGGGTTAAATCCAAGTCACATGTACACACACACACACACACACACACACACACACACACACACACACATTAAACAAGAATTGAGTAAATAAAAAGAAAGGGGAAACCGGTGTGTGCTGAGCAAGAGGAAGCTGGCTTCTCTATCTGAATCTCACGTTACAGCAAACAGACAGGACATTTAGGCAGGGAGAACAGACAGACACAAGCAGGTTGTGGAGCAAAGAAAAAGAAAGAAAGTGGAGAATCCTTAGTTCCCCGACTGCCTAGTCCAAAGAATATGGAGGCCAATCTCACATCCAAGGGAATGGTCAGAGGCAGGTAGTCCCACCAGAGACCCAACTGTTGTTATTAAATGGAAGGCAAAGCTGTTGGTGAACAAGGAAGCAGATTTGTTGCAGGTGGAAGAGAGCAGATCTGTTGCAGGTGGAACAGGTGGGTAGGGTCCTAGCATGAAGTGGGTAACTTTGGCAGGCCCTGCCAAGGTGTGCTACTAAGCAAACATACCACATGCAACAAAGTTGGTGCAAGAGGTTTATTGGAAGAGGGAGAGCTAAAGAATGAAAGTCACATGGGAGTGGGGACTTGAGAGAGGCAAGAGAGAAAATAAGAGGCAAGAAAAGAAATTGGAGACAAAGAGCAGAATAAGAAGCAAGAGAAGAGGCCAAGGGAGCGAGCTCTGCCTGGTGGGCACTTTTGAAGAGTGCACATGTCACATAGCTGACCATGGAAAGGGACCTGGCGACAGGCGATGATGCAACTGCTTTGGCAGAGGCAGGCTACTGCTGCTGCTGCTACTGCTACAGAAACTAACATCGGAATTCTTTAATGAAAGTAGCAGAATTAGATGTGTAAGACCCAAGTCTCTATTTGAGAGAGTTAACTTAATGAAAGAGGAAATGCAGCTTAACAGGCTTCCTAGCTAGCAGGAGCTGAGTAGAGCAACAGGAAGAAAGAACAGAGAGAGGGCTTGGAGTGAAGAAAAGAGAAAGTTTGAATGTATGGAAAAGGGACTCTCTTTCCATTTCCCCAATTGCTCACAGTAGTCATAAAGGTCCCAAAAAATATTGAGATGTAGGGTGTTGTTACATGGCCATTAGGATTGATTATCTAAGGGGTATTGAGGCCAAATTTAATTGTAAAGATGAGTAACTTTAGGGCCCTTCAGGTCAGGGGCCAGGAGTAGAGGCTGGATGTTCTCTAAGAGGCATCCCAAGGGGGAATGAGAAGGTATAGAAGACAGTTCCCATGGATGAGAAAGGGAAAGGAAAGAGTCACTGCAGCCTGTAGTCATGGGCGCCCTGAGGACCAAACAAGGACCAAGCCATTCAGAAGGTCATCACCAACTCAACGGGGGTTCTGTCTTAGCCTAGCTAAGCCAGAGGAGACTGGGCACCTGGTACCAGGGCTTTCGTAGTGGCCAGAAGGCATAGACAAAAACCAAGCTCTAAGAGGGCCTCTCATCCACAGGAAAGGGACAGAAATGGGGTTGCAAAAGCCAAAAGGGCCTAGAGGAGCTGTGAGATTATGGGCAGCTTTGGGTGGGGCAGAGTGGAGTGGGAGGGGGGACAGGAAAAAGGAGTCAGGAGCGGGTGTAAAAACCCAGTTGGTCTACAGAGTGAGTTCCAGGAGAAGCACCAAAACTACACAGAGAAATGCACATGCCTTTAATCCCAGCACTCGGGAGGCAGAGGCAGGCGGATCTCTGTGAGTTCGAGGCCAGCCTGGGCTACAGAGTGAGTTCCAGGACAGGCTCCAAAGCTACACAGAGAAACCCTGTCTCAAAAAACAAACAAAAAATCCCAGTTGGGTCTAACAAAACTGCAGGATTGCAGCCCCACGGATGGTGGAATGGGGTCAGTTGAAGAGGGCCAGCCATAACCTTAAGGACTGTGGCTAGGGATACCTCCACCTCTAAGAGTACCAGAGGAATGCCAGACGATCAGGCATCACTTCCTTGGACTCAGGGAAATGTTTACACCAACTGAAGGGGAAACTTACACAATTGCTGTGGATGGGGTGCTGGGCGATCGGTGAGTTGGAAGGTGAGCCTGTTGTGGGTGGACTGGAGATGAGGGATAGGGTCCAGTGCAGCTCAGACCACAATGGGGAACACAGGCACCAGAAGAGCCTATCCAAGTCACAGCACCAAATGTTATAATTTAAAGATGGCAGGAAGGAGTCCTGCCATATAACAGGGCTCACATGGGAGGTTTATGGAAGAGGAAAGAGGAGGGGCAGAGAAGGGGGCAGAGACCGGTTCCCAGGGATAAGGGTGGTCTTGGGTGCTATAAGAAAGCAGTTTGAGCAAGCCATGGAGAGCAAGCCGGTAAGCAGCACTGGTAGAAGCCATATGGCCTAGTTTCAGATCAGCTTATGAACACTTCTCCAATGGGTCTTCTGGGGCAAGAGTGGTAGAGATTGTCTCTCACATGGAAAGAACCAAGTGCTAAGACTGTGCAGTCTGCATGCTCTCTTTTCTCTAATAATATTGATAATTCTCTTGGCAGTTTTTAGTTTCACTTTGTCAGTCACACAAAGGACAGATGTAATCATTCCCAGAAACCCCATTTTTTTGGGTCCAATATTTTCCCCTAAAATTCTGTGGAACTGATGCTTCTCGGGTTCCTTATAGAGAGTTTTAAGCATGCAGGAACTTTTTGTAGGACAAAGGAACAGTTGGAGAAACACAAGCTAACTGTATGCAAGAAGTTTATGGAAAATCACCCCTATTTCTGTAAATATGCTTCATTAAGTTTTGAGTGATATTGTTGTTTCTAAGAATGTGTGCCTATGTTTATCACCTTTTAGCTTTGTAAAGACAGGATGTGCCTGGCTTGATATTTAGCCACACTAGCAAAAAACAAAGCTGAGTGTTGTTTTTGACTTAAAAGTTGTTTTGATGTAAAAGTTGGAGAAAAAAAATCATATTTGATGTATTTGTTTTTGCTGGAGGTTAACGCTGGAGGGTGGAAAAAGCATGCTTGGTTTTGAAGTATAAATAAAGATGGCTTGAGCTATTTGGGGCTGGCCACTTATGTGAAACTCATCTGAAAGTCAGACAATTCTTCCACTGATGCCCCTTCCCCATCTCAGAACCTGAACCCAGGCTGTGGCAGGACTGCAGAATAGCACCCCTCCATGGCTTCTGGATCAGCCTCTGCCTCCAGGTTCCTGCCTTAAGTTTCTGCCCTGACTTCCTGGGATAGCAGGATGTAGACTGTGAGGTGAAACAAGCCCTTTCCTGCTCAAATTGCTTTGCATTATGGCAATAGAAAACCTAACTAAGACTGTCCCCATTTCCCAGTTTTCTGTTCTCTCTCTCTCCCTGTGTGTATATATGTGTGTGTGTATGTGTGTGTGTATGTGCATGTGAGTGTGTCTCCTCCACTGTTCTTCCTGTCTCTTGTGATTTGTTGTTCTTTACAATATACCACATTAAAAATTATTACCTTCATACATTATTGAACTATGGATATAAGATCTAGTAAGTTTTCAATATTGAATTTGCTTGTTAATTTGTCATTTGATATCCTAGCTAAATACTGCAAAATATAGTGATTCTTTTAGCTACAGATTTTCTTTGACTTTCCAAATGTCCTTGTCTGAGGGTTCCCATAGATTTTCTATCAATTATGCTGATAGATGAGGGCAATGTTGTCTCTTTCTAATTGTTTCATATTTCTTTTGGATATCTTATTTTCCTAGGCATGCGTTGAAAGCTAGAGTAAGCTACACTGTGAGTTAAAAGAAAAATTCAGTAATTCTATGTGACTAAATTAGAGAACATTGCTTGAGAAGATATACTCCTGTTCATACCCTTTATTACATATGAAATAACCTGGTGATCTCTGTTCTGACATCTAATATGAAAATATGATACATGTTGGTGGCTATAATATCTAAATTATTGGATCATACCAAACTTTTATGTATAATTATTTTATTTGTTTAATGGTTTTATTTCAAGTTTAATCATCTTCATTCTACAATAAAAATGAAAAAATTAAAGTATTATTCAATGTCATTATGTATATATTGCTATACAGTGATCTTAACAACCTAACTGAACTATGTTTTGTTTATTTTTATGTATATGAGTGTTTTACCTACTCATACATATGTACATCATGTGGATGCAGTCTGAGGAGGCCAGAAGAGGGTTTGAATCCCATGGAATCGAAGATACATATGATAGCAAGTCACCGTGTGGGTGCTGGAAACTGAACCCAGATCCTCTACAGGAGCAAGACTTCATGCTTAGCCATCCCCCGGTTCCCTAGACTATAGTTTAGATGCTGTTTCCCCTTCCTTGCTTCCCATCCCTTACTACCTCCCTAACCTCTGTGAATGTTTTAAATGAAGCACACATAGCTAAAGATTTTAAGGCTAGCATCCACACCTAAGAGGAAAAAAGCAATTTTTGGATTTATGGGCCTTGGTTATCTCACTCAAGATGATGTTTCTAGCTCTATCCATTTATCTGCAAATTTTAAACTTTCATTTTTTAATAGCTTAATAATATCCCACTCTGTAAATGTACATTTGCATTATCCATCCATCTGTTGATGTATAACTAGTCTATTTGCAATGTATGGCTATTATTAATAGAGTAGCATTGAACGTGGATAAGCAACTCTCTGTACTAAGATGTACAATTCTTTGAGTATAAGAGCAGTATAGCTGAGTCTTGAGATAGATCAATTTTCAGCTTTTTGGGAACCTCCACATTTATTTCCATAATGGCTGCACTAGTTTGCACTCCCACCAGCAGTAAATGAGTGCTCCCTTTCCCTACATTCTCACCAGTATGTGTTGTTATTTGTTCAATTGATCTTGGCCATTCTGACTGGGATAAGATAAAATCTCTTAAGTAGTTTTAACTGGCATTTACCTGATGGCTGAGGATATTGAACATTTTTGTGTTTCTCGGCCATTTGTGATTCATCTCTTGAGATGTTCAGGTTTTTGTGGTGCCCAGTGGCTCAAGTTTCCACCAAAAACCTGAGAATACTTAATAAGCAATTCTAAATGGAGCCAAAAACAGGTTCCTGCTTCATGTCTCATGCAGGTGGTGAGATGCTGCAGCATTTGGGCTTGAATGCAGCATGGTCAATTCCTGCCACTGTACACAGTGGCATCTCCAAGCCACACAGTAGTGGTGGATACAGTTTTTGCTAGTACCGAGAGGGAAAAGATTTCTGGGCTATATGCTGCTGGATGGAAGCATAGACCCACTGTTTCCCAGAGTTGGTGGTGAACTTGGTTCCCAGAGCTGGGTATAAATGTAGTTCCACCATGTTGGAAAGCTGAGGTGGGTGGACCCAGCAGCCAAAGCTGCTATTTCAGTCCTAGTAATGCTGCAGTTTAAAGCAATAGATTCACAATAAGACAGATTCAGATGGGAAAAACCCTAAACAGTTTACAGTATGTGTAAAAATATATGTAGGCTTGGAAGAGAGAGGAAAAGGAATATAGACAGTTATATGAAGAAATAGAAAGTTTAAAAAAATGAAGTCTTTAAAGAGAAAGTAAAAGCAATATAAAAAATAAGCCATGTAAAGATGGATATCACATAGAGAGTCTGGATTATATTGTCTTTGTGATTTTTAACTGAAGAGAAACATTTGATTGTAAAAGCTGCTGAGTTGAATCAATGTGTATATTTTAAAGATATCTTGATTTCAAAATCTATGTCTAAGGATACATTGCTTTGGAAACGAGGTTCTTCTTTTGTTTCCACAGAAGATGAGAACCTGTGGATTGCTTCCAGGCTAATATGGTTTGACCAGCCAAGACCCCCTGAAAAGTCTCTGATGATACCACGGCCCAGATCATTCAATATCCAAAATCAACTTCAAGGCAACTGGCTCAGAGAATACAGCCTCACAGACTACTCTAGTCAGGACTTGACCATAATCCTAAAATCTTTTATTGTGTGCCCAGAAGAATACAGTGCCCTTTATCAGCAGGAAGTAGCCTAGAACACTATGCCCACATTCCCAAAGAATGGATTATGAATATTTGTCTTTGCTTAGATTGTTGGTTACAAATTGTTATTGGTCATAGTCAATATCTTTCTAAAAGAAGAAAAGAGGATATGATATAGGAATATAGGATATAGATATAGGATAAAAGGGTAGATTATTGAATCTACTTTTAAAGAGTAACAACACTTAAAATACTTTACATTGTTATGGATTTTAGTTTATTGATACAAATTTAAAATTAATTTTGTTATACTGTATGTATATTTCTATTCTTATTTAAAGTATTATGTTTATGTAACTCATTTAAATTGTAATGGATAATTAAGAGATACAGATTAATAATTAGTCATCTACGATAATCAAACTTATAGTCATGTTAGTTAACTTTTCTAGGTAGACCTAGATATATTTCAATTAGATAGGTAATCTTCAAACATTTCAAAGACCTACAGAATATGGCATTTAAAATGTTTTAAAAACTTAGACTTTCCTGGACAATGAGACATGTCTTCTCCTGGCAGTACCGATTTGTAGACAAATTTCTAAACAGTCTTATTAAATAAGAAACACAGAGCCAAATATAGTGGTGAAAGCCTTAGAGATCAGGGAAATAGGAATAGCCACCAGTTAACCTTACCTCTCCAACTCTGCAGTTTCCAAATGTGAGCTACTTCCTGTCTACCCAGGTTTTTATTGCCTTGTTCTTCTGCCCTCTCATTGGTTCTTAGCCCAGCTACCTCACTTCCTTGTCACTGCCTGTCTGTACAGGCCTCCTGGTCTCTAGGTTGGTACTGGGATTAAAGGCATGTGTCACCACGCTTGGTTGTTCCCTAGTATGTCCTTAAACACACAGAGACTCTGCTTGCCATGTGATTGGATTAAGGGCATGTGCTACCACTGACTGACTTTTGTTTATGACTGGCTATGTCCTCTGATCTCCAGGAAAACTTTATTTATTAACATACAAATAAAATATCGCCACATTTCAGCACAAATAAAATACCACCATACTGATCTACTTCAGAGAGGAGGATGGGTGGGCATCGAAGACACTCCATATGGAGTTTATCTTCTTCTTGGCTAAAATAGTCATTTGGGCAAGAAACAGTTCTTGCCTGGACTGCTTGATCAACTGGACATGAAGGACCCATGGGAAGGTAACCACTGAACTTTGCAAGGTAAGATGGTCCTTCAGGTTCCTGCTTCACAGAAGACATATTCTACAGGACACAGAGAGAAGCGATCAAGAGACTCTAGACCTGTAAGCTGAAAAATGGATGCCCCAACATTGCAGAAGAACTTTGGGTGACTGTCCAGGCAGCCAGCTGTCTCTGTCATTCTAGATTTTTGGAAGTTGCTTACAATGTTCTTCCTGTTTACTTAGATAATATTGTATCCTTCTGAGGTCTTTGATGTAGTTGATAACAGATAGTTATAATTTTCCTTGGTAATGATAAAAGATAAATTAGATATAAAACTTTAGACTCACAAATATAGGATAAATAGGATATCTTCTTTAATTTTGCCAAATACAAATAGACTAGATATTTTAATTGTAATTCTTGCTTGATATATGTAATTTTACTAGGTTAAAGTTAAAACCTTCCTTTTGTTTAGAAAGAAAAGAGGAAATGATGGGGGGAATGTGTTTCTGTATGCTGAGAAAATATGTTGCTCTGATTAATTGATAAATAAAGCCATTTGGCCTATGGCAAGGCAGCTTAGAGGCAGGTGGAAAATCCAAACAGATAAAGAGGAAGGAGACAGAGAGCAGAGGAGATCCTGTCAGCCGTCGCCATGAGAAGCAAGATGTAAAAGTACCAGTAAGCCACAAGCCACGTGGTAAAGTATAGCTTTATAGAAATGGGTTAATTTAAGATATAAGAGCTAGATAACAAGAAGCCTGCCATGGCCATAGTTTAAAAATAGTATTAGCCTGTGTGTGTTTATTTGGGGTAGGTGAGTGGGAGAGATGTGTCCCGACCACCAGCAGGCTGGGACACAGGAAAACTTTCAGCTACATTTTTGTTTTGTTTTGGTTTGTTTTTTGGTTGTTTTTTTTAAGTTCTTTATATATTCCAGATACTAACTTTTTATTGGATGTATAATTAGTAAAGCTAATTACATAGGTTACTGTTTTGCTCAGATGATGGTGTCCTTTGCTGTACAGAAGCTTTTTGTCTGTTTGTCATCATTCCTGATAAATCACAGCTGTTACATTTCAGATTCAATGGCCAAGCAGTGACGGTCACCAAATTAGCCATTCTCCATGTCCAGGAGGGAGAAAGACTAGAAAATGGTTTACTAACAGCAGAAAGATGGGTAAGGTTTAAAAAAGACTGTTGAAATACAAAGAAAATTCACAAGACAAGCAAATTATTCAATATTACCACAGAGATTTGGAACCCTGTTTTCCCTTTCAGTGCCCATGTTTTATGAAGAAGAAATGTCTCCCAATTCAGAGAACAGTTTCTCTGAGTGAAAACTAGGGCACACTGAATTGACCCATTTTCCCCTCCTTTCAAAACACAATACAGAATAATCATATAAAATGTTTACTATGAACAATTTGATACAGTGAACTATTCATTCAATAAATTTCAGATCCTGTGAAACTTAAAAAAAAAACACAGCTCATTTTATAAAGCAACATCCCCATCCCCACCCCCACCCCCACACACAGTACTGCTGTGGTTACAGTGCAGGAAGGTATCACTATTCAACATCTGCATCTCTATATTTCCTCAAGCTTCATTATCTTAATTCTGCTACCACTGTTGTGAAAATCTTGTCTCCTTCCCAATGAACACTAATCAAATGAAGCCATTAGTATTAGTTACTTACCTTGACCAAACAACTTAAAGAAAGGTTTGATTTGCCTCACAGTTTCATTGTTCAATCATAGTGATGATATTGCATCTGCAATCAGGAAACAGAATGAAGAACAACTATGCTTAGCTAGAGTTCTCTTTTTTATATGATCTAGGATCCCAGCCTGTGGCTGCTACTCACATTTAGGGTAGGTCTTCCCACCTAAATTTATCAAATATAGAGAATCCCTCACAGATATGCCCAGAGTCTTGTCTCTTCAGTGATTCTAGGTTCTGTCCAGCTGACAATCAATATTAATCATCACACCATGGCATTTTGAAGGCTTTTTTGATGGCACCATTAAAACAAGCAAACTCAGGGATAGCGGAATAGCCATGTAATCTGGTGTAACACAGACGTCCTCAAGGATGTGAAGGATAAATGAGGAAAGTGCTGTAATATACAGCATTTCTTATATAACAATCTAGAAGTGATCCCAAAATGTTATTTGACTTGTGTTCACATACTTACTTGTCTCTATGGTACACAGAAGTCATCAACTGTGTTCTCTATAGAATTTTTTGGAAGGCCATTCACTCTCAAATGATCAATTTGATAAATCTTTTCTTAAAGCCTAAATTTATGTCTTTCAACTCTAGATTATATGGTGCCATAAAATAATTGTTTCAAACCAGAGACAGCAAATTAGGTAAAACTTTCATTGTGCCAAAGGAATTGGTAAATCCAGAATAGAGTTTAAATTTCTAAATATCTTTGGTCAATTATTTCATATATTTTGAGATATTATTATTTGATTCTTTTGGTTTATTTTATTTATGTATGAATATCCATGTGTATGTAAATGAATAATCATTTGTGCAGAGGCATAGAAAGGACAGAAGAGAGTAATGGATTTCCCAGAGTTAGAGGTGACTGTGAGCTGTCTGACATGTGCTGAGAACTGAATTCAGGTCTACTGGAAAAGCATGAAGTATCTTAACCCTTAAGGCATCTCTCTAGCTCCCAGCCCTTTTTTTATTTTGATGTAATTTTATCTACTTGTTTTTAAGTTAATATACCAGATAGATTTGAAGTCATGAGCTGCAATCAACATTGTAAGCATGACACATTAAATTTACTCAACATTGTATCACTTAAAACAGTCACTTCCTCATTTATCAAGGATTTTGGTACAGAAACACATCATTCTATAACGAATTTCTTCATCAAGTTTTTCTATTCAAAAATGGAATATAAAATTCATGTATGTTCCTTTAACAAAAAGCAAATATAGATGCCATTCTAGAATACAGATACAATGTATTGCATTTTAAAACAGATTTAATCAGGACAATATCCTATTTGTTCATATATAATAACCCAGTGCTAGAACTGGGCCAGCCAGCATGCAGAAAGGAAATGGAACAAGATGTTAGAAAACCTGAACTCAAGATGATATTATCCTTGCGTGTCTAGTATAATCCCAAACGTTCATTTCTTAGAGTCCATTCTTAGGAATTTGCAGAGATATGACAGAAAGCTAAATGTGACTTAATCAGTAAAGACCATTAATTGTTCCACGTAAGAAGAACTCCAGAGGCAGTATGCTCTAGATTTGATATTGTGGATGGTTGTTGTCATGAATAAAGCAAGCTCTTTCTACCTTCCTACTCTTCATATTTCCATTCAAAGATATAAAATCAGAGAAGCTAAATAAATAAATTATGATTCTATCAAGCTCGGCTTTTCTTTTGTGACAGTGAGGTGATCTAGCAGACTTCCCTATATGTGTTCATCAAAACGAAATTGCATAGTCATTTGAAAGGGAGCCTCTGGCTTATCCAGTATCTGTGAAGGAAGATACAAGGGAGAGGCAAGCTTTCAGTGTTAGTCTCTCAAATGTGAGAGTTGGGCCAATTGATCTTTCAAATACAGCTGCAGGCTAATAGGTAATGTTTGAAAAGAAGTAATGAAAACATGATAAGCTAACTTTGACACTGTTTAGAGAAGTTTGTGTTTTGAGTCAAAATTCCTGTGATGCATGTTTCCCCTCTAAAAACAAAACAAGGTTCCTCCCTCCATAATTTTTAATGTCTAAATTGACCAGTTTCTTCTCTTCCCTAAGTTGTCCAGACACTGAGTCATTCGGTTTAACTTTGATGGGGCTGCATCTATTTTTGAGGTTTAGCCATGGTGGTTTAAGGACATTGACTGTCTGTAGAGACTTTAGACACTTTTCCAGCACCTCTCTGAGTTTATGCTGCACTAAATTTAAATCAGAAAAAAATAAGACATAAATGGCTAAGCAAATAATTCTATTAAAATTATCTTCTTTAAAAATTCCTAAGAGTTCAAAAATGCATTGAATTTGTCCAGCTGGCACTTCATTTGTGAAATCTCATAATGTACCTCTGCTTCATTTTTTTTTACATAAAATTGCACAGCTGTCCTTTATTACTAAAAACACTTACTGAATAAATGTGTGTTCTGAAATTAAAACAAAACACTACTTGAGAGCCGCTTGAAAGCCAGAATGTCGCCAGCATTGTATGCCAGATGTCACTGGAGAGTGACCACGAACAGTACTTCAATCTGTTGGTTATCCAGGAGCTGCTAACAGCCCATCCTGTCTGAATACAGTGTCAAAGCTATCCCACAAAGACCCGTGTTTTACCAGGATACTCCATGGGAATATTTAGCTGTTACATTGTAAATGCTGTTATTTTGGTTTCTAAAAATGTCGCGACAGGAAATGATTCCTGGGAGGAGTTGCCAAGATGGCTGTTTGGTAGAGCCGCAGGAGAAAATGCTAAAGCTAGAAAAAGTAAAAATATGAACTAGTATGTGCAGTAAATGGATTCTAAAAACAAAAATCAACTTGATTTCCGCCTTTATTTATCCTTTACTAGAAGGTGGGAGATGTTTGAAGAGGGCACTCCTACAGCACAGGTAATTATTACAGGGCCTCTTCTCTGGCTTTGGATCAATAAACAGAAGCTGACAAGAAAGACATCCAGATAATAGGAGGACAGACACCACTCCTACCTTTCTGTATTTCCAGAAGCTGCAAACGATGGACCATGGAGGCCTTTCAGAAAGCAACTAGCAAGTTCTAAAAAGCTGGTGCTCCTCTCCTGCCGAGGAGAGGGACTGGTCCCATAGCCACAGGTGTGGCTACATCGGGACTCCTCCATCCTCAGAGGGATTCTAAGACAACAAGTTCAGCAACTGAGGAGCTGCAGAAGTACTAAAAAAGAAAGAATAAGCAGAAGTGGAAGAAGGATAAGGAGAGAGAAGCTAATTTGTTTTTTCTCACTGACCACATTTATGTACAGCACAGCTTTTTCCAAGTATGTACTTTCCGGTTTAGCTGACTCGTTCCCACAGAATACTTTAATCAATTATGCTTTAAGAACAATTTTCTTCTTCTCCAGCTATTTCTGTTACATTCATAAATACCTGAAAATCACAGCAGATTTTCAAGAAAGTCACCTCAAAAAAATTACCATCTGTAAAAAAAAAAGTAATCATATATATCTATAAAAGCTGGTGTACTTCTCTTACCAACATAAACTTTAAAATTTTTTCAATATACCTCTAGTTTTAATTTCATAGTTTTAATGTAAACTAAACACATTTCTGCTTTTATGATAATGGGAATGAGACTCCACTACATTTTATTTTTAAACTACAGTTCAACCATTTATTTTCTAATATGTTCCTTGTGTGTTTAAAACTACAAGCTACATATAATCTTAAAACTCAGTAACATCCCAGTGTCCCTCAATATTACACACTGCCCTGAACACCAAAGTGTTAATATATGTGTATCACTACAAAATTCCACAAGTCTGATTTTTTTACCAAATAATCCAGGGGGAAAGCAAAAGGAAGGAATGAAAGGGGAGAGACGAAAGGCAAGCTAAGTCAATAAATAATAATCAAACATAAAAACTGATAGGTGGCACACAGACAGTCCAATGCATATATACTGATGTTTGTGCATAATTTTAATTTCTTCCTACATATATGAAATGATTTTAAGCATAGAGTCTGGCAGAACCGTAGATGAGTTGCCTCCATGACTTCTATTTCATTTCCCCTCTTTCCCTGAGATCCCATTGTCCGTGGGCAGTTAGGACAGTGTCTGCCTGAAGGGAAGTGCTGTCTCCTTTCTCTGCGACTTCTCATGAGATGGGCATCTTCAAGCTTACTGGAAATCAGATTTTGGTGCAGCTAGGAATCAGATGGTGTTTATACTTACTAAGAATTTAGAACTCTATACTTTGACAGTGATACTTGACAAAGTATTTTTGCGTGTTTATATAAAATTATCTTCATAAAATACTTCAGCAATTTGATACATCAAATATCAGGTAACCACACTACAATTATCCCTCATTGCTGCCATGATAAGTGCTATTTTTTAAATTTGATTTTCTCTTACCTATTCCAAAAAAGTTAATCATGGATATAATAGTCTTTGTTGTCACTTGACACATGTGGGAAGAGGTAACAATGACTGAAGAATTGCCTCTCTCAGATTGGCATGTGGGCATACATGGGGAATATTTTCTTGACTACTGATTGGTTGGTATAGGTTGGCCCAGCCTATTGGAATCAGTGCCATCCATAGGCAGGCTTATGTAAGAAAGGTAGCTAAATGTGAGCCTGGAAGAAGCCAGCAAGCAGCATTCCTGTGCCATTTCTGCCTCAAACTCCTTCTTGGAGTTCCCACTTCAACTTCCCTGAGAATGGAATGATCAAATAAGCTTACAACCCGCAACCAGCTTGCTTTGGGCCATGGTGTTTATCAGAGGAATAGAAAACAAACTAGTGTATAAACAAGCCAATAGACTATTGTTAGCCTTTAAAAAAATGTTAGAATTAAAGAGTGTAAGCAACTAAAGATAAACAAGTATGAAGAATTTCCTTATAAACAAATATTTAGAGGCTATTACTTGCATTCATTATTTCAATTTGTATAAAAATCCACTTTTTATTCCATTTTCACAAAGGAAGATATGATCCATATTTGTTAGCTTAATTTTTGTCTGTTTTTCCACTAGGTTAGCATTGATTTTCCATTGGTTTTAGTCATATATTATTCATCTGATATTGATGATAAGAATATCTGAAGCCGGGCGTTGGTGGCACACGCCTTTAATCCCAGCACTTGGGAGGCAGAGCCAGGCGGATCTCTGTGAGTTCGAGGCCAGCCTGGGCTACCAAGTGAGCTCCAGGAAAGGCACAAAGCTACACAGAGAAACCCTGTCTCGAAAAACCAAAAAAAAAAAAAAAATCTGATAAGGTTAAAAAAATCTAATTTTTTTCAGTCCTGAGGCAGCACGTTTAAAACTGGATTCCCCTCAGCCAACAATTTAGGTAAATGTCAAGCTCACACACCTAAGTGGAAGATGATCATCGCTAATTGCCTCCTTTGTCTTTGAAGACAGCTCACCACATCTGAATGCTAGATGGCACAGATGCAGTCACTTCAGAAGTGTTGAAAATGAAAGTCTTGTTTCCTGGGGCATCTCTAACATATGCTTCAGAGTTCACAAACAGAAACAGGGATTGGGAAGCTATATGACCATTGTTCAGAAATCAACGAAAATTTGCTGTATAGTGAGTAAATGAAAAGATAATTGGTTAGAGAAGATAAAAAAGAAAAACTATGTAGTCCTTTGTAACAGACAAAAATGTTATAATGCTGAGGTCACATTTCATTAAATAAACCTGAATGTTTATAGGTATACCCTTGTTAATTTTGTCATGGCTGTGAGGTACATTACAACTGTGTAAATTAGTGTTATTTATTCATCTAATATTAAATTCAGCAATACTACAAGAAAATATGTACAACTAGAAATAAAACCTATCTATAAACTTCAGGAATATATTGTTTAGGAAAGAAATAACAAACACAAAGCCAACAGTGGTATTAACACTTGATGAACTGATCTACAAAGCAAATTTGCTAAGAGCCAAGAAAAGAGTGGCATCGTAACAAGAAGGACCACTGAAGGGACCTTCAGGTGGCTAACTGTTGGGTTCTGATCAGGTGACAGATTCCTTTTAGGAAACCAGATTGGACAACTCTCAGTGTTACACCTTGAATCAGTGCTACACCTTGAGTCAGGGTGTGAAGCAAGTTTGCCCAATGACCTCACCAATTTCCTAGACACAGCCACTGATTCAGGAAAGGGCTCATGAACCAAGTTGGTTGATTCAAAATGAAGCCTATAAGTTCAGCGCAAATGTTCTTTTTTCCAGTCGACTTCAGCTAGCGTGGAGCTGCTGTTAATCATCTTACCATGAGGCAACACTGGATAAATAAATACCCTTTGGCTGCCATAGCAACTCACCACAAATGTGGATGGTTAAAATAACAGACCCTTATTCTCTTGTGGTTTAAGGGATCAGAAATTCAACATTACATTCAGTGGCTGAAATCAAGGTGCTGTAGAGGAGAATCACTTCCTTGTATCTTCAAGTGCTAGTAGCTCTTCCTGTTTGCTTGTGACTACATCACTACAATCTTTGTCTCCATATTTCTATTGCCTGTTCCTCTTCTGTGTGTATTAAATCTTCCTCTGCTTTTTGTTTCCAGTACTAGGAATTCTGCCTCCCTCTTATAAGACACTTGTGATTGATTAGCTTTAGGACCCCGACACTACAATCCTTAACTTAGTCCCATAAACAAAGACCCTTTGTCTTTAGTGTTATTTACAGACTTGGGGGATTAGAACTTGATATCTATGGGTGGTCATTCTTCAGCTTTCTAAAGGCAATACAGAGAAAAGCAGAGATTTGGATAGGGTGAAACTGGGTCAGAACAACATTATTTGAATTCCTGAATTAATCTTCAACTTACTTTTCAGTTGTGAATCCAAAGAATCAGCCTGAGTTGGGCTTGGACCCAGGATAGTTCTGATAGATTTAGAATTTCTGTTAGGTTGGGGTAAAGGAATTTCAGGCTCAACCACAAATTTTCAGTCCTTATACCTAGGGTCAAAATATTGTTTGTTATAAAGCAAAATAGAAACCATTACAATTAACACATTTACCAACAGGAAATAATTTTATTGATTTCTAGTACATAAAAGTCTATGCTTAGGGAGTCAGTGAACTCTTGGAAGGCATTTCTGCATCCTGCTGCTTGTAGAAGCATTTTACTTGCAAAATGATGAGATTCCTGAAGAAATTGGTAGTCAGGTCTGGTGAGTGTGTAGATAAGGCAAAACTTCATAGCCCAATTTGTTCCAATTTGAAACGTTGCTTGGGTAATGTGTAGTCTGATGGGGTCATGGAGAATAGGGTCCTTTCTGTTGACCAATGCTGACTACCGAGAGTATAGTTTTGAGTGCATCTCATTAGGCTGCTAGGCATACTTCTCAGATATATGATGTCACCAGGTTTCAGAAAGTTTGTGGATCCAGCTGGCAGTGGAACACCAAACAGTGACCATAACCTTTTCTGGTACAAGTTTGGCTTTGAAAGGTGTTTCAATGGTACTGTTCAGTGCCATTTGGCTGTTATGGGTTATCATATCCATTCCATTTTTGTTGCACATCACAACCCAATGGAGAAATGATCTATTGTTATATATTAATAAAAGAAAATATAGCTCAAAATGAGAATTTTTTTCTTCTCTTTTTTTTTCTTTTTTTTGTATTTTTAGTCAGCTCATGTGGCATCTATTCATCAGGCTTTTTCACTTTTCAAAATTATTTCAAATGCTGAATGAGCACTCAGTGGTCCATAATGAGCTCTTTGGCAACTTCCTGTGTATCTATAAGATCAGTTTGTGTGATTGCTCTTACTGGTCCTTGTCAACTTCCAATGCCCAGACACTTCACTCCTCAGCTTCAAGGCTCTCATCTTTGCAAACCTTTCTAAAACATCCCTGTACTGTGTACTTGTTAGCACTTCCTAGGGCACACATGTTGTTGCTATCATGAGTTGTTTCTGCAGCTTTATGACCCATTTTGAACTTGAACACAAAAACTGCTCAAACTTCCTTTTTGTCTAATACCATTTCTATGGCAGAAAATGAAGAGTAATGTCATTAGCAATAATAATAATAATAATAGTTTTAAATGCACATTAAAATAATGCAAAACATTATTAAGAATGCATTTCAATATCAAATAGTACAATTCAACAATGCAAAAACTGCAATTACTTTTACACCAACTAAGTAGTAGTCAAGACCCTGAGTCCATTTTCCTAACTAGGTAACATACATTGTATGGGTCCGGAAGATTTAGTTTGCTTTCTTTGCCTTTCTTTGACCATTACCCTGTATTTTTTCTGTCTTGATCCATTGCTTAGCTTGCTATTTTTCATGTAATTAACATCAATATCAGACACTATTGTGTTGTTAACCTGCTTGTTAATTGCATAGAGACAGAAAAGGTGAAAAAAGTTTTAATATTTAAAAAAGTCATGATGACACTTATGTTCTGGTCTATTACATTTATTAAACAGTAATATGTGAGTCTAGGAAACTCACTCCATCTCAAGAGATAAATTGAAGTGTAAGGAGAAAAGAAATAGCATCATGTGGGATTTCTGGGGCCTCTGTTAAATTCCCAGGGCTGCCTTAGCAAAGCACCACAAACTGGGTAATTTAAACAACAGAAGTTTATGCTTTGTGGTTGGAAAACCTGTAAGACTGAAGTCTAAGATCAAAGTTTCAGCAAGGCCATGCTCCCTATAAGGATGCTAATGAAGAACATATCTATGGCTCTTCCTCACCTTCTATGGCCCCTGGCAACCCTAAACTTAAAGATACATCAGTCCAACCTCTACATCTCTCTTTCCATGGCTTTGTCTCTGTGTCCCTCTGGTACCATGTTTCTGTGTATAAAACTCGCTTTCTTGAACAACATCAGTGACTGGATTGGGGTCCACTCTAATGTATCTCTCATACCTGCAAAGACTCTATATCCAAATAAGCTCACATTTATAGGTACCAGCAGTCCACACATGGGCAATCTTTTTAGAGGATGCAAATCAGCCCACAATAGGCAAGGAAGGACAAACTGACACTTAAAATCACCCAGAATGACATGGTACTGCCAAGTTTATCCTC
The DNA here is from genome assembly GCF_007827085.1 of Peromyscus californicus insignis. NCBI lineage: Eukaryota > Metazoa > Chordata > Mammalia > Rodentia > Cricetidae > Peromyscus > Peromyscus californicus. Next base: position 76,797,634 of record NW_026294480.1, on the reverse strand, counting down.
AAAAACATGTGTTAAGGTTAAATGTACTGTGACTTCCTTCAATGAGACACTAAGAAGTAGTCATTTATACAATTCTTTCTCTGAAAGATACTAAGGGGCACTCGAGAAAATGAGTTTTGAAATCCTGATACTTTTATTTCAAATAACTTATTAAACCTAACCCATGCAAAACATTATGTTAGATAATCACAATAAATAGCTCAGCACAGAATTATTTAGGAACAGAATGCAACAAACAACCTGAGTTGTTTCAGATGGCCACTTAATCCCTCAGCTACTTCAGAGCTCAGCCTCATCTGATGCTGGTTACCAAGACATAGTTTTAAAAGCTCATGTTTGAAACAGTCAAAAACTTCTCTTTCAGACTCTGTTGTTAATTCTATAACTTTGACAAAGATCTTTAATTGATGCAGATTCCAGTCATTTTTTCCATAAAATGAAAGATTGATCATGTGTCCTAATTTCAAAGTTTCCTTTTTCAAAAGCCACTTTTATAACAATATTATATTCCTCACTATGGTCAAGTTAACACTTATGTGTCACGATATGACAGTTTAATTAAATAAATTGGGTTTGTAGGAGGGTCTAGCCCAGGGATGGTGCCCAAGAGTGACATTTTACCAAAATCTTGAAAATGACAAAACATGTCAACATTTTATGGGTGCTAGGTAGCTGCTGTAGCTCCAAACAGCAAACCTACAGAACCCAATGTCTAAAACAGGAAAGGGCCAGTGCTACAGCAAGACCCTGTTGCTGTGGGATGTTCTGTGTGTCAAATGTGTTGCTGATTAGTCAATAATTAAAACACTGATTGGCCATTGGCTAGGCAGGAAGTGTAGGCGGGACAAGAAGGAGAATAAAGCTGGGAAGTGGAAGGCTGAGTCAGAGAGACACTGCCAGCCGCCAAGATGAGAAACAGCATGTGAAGATGCCGGTAAGCCACGAGCCATGTGGCAAGGTATAGATTTATAAAAATGGATTAATTTAAGCTGTAAGAACAGTTAGCAAGAAGCCTGCCATGGCCATACAGTTTGAAACCAATACAAGTCTCTGTGTTTACTTGGTCGGGTCTGACGGCTGTGGGACTGGCAGGTGAGAGAGATTTGCCCTGACTGTGGGCCAGGCAGGAAAACTCTATCTACAAATGGCGTCCAACGTGGTGGCAAGAGTTTCCACCTAAAAACTGAGAAAAAAGATTCTAAAACGGAGCCAAAAACAGCTTCCTAATTGTCTCTCCCAAATGAGCAGCAGCTGCTGGTTTGAGCTACTGGTGGGTTCTCAGTGTGCGAGCTTGACCTGCAGTATGGCAGGAATGAGGCCTTTGCAAGTGGCACTTTGAGCTGCATAGTGGATTTAGCCTTTGCTGGTGCAGAGCAAAAGGGGAGGTTTCTGGGCTACATGCTGCTTGGCTAAAAGCATAGACCCCCGATAGCTCCCAGAGCTGGCGGTAAACCATGGCCATGTTGGGAAGCTGAGGTGGGTGGATCCAGCAGCCACAGCTGCTGCAGTTTAAGGCAATAGATTCACAATAAGACAGATTCAGATGTAATAGTTTACAATGTGTGTAAAAGATACGTAGGCTTGAAAGAGACAAAAAAGATGATATATAGTTATAGAAATAAATACATAGTTTTAAAAAATAAAGTCTTTAAAGAGACAGTAAAGGTAGTATAAAAAATAAGCCACGTAAAAATGGATATTACACAGAGAATCTGCATTGTGTTGTCTTTGGGACTTTTAACTGCAGAAAAATATTTGATTGTAAAAGCTGTTGAGTTATGCCAAAATGTATATTTTAAAGGTGCCTTGACTTCAAAATTTGGATATAAGGATATGTTACTTTGGAAAGGAGACTCTGCTTTTGTTCCCACAGAAAGCCAAAGGCTATGGATTTGTTCCAGATTAAGATACATCAGGTTTGACCAGCCAAGACCCCCTGAAAGGTCTCCGATGACACCATGGCCCAGATGATCCAACATCCAGAATGGTTTGAAGGCAACTGGCTCAGACGATACACCCTCATGGACTTTTCCATGATCCTAAAATTTTCTTTGTATCCCCATAAGATACAGCGCCCCCCTCCAGCAGGAAGTAGTAAGAGAAGCTACGCCCAAATTCCCAAATTATATGTAATTTTACTTTGTTAAGGTTAAAACCTTCCTTTTTTTTTTTAAAAAAAAAAAGGGGGGAAGTGCTGTGGGATGTTCTGTGTGTCAAATGTGTTGCTGATTAGTCAATAATTAAAACACTGATTGGCCATTGGCTAGGCAGGAAGTGTAGGCGGGACAAGAAGGAGAATAAAGCTGGGAAGTGGAAGGCTGAGTCAGAGAGACACTGCCAGCCGCCAAGATGAGAAACAGCATGTGAAGATGCCGGTAAGCCACGAGCCATGTGGCAAGGTATAGATTTATAAAAATGGATTAATTTAAGCTGAAAGAACAGTTAACAAGAAGCCTGCCATGGCCATACAGTTTGAAACCAATACAAGTCTCTGTGTTTACTTGGTCGGGTCTGACGGCTGTGGGACTGGCAGGTGAGAGAGATTTGCCCTGACTGTGGGCCAGGCAGGAAAACTCTATCTACACCCTGTCTCAATCAATCAATCAATAAAAATAGGAAGGGTGCTTATGCATGAAAATGACATATAGCACAGAGGTAGGAGGAGGAATACTCTGGGAAGACGGTCAGGAGAGAAGGGCACAAGAAAATAATGGGGCATATGAGCTAAGTACATGTTGTACATCGGAGAAAAGCTCATGGGGAAACCCACCATTGTGTACTAATAATCTACTTTAAAAAAAAAGTTAAAGCTAAGAACTGTTCAAGCATAACTATTCCTCTTACTTATTTGGTACTAAGGAGACAAACTTTCCTTGGAAGCCTCTGAAAAATTTATCTCATGTCTCATTGGCCAAGACTGACTCAAAGGACCAGGTCATAGCAATAAAGGACAGAAACAAATAGTATTTTGCATTTTAGCCTTTGCCATGGGATACTGGCTCTAACAGCAACAAAGAAGAAGAAGAAGAAGGATGGATATGTAGCACACATAGCATCAGGGGGAGATGCCCTGACCCTAAAGAAAGTGCCCTTGAACTCTTGCATAGGCCATGACATTCCTCTTGTTGGGGAGAGAACAGGCCTTTCAATGGGTAGCACAAGGAATTTTGAAGATATTAGTATGCTAACAACTTTGAAGTGACTTAGGCAATGCCACTTACTATCCATATAACCTTAGATATATTTTTTTTAATTTATTTTGCAATACAATTCAGTTCTACATATCAGCCACGGATTCCCTTGTTCTCCCCCCTCCCGTCCCCCTCACCTTCCCTCCAACCCCCCCCCCCCCCAAACCATCTCCTCCAGGGCAAAGCCTTCCCCACAGACTGAGGTCAACCTGGTAGACTCAGTCCAGGTAGGTCTAGTCCCCTCCTCCCAGGCCGAGCCAAATAATCCTGCATAGGCCCCAGGTTTCAAACAGCCAACTCATGCAATGAGCACAAGATCTGGTCCCACTGCCTGGATGCCTCCCAAACAGACCAAGCCAATCAACTGTCTCACCCATTCGGAGGGCCTGATCCAGTGGGGACCCCTCAGCCATTGGTTCATAGTTCATGTGTTTCCATTCATTTGGCTATTTGTCCCTGTGCTTTATCCAACCTTGGTCTCAACAATTCTCGCTCATATAAACCCTCCTCATTCTTGCTAAGTGGACTCCCAGAGATCCACCCAGGGCCTAGTCATGGATCTCTGCATCCAGATCCCTCAGTAGTTGGATGAGGTTTCTAGCACAACAATTAGGGTATTTGGCCATCCCATCACCAGAGTAGGTCAGTTCGGGCTGTCTCTCGACCATTGCCGGCAGTCTGTTGTGTGGGTATCTTTGTGGATTTCTGTGGGCCTCTCTAGCACTTTGCTTCTTCCTATTCTCATGTGGTCTTCATTTACCATGGTCTCCTATTTCTTGTTCTCCCTCTCTGTTGTTGATCCAGCTGGGATCTTCCGCTCCCCCAAGCTCTCTTTCCCTCGACCCTCGCCTTTCATTACCCCCACTCATGTCCAGGCTGTTCATGTAGATCTCATTCCATTTCTCTGTCATTGGGCGATCCCTGTGTCTTTCTTGGGGTCCTGTTTTCCAGGTAGCCTCCCTGGAGATGTGAGTAGCAGACAAGTCATCCTTGTTTCATGTCTAGTATCCTCCTATGAGTGAGTACATACCATGTTTGTCTTTCTGAGTCTGGGTTACCTCACTCAGGATGATTTTTTCTAGATCCATCCATTTGTCTGCAAACCTCATGATGTCATTGTTTTTCTCTGCTGAGTAGTATTCCATTGTGTATATGTACCACATTTTGTTTATCCATTCTTCAGTTGAAGGGCATCTAGGTTGTTTCCATGTTCTGGCTATTACAAACAATGCTGATATGAACATAGCTAAACAAGTGCTCTTATGGTGTGGTTGAGCATTGCTTGGGTATATGCCCAAGAGTGGTATAGCTGGATCTTGGGGAAGATAGATTCCCAATTTTCTAAGAAAGCGCCATATTGATTTCCAAAGTGGTTGTACAAGCTTGCATTCCCACCAGCAGTGGAGGAGAGTTCCCCTAGCTCCACATCCTCTCCAGCATAAGGTGTCTTCAGTGTTTTTGATCTTAGCCATTCTGACAGGCGTAAGGTGGTATCTCAGAGTTGTTTTGATTTGCATTTCCCTGATGATTAGGGATGTTGAGCAATTCCTTAAATGTCTTTCGGCCATTTGAGTTTCCTCTGTTGAGAATTCTCTGTTTAGTTCTATAGCCCATTTCTTAATTGGACTGTTGGGCATTTTGATGTCTAATTTCTTGAGTTCCTTATATATTCTGGATATCAGTCCTCTGTCAGATGTGGGGTTGGTGAAGATCTTTTCCCATTCTGTAGGCTGTCGCTTTGCCTTGTTGACCGTATCCTTTGCTCTACAAAAGCTTCTCAGTTTCAAGAGGTCCCATTGATTGATTGTTTCTCTCAGAGTCTGTGCTACTGGTGTTCCATTTAGGAAGTGGTCTCCTATGCCAATGCGTTCAAGACTACTTCCTACTTTCTCTTCTAGCAGGTTCAGAGTAGCTGGATTTATGTTGAGGTCCTTGATCCATTTGGACTTAAGTTTTGTGCACGGTGATAGATATGGATCTATTTGCAGCCTTCTACATGTTGATATCCAGTTTTGCCAGCACCATTTGTTGAAGATGCTTTCTTTTTTCCATTGTGCACTTTTGGCTTCTTTGTCAAAAACTATATGTTCGTAGGTGTGCGGATTAATGTCAGAGTCTTCAATTCGATTCCATTGGTCCACATGTTGGTTTTTATGCCAGTACCAAGCTGTTTTTATTACTGTAGCTCTATAGTAGAGCTTGAAGTCAGGGATCATGATACCTCCAGAAGTTGTGTTATTGTACAGGATTCCTTTGGCTATCCTGGGTTTTTTGTTTTTCCATATGAAGTTGAGTATTATTCTTTCCAGGTCTGTGAAGAATTGTGTTGGTATTTTGATGGGGATTGCATTGAATCTGTAGATTGCTTTTGGTAAGATTGCCATTTTTACTATGTTAGTCCTGCCTATCCATGAGCATGGGAGATCTTTCCATTTTCTGACATCTTCTTCAATTTCTTTTTTCAGGGACTTAAAGTTCTTGTCATATAGGTCCTTCACTTGCTTGGTTAGTGTTACCCCAAGGTATTTTATGTCATTTGTGGCTATAGTAAAGGGTGATGTATCTCTGATTTCCTTCTCTGCTTCTTTGTCCATAGTATATAGGAGGGCTACTGATTTTTTTGAGTTGATCTTGTATCCTGCTAGGTTGCTGAAGGTGTTTATAAGCTGTATCAGTTCCTTGGTGGAATCTTTGGGGTCGCTCAAGTATACTATCATGTCATCTGCAAATAGGGAAAGCTTGATTTCTTCCTTTCCAATTTGCATCCCCTTAATCTCCTTATGTTGTCTTATTGCTCTGGCTAGAACTTCAAGTACTATATTGAATAAGTATGGGGAGAGCGGACAGCCTTGCCTCGTTCCTGATTTTAGTGGAATTGCTTTGAGTTTCTCTCCATTTAATTTGATGTTGGCTGTTGGCTTGCTGTAAATTGCCTTTATTATGTTTAGGTATGTTCCCTGTATTCCTGATCGCTCCAAGACCTTTATCATGAAGGGGTGTTGGATTTTGTCAGATGCCTTTCTGCATCCAGTGAGATGATCATATGGTTTTTTTCTTTGAGTTTGTTTATATGGTGTATTACATTGACGGACTTTCGTATGTTGAACCACCCTTGCATCCCTGGAATGAATCCTACTTGATCATGGTGGATAATTGTTTTGATGTGTTCTTGGAGTCTGTTTGCCAGTATTTTATTGAGTATTTTTGCATCAATGTTCATGAGGGAGATCGGTCTGTAGTTCTCTTTCTTTGTTGTATCCTTGTTTGGTTTAGGAATTAGGGTAACTGTAGCCTCGTAGAAGGAGTTTGGTAATGTTCCTTCTGTTTCTATTGTGTGGAACAATTTAGAGAGTATTGATATTAACTCTTCTTTGAAGATCTGGTAGAATTCTGCGCTGAAACCATCTGGTCCTGGGCTTTTTTTGGTTGGGAGACTTTTAATGACTGTTTCTATTTCGTTAGGGGTTATTGGACTATTTAAATAGTTTATCTGGTCTTAGTTTAACTTAGGTATGTGGTACCTATCCAGAAAGTTATCCATTTCTTTTAGGTTTTCCAGTTTTGTCAAATAGAGGTTTTTGAAGTATGACCTGATGATTCTCTGGATTTCCTCAATGTCTGTTGTTATGTCCCCCTTTTCATTTCTGATTTTGTTGATTTGGATGCTCTCTCTCTGTCTTTTGGTTAGTTTGGATAAGGGCTTGTCTATCTTGTTGATTTTCTCAAAGAACCAACTCTTTGTTTCATTAATTTTTTGTATTGTTCTCTTTGTTTCTATTTTATTGATTTCAGCTCTCACTTTGATAATTTCCTGGCGTCTATTTTTCCTGGGAGACTGTGCTTCTTCTTGTTCTAGAGCTTTCAGGTATGCTGTTAAGTCACTAGTGTGAGATTTCTCCAACTTATTTATGTGGGCATTTAGTGCTATGAATTTCCCTCTTAGTACTGCTTTCATAGTGTCCCATAAATTTGGATATGTGGTGTCTTCATTTTCATTGATCTCTAGGAAGTCTTTAATTTCTTTCTTTATTTCTTCCTTAACCCATTGGTGATTCAGTTGGGTATTATTCAGTTTCCATGAGATTGTAGGTTTTCTGTAGTTTTTGTTGTTGTTGAAATCCAACTTTAGACCATGGTGGTCTGATAGAACACAGGAGGTTATTCCAATTCTTTTGTATCTGTTTAGATTTGTTTTGTGGCCAAGTATGTGGTTGATTTTAGAGAAGGTTCCATGGGGTGCTGAGAAGAAGGTATATTCTTTTTTGTTAGGATGGAATGTTCTGTAGATATCGATTAAGTCCATTTGAGTCATGACATCAGTTAAGTCCTTTATTTCTCTGTTAAGTTTCAATTTGGGAGATCTGTCCAGTGGTGAAAGTGGGGTGTTGAGGTCTCCCACTATTAATGTGTGGGGTTTTATATGTGATTTAAGCTTTAGTAATGTTTCTTTTACATATGTGGGTGCCCTTGTGTTTGGGGCATAAATATTCAGAATTGAGACTTCATCTTGGTGGATCTTTCCTGTGATGAGTATGTAATGCCCTTCTTGATCTCTTTTGATTGATTTTAGTTTGAAGTCTATTTTGCTGGATATCAGGATGGCTACACCCGCTTGTTTCTTAAGACCGTTTGATTGGAAAGTCTTTTCCCAGCCTTTTATTTTTAGGTAGTGTCTATCTTTGAATTTGAGATGTGTTTCTTGTATGTAGCAGAAAGATGGGTCCTGCTTTCGTATCCATTCTGTAAGCCTATGTCTTTTTATAGGTGAATTAAGTCCATTGATATTGAGGGAAATTAATGACCAGTGATTGTTCATTCCTGTTATTTTTTGGTGGTGATGTGTGTGTACTTCTATACGTTGGGGTTTACTGCTGTGGCTTTATCTGTTGCCTGTGTTTTCGAGGGTGTATCTGACTTCCTTAGGTTGGAATTTTCCTTCTAGTGCTTTCTGTAGGGCTGGGTTTGTGGATAAGTATTGTTTAAATCTGGCTTTGTCATGGAATGTCTTGTTCACTCCTTCTATGGTGATTGAAAGTTTTGCTGGGTTTATTAGTCTAGGCTGACATCCATGGTCTCTTAGTGTCTGCATTACATCTGTCCAGGTTCTTCTGGCTTTCAAAGTCTCCATTGAGAAATCGGGTGTTATTCTGATGGGTTTGCCTTTATATGTCACTTGGCCTTTTTCCTTTGCTGCTCTTAATATTCTTTCTTTATTCTGTACGTTTAGTTGTTTAACTATTATGTGGCGAGGGGACTTTTTTTGGGGGTCTAGTCTGTTTGGTGTTCTATAAGCTTCTTGTATCTTCATAGGCATTTCCTTCTTTAAGTTGGGAAAGTTTTCTTCTATGATCTTGTTGAATATATTTTCTGTGCCCTTGAGTTGGTATTCTTCTCCTTCTTCGACCCCTATTATTCTTAGGTTTGGTCTTTTCATGGTGTCCCAAATTTGTTGGACATTTTGGTTCATGACTTTGTTGGCTTTAGTGTTTTCTTTGACTGATGAATGTATTTCTTCTACTGTATCTTCAACGCTAGAGATCTTCTCTTCCATCTCTTGCATTCTGTTGATTATACTTGCATCTGAAGTTCCCAATCGTTTACTCAGATTTTCTATTTCCAGCATTCCCTCTGTTTGTGTCTTCTTCATTTTTTCTATTTCCCTTTTCAGGTCTTGGACTGCTTCCTTCATTTGTTTCATTGATTTTTCTTGATTTTCTCTCAGTACTTTATTGTTTTCTTCCAGGACTTTATTGATTTCTTCTAATTTGTTTGCCCTTTCCTCTAGTTGTTTACAGCGTTCTTCACATTTTTTTGTCTTTTCCTCTACACAAGCCTCTAGCTTCTTCATGATGTCATTCATAAGGCTGTTTTCTTCTGCTTCTTCCGATTTCTGAAATTCAGGTCTAGGTGTTGGAGGAGGGCTAGGGCCTGGTGATGCTGTATTGCTATTCATTTTGTTGTATATGTTTCTGCCTTGACGTCTGCCCATCTCCTTGTGGTTCGTTCTTGGCCTTATCCGCACACTTGGTTCAGATAGACCTGACAGATTCAGGAAGTCTCTCTCTTTTGTCCAGATGGGAGCTCTCTTATCCAAATTGGAAGTCCGGGGCAGGATGGGAGCTCCTCTCTCCCTCTCTCTCCCTCTCTTTCACCCTCTCTCTCTCCCTCTCCCTCTCTCTCTCTCTCCCTCTCTCTCTCTCTCTCTGTCTCTCTCTCTCTCTCTCTCTCTCTCCAGAAGGGAAGTCCGGGGCAGGATGGGAGCTGGGGACCGGCCTCAAAGTCTCAGGAAGAGGCTTGGGGCTCAGGCGGATGGGTGTGGGGGCAGGGCGTGGAGACTGCAGAGTCTGCCAGGGGTCTTGGAGAAGGGGATCCTTCCCGGTGGGGCTAGCAGGGAACCTGCCCAGTGGCCAGAACCTGGGGCCAAGTTGGGCAGGTCTTCCCTGGAGTGGCTGGTGCCCAGGGATGGGGTCCGGGGCAAGGAAGGGCACTCACCAGTGTTCCAAAAGGGAAGTCCGGAGCAAGATGGGAGCTGGGGGCCGGCCTCTAAGTCTCAGGAAGAGGCTTGGGGCTCAGGCGGATGCTTAGATATATTTTTATTAACTCAGTTAGGTTTTATTTTATCACCAATAAAACTGGCAGATAATTATATTATAGATTCATTCTGAGGATTCAGTGAGAAATGTGTAGCATGCCTATGGAATGCCTGACACAGACACACAACAAATAGTGTATCCCTCTTCTTAGCTCACTTTCCTCTCTCCAAAGGAAGGGAGGCGCATCTTCCCTCTGGTGACCATTCTCTCTCAAGCTTTCTTAGAACAATTTATTACTGGGGATGGCCATGGTTTAATGGTCCTTCAAACAGGGTTAAAGTTGTTTGGCCATGTGTTTCTTGTGATTCTCAGCTCTACCTTCGCATGAATACACTATGCAAATATTCTGGTGAAAAAGGGCATCTTGGGGATGTGGTCACAGACAGAAAAAGACTGCTAAGGTTGTTACTTTTGCCTTGTCCAGAAGCAAGCATTACAGTGAACCTTGATTTGGTAATCAAGGATAATGAAAAGAAGCAAGAGTTTGTTTACAGTCCTAGGTGAGATGACTCATTGGGAGAAATCGCACTTCATGCCTACCTAACATTGCAGTAGAGTTTTTGAAGGGCTTGAAGGAGTTGGCATAGAAATCTAGAAGAAACTTTTCTTAATCAAGCAAAAACATCTGTAGTGATCATTATTGTAATGACTAAGCTAGATGATCATCACATTGAGTTCCCCTAAACCCAAAGATGGTCACTGTTGTCTGCCAACTGATAGATACTGTTGAGTCATGGGAAAAAGGTCATATGTATGTAGGAGAGCCACCAAATAATATTTTAAATTAATAGTTCTTAGAAAGGCTTGGGCCACGTATGATGGAAATAGAAAAAAAAGAAAAAAAATCCTGAGTTTTGTGAATTCAAGACATATAATTGAAAGATTCAAGTGAGATTGAATTTGCTGTTGTGATATAGCTTATAATTAACCAGATGGGCCACAGCATTAAACACACACACAGACACAGACACAGACACAGACACAGACACACACACACACACACACACACACACACACACACACACATGCACACAGTACTGTAAAACAATCTTAGTAATAATATCCCATATCTACTGAGCACTGACCCTGTGGCATTAACTATGTGCTATATACACAGCTTCATTTCTTGTCACAATGCCTCTAAAGCAGCAATGCCTACTTTAGTCATTTTCTATTTGACATTGAGAGCCACAGTCCTTATGTAACCTGCCACTACCACTCCCCCTTTATGTCACAGAGCAAAGACTCCTGTTGAGAGCTGTCTACCTGTGTCTGACTTTAAGTTCCATATGATGTCACCTATTGGAGGACCTTGTCAGTGTATTGTCCTAATGCCCACTGCCTTTCTCACAGTACGTGCTTCCTCACAATGGGTTTAAGTCATTTATCTTGCATCTTGAGCCTGGCACAATCTAGGTGTTAAAAAGATGAAGTTAAAGAATGAAAAAACACATAAAGTAGGAATGCTGGATTGACAAGAGGGGAGCTAACCATGGGCTGCAGAGATTAGAGTAGGTGTTACTTCTGAGGCAGGACGTGAGCCAAGGTGTGGAAGACGGAGAGGACTGAATTGTGTAGAAAAAGTGGGAGGGGATTCTGGGAAAGGAACTTATCTTAGAAAAGACCAAATACCTAGAATGTTTTTGCTAGTAATTCTATCTCCCCAGTAGAGTATTTTAAGTTTCATTGTGCCATAGTATGAACAACGATATCCTGGCATTTCCATGTCATGCAGCCTCATTTGTTGGACCACAGGCATAGAATATGGTCTCTTCTTCATCATACTTTCTTCCAGAGAAAATAGCACAATGCATCACAAGCACAAAACTGCATGAAAAATCAGAAACCTTAGAGATTATTTACATTCAACCACATGTACAGCAATTTAAAAGTTTAGTAGGGAAAGCAAATCAATGTTCATAAGCTTGTTAAGTATATTGCCCAGCAGATAAAAATATTTGCTGACCACTAACCAAGGAACTATTTCCAATTGATACCCACTGGAAAGAGAAAATTAATTTTGTCCAATGGAGTATCACTGGGTTTATTAATCACACTTCAGGGCAGGTCTTATGCTCAGGAGTAGTTGGTCAACACACACACACACACACACACACACACACACACACAAACACAAACACACACACACACACACAAAGACCACTTCTTCATGGTTTTGTTTTTGGCTTTTTAGTTTTGTTTTATTTTGCATGTATGTGTGTTTTATATGCGTATTTTTTGTATGTGTTGTGTTCTGTGTTGTTGTTGTTGTGTGTGTGTGTTGTTTTGTGTGTGTACTTACTGTTTCTTTTTTTTTGTCTTATTGGTCTTTTGCTTGTTTTGATATTTTGTAGGGAGTTTTTGCTTTTCTGTTTTGTTTTGAAAGAGAAAGAACATACAGTTGAATGTGTAGGAAGGTGTGGGAGGATCTGAGCATAACTGGGAGAAGGTAAACATGATCAAAACATATTATGTGAAAATTTTTTAATAAAAAATTTAATTCTGGGTTAAAAAACTGTGTTAGCTGAGTAAGCCTGAAGAACTTGAGTTTGATACCAGAACTCACTTCCATGATGGAGAGAAAGTTATTCTCTGTATTGTATACATTCATATGTACATACCTGCCCTCAAAATATGCCACACATTACCCATTCCCAATAATAATAAATAAAATTTAATGGGGAAAAAGACTTCAGCCCTTATCATCTGAGACTGTAACAGAAATATACACTAAACACATATCCTTCAGCACAGAGCTGAGGCTCCACACATCCATGTAAGTTGTGCAACTCAAAAACAGCGCATAACATTCCAGAGCCTTCTATCATGCACCTTTCTATTCTGTACCTCTATGTTTAAATCTTTGCTAACTTCTAACACAATCTGTAAATTTTGCTTGTCTTCATATTTTGTATCTAAGTCAACATATAGCTTGTATTACTTGGGCTCTGCCACCCTCATGCAACATGAAGGATCTTAGACTCTCCCATATTCTGTGCATGGAATTATAGATCTTCCATACTCCTTGTCTTCTAGTAGCAGGTGTCAAGGAGTTCTTATAAGAGTGGTCTAGAATAAACTATTTTTATAAACATAATAAGATATAATTTGATAAGACTGTTCAACACTGTACTTTGCCCTACCAATGAAGAAAAAAAAAGTTCCCAAGTGTCATTTTCTTTTAATATCTTTAATAATCTACATACTAATTTATTGATTATCAATAGTTAAGGCCATATCTTTTTAATATGTTTGTCATGGAGCTCCACTGATTTTTTTTCAAAGTAAATCTGACAAGAGAATTATGGTTATTGGGAAAAATAAATGAAGTAGATGTCTCAAGCTGAATCCTTGCTTACGTATAGGACTTAGTTGGGGCCACAAAACCCACTTAAAAATCTGGGTGTGGGTACCTACATGTTCAATACTGGGGAAGGGACAAAACCAGGAGAATCTCTAGGGCTTGCTGATTGTCAGCCTTGTGCAGCGGGGGTTGGGGGGTGTAAGCAAACTCCATGTTCAGTGAGACATTCAATCTCAAGGGACTAACAGAGAGTGATAGAGTTTACACACACACACACACACACACACACACTTTCTAAGTTAGGGTCACATGCTGTGATAAGACACCAGGACCAAAGCAATGAGCAGCCTGGACATGAGTGGGGGTAATGAAGGGCAAGGGTCGAGGGAAAGAGAACTTGGAGCGGGAGATCCTGGCTGGATCAAGAACAGAGAGGGAGAACAAGGAATAGGAGACCATGGTAAATGAAGACCACATGAGAATAAGAAGAAGCAAAGTGCTAGAGAGGCCCACAGAAATCCACAAAGATACCCACACAACAGACTGCTGGCAATGGTCGAGAGACAGCCCGAACTGACCTACTCTGGTGATGGGATGGCCAAACACCCTAATTGTCATGCTAGAAACCTCATCCAACGACTGAGGGATCTGGATGCAGAGATCCATGGTTAGGCCCCGGGTGGAGCTCTGGGAGTCCAATTAGTGAGAAAGAGGAGGGTTTATATGAGCGAGAATTGTTGAGACCAAGGTTGGATAAAGCACAGGGACAAATAGTCAAACAAATGGAAACACATGAACTATGAACCAATGGCTGAGGATTCCCCAACTGGATTAGGCCCTCTGAATGGGTGAGACAGTTGATTGGCTTGATCTGTTTGGGAGGCATCCAGGCAGTGGGACCGGGTCCTGTGCTCATTGCATGAGTTGGCTGTTTGAAACCTGGGGCCTATGCAGGGTCGCTTGGCTCAGCCTGGGAGTAGGGGACTAGACCTGCCTGGACTGAGTCTACCAGCTTGATCTCAGTCCACAGGGGAGGCTTTGCCCTGGAGGAGGTGGGAATAGGGAGTGGGCTGGGGGGAAGGTGAGGGGGGCGGGAGGGGGGAGAACAAGGGAATCCGTGGCTGATACGTAGAACTGAACTGTATTGCAAAATAAATAAATAAATAAATAAATAAATAAATAAATAAATAAATAAATAAATAAATAAAAAGAAGGAAAGGGTTTATTTCACTGATGATTCCATATAACACTTCATCATCAAAAGCAGTGAAGGCAGGAACTCAAGCGGAGCAGGAACCCAGAGCTGATACAGAGGCCATGGAGGGGTATTTCTTATTGGCTTGCTACTCATGGCTTGCTCAGCCTGCTTTCTTATAGAACCCAGGACCACTGGCCCAGGGATGGCTCCACCCACACTGGGCTAGGCCCATACCCATCAATCACTAATTAAGAAAACACTGTATAGCCAGATCTTATGGAGGCATTTTCTCAATTGAGGCTGTCTCCTTTCAGATAACTCTAGTTTGTGTCATATTGACATAAAATTAGCCAGCACACATGAGTAATAATATAATTAAATAAATGAGTAAATAAGATGAACTCATAACTGTAAGGAAAACAGTGAAAGAAATAATGTCAATGACAGAGCTCAAACTTCCAAATATAAATTAGAATTTTGAAAATACCTGCATTATCAGGAACTTGACAGACTCTCAACTTTTAAGCATATGTGAGTTTTTGTAAATGTACAACAGATGGTAAAACACATGAAAAGTAGAAGAGGGAAACTAGAGTGAAAAGTTAAGTGGAGAAAGGGAAAGAGATGCAGCAACATGAGAGATGACCAATCAAAGCCAAGGAAGCAGGGAAAGCTTCATGGAAACCTACCACCTGTGAAATAACTTTAAACTTTGTAAAAGTTCACAAAAAAAGGAGTTTGACTGAAGTGCTTTGCATGTGCAGCTAATTCTGCTCCCAGAAGCCATGAATGAAGTTCCTAGTGCCAAATTTGGGCTACCTCACTGTGAGGCCCCAAAAGCCACCAAATAATAGACCATTGTCACTGCTTTTGGTTACACACCAGCACTAGACAGTAAGCCCTTATTGCTGAAGATACCACATACTTTGGTTGCAGAACATAGGGAAATCAAGATGGAACTGAACAAAAAACTTCTTCCCTGCTAGCTAGCTTTCATAGTACCATAAAGATGCTCTGCCAGACACTGGGAAGAAAGTTTATCAAGGATCTTAACCAGCAGTGGGCCCTGAATGTTACAAGACTGTTATGGGGTCATCAACTACTTTCTGATTGGATTTGAAGCCAGGCCCACAGAAGAAAATTCATGCCTGGTACTATAAAATAGTGGAAAGCCTGTGGCTGGGGGGACGAAGCTACTACTGTTGTAAGCAGAAATGTTGTCAGAGTGCCTTCTAAGTATTTTTATTTAAAACTATGTATTTATGTTGTTCTCAGTCTTGGTCAGAGAGGTTCCTTTTTGCAGTGGAAAGTGATTAACGTAGAGAGAGACTCAGAGCTGGTCAAAGTGCTATGAATAAATGGATGTTGAATGCTTAGCTCTTAATGGGACATCTATGTCACTTCCTGCCAAGACCCAGGAAGCATCATAGAAGAGGGGCCGAACAGTAAGAGCCAGAGGATGGGGAGAAGTGTTTTGAAAGGCTGTCTTCTGGAATTAACATAGCCAGTGATCTCACAGCAAGCTGTAGGTGTATGCACAAGACTAGTCTGTCAATATTCCAGTATGGATGGAGGAGGGCGATGCAGAGCCCCACCCTTAGCTGAGGAGCTGTTATCAGTTTAATGACTTCTGGAGGAGAGGCACTCATTTTTCTTCAGTAATGAAACCACTGGTAAGCTGCAAATGTTCCAGTAAATAACCCTGTACCAAAGCACATGCAAGCAACCCTAATTAAACTCAGTAGATTTTTTTTCTTAATATATATATATATGTAGGAGAAAAGAAGTATTAGGAAAAAGAATGGTCCTGGAGAAAGTGAGAGAGAATTAAAAGAGGGGAAGAGAGATGAGGTGAAATATATATGTATAATTATATTTTATAATAATATATACATTTATAAACATAAGATGAAATTTTCAAAATATATAAAATTACTAAATAAGTGATACAAATCATGCATGGATAAGAGATTCATTTGAATTGTAATACAGAACAAAAAAACATTAATGACACAGAATGTAAAATGTTCAATGATATAGCTTCAAAATCCACATAGCAACTAGCCTATAAGAAACTACCAACTGTTACTTTTTCAAATATAAAACTGACTTTTCTTCCTATTGTTTAAGTAAACTGCATATGACAGAGTAAGTGGAAGAGCATGGATGGGAAACCCGGCCAGCTCCTCATAAGCCAGAATTTAAATGTATGCCTCTATTGCACAAACTGTTTGGAAATAAGAATTTTAACACTGATGTTGAATTAAGACTTTATTTCAGATGTCATTTTACAAATGTTCTGGGTCAAATTTAAGTACTGCAAAACAGACATCTTCGAAAAGTGTAAGCCTTTAGTTGTCAACTTTAGATTTTTCTCAACATGACCAAGCACAGCCCTTTAATAAATTTTACTCTCTAGTAAGCACCACACAAATAGGATAAAATTAGTTTTCTGAAGGAAAAAACACTGACTTTATACAGAGAATGCTTATTAATGCACAGATAAAGCTACTTTCCCTGTCATATTTAAAAATCATATTATTGTTTAATAGCCATTTTCAGAAGACAGATTAAGATAACAAATTCTTGTCTAGTTCTATACCAATATACTGAACTCAAAATTTAATATATTCAATGCATAGGATAAGCCAAGTATCTTTAAATTTGCTTCTTAGATGTAATAGTTCTCCGTGTTCAAAAATGAAGTTTTTAGATTTTTTTACATACAATCTTTTAGAAAAATAAATAAATATTATGTTTGAATTTAAATTGGTCAAATACTTCAGCACTTGACTAGTAAAATACTTTCTGGTATGCTTAGATGTGCACAATTCTGAAGACAATCCTGAGTGGAAGATTTAGGAAAATCAATCCTATCTACTCTTCTACTGTATCTACAAAAGTACATATAGAAATGTGTTTAACAATGTAAATACCAGAGAAGTTGATTATTATTGTCCATTATTTTGGCTACCAATAACACTATACACTTAGCGACGTTCAAAACATATTTCTTTTTAACCACAGTTCTTAAATTCAAGTACACATCTAGTGTTGAAAGCATCACTGGCTAATTTGTGAGGAGGTACAAGAATAAGTGTTTTTTTTAAATAAAAACATTATTTATGTTAGCATGCAGTAGGTTTATTTTTAAATTAGATACATTAATATTTTTATTTTCCCACTTAAGTTCATGATAAATATGCATAACTATAATGAACATATGGAAGAGTATCATGATTACTCAATATTTTTAAAGGCATAAATGATATCAAACATCACAAATGGCTGCTGAATAATGTTCACTGTGAGTGGAGATTTAACCTTAATGGTACTTTCTGTAAACATTCATGAGATCATGTCTGTTCAACAGCTTAACTTCCTTGTGTGGCCTTTCTGATCCCTTTGCATCAGTCCAATCACATTATTCTCCAGTTCAGGACTTACAGTGACTGTCTTATTAGGTGTACCTTCCTCTTCCTGGCAGTAGTGCTCCAGAAGACTTCACTGAGAACATGGAACTCCATTGTAGCTTCATACATCCAACTTGACAGAAGTCAAAAGGACAACAAAGCAAACTAGAAGAACAGAAGGAAAGGGCATTTTCTTGATTGTGGATGTGGCTTCCGGAATTTCCCAGTTTGATATCATTGCCTAGTACCAACCTGAAGCCATCTTCTTCTGTCTCTGGAGCGAGCACCGTGTTCTCATCACAACACAAGTCACTACTTGGCTGTTTTGTCTTGGTTCTCATGCCGCCTTCCCAGAACACAGAATCCAAGACTTTGACATCCTTATCTGTCTTGTTTGCTGACTAAAACTAACCTTGGATCATATATATAGGTCTTCCAAACAGGAGATTCTCATAACTCAGTGAAACATGTATTATGATGGAATAATCCGGGACATAAAACAAACTTCAATAAATTTAAAATAATTGAAATTATACAGAGTGCATTCACTAACCATATAGAAACAAACTAGAAATCAACAACAGAAAGATTAAAAATTACAGCCCTAAATGACTCATGGAACAAAGAAATTCTTAAGTGGTTGAAAAATTATGTAGAATGAATAAAATGAAAGTAAAGCATATAAAAATGTGTGGAACAGGAGTGAAGTAGTATCAATAGAGACATTTATGGTACTAAATATCTATATCATAATGTGAAAATCTGCAAATCAATAACCTAAGCCAAGATTCTATGTCAAAACCTAAGAGAAGAAAAGAAAAGAAATATTGGGTAAGTAGAAGAAAAGAAATACCACTAAGAGCAGAAATCAATGAATTAAAAAAAATAAAATAGAGAAAAATCAGTCCAATGAAATGGTGATTCAGAACATCAGTGAAGCCAGATGGTGGTGGCGCACACCTTTAATCCCAGCACTTGGGAGGCAGAGCCAAGCAGATCTCTGTGAGTTCAAGGCCAGTCTGGTCTACAGAGTGAGATCCAGGACAGGCTCCAAAATACAAAGAGAAACCCTGTCTCGAAAAAAACAAACAAAGAAACAAAATCAGTGAAATTGGTAAATCTCTAGTAAAACATAAAAGAAAAATGAGAAGCCAGAGATAACAAGACTGATGGGCACCAGAAATGAGATAAGGATGCTATGACTGAAATTAAGGTGGTAACATGGGAATACTGTAAATAATTCTACATCCCAAATCTGGCAACTTGGATGAAATGGTCCAACTCCTGGCAAGGCACAACTCCCACAGTTAATCTGGAATGAAATTAATAACTTCTATAGCTTACTCCCTTAATACCTAGTAAAGAAATGGAATTAATAGTGTAAAAGCCTCCAAAAGAGCAATGTTCAGGATAAGAAGAGTTCACTAGAGAATTTTTCCAAATGCATGAAGAAGCATCAATGTTAATTTTACATATTCTCTTCCAGAAAATCTAAGGAGATGCTTGGATTCATTTTGAAAAAGCCTGCTTTCACCTGTTATTAAGACCAAACAGAAGTGATACAGAGAAAGGAAAGAATGGACCAATATTATTCATGAAAACACATAGCCAAGTCCTTAAGAAAACATTAACAAATAGAATTTGACAATATATAATAGAAATTGTGTGCCATGGTAAAAATAGGATTTATCCCAGGAGTTCAATATTAGCAAATATTTTAAAAGTAAAGGGATCCTCCATATCTTTAAGGTAAGGAGAAAAAAGTTCACATGTCATATCATCTGCAAGCACTTGACCAATTCAACACTCATTTCTCAAAAAGCTCCCAAAAACTAAGAAAAGAGGGCAACATCTTTGACTTGATAAATATATCTTGCTATATTTAATGATAAAGGAATGCATGTTTTTCTAGGAACAAGGCAAGGACATCTGCTGCCACCACTCTCATTCAGAATAGTACTGAAGGGTTTAGTCCATACAGTGAAGTAGCAAAGGGGGACAAAGCCTATGGATTAGAAAAGAGAAGACTGTCCTCCCATTGTTTTTCCTGCATAAAGGTCTATACTATGTTGCTGACATAGAAATCCTAAAGAATCTAAAAGAAAATTATTAGAAATACCACATTTAGCAGTCACTGGATCTATATCTGTACCCCTTTTACATCTGTCTATGTTTATGTGATGTTTATCTTGGTTGTCAGCTTGACTATGTCTGTAAACAATTAAAACCCAAGTTGCTGGACACTTCTGTAAGGAACTTTCTTGACCAAATTATTTAAAACAGGAAGACACACCCTAAATCTGTATGACACCTTCTGGTGACAGCCAAGATAAAAGGACATGGAAGAAGAAAGGTTTGCATTGTGCCTGCTGGTCCTCATTCTCACTGGCAAGTTTATACTGTTGCTACAGCATTCCTTCATCAGTGTTAGGACCAACTTCTTCAGGACTTCCACATAAACTGAAGATCAACAACTCTCCAGGAATCCTTCAGAATTCTGGTGCCTGATAGGGGCTACTGAGACATCTGGCATCATGGAGTGAACAACTACTGATTTCTCTGTCTTTCTGTTATGAGATAAGCCATTGTTGGGCTACCTGGACCACATCCTGTAAGCCAACCTAATAAATCCCCATTATATACACACCCACATATACATACTCATTCTATTAGTTCTGGTCCTTTAGAGAGCCCTGACTAATACATCATGTTTATTTTTCTATGTCTACACATGGAGGTATTTTGTTTCTATACGCTAACAATGTATATATAAATGTCAGAATTAAAACATCAATTTAAAAAAGAGCCTTTATGTGAATCTAGCAAAACAGATAAACCTTATATGTAGAAAACTATAAAGTTCCAATGAATAAATTAAAGATCTAGTAAATAGCAAAACATTATTTGTGGGTTGGAAGATCCAACATAGTTAAGTTGTTAAATCTCCTTAGGCTGATGCATACATTTATTGCCATGCCTCCAGAATCCAGGCCAGAATTCTTGTAGAGGTAGGAAATATTATATAAATTTTGTGTGTAAGTAAAAAAAACCAGGATATATGAACATTTTTTAAAAAAATAAAAATAAAATTGCATTAAGCAGTCTACCTGACCTTATTGTATCTTGAATAATTAAAGTTGGACAGTATTAATGGAGAGATATATACATAGATCAGAGTAGAATGAAACAGAATAGAAAACCCATAACAAATGTCACCATGTAGTAAAAGAAACTTCACAGTAAAAGAAATAGGGATGATGTTAGACTTCCTGAAAACATTATTTAGGGCCAAATAATCTACATGTATACATGAAGGACTAACCAACTTCTAATGCAAAGTACACATAGCTTTGAAGATGATAGGCCAGCTTCTGTCTTCTCCAAATGGTATTTCCACTGTCCACCCAGGAAGGAGCTGAACTTCAATATATAGGCTTATGAGGGTGGAGCTTTCACTGTAGAAGGAAATTCATTGAAGGCTTCTGACAAAGATGTGGGTGCTGGAATCACAGTTCTATAAATAGCCATGAGACAGGACCGGCTAACCTGCATCATGCCAGATGTTGCTTACTGTGTTTTTTCCTTAATTTACTCCTGCCCACAGATTATCTTCAATAAAACTGTTTTCAAGTTTGTAGCCCAGTCCCTCCTGGATGGGATGAAGAGTGTCTAAGGGTACAGAGCATACCTTCACACCCTCTAGCTCTTCACCCTTGCATACTACTGAGGCAGTGATATGGTAGAATTGTCTGTATGCATCAACGCAGAAACCTCATTAAGTTAATTGACAAGGAGACGGTTATGTCACTGCAGCTTCATAGAAAGCTCAGATGGAAGAACATGGAAGACCTGCTCAATCTAGCACATCTGGAGACAGAACCCATAAGAACACAGGGAAGTCAGAAAGGAAGAAAATGATTTCCTGTGGTCAAGCTACTCCATGAGCCAGTAGCTCAAAGCACTTGGATATTTCATAGCCATTGGTTGTTGAGGCTGGAACATTCGGGTTTAACTAAGTTAAAAGAAAGATCATTTTCTCCTTTTCAATAACACACAATGGCTTTTGATTAGAAGCTTGAAATAGCAGGGTTCTTCTCTGTCCTTCCATTCCTTTGAAGTCCTACTCATACTTAGCTTCCCACAGCCCCTCCTTCCACCCTTACTCACCAGGCTGGTCTATTTGTGCTGCATAGGATGCCTTCTCAGCCTCTACTGCTTTCGCCAGGTTTAGTACCACTTGGTTATTTTCAGTCCACATTGTTCATCCTTGGTAAATGTAAATTCTCCTTTACAGAAGTTCTCACTTGAGTATATATATATATATACTTTGTATGCACATATAAAATTAGTGAATAAAATTGAAGTGAAATTGATCCATGAGTTTGAGCCATTGATCCATTAGCATTTTTATTTGGATTAATCTCTAACTGAAATTTAGCATTTTCTTATATTAACACAAGCAGAAGATCACGTGACATAAAAAGAATGCACACACTACCATAATATTTCCCTCTTGTTGCTTTGGATATCTCCAAATTTGATGATCATCACTGGGTAAAATAATGCCAGTTATTAGATGTGATACTCTATCAAATATTTATAAATAAGCATATGTATCACAAATATTAAAAACATTTTAGTAACACCTGAAGTATAATTTGTTTTCTTTGTAACCTGTGTTTTTACTCAAAAGATACTGTAAGCAGGGATCAATAGGCTTAATAAAACTGTTCAATAAAAAAATAGCACAAAAGAAATTAAAATTATTGGAACAGGGAAAGTCTCTGTATCACAATAGTAAAAATATTAAAAGCAACTTAAATTACAAAAAAGGAATATTAGTGAAGCAATTGTATGTATTTACTGTAGAATAGTATGCAGACACTAACTGTAATGCTGTACAATATCTTAATAAATTCATGGAAAGATATTTATCATGTATTTCATAAAAGAAAATGTAGGACACAGTATGTTTCTTGTAAACAAAATAAACACACCCATTTACAATATAAAACATAGAAATTAATTTCAATACAGACACAAAATGCTAATGATCTTTATAAATGGTAAGGACTATGGGTAATCTGTTCATTCAATTTATAAAAATTTGCAAGAAAGATAAACAAAAGTTATTACTATTTTTAAAAGAATGAAGTCCAAAGGGATACACAATTCTTAGCTTGTCATCTACGTGTTCACTTATTAGTCAAAAATATATCAGCTTAATTGTAATCATTGTAGGCTGAATTAATACCATCTGTAGACTATGTTATCATGATGAAATGAAATCTACTGATTTTTCAAATTATTTAGCAACTGAGCCAGTAAAAAATTTTAATTAAGCACCAATTATCAAATTTCTAGGCTGTGATAGCCTAGGTCAATTCTGTAGTTAGTGTTAGTACAAGACGTCTACTCTTTTCCAAACTGCTCCCACTAATCAATCCTCATTATGTCCTCAGAAAGGCCTTTGCTTTGTTCTTGTTTTCTTAGTGTCTCATAACAAAGAAAAGTATATTTGGAGCTCATTCTTTAAAAATTAGCATGTTTTATGAAAATACTTTTCTGATTTTCAATTCCAATAACCAAAAAAATTCCTCTATAACTGAGTCATACTTTAGAACTTGAATAATTCTGAATCATATCTTCATCAGAGAAAATGTTTATGATCATTTTCTTTTCATATCTATTAGAAAATCAAAAACAGTACTGACCCATCATACCTCCTCCATGCTAAAAACATGTTAAAACTAGAAAAATATACTAGATTTTAAGAATTTTAAGTGATCATTTTGCAACTTTAAAATATAACATCTAAAATTAGGCATTCATTTAATATGCAAGATGTGCCTATAAAGTAATTGTGCTGATATTCTTGCTGTGTTCATGAAAGCTCCACCAGCATTTACATAAGAAATGAACATCATCCCCTCTGATTAGTGTCCTTAGGAGACCCAGACTAGATTAACACTATTTGCCTTTTCTGAGAACAATTTTAGAACCTCTCTAAGAGTTTAAAGTATTCCATCTTATGCCCAATAATTTCCTGAAAAGCGGTCATGTGTATTCTTTAAAGTTAAATTTGATGGACGTCAATAGCTAAAAGTAATCCACAGTGGGAGTAGGGCCCTGGCCGAGCCAGGGAGACAGAAGTGGGTGGGACAGAAGAATTACTGAATGCAGTGTCACCCTCTACCATCGATGATATGGAAAATATTCAACAATAGCAATGATGGAACCCAGGCAGTCAGAACAGATGACAGCCGAGGACCTTGACCAAGATCTTGGCATTAGCCCTTCAATAGCTTGATTGTTGGGTATTAGGTATCTGGGTATCCAGAGAAACTGTGGCAATGGGGAAGAGAGTATTGGGGTTTCTGAGCTGTACCATTCATCAAGCAGGAGAGTAAATTTGGGCATTTTAATAAAAGCTAAGTATCAGCCCTACTAATAGGCACAGAAGCCAATGCTGTTGGGTGGGGCTCTGCATGGGTCATGCAAGAGTTGCTTGAAGATGTTGAGGGCAACAGCTGTCACACTGGAATTAGGATGCAGGGTCCAGGAAGACTATTTTGAAGTTATTCTCATCTACTTATTCCCTAAATTCATTAGTAATCAACTCCATGCCTTTCCCACTTTCTTGCCCTGGAACCAAACATTAGTTTGACCTATAATGATCGCTTAAAAACTTATTAAATGACAGGTGGAGACCATTACAAGAAATTACAACCCATCCAAATGCAGGGTTTATGGAGCAATAAATACATCTGCAAAACAACTTCCACATCTAGGGATCAAGGACATTGCAGTGAAAGCAGTGGAAAGACTGAGTGGAAAACCTGGAGTATGTGTGAAGATCGTGGAGTTTGCTGTCACTGGAGTATGTGTGAAGATCGTGGAGTTTGCTGTCACTGGAGTGTGTGTGAAGATCCTGGAGTTTTCTGCATCACTGGAGTATGTGTGAAGATCGTGGAGTTTGCTGTCACTGGAGTATGTGTGAAGATCGTGGAGTTTGCTGTCACTGGAGTATGTGTGAAGATCGTGGAGTTTGCTGTCACTGGAGTGTGTGTGAAGATCCTGGAGTTTTCTGCATCACTGGAGTATGTGTGAAGATCGTGGAGTTTGCTGTCACTGGAGCATGTGTGAAGATCGTGGAGTTTGCTGTCACTGGAGTGTGTGTGAAGATCCTGGAGTTGGCTGCATCACTGGAGTGTGTGTGAAGATCGTGGAGTTTGCTGTGCACCCATGAACTCTCACCAACATGACTGCTTAAACATGAGCTGAACAAGGACAATAACAGTAGATATGTCAAAGTCAATGGGGGAAAGTCCATGAAGCCTCAACCCTACACAAAGAACTACAGGCAACTGAGGAAAGCTGAGAGTGAGAGAAATAGTTTTCCCCAGGGAAGAGGATATGAATTGGTTATCCAGTACCAAATGACCATCCCTAAAAACATGCACACAAGTAACATTATACAGACTGAGCAGGTTATATTCAGAAATACATATGTATATACACATATGTATATATGCATGTAACAACAATTAATGAAAAACGAGGCTGTGAATTTGAAAGAGATCAGGAAGGGTATGTGAGAGATTTTGAAGGGAAGAAATGGAAGCAGAATGATGTAATTACATTAGACTCTCAAGAAAAAAAATGAAGAAAGAAAACCCTGTTGGGTGGCGTTTTTTGTTGTTTTAAAAAGATTCAAAGTAAAAGTTCATATGTTAGGATTTTTAAATTTTTTATTTTTTTAGACAAATAAACTTTTTTATTCTATTAGAGATCATTATAAAATGTCTTAACAGTGAAATTCACTAATATTTATTCCTGACTCAAAATATTTTGGATAGCTGCCTTGTTTCTCTCTGGAAAGCTGAGCCTTCCAAAGGTCTTTTAATTATTACATGACTTTAAAAAGCCACGAGTAGATGTGAATCTGCCTCAAACTCCTTGAAGTCTGTGGTATTTTCAGTCCAAAAGAAGCTTTCCTTTAAGAGGTTGAACTTGAGGCTTCCCTGAGACTGGAGCTTCTATGATGTGGATGCCAACAACCCCTTTTAAAGAGCCATGGAAATTGAGCTGCAGAAGAGCTGAGCAGTTTCCTACATCTACAGTGTTCATAAGTGGTGAAAGCAGGTTTTGAATGCAGGCAATTGGATGTCAGAGTAGAGCAGTCTTGACAGATAGTATAAGAAGTACAAGAAATGGCTTGTTTGTCTTCCATCAATCAACATGGTAGGTGCCGAATGATATCCTGTGTGTCTTACAGCTTCCATGGTGTGACTCTCAGAGATCAGGTGTCAGAAGGCAGACTTGATTGTGCATTCATGCTGCGGGTATTACTGAACACTTGGAATTGTCCAGGTACTAACCTACAGAAGACTGTAAGGCTTCCAACAGTCTCCTTTTGGTTGATAAACATAGCACATAGAAATGTGTTCAAGTCTCCAAGGTTCCTTTTTCCATTAACTCAAGTGGTGTCAACCTGGACTTCACCATATGCTGACTTTGATTCCTGAACCTGAGCAATGGCCACTTTAATATGTTGTAAAGTACACTCACCTGTAGGGAAGGGAACACATAACCGCTTTCTTTCTTGATTATTCTGAGGGAGTATTTGCCACCCTTTGACAACCTTATTAGGATAACAGGAATGATGAAAGGAGGTGGCAGTTAGGATTGAAAGCTGTCCCTTGAAGCACAGGTGTTGGAGAAGCAGTAATGCGTGCAGCCTTGTGTTATGACTGCAGTATGACCTAGCACCTGTAAATACCATGGTGCTACTCAGAGGTAGAGACTATCAAGCTGTTTCGTGCATAAACTTTGTGTTTCATAAGCATGTCAAGGTCTACAATGGCCTCATTTGTTATAATTAGGACTAATAGTAACACTTGTACCTTCGTGAAAGCATTGTTACATTTCAAAGGAAGTTATTGAACAAGGAAGGAGAAATCTGCCAAAGAACCAAGCCTGGGAATGGTAAACTGCACCGAATACCCAAACAAAGGGTGAGATAACAACACTCGCCTTTTCCCAGTAAGATTATGTAACTTGTGTGCTGAAAGTTTAGTCTACTGTAGGTGGAGTTGGTGACACCACTCCATGGGTGTTCCATTAAGACAGTAAGGTAAAAATAGGCATTATTTAAAAATAACTATAAGAGAAAGAGTTCTATTCCCTTTTCTTTGAAAACCAAAACTCCAAGCATTTTAAAGCATCCTAATGTTTTCATTAACTATTTTTGTTGTTGTTTTTCCTGAGACATAGTATCATTGTATAACCCAGGCTACTTATTTTATCTCTGTCTCCCAGGGGCTACGATTGCAAGTACATGCAACTGTGCTTGATTTGATTATTTATTTCCAAATTCCGTTCCTTATTGTATAATGGGGGTCCTTAAGTCTCATTTTTGGAATAAAGTATAATGTAAGTTTTTAAATAGAAACAAACAAAATACACATAACTTTTTAGTGGGAGGTTTACTTTTCACCTTAGTATTACAACTTATTTGGGGAGAAATCATATTTGAAGATGTTTCAGTTATATTTGCTTGAGTGTGAGCAGTTGAGTCTTTCTTAGCAGTTTGGTAGAAGATAAAAAAGTGAGGCGTTCCACTCTTTTACTAAAGAGGTACATATGCCCAGAAATTTTCTTTTAAAAAGTTTTCTTAAGATTTACTTATTTTTACATGTATAGATATTTTGCCTGAGTGGATCTGTGTGCCTCATGATTGCAGTGTCTGTAGAGACCAGGAGAGAATGCTAAGTTCCCTGGAACTGGGGTTCCAGATGGTTGTGAGCTGCCATTTGGTTGCTTGGGATGGAATCTGTGTCCTCTGCAAGAGCAGCTAGAGCTGTTACCTTCTGAGCCATCTTTCCAGTTGACAAAATTTTTCTTTATATTTGTCACAGCATAGGAGCCAAGTATTGGAGTTCCTTAACTTTAAACACAAACACTAAATTCTTTCTGAAGAAGTGAGGAGCTGCAGCAGAGCTACAGCAATGCTGTGACTGCAAACCCGGGTCTCGCTCTCTGATTTTAAAGCCACTGTCTCCTTCTCATCACGTTTGCTCAGGAGGAAACGTGCTAACTACACTATAGTAACAGAGCATATGAGAATAAAACATTAGCTTTCATCAGAGGTGGAACAATAAACCTCTTCTGTGTTATCAGTCAATAAAAGACTACGCTGAACACTTAATTTTAGGCTCGGGAATGATGTGGGATGTGCAAAATAGGCTTTACAGAACATGAGGCTTCAGGGAAACTATGGTGTAGTATTCTGAAAAACAGCTTCAGGTCATAAAAATGCGATTCACTGACCCTTGGAAATAAATGTCTCAACAGATCCTGGAATGGTGTCTTCTTGTCCAACACCCTCACTCCACGTCTGAGTCTTTATAGTCAGTGTGGTTTTTCCCTCAGGGATCATTATTGGGTTTTATAATGATTCGTTTGTGTATGAAAAAGGAAAGCTCAAGACTATAATTTCATGCATACTTAGAAAAAACACATAAAGAAAATTCAGTAGTGAGATGGAGTAATCTGCCAGGGTCTGCTGAGACCAACAGTGTACCTGTGATAAGGGCAGCTGACGGATGTGTGTGCTCATCACTTTGTTTCCCTGCAGCTCCCTCAGGAACAATGGGAGCAGAGGAGCATGGGACAGCCCTTACAGCAATGAAATACGATGACGAAAACAAGAAAGGATCAGGACAGACTTACTGCAAGGCTGAACCAAATTAACGAGATATTTATTAATAAAGACCTGACTGAAGGATAAATTTGGGCCAGTGGAAATCCAGAAGCAAAGCCAGGGTAAACATAGGTGGGATAGAAGCCAGAGAGGGGTAAGGTCAGGAAACAGGCTACACAGGTGAGTTGAGGTTTCCTCAGCCCAGTCTCACAAGGATGACCCTAGGGACTATCAAGTCTCTTTCTCTGGAATAGCAGTGCAGCCTAGAAAAGAAAACCCTGACTTTAAATCTTTGATCAGCCCTTTGTTCCTGTAGGACCTTGAGCCAATTATTTCCTGGCTCTGTACCCCCTTTTCCTCATCTGTGAAAGGGCTAGCAATAAGCTAATAGCTCATACAGAAAATGCCTGCAGCAGTAAGCTCAATGAATGTTAGGTTTTATTATAATCTTGTCAATAGTCATGCCAACCTTCATGTTCTGTTTAAAAACTCTTGAGCCAGACAATGGTGACACATGCCTTTAAGCCCAGCACTAGGAAGGCAGAGGGAGGTAGATCTCTTAGTTTGAGGCTAGCCTGGTCTACAGAGTGAGTTTCAGGACAGACAAGGCTACACAGAGATACCCTGTCTCAAAAAAAAAGAAAGAAAGAAAGAAAGAAAGAAAGAAAGAAAGAAAGAAAGAAAGAAAGAAAGAAAGAAAGAAAAAAAAAAGACAAAAAACAACTATCGAAATTGTATACACTTCCCAGGTATACTTACGGCTTAGGAAAAAAAATAGTAACTTTTCATACTCTTTTTTCCTTAGGCAAGATAAAGGTGTTTTCTATATTTTTATTTGTATTCATCTTTATGTTACTTTATACACAAAACAATCATTCCTAAAAGCAGCACAAAGATTCAGATCTCTGAATTTTTCAGGACAGAGAAAGAAGGACATGGGGAACTTATATTTTCCTTAGTACAGAAAAGGATTTTAAAACTGGGAAGGAAAAAAATCAATGGAAAGAATGAACAGAATGACAGACATAACTGAAGAGCGGTCTCTGACTTGTAACTGGCACAGGCGCCACTTTTTTGAACCTACCCCAGTGATTTCAGTGGAGGATGTAGAGTCTAGGACAGCTGTGATGCTGCGAGGCATGTGCACATGAGGGCTGGAAATACAGGGTCAGAACTCACGCTGAAAAGCGCACTGTGTGTGAAGGTGGTGAAAGTCTACTGAAAGGGGGGGACACACGATGGATCCTCCATCTGAGGCTCTGCTCTGTCATGCAGTGATCCTTCTTAGTCTGACATTAAACAACTTTCTAACTAACCTTCACTCCCATTATGTCTGAATATAGCCCATGCTTCACACACAGCCTGAGCTGCATTTTATAAAATACAAAGGTATATATCACTTCCTGATTCTGTTATAATACATAGAATGAATTCAAATTCCCACCATGGCTGTAAAACGCTTTATTAATTAAATGGGCATGCATTCCCTTCCACCCCACCTCATGTCTCCATTTTTATTAGAATGCTGTTACACTGGCTTTTCGATTGTTCAGCTGGTTCTTGCCACCAGGGCTTCTATACTATTTTTTTTTCTTACAGCTACTCTCAGTACTCAAAGCTTAGCTGAAAGATTTCTACTTGTCTCCAAACCTCCCAAGAAATCTCTGACACAGAGAGCTTCCTAGGACTACCTAAAATTTTAAATGTCACTTACTTAATTTTTTAAATTACTTTATAAACTTATTAAAATTTGTAAATAAAAAAATTACACACAAAAATTAACGAGACACAAAGTCTATATATCTCTTTGAACTTCTATACAGTTATAGCCATCTGTATTGGAAGCTATGGAGCTTAACATTGGATTTTACACTTTCATTATAAATACATTTTTATGTACTTATATACCACCCAAACTGAAAAGTTTATATATTTGTCTGCAAGTTTATTACACTTTTCTTTTACTAAACATATGTTTCCAAATACCCAGCACTCCACTACCATAAAGTTAGCTTCCACTGGGCATCTGAAAACTGGAAATAAATAATTACCAAACACACCAAGATGAGAAAAGAAAATGGGTTTAGAAATACATATTTCCAAAAAGATGAACAACTCTAGCACTGCCAGGAAAAGTGTTCAAGAGTTGGAAATCCAAAGGATGCTAAGCAATGGTACTGGGTATTCAACTGGTTGATAGCTTTGATACAGTCTCTTTTGTCTATAACTGAGTCCTAGCCTATCTTACTGGCTGAGAACCTTTCAGCAATTTACATAGAAAGTCTTGGGTAACTGAGCAGAGACAATTCTCCACACCAAAATTCAGTAGGACCTCTAGGCTGCTCGACTTTGTGGTCTATGGTTCCATTACTGAGATAGTCATGTCAGCTCCAACAGACTGGCACACTTATGAAAATTAAAAATTATTCCATAGAAACACGGACTTCGTTAGCCAGGCATAATGGGGAAAGCCTGTAATTCCAGTCTTCAAGTGTGGAGATGAGGATCAGGAGTTCAAGGTCATCCTTGACTGTAAAACAGGTTCAAAGACTGTCTAAGCTATTGAGACCCTGGTTCAAACAAAAAAGGACTCTTCATAGGAATAAGCATATATTTAATGTCATATTGAGCTAACATTGACCTTGAGGTTGGAAAGAATGAGTCATTGATATTCTACATAAAAATATTAGCACAAATATGTTATCTGTTTGGCAATTTTACATAGTCATACTTAATAATACTTTTTATCATGTGAAGCTAATTTCTCTTTCAAGCTCCAATAAAACTTGCTTTAAAAAATAACTAAATACTTTGAGGTTGTGTAGGCATTCAGAAAACTGGCTTTTTTAAACATAACTTTTAAGTAACCAATAATAAAATGTTCTAACACATAGCTATTCAAATATTGATGCCATATCAAAATGCTATGTCCCTATGAATCTTATATAATCTGTCAGCACAAGTGACTCATTTAATAGTTTCCCAAGGCTGCAGACACCAGGAGTTTCCTGGGAGACTGTAAAGCAATGCTCTGGATGACTTTGTTCCTATACATTGAAGTATATTGGAGACCAAGAAGTCCTGTTGGAGTTCAGTCCAGAATGCCTTGATCCACTTTCTTAAACATTACTACTCAGATTTGATTTGAGCATTGCCAGAAGGATAAAAAAAACTGTTTATGCAGTTTTAACTTTTATCAAAAATGTCTGATTGTCAGAAGCTTTTGTGTACACTAAGCTAAAATGGATCTGCCAGGAGCTTCCTTGAATGGGTATAGGCTTGCCCTCCATCATAACAAGGATTATTATATATGAAGGCCCTCCATTTACTTTAATATGGCCTCCAAGTTCCCCACAAGTCTCTCTTCCTGCAGGTGAATAGCTGGTTTCCACAAACTGTCATCCATGATATCCCTACATCCCTACCACACTATGGAGACACAGTTCCCAGAGTTTTACACTCTCTCACTGCCTTGACTAGAGTCCTCAGCCAGTTAGAAGCCACTTGACCCTTGACCCTACTTAGAAATGGGCACAGCTGGCTGCCAAAAGCGAAGTCCAGTGTAAACACTCTATCCCAGTAGCTTTCAAATGCTGGTATGCCAAATGACATATTGTGAGGAAATTGTCACCAATCTGTGGCAAAATGAGGTAAAAATTAAAAGCAAATTGGCTACATTTATTTGATCTAAGAGACTTGCAGTTTATTCCTGCACTAACCTATGTCTAGCTGCTTCTTAAAATCAAATTTCCTTCTTAAAACAATACTATAAGAATGCCAGCTACCTGCTTTGTTTGTTTAATGTAACAAACACTGGCAATTTTATGTGGCTCTACTTGTGGCTCACAAGTTTTTCCCATTGGAATTCTAGAGCCAGTCGAGGTTCACAGAAACACAGAGTCCTAGAACCTATCCCCAAAGATTAACATCCAGAGTCTCAGTATCTACAAGGTGTGCAGGTTGTTTATTCATTCAGGTAGGCATTGCTGCTTGAGTTCTCGGGTACAGCAACCATGTCACGCCCCAAGGAAGCTTTTCTCAGCACTCCTTCCCATCTTCCAGCTCTTGCATTGTTGTGGCTTCCTCTTCTGCAATGTTCCCTAAGTCTTGGGAGGAAGTGATGCAGGAGTGCAGCTTAAGGATGAGTACTCAGTAGTCACTTATTCTTGGCGCTTTGGTAAGTTGTGAGTCTGAGTTAACAGACACCCACTATTAAGAGAAGCTTCTCTCACCAAGATAGAGAGTAGCACTAATATATGAGTGTAAGCATAAATATTTAGAAGGCAACTTGACACCATATCCATTTATCAGAACAATAATAGTAGGCACCCCCAGGGCCTATGACCTCTCAGCTATAGAGTATCCCAATATATTGTGTACTCTAATAAACTTATTTGGGGTCAGAGAACAGAAGAGCCACTAGATAGACACAGAGACCAGAAAATGGCCTCTTGGAAGGCAGAGATCCATCCGGATCTCTGTGAGTTCAAGGCCACACTGGAAACAGCCAGGTATGGTGACACATACCTTTAATCCCAGGAAATGATGGCAGGAAGCAGAAAAGTATATAAGGTGTGAGGACCAGGAATTAAAGACTTTTAAGCTTTTAGGTTTTTTTAGCAGCAGTTCAGCTGAGATCCATTTGGGTGACAACTCAGAGGCTTCCAGTTTGAGGAAGCAGGATTGGCTGAGAAGTTGGCGAGGTGAGATTAGTTGTGGCTTGTTCTGTCTCTCTGATCTTTCAGAATTTACCCCAATAACTGGCACTGAGGTTTTTTTGTTTGTTTGTTTGTTTATTATTAATAAGACCATTTAATTTTGTGTTACAGCCATGGGCTTTTAACAAGGTTTAAAGTACTAGTCATGAATCTTCTCATGCGAAGTAGGCCTCACAGCCAATCAGAAAGTGATTCATTACTCCCCAAATATTCCTAGCATTATTGAACTAGTGAGCACATCTTGCCTAGCAGGTTGGTGTAGCTCACAAGGCACATTGTTGGGTAGAACTGTTCATTACCTTTCTCCTTTCATAATCTGCATAGCTAGCACCTTCCAGCACGTGGAAGCTGATTACCTGGAAGACATTTCCAGGTCTATTTTACCTAGGTTTCTCTATGTCCTACAACCAAAGTGAAAGGTGTTTTCATTAATAAGGTCTTATCATCTAGTGAAAGTGGGTAGCCAAGCGAAATGACAATTGTCAGTATTGGTTTTGGGGGTCTCTGGGCCCTTCCTGACCAGTAGTAACTCATAGGGAGGTATCCCACACCTGGCAACATGATTTTTAATAACCTGGGGCTTCTGGGAATATTATCTACCCATTCAGGGTACCTCTATTCACTTTCCATAAGTTCTCAAAATTACTTATTAGATACATGCACTGATGGTTTCTTTTTTAAAACCCAAAATCACTATTAAGATTTCTAGCTAGTAGCATTCAAAATCTGTACTTACCTCCTATAAGAGCCAGGATAAGCTGTGATGTGCTGTTACAATGAAGAATCCTAAAAATTCAGTACTGTAAGGCACAATTGCTATTTGTGTCCAGAGTGCTTTTAGTGCTTTTTTTTAAATTCATACCACATTCAATCCCAAAGCCAAATTGAGTAGGCAACATCTCTCTATAATATGCTGTTGGTCTTGTGGCAGAGGAACATGATGTAAGGCTCTACAGGGAAGTGGCTTCTGTTAGAATGTTACCCATCACATTCCACTGTCTACAGCCTTACACTGATGAGATCAGAAATATCTTCCTGTACAAAGGGACCCCATAAAAGTTCCTGTAGGAAAAGTGAACAAATATCTTTAATACTTAATATGCTTTCTTACAAATCTTATGACAATTTGATATGTATCCGTCCTTTATTTGAATTTTTTCTGTTCAGCAAAACTTGTCAAAACAATATGTTTCTATGATCATGTCAATGAGATTGTTCACCATTTCAAATACAACTTTTCTAGCCATTAGCATCTGAATACATCTAAAATAATTACGTTATTGTTAGCATCTCCTAGCATAGATGTAAATGACATCTCAAAGCTTTGATCTCTCAATATTGGCAGCTTAACCATCATTATTCTTGGTATAGACAGAAGAAAAATGGAAGAGCATTGTTTTCTTTTTTCATGATATCATAGACTGAAGCAATGGACCTATAATTTTCATCTCTCCATTGTTCTGAAAATAGCTATAAAGATTGCTATTGTCTCATAGCTTTTGTTAACCTCAGCAAAGCCTTGACTTGAACTTTGTTGAAATTCTTACCCAGTTCCCAGTGTTCTCCTTGTTGCATCTTCCCTCATATATAATCCACACAGATATCACTGGTCTTATGAGGGAGTGGCTTTTCTCTTTACTGTCTATTTTGCTTTCCTTGCAAATGTTTTTATCTGTAGTCAAGGTTTTATATTTCAGCCCTCCTCATCACTGTGGAATTATGTTTATTTATCTTAAAATATCTTTATTTTATAAATAAAACATCCCACCAGTTATTATTTGATATTTCCTTTTTCCTATATCCTCATAGTTTATTTTCTAATAACATTGTTATAAAAATAAATAGTAAATCCAAACAATATAGCATGAAATTTAAGAGATCAGGATCTAGAGATGAAATTTGAATCTCAACATTTTTACTTATGACTCATAAGGGCAAATACATTGCCCTTTCCATTTACAGTTACACTGAGGATTTAATACATATTATTATATTATACATTTACATAATTTGAAACAATGCCTGGTATACAAATATACCATGCACCTGTTAATATATGGGTCATATAATTAAATGTACCTTGTGTCATGATGGATTTTTCTTACTCTACTGGGATACAGATGTTGTAATTTCTCATACTCTTGTAGGGTAGCATTATTCATTCCAAAAGCCATGGCTTTCTTAAGCCTTCATCTGACTGAGAACAATACTGTCCATTGAACAATCACTGCAGGAAGATATGAGGAGTCTAAGTTTGAGATGATGAGCTGAAAATACAGGTTACCTTGCCTCCTTCCAGAGACTATAAAGAAGACAATAGATAATAAATAAATTAATTCTCAAAGGTAATGGAGTTTTAAGAGAGATAGTTTAATGACTCCCTAGGAATAGAAATCAGACAGAATCATGCAGAACCATAAAATGGAGTGTGGGAAGTAGTCAATGTGAGCGTCAATGAGGACAAAGCAAAGATGGTGTCTGACTTTCCAACAGAACTCTGCAGGAGAGTGGAAGTGAGAGCTTACCCAAAGTTGTTCAGTAAGTACACATGTCCATTGAAACTGCTCTCTCCATGTGTACATACATGTTCAACATAATCCAGGACTATTGATGCAGAATAAAACGTTGCCCAGTATTCACTTTCCTGTGTAAAATCAGCCTGAGAATATTGAGTGAACTGCCTATAGAACACAAAGTCTGTCAAGGAGAACTGTCCCTTCTTACTGTACCAACCCAAATCCTATAGATAATAAGCCCTTCCTATACACAGGAGCCATTAAGGGAAGGGAGACACAACCTTGGGTAAGATCTCATACAAGCCAAGGAAACCCCTACCCATACATATACACCTGGAGTAATCAAGCTAAGTGTTCACTCTAAAGCAATAGCTGATAAGCAAAGGTCATCAGACATCTGAGGAGCACTAGAAACATCACAGAGCAAGACTGAAACTGAAAACCAAGCAACAAACCTGAGAAAAAATATATTAGACATATAAAGAATCAAAGAAAACATTTGAAAAATCCAATTTGGCTCACCATGCCTTTAAAAATAATATTGTAACCATGAAAGCAAGAATATGAATAAATAAAGAAACTTGTTAGCTCATAGTAGAAATAATAGCTCCTAAATTTTTTACACAAAAAACACACAAATTGGTAGAACTATAAAATTAAAATGGATTGGAAGGCAGAATAGGAAAACAAATAGACAATGAAGAATATGAAAGAACTGAGAGTATCAGTCCACAAAGGTCAACATTCAAATAACTGAAGTTCCATACAGAGGATTTAGTAAAAAAGACAGTAAACCATTTTTAAAAGGAAGATGATGTCTGAGACCTCATGAAAGACACAAGCTATCAACAGAAAGGACCACTCAATATTTTCTGAGCAGAGTGAAGTCAAAGATAAGTAAAAGCATTTTCAGATACACATACAAAAGTGACCACTGCTAATTCATCCCTTCTCAGAAAATTCATTCCAGTGAAATTATTTGCAAACATGATCTGTTGCTGGAGCCTAATGGCTCCCTTGGGGGAGGGGGTGAGAAGGTGCAGTATCAATGACACAGATATCAGGAGTCAGTTAAAGGCAAACAGCAGACTCCCTTATTCTATAAAGAGGAAGGCCTTATATGCCCTCCTTCCAGCACTAAACTGTGTCCAAATCTGATGGCTTTGCATGGTCATTCCTCATTGGCTAGCACAATCAGGAACTCAGACAGAGCCTGTTTCTAGTCCCTCAGGCAGACTCCAGGTTGACTCATAAGGAAGTACATTATGTGCATGCCTTGGCAAATGGTTTGAGTCAATTTCCTCAACCCTATGGACCTGTTCTACTACAATGCTCCAACAAAGTCAACATAAGAATCAACAACCAATGAAGATGGAGATGCCTAACACAGTGGATAAATCCAAAAATAAAATGGAAACCCCACTGTGATAGTTCTTATAGGATATCAAAAGCAACTGTTAAATTAAAACAGGAAGAAAGAAAGTCCTGAGGTTGTCCATAGAACACATTTGGTTCTCATTGGGAAGATGAACACATATCTCAAACATTTTAGTGGCATAGTGAATGAACAATGCTTTATCCCTTTATAAGTAAAAAGGGAAGACAGTTTTGGGCTGGAGAGGTGGCTCAGCCAGTCAAGTGCTTATTTGCAAATATGAGTACCAGAGTTTGATCATCAAAGCCTACACTAAGAAAAAAAAACACATGTGACAGCAATGTGCATTCCCAGCCTTGGGAGGTAAGATAGGCAAGGTCTCTGGGGCTCACTGGTCAGTCAGCCTAGCCTACTTGGCAAGCTCCAGAGTCTGTCAAAAAAAAAAGGAGGAGAAAAAGGATGAGAAAGAGGAGAAAGGAGAGGAGGAGGTGGATGGCTGCTGAGAAATGACATGAGGAGGTTGATCTCTGGCATCCACAATCATGCACACAGATGTGCATGAGCATTTCTGCACACATATAAAATCAAGCATACAATACATTCACAAATAAAAAGTAATTTGCTTTTATTAAATGAGTGTAATCAGAAGACCATTTGGCTTCAGTGGTAAGAATATTGTCTTCTGAATGACCAAGGGCCAGGTTGTAGCTTAGTGGCAGAAAGTGTGCCTTGCATACATGACACTATAGGTTCAATCCTCAGTACTTTTAAAAATAAAATTGTTCAAATATATAATTTAAAGTATATTTCAGCACCCTACTTGAAGCTATATTAGTAAACAGCTTGGGAAAAATATTAATTGGCTTTAGATTAAATTTATAAAGAATTTAATTACATTTACAAATCAAAATTTAAATGTGAAAGAAAAGGTACAGTGACAGGTGTTAAAGGGAAAATGAGAGATAAGCAAGGCAGAGGGAAAGATATAGGAAGTATCAAAGTCATTTTACATAGTACTCATCTAAGAAAAATAATTATGAGGGAATGTGGGGCAGGAACAATTAACACTGAAGGTCATTTTAAAAGCCATATTGAAACCTACTACTGTAGAGACTTCCAAAAATATATACATGTAAGAAAGGTATTTAAATGGAGTCACACGTAATGGGGGAGACAATGCCCCAACTAGATATCTTATTCCATCAAGTAAAACTTCAAATACCAGGAGGAATGGGCTACTTCTTGTTGAATCTTTGGCCAAAGGGGTCCAATAGACTATCCCTTCCAATATCACTGGCTAGTGGCAAGACTATTGTTTACTCTCCATAATCTGATGATAGGGCCCGATTGCTGAAGACATGACTTATTTATGTCATTGAACATGGAGAATTCAAGCTGCTGTCCTGTAGCTGAAGTTTTCCTGTGTCCCACCTAGCCCATGATCAGGACAAATCTCTCTCACCCACCAGTCCTGCAGCCTCTTGGACCCAAATAAACACACAGAGGCTTATATTATTTTTTGAACTGTATGGTCATTTGCTCAAGCTTATTACTGAGTAGCTCTTACACTTAAATTAACCTATAATTCTTATTTATGTTTAGCCATGTGGCTTGGTACCTTTTCTCAGTTCTGCCTTCACATCTTGCTTCCTCTGTGTCTGGCTGGCAACTCCTGACTCTTCCCAGAATTCTCTTCTCTGCTTGTCCCGCCTATACTTCCTGCCTGGCTACTGGCCAATCAGCACTTTATTTATTAACCAATCAGAGCAACAAATTCACAGCATACAGAGCAATATCCATAGCACTGTCCAACTAGAAGTTTCATCTCTATTGACCAGCATTTATGGTAATAGATGCTACCAGAGGAGAAAAGTAATCATCATACCCTGTAACCTACAATAGCAACATAACTACAATATGTGCTTGTGCAATAGTGAGACAAATATTATGGGAATAATAAATCACTTTTATATTGGACATAATGCCCATTCTATGAAATGAAACCTGTATCTGACACCACTAAAGTGGCCAAGAACCTGAGACTAGATAGATCATGGGTCCTGGGGAAAACCTAATTTTGCTAAAGAAACATAGCAATAAAATGATTCCTAATGACATATTGTTATACCCATATATCACAGCATCACCCAGCCCTCATCAGAGAAGCTTCTTCTTGCAGAAGATGGGGATTAACACAGAGACCCACAACTGGACAATGTGTAGAGCATGAGAGAATTTGGAGTATTCTGCTCTAAGTAGGATATCTTTATCAAACCTCTCCTCTTAAGACTAAGAGATCTACATAGAAGAGGATGTGGGAAGATTGGAAGAGCCAGAGGTGGTGGATGATTCCAAGGAAATAGTGTCATCTAGACACAGCAGGACTGACACATGTATGAACTGACAGAGACTGTGACAGCACACACAAGATCTGCACAGGTTCAAAACCACTGAGAAGGAGAAGTAGACACAAGTCCTATTCCTAACCAGGAAGCTACTGATGATTAATACCTACTGGGAAAGAGAAAAACAGTTTTATTCAACTATGTGCCACTGGGTATATGATCCACATTCAGGAGCAGGCTTCATGGCCAGGAGTAGTTAGCCCAGCACAAAACAGGCTCCATGGTTCTGTGTGTACTTAAAACCAATATTTTTATTTAAAACAGGTTGATTATAAATACGATCTCTTTCTAAAAAAAAAGGGGGGGAATATGATATAGATATATAGGATATAGAGATGATAGGATAAAAGGGTAGATTAATGAACCTACTTTTAAAGAGCAACAACTTGTTTAAAATGTTTTACATTGGTATAGATTTTAGTTTATTGATACAAACTTAAAGTTGTTTTGTTATACTGTGTGTATATTTCTACTCTTGTTGAAGGTGTTATGTTTATACAGCTCATTTAAAATTGTAATGGATAATTAAAAAATAGATTAATAATTAGTCATCTATGATAATCATACTCGTAGCCATGTTAGTTAAGTCTTCTAGGTATACATAGATATATTTCAGATAGATAGGTAATCTTCAAATACTTCAAAGACCTACAGAATATGGAATTTAAAATATTTTAAAAATTTAAACTTTCTGGACAGTAAGACGTGTCTATTCCTGGAAGCACCGATTTACTTCAAAGAGAAGGATAGGCATCGAAGACACTCCATATGGAGTTTATCTTCGCCTTGGCAAAAATAGCCATTTGGACAAGAAACTGTTCTTGCCTGAACTGCTTGATCGACTGGACATGCAGGACTCATGGAAAGGTGACCACTCAACTTTGCTTGACAAAATGGTCCTTCAGGTTCCTGCTTCGCAGAGAAAACTGCCAGACATTCTACAGGACACAGAGAAAAATGACTGAGAAACTCTAGCCCTGTATGCTGAAGACAGATGCCCCAACTTTACAAGAGAACTTTGGATGACTGTCCAGGCTGCCAGCTGTCTCTGTCTACCCTGCAAGACTCCCAAAAGTTGCTTGCATCATTCTCCCATTTCTCAGGTAGTATTATATCCTTCTGAGGTCTTTGATGTGGTTGAAGACTAGATAGTTATAATTTCCTCAGTTATGATAAAAGATGGGTTAGATATAAAACCTTAGACTCACAAATATAAGATAGATAGGATATCTTCTTTAATATTGTAACTGTAATTCTTGCTTGATAATTG
Source organism: Peromyscus californicus insignis (assembly GCF_007827085.1). Lineage (NCBI taxonomy): Eukaryota > Metazoa > Chordata > Mammalia > Rodentia > Cricetidae > Peromyscus > Peromyscus californicus. Next base: position 76,756,946 of record NW_026294480.1, on the reverse strand, counting down.
TTTTGTTATATGTAATTTTACTATGTTAAAGTTAAAACCTTCCTTTTTGAAAAAGAAGAAAAGGGGAAGTGCTGTGGATATCACTCTGTATAAATAAAATACTGATTGGCCAGTAGCCAGACAGGAAGTATAGGCGGGACTAACAGAGAGGAGAACTGAGAGAACAGGAAGGCAGAGGGAGGGACACTGACAGCTGCCGCCAGGAAAAGCAACATGTGAAGATGCCGGTAAGTTGTGAGCCATGTGGCAAGGTATAAATTTATAGAAATGGGTTAATTTAAGATATAAGAACGGTTAACAAGAAGCCTGAGCCATTAGACCAAACAGTTTAAATAATATAAGCATCTGTGAGTTTATTTTATATGTGGGTTGTGGGACTGTGGGGGCTTGGTGGGACCTGGAGAGAAGCTCTCCAGCTACATACTTTCTTTTATTTTGTTTTAGTACTTTTTCTTGTCTTACTGTTTGTTTTTTACTTTGTTTTGATTCTTGTGTTTTGGGGGGTTTTCTTTGTTTTTTTTTCAGAGAGAGAAAATGAAGTTGGGTGGGTAGGCAGTTGGGGAGGAACTTGGAGGAGTTGGGGGAGAGGAAAGAATATGATCAAAATATACTGTATGAAAAGAATTTAGATAAAAATACAAATTTAAAACAGAATAATAAATAGCATATAGTGCTATTTCAGACAGAAAACATAATACCAAGTAGAAAGCAAAATTAACAAAGTGAAACATTGGCAATAAGAATGGAATCAAAGTTGAATCATGTTTCAAGAAGCTAATCCAGAAATTTCAGAGCAGAAAACTGGGAATGACATTAAAATTGATTAGTTGAGATTAGCAATAATGGTCCATCAAGGTTGCCTGCCGGTAAAGGCACTTGCCACCAACTCTGATAATCTGAGTTTGATCTTTGGGACCCACAGGGTGAAAACAGGGAATGATTCCCACCTCTGACTTCTACGCAAGAACCCATATACACATATACAAGCACACACACAAGCACATGTACATGTGTAAAATATATAAATAAAACTAGTAAAAAGGAGATGGAGAATATCAATATCAACACATTACTAGATTTATTTAAAAATATAGTAAGTTAAAAATGATTTTGACTGAGAATAAGATTTACAAAAAGGTATAAATATATATGGAGCATAGTGTAACCCACACCAGGTGCTATGTAGGTGAGAACAGCCCCTGGTGGGCTCATTGATTGTGCTGATCAATGGGGAACTATGAAGTTTTGGAGTCCTTTCCCAGAACCCCAGGCAGAAATCTGTTTACAGATGACTAGCTGCCAAGATTCCTATAGCTTTAATAGAAATGAAACTCCTCACTGGAAGCCAGAATGCTACTCCCAAATCTCAAACCTTATTGTGGGACCTGAGATAAAACATACTTTTGTACTTGTTTTCAAGACTCAATAGTTACAGCTGTAAATTCAAAAATGACCAAATGCCTCCTCTACATTAGCACAACAAGGAAAACCCTGAGAATCAAGACTTGGTGCTTTCGGTGAGCTTACAAAACACGGAGCAAGGGCACTGGGCATGGTTCATTTTAATCTCCGACTGAACATGGGTGAGTTGGGAAATACAGAGGAAGGAGCATGCTTCCAGCTTAGGAAGAGACCAGGAAAGACCTGGCGGGGAGGCTTCAGTGATTAATTGGGATCCTGGGCCTTTTGTCAATAGAATGCCTGCAGGCAAGGGCTGTGATGCAGTTTTACTTAATCTGAGTGCTATTATCGGAGCTGCCCCTGTCCATGCCAAGAACAATATAATTATCTATGCTTTTAGATGATTCCGTATTTCTATGATTAAATACTACTTCATCAGATATACCTCAGCTACCCTTGGCAAATCAGAATTGGCTAAATATAAACTTTGCAGCATGCAGATGTCTATATTATGGCATAAGGAAATCAGAACTTGTTCATAACTCCCACTAACTCCAAAATTTGAGGTGGCTTATATTTTTAATAACATATTCCAACATATGTTCATGTTCTACATTATACCCTTAAATCCAGAAGATTAAAGAACCAAAGGATGCTAAAATTGGAAGAGACCTCAACAATTATTCAGTATAATCCTATCATTTCACCAATGCAGAAACAAGGCCAAAAGAGGATAAATGTAACTTCCCAAGTCTCAACCACGAAGAGCAGAGCCAGAACTGAAGCCAAGTCTGCAATGCAATTCTAGAAGCTCATTCTTCTGGATACTATGCTGAAAAAATAATAAGGCAAACAAACTTTCTAAGTTAAAAGTCATGCTTAACAATAAATTATTACAAGCAATAGATCTAGAATGATTGGTGCTTATGAAACAAATTCCAAATAGCTATTATGTGATCCTTTTTACTTGTACTATTTTCTACTCAGCCAAAATATGCCAGCTACCAATCTAAAATATTTCTTTACAATATATTTTGATTATTATATTATTTTATATTATTAAATAATTATTTTGAATAATTTTATTCTGCTATTTAAGGAAATGGCCAATAAATAACCATCCACACATATAATTTTTATTTAATCACAGTGAAAATTGGAGAAGTTACAAGTTCTTTTTCTTTAACTTTATTGTATCTCCAGAGATTTGTGTATGGAAGTCAAATACACTGCTTTCTGCACAAGGTCTCATTGGACAGATCAGCCTAGCCTCAGATTTGTAATCCTCCTTCCTGAGTCTCTCAAGTATGGGGAATACAAGTTGGCACCAAGGCATGTGGATGGCATGCTGTGGTTTTCTATTAGACTATTTTATAGCAGTGATTCTGTAGTGTTTACAAGCTATGGAGTAACTGAGTTACAAATTATATTCAATAAATACTTATTAAGTAAGCAAACTAATCCATGTAGTTTAAAATTCTGTATTAACTCTTATATATCATACATTAAATCTAGTGAAATGAGGTAACATACACACACACATACACACATATAATTATTTGGCTGAATACAAACTTCACTACACTTGATTGAAAGAACAACCCATTTGCCCCAAAGCAGGCTCCAGGCTCCATGAGTGCCCTCTTTTACTTAGCCTGTAATTAAACCCTAGATGACAGCCAAAAGCTGTTCAAAGTAGAATACTATCCCTTCTCTATTCCAAAGCATGGGCCCCTGTAGAGGAGGATCTCATGCCTTACTCCAGCTCCTACTTCCCAGCCCAGGAAAGGCCTTCTCAACATCCACAAGTCTCCATTTGCAATCTCCAGAGGCCTTCTCAACAGTGCCCAGACATATAGACCAGAGCGTGTAACTAAGAGACACACTAGGGATTCCAGAAGAAACTCCAACCCAGAGGGCTGTTCATGAGGAACCAATAGAGAAGCAGGAGGTAGAATTTGGGAAGAGAAAAGAGAGGAAAATTAGCAGTGCTTTTTTTAGATACTAATAGCCTCAGTGAGGAAGGGAAAGCTGGCTGCTAAATATGAAAGGAGCTTCTAATCACAAGAAGGGTATTTAAATGTTGTACATGTAAATAGGAAGTTACAGTGGCTTCTGCTACCTTCCTCTTGCAGTTTATTATTTTTTTAAAATGTTGTGCTCAGAAAACTGCTGCCATTTCTGCCTTCCAATTGCATATAAATAACAAATGAGATATCTACTTCTCATTCTCCTTCATATGTTTGTGAAGCAGGAGTAATACTATAATAATCTCTAACTTCCAGTTTTAATATCTGCATACTTGTGCAACCAACTACAAATGAAATGTTTGACCTTTTCCAGTGATTTGTATATAAAATATACTTGAAATCTAAAATATTTACCACTCTCTCCATAACTGAGGAAATAATAATAAACAAAATATTGGGAACTAAAAATGAAAACACAGAAGCAAGAGTGAAGGAAGCTGTGTTCTTGCTATGATTTCTACCACCCAGCAATTGGCCCAGATGTGCCATTTGTCTGCACATCAGTTTACACTTTCTGAAAAACAAAAACTTGGGCCATAGTTATGGACTGATGAAAAAATAATAAGTAGGGGAGGAGCAGTGGTTTGTAAGTGTTGGTAACCTCCTTGAAAGTTTGATGTGGCTCTTTAAAACCTTTTGATACCCCATGTGCCAAGGTCACATCACATCTAGAGAGTAGGCAGCAAGGACAGAGGCAGGCCTTGATGCACAGGACCTGGATGCTCACCAGGACACACCCAGGGAAGTCAATTGTTTGCATTGCCACTAGAGGATGATAATTCCTGATGTATTAATTTGCACATTTCTAACAAAATTGAACCAGAGTTTACAATAATCTGGAAACTTTTAATCCAAATGAAGTCTTGGGAGATTTTAATGGGAAATGAACTAATGGCTTAGTCAGTTTATACACAGATAAGTATGTGGCCTGTTGTGCTTATACACATAGACACCTCACATCATTTTATCTGATGACAGGATGAGAAAATATCTGCAACAAAGGTGGAAGAGAAAAGTACTCAATAATAACTTTATATACAGCTATATACACTAGCATCTAGAAAAAATAACTTGATCTTCTTCAGAGATTGTTTCCAAACGTGACTTGGACTTGTCTAGCTCTGTGAAGGAGAAAAAGTTGAACCTTGGGACGAGGTCAGGGGTCTGTGGTCACTATGCTGCTATAGTTCTGGTTCACTTGTCTTGTGTCTACTGTTTGCCCTGAGAAATCACATCGAGTGTTTTCATCAGCTACAGCAACGATTTCCATTTTACTAGTGACCTGTTTTGCCTGAAACTGTGCATATGCTTTTATTTTTAAAATATCCCATTTTCTAAACTTTTTTCAATACTTCTATTCTTATTTTTCAAATATTCTCTTGTCTTATTTAAACACGTCTTTGCCATTTTAGTGTAGTAGAAAGCAAAAACAGAGAGTAAGCAGACAAAGCTTAGCACTGAGATGCTTCAGAAACACTTCTGTAGAAATACTTACCAGGCTGGACTTGCAGGACAAAAACACATATATGCAGGCAAAGCACAATTTGGCTCCCAGTTCACATTGCCAAAACTGAACATGGTGTTACCTCCAAGGAGACTCTACTATGGCTCCAGGATGGTGCTGTGATTCTAAGAAAAGCCATTTACCTCACAACTTCATATTTGCTTCCCATAGCCTGACTGTGACTCTTATTGTCTATGAACAAATATTCTTGTGTAAATCCTATTATTTACCACAAATAACAAAATAAAACTACACTTTGATTTTTGTATCAGAGGACTAATTTGTAAACTTAAGTGTATATCACACAGTTTAATCATGCTTGACCATTTCTTTCATTCTTCTTTGAAAAATTTAAGTTATTGTATTTTAAGTTCTACGTAATCTTGTGTGTCTGCCACACATGCACAGGGACCCCCAGAGGCAGAAGGTGGCATCAGATGCCTGGAGCTAGAGTCACAACAGTCGTGGGTCCTCTGGAAGAGCAGTAAATACCATCCATCACTCCAGCCCTGATTTCTTCATTCTTAACTGCACTTAGAACCTCAGGAATCCTGATCTTTGAGAGAAGCTGGTCGTAGACTGTTACAGTATAGAATTCTTGAACATAGCTCAAACAACTCTGTAGCTCACCCTTCTTGCTCAGCTGGCTCTCAGCTACTTCTAAGTCTCAAAGCAGACCAAGCTCTCTTGGCTTCTGTTATACTCTTCTCACCTTAAATACACTTCTCTGTCTCACTGATTCCTTCCTTAAGTATGAGTTAGCTAGTTATGTGCCTACTGTGTGCTGAGCACTCAGACACATTGTGTACTAGCACAGTGGTCACAAGATCCTTCAGGAAGATTCTGTTGTTTGGTTGTTTCATTTACTTTTTTGAGGGGCCCACCACCCAGCTCCCAAATAAATCACACACAGAGGCTCATTCTTACTTATGAAAGCCCAGGCTTAGCTTGATTTCGTTTCTAGCCAGCTTTTCTTAACTTTAAATTAAACCTTTTTGCCTCTGGGCTTTTCCCATTCTTTTACTTCTATAAATCTTACTCTTACTCTCTGGCTTGTTGTGTAGCTGGGTGGCTGGCCCCTGGAGTCCTCCTCCTTCTCTGGCTGCTAGATCTCCAATCCCTCTTCCCAGATTTCTCCTTCTATTTATACTTCTGCCTACCAGCCCCATCTATCCTTTCTCCTGCTTTGCCATTGGCCATTTAGCTCTTCATTAGACCATCAGGTGTTTTAGAAAGGCACAGAAACACAGCTTCACAGAGTTAAACAAACGCAGCCTAAGCAAAAGTAACACACTTTCAAATAATATTCTACTACAAGATTCTGTGAGGGAGACAAAATGGGGACACAGAGAAGTCTACTCAGAAGACACAGTAACTGATTCAATGGTGACCAGTAGTGGACCAGGAAGAGGAAGAAGAGGGCATCTAATAACAGCCAACAGTGAAGCCGGGGCAGAGGAAAGACGGGTCACCAAAAGGAAATATTGCATGCAAGAGTGTCTGGGGTTTGTTTTGTTTTGTTGTTGTCATCTTGTTTTTCTTTTTATTGGTGAAATTATTAAGGCCACTCCACGTAGTTAAAAGATTTATTTAATGGTGTAACTTACAAATTAAGGGATAGGTAGGTCGCGGGGTCTGGGGAAGGTGCATCACAGTCCAGCGGTGTTCTCTGGAGCTCTGCTTGGCCCACCTCCACTGTCCAGGGTCCCGGAACCCAGTGAGTGTGCAGTCCATCCAGATCTCAGGTCTCCAGGCACCTCCCTTGGCCCTGCCTTGTAGGCGTGACAGTTGCCGAAGTCTCAATGGGGGTTAGAACTTCCAGATCAAAGCTGGAATGGCTACCCACTACACTTTTTCTTTTTTTATTTAATAAATTTTACTATTTAAAAAAAAAATCCTAGCAAGTAACAGCGTACCAAAATTAACCAGATTCAAAGTTTACACAACTCAATGAATTTCTATACAGTTAGAATTGGCATTTGGAACAAGCTGTGGAGCTTCACATTTAATTTTACACTTTCAGCATTGAATATATTTTATGCACTTATCAATCACCAGAAACAAAAGTTCCATGACAGAATTGGCACTAGAAAAACAACTAGCGTTATATCTTCTTTCATACCTCGTGCCAATTACCTGCATTCAGTTCTTCCTTATTCCCTTATTTTTTAGCCTTTCTTGTTCTCTTTTCTAGAAGTTATACTTCACCTACATGTTCATTTATTTACATTAGTGCGTATTTTATTGGTTAGATTCCACAGATGAGAGAGCATGCAGTTGATTTATTTCTGAGATTATATGACTTCACTTGTATGACATTACACATTCTAAGATCATCCATTTTCCTGCAAATTTTTAGCTTTGCTTTTCTTTAGAGTATTCATTTTCTTTAGAGTATTCATTTTCTATATAGGTTTTACATCTGAAGGCAGTGGAGAAACTTTTAAGTAGAAGAATGAGATGATCAAATGTGTATTTTAGAAAGTATAAAGATTAGACTGAAGGAACAAATGGAGAAGGTAAGAAGCTAGCTGGCTATGAAAATGAAGAACAGAAATGGAATTTGAGGATTTGAAAGATTAAGTTAGACTGTATAGGACTCAATTACTGATTGTCCTCGTCATGCAAGGTTCATGAAGGTGTAAGGAGGCACCCCAGATTTGTCTGCTTTCCTGCCAAGCTAGAAGACAGGGATATGGGAAGAGGCACAAAGTTCACCTGCATTGTGGCTCTGTGGACCGAGATAGGCAGCAGAATAACTGAGAATGCTCATTCCTCCATGTATCCTAAGGAATGACCCTATGCTGACACACTGGGATCACCTATATTTAACCCTGATATCCTCTAGGAAGGAGAGGATATAGTCAGTGTTAAAACCTCCCTTTCAGAGTGCCCTCAACCATCCCAGCCCCCTTGTAACGTACAAAGCTCTTCCTGTCTCAGCATTCTCTCCGATGGCCACCATTAGAGTCATGCTATCCCAGGTAAAAACATCCTATGAGGGTTCAAATCCATTACCTCTTCTAGAGAAAATAAAACACAGATCTGAATAGTACAGCTATTTCCTCCCTATTTTAATAGGTCCCATGCTCAATGGACCCTTGTTTCAAGGACTGAGTAACAACCACTTAAGAATACAAATTAGCAAAAAACATGTGTAGAGTTAAGAATTAAAAATAAATTTATCTTTAAAGATACCCCGGGAGGCTTTTGCCTGCCAAGAACAGGTCTGTGCTTTCCCCAAAACAATGGATTATGTTGGTAATGATGGCCAAAGGCATTAAGTCAGGCAGGGTTTCATTCACAACGCTGGTACTACTTAGGTGTTTCTAAGCTGGATTGAATAATGGAAGAAAACTTGGCTGATCTTTGAGTTGTGTGTATTAGACCTACAATTTCATCTTTTGGAAAGTTTTTCCAGTGCCTGCTTTTTTTCCCCAGGCATACATATTTGGGGTAAGTTTTTCTCATAGTTGAAGTATATTTTTAGTTATTTTGGTTGCATTGGTATATACAAATGTACACTTATTCTTAGAGCACTTTCTGTCATACATATTTGAATTGAGCAACTTTAAAAATCTTAAAATTAGTTAATTCTTTGACAATTTCATATGTGTAAGGTCATACCTGTCCCTTCTGCCCTCTGCTATCTAACAAATAGCACACATCTATCTTTTTTCAAAGCTCCTAATCATGCCAAACTAAAGGTGTTTTCCTTAAAGCTGGTAATATAGCAATTACCAACAACAAAATGTCTCATACGGGCATAGCAAGTGGCAGACCCAGATGCAGGTCTGCTTGCTGAGGAAACATGCTATTCTGAGTATCCATGGACTTTCTGGCTTCTGTGTGGCCAGTGAACAGCTGAGTCAGTGTCCCCTTTTTCTGAAGAATTTTGCTTAGGATCAGAAACTCATCAAAGACAAGACTAGTTTTATGAGAATGTGCTGATGAGGTGCCACGGTGACTCATTTCAAAGACGCTAGCTGTTTTCAAATAATTGCTGAAGGCCCTTGCTGTTCCTGGGCTTGGGAGGCTGGCTGCAGCTTGTGCACAAATGCAGCTTACCATCTGAGCAAAAGTGAGCTCATATGGGTTGATGCTGGCAGAGTGTCTGAGAGGGCAGTGATTCATGCTGTCAGTTACTATCAGCAGCAATTAGCTTCTGGATTGGTTCCTGGAGGCATTCATGTGAGCATTCTGCACAAAGGACCAGAGTGCAATATTCTCTTGGATTTCGGGGACTTAGTGTGGTTTCAACATATAATCAAAAGTGCCACGTAGTTCACCACCTCACATTTTCTTTTAAAGAGACAGAGTCTTAAAACCAAACTGCTTTCTTCTCTCTCCAAATAGGAAGTTAGTGACAAATTGAGCTCATCTTTAGGTCAATCTGTTGACAGTGAAACTTATCCTATGGGTAAGGTGCAGAGTAGATTATTTTAAAAGATTAATTGTAATTATATCATATCTATAATAATAGTAATAATCAAAATATTCTAGACCACAAAACTCACTCTATTCATATATGTGAGCATTTCTTGATCACTATGGAGCAAATATAATGGCAAGTTAAAAGTTCCTTGAATTCATGTGTATTATAATAGGATATTTCTATAAGCTGTGACACTGTAAGACAGAAGTTTAGATCCTACAGCCCTAACCTTAAAGGGTATTATTAAACAATTTCTGAAAAACAGTATCATTTTATTGAACTCCAAACAATCGAAGATGAATAGTACTATTGGAATTGTTCTTTCAGTTTAATTAACACTACTACTGAGAATTCATGGGTGTATAGAGTACTCTATCAGAAGAGCATGCGACAAAGCACATGCTGGGCATTGTGTCTAAGAAATGACAGTTTTACTCAGGAAAGTAAATGAATGATAAACTCATAAGTGTAGGGGCTGGTCCAATAGCTCACTTGGCAAAATACTTCCTATGCAAACATGAGGACCTGAATTCAAACTCCAAAACTCATATAAAAGAGCCAGGAGTGGAGGCACCTGTCTCTAAGCCAGCAGTGGGAAGGCAGAGACAGGCAGACTGGGGCTTGCTGGGCAGTCAGCCTACCTAACTGGGAGAGATGTCCCAGCCAATACAAGACCATCCACAAAGCAAGGTGGATAGTGCCTGAGAAACAACATCCAAGGTTGACGTTTGTCCTCCACATGCTCGTGCATAACGTGTACATACACATACACACACACAAGCACATGAACATGCACACACACCTACATGAACATACACACAGATCAAAAAATCAAATGAAACTTTATGGGTGCAGCTTCTGACTTTACTAAGAGACACAATCTCATAGCAAACTCCCTGACCCTCCGACTCTTATGGTTTTCCACAGCGTATTTAAGCAATGTTTTCTGAGCCTTAGTGTGGGAGCTGTTTTGTAGATGTATCCACTAACAATGGGCTCCACAACTCTGTGTTTTGATTGGTTGTGGTTTTCTGTAATGGTCTCTGTCTGTTGCTGAGATGTTTCCTTGATGAGGGGTGGGGACTATATTGATCTGTGGGTATGACAAAAAAAATGAATGTAGTTGGTGATTATGGAGCTGAACAAGGAGGACAACAACAGACATACTAAAGGGACAAGGGAAAGATCATGAGGCCTCACCCCTACACAACAACTAAGGAGTAACTAATAACTGCCTAATAACTATAGAAAACTAAGGAATGCTGAGAGTAGGACAATAGCCTTTCCTGGGGAAGAATGCCGCAAATGATTATCCAATACCAAGTGGTCAGCTCTGAAAACACACATACAAGTAACATGATACAAACTGAGCAGGTGGTGTTTAGAAATAAATATGTATATGCATATACATATTTGCAAGTAACAGCAATTAATGAAAAAAGGGTCCATGAATTTGAAAAAGAGCAAGGAGGAGCATGTGGGAGGGTTTGAAGGGAGAAAAGGGAAGTGGGAAATGATGAGATTATATTATAATCTCAAAGAATAAATGAAGTAATAAAAATCCAAATGAAATTGTCAAAGAAAAAAAGATCACATTCTTTGCTGTTAATGTCTGATTCCAGAAAAGATTTCTCTATATTAAGCTTCAAATTCTTCATGTCTCACTTGACTACACCTTCTTATATTCATTATCTACCTTCCCCCATTAGAATGCAAATAGACAGCTAATAGGGGCTTCTGTTTGTCCACTGATGTCTTCGAATATCTAAACTAACACATGGCCTATAAGAACTTAAAAAACTGTGAAGAATGAATAAGCAAATGAACAGTGTCCCTTTTACCAGCCTGTAAAGTCTTTTGCAAGATATCCTGTGTTCTCTATAATTACTTCTCCCCTCTTCTAGGACACTCCTTCTACACTCTTCACTTTGGCTTTACATGGATGATCTGGAGTACTCACACTGTACACTTGTCCCATACACTTCTCCTTGATCTCTTTGTACAGGTCCTCTGGGTAGGGAAATTGTCTTTTTGGTCCTGCTATTTCCTTACCTAGAAAAATACTCTGTCTTTTAGATATCAGTTTAGAATTTTCTGATTTCAGGAAGTCTTATAAGATCTCCAAAACAGATATGGGGAGGCTCTGAGCACCCTATGCTTTCCATAAGGGAGTATTTAGCCACCTTGACAGTCGCTAATGCAAAGAAAATGAATACATTTTACTAGGAACACAAGATATTTGTGAAAGTATACAGCAGAAACTGGACTTCAAATGGGAGCTCATTGAGGAATGAGCTTCATGTTGACATAAGAATATTCAAGAGAATAATCAAAAGGCATTGAAGAAGAATTGCAACATTGTGAGAAAACTAGTATGTGTCTGCTGTGGGATGGTCTGTATGTCAAGTGTGTTGCTGATTGGTCAATAAATAAATCACTGATTGGCCAGTGGCCAGGCAGGAAGTATAGGCAGGACACGGGGGAGAATAAAGCTGGGAAGTGGAAGGCTGAGTCAGAGACACTGCCAGCTGCCATGATGACAAACAGCATGTGAAGATGCCGGTAAGCCACAAGCCACGTGGCAAGGTATACGTTTGTAGAAATGGATTAATTTAAGCTGCAAGAACAGTTAGCAAGAAGCCTGCCACGGCCATACAGTTTGTAACCAATATAAGTTTCTGTGTTTACTTGGTCGGGTCTGAGCAGCTGTGGGACTGGCAGATGAGAGAGATTTGTCCTGACTGTGGGCCAGGCAGGAAAACTCTAGTTACATGTGTCTAAACTTTATACTCTGCCACTGAACAGAGCATCACTCCAACTTCACAAGTAAAGGCAAGCATGCTATCCATGTGAATACTGACGATTGCCTACACAGCACTTATCAACACCTCACACTTAAATCCCTGGTCAACCATATTCCCAGTCACTCCAGTCCATTTCCATCCCATTGCCTTGGTTATCATGGAAAATACACATTTAGAAACTGAGGAGATGTCTAAGTGCTTACATTGTAAGAAGACCTGTGTTTAGATCCCCACTATGCACACAGCTGTCAGCTGCGATCATGAATGCCTGTAATTCCAGCACATTTTCTCCACAAAGGATGATAAGTGCTTATGGAGCTTGGTTGATTAACCTAAGCTGACATTGGAAAAACAAAAATCTGTACATCCCCCCTCAAAGTTCATACACACAAATAAGCTCTTCATCAACTCAAGAGTCCTGTCCAACAACGCACTGTTACATACTGCGTGGTCTTTGTTCAATCATGTGTTCTATTTTATCATTACTTGTTGCTAGAGTTCTAATAAGTCAGAAACAGATGTGTCTTCAACATTCAAATACGTTGTTTTTTTCTGTTTTGATATGTAAACAAGTACATGTATGAGATTGTCAAAGAAGTTAGTAAAAGTTATAAAACCTTTAAAAATATTTACATATATGATGCTATCTAGTCAAAATGGACCATCTACTTGATCAGAAACCATTGATCGTGGTTTGCCTAGACAAATCTGAAAGGAACAGAAAAAAAAAGATTGATTAAGGGGAAAATCTTTTGGGTTTTTTAATACAAAGGAAATTTTTTTCAAATTCAAAATTCAAAAGAAAATTTTTTGATTAATGCTAAAATACAAGACATATACCCATTAGTGGAGCAAATCATGGGAAACATGAAGGTCAGAACTTATTGAATCTCTGGCAATTCTATTATGGGTGTATAACTTTATTCATTTAATTATAAGAAAAAAGGTTAATATTACAAATCGTGAGAAATGAGAGCTATACAAAGAGAATACAGCTGTATTATCTCTAAAAATTCTTGAACAAAACAAATTAGACCTCCAAAAGTTCCCTAATTCTAAATACTAACTCCATCTAGAAGAGGAAACAGTAAAAATCAAAATTATAATTGAATATCAAGCTTTCTAACCAACTAGATTAGAAAGTAGTGAGTAGATTTGCCCACACAAGGAATCCTGACTTAGCTTTAAATGCCTTACAAAAGCTGGCAGAAGATCAATCTGTCAGGCACAAAAACAAGGGTACAAGGATGACTCCAACCTCAGCATGGACTCTATTCATGCCTCAGCAATTACTTGTTGATTGATTGTTTCTTTGACTTATTTTACAAATAGGATCATATCCACTGTAGTAGTTACTCAGCAACTTGACTTAGAAGTTTGACTTCCTAAAAGACTCAGAACCAGAATCTTTAATGTGACCAGACACTGAGAGAGAAAGGAACCAGGAAATTTGTACATTCCCAGGAAACCCTGCATAGTCTTTTATGTATTACAGTTGACAGAGGACCTTGTAGGATCTCTGGAACAACTCTTCATAAAATGCAAGAAATTTGAGTTCAAGACTCATTTGGTGTAAATCAGTAGATGTGGGACTCTAAGAAAAATCCATATGCAACTTATATTGATAAGAGAACACAGTAGATTCATGAACAAGGAGCACATAGAATTAATCCTCAGCACGGGCATATGTGCCAGCCTTTGGAAGCACCAGTAGTAGAAATACTGACATCCGGTTACTGGTCTCGACAATGGAAATTATAGTGCCAAGAAATGATCATACTGGATATTTTCCTGGAGCAAAAGTCACAATGACACAAAATCAGTAGCTTTGTTTAAGTATTACTCCCTGCTGCATGGTCTCTCAGCCTGATGTAGACTCTCCTAGATAAATGTATGAACTATACAGTATCATAGAATATATTCCTCTTGTTAAACTAAATAGAGAAAGAGTTGTTGTTTGCAACTGAAAAAACTGAGTACTATACCCAGGAATTCTTCTTACCTTTTAATTTATTCTGAAATATTTGAAATTTGCACAAAGACCATTTCCTTCTTAGTTCTGGAACTTTCCCACTAACATCCAACATTGGAAGCAGCAGCTAGTCATCTTTGTATGAATGTCAGTCATTCTTTGAACTGCATATATTCACAACTGGATATTGCCACACATGATTTGCATTTGAGAGCACCACTGAATAGTCTAGACTGTTATAGTCAATAATCCCAATGGTCTAGATGACTTGGAAAATGCCTCTAATTGTGTCTATCAATTTCTTAGAATCTGCATTTGTGAATTTGGGCACTATATGGTCCATGTTCCTAGACACACTATTCAAATTGACCCCATGATTGCCAATGCTGCTCTTCAATTAAATACCTAAATTTAAATATCAAGTGAATATTTTTTGCTAAATTTTCTAAAATAATAAATAAAATACTTCCTGATTGTCTTACCATATGCCCTACATGCTACTTTATTTATGGTTATCTAATATAAACATACTATATTTATCTTACACTATGCTTCTTAGGTAGTATAACTAATGTATCTCAATGGAGAAAAACTATGAAATGGTTACTGCTGCCCTTTGACTCCCAAATAAGCACTAAGTGGCACCAGAGTGGAAGTATTTATACCACAAATACTGGGAAAAGTTTCCAATAAATCATTTATATCATTGATAAATGGCAAATTTCTAACATATATCTTCATTTACTTTTATTTTATTTGTTAACATAAAAAAAAATATTCATGCTCATGACACCTGGTCTCTTCCATCAGCTACCACACAGTTATTATGGACAGAATGGCTTGACTAAATGCAAGAAAAGCTGTCTGTGAGGCTCAATTGGCTATAAGGAATATACAACAAAGAATATTACACAGTTTATTATTTTTAAAACTTAAGATGCATCTTTTCTATAGGAAAAATTTATAATACATTTGTGTACCTACAAGTGAATGTTTTCTTTACCAGCACATTATTACATAGTACTTTAGTGAGAAAGAAGTTAAATCAGTACTTAAAAATAATAATAATAAAAGTAGTAGGAAGGAAGGAGAAAAATGAGTAGTAGACTTGGCACATGCAACAATGCATACAGTTGGTTCATAGTCTATGTGTCTCTCTAAAGTTCTTAATCCACTTCTACATGGACCTTTCCTGGTTTAATCTTGTATCCTCAACATCATTTTTTCTTCAGTGAAAGGAGCACTCAGTGCAGATGTGGCTCTGGATTCCACTCTACCTCTGTCTCTATTCCCTCCATCCTTCCTTAACAACAACCTGAAGGCCCAGACTCTTGACTTAGGGGGAGATCTTGAGGATGTTTTTCTGAGTGGCCAGATTCCAGGGCTGGAGTCCTCACTCCTATTACTCACTTGCCCATTTGGTTGACATTTCTCACAGCCCCATTTCCTTTTTAGTCATTTACAGTCTTCTCAAAATAGAAACATGCTAAACATCACAATTAAAGGGCAACCACATCAGTGAAGAACCATGTACACACACCCATTCCTCCATAGAATTCCCATTCATGTCCCATCCACTACAAGCCTATCTATCAGTAACCCTTGCTCTTCCTCCTCCCTTCCCATGACCAGAATCTTCTCTCAGTATAGTTCTTAGGACTTCTGCCTAACTCACAGATTTAGTGGAGAGAGAGAGAGAGAGAGAGAGAGAGAGAGAGAGAGAGAGAGAGAGAGAGAAAGAGAGAAAACAAGGGAAATGTTAGACCTAGACTTATGACACTTAATGCCTTTTTGTTAAAGTTAATTTTTAAGTTAGCATACAAAGTAGTGAGCTTTACTGTAGCATTATATAGTAGAATAAGTTCTTCTTATTCATCCTCTCCCCAACCTTCATCCACTTCTTGCTAGTCTGCTTCTTCCCCCCAAATAATCTCCCCTTCTACTTTTATAACACATATGTCCCATTAGCCTCCCTTTTTCTTTCTTTTACCCTTCCCGTAAGACAACTTCCTATTTTCTTGTGGTCCCCTTTCTACCTTCATTACACACACACACACACAAACACAGATAGAAGATATACACATTACAGAGACATAAATAAATAATGGGATAGATAGATGATAGGGCAATAAACGGATGATGGATAGACAGATGGATGGATAGATAGATAGATAGATAGATAGATAGATAGATAGATAGATGATAGATTCATTCCAAACTGAGAGAAAAAAGGCATTTGTCTTTCCGCATCTGCTTCATTTAACATAATTTCCAGTTCCATTCCTTTACCCAAAAATGTTATGATTTCATTTGTTGTGGCTAAATAAAATTACATTGTATATACATACCACATTTTCATTATTCATTTATCTGTTGAATATCCAGGCTGGTTCCATTTCTGACTAACCCAAGATATATTAACATGCAACCAGCTAAAACTGCCACTTTTTTTTTCACTTTTTGTCTCCCTGAGACAAATATTTCCTCTGTATTTTGACATGCTTCTAACTAATACAACTTCCAGGCTAGCAGAAGACAATGACAAGGTCTATCCTGTTCTCCTGTGTACCCAGCACAAAGTGGATACACAATAAGTGTTTAAGAGCTAGTCTTAACAGTCAGCTATCTTGACCTCAGATCTCTCCCCCCAGAGAATGTTACTCCTTACAGATTACAGATGTCTGAATCTATTAAAAAAAAAACAGGCTAGGCAGAATAATTGCTAAGTCTGAAACCAAAATGAAGTGTATAGAAATATTCTTTCTCCCTAAAACATATGTAAGTAAGAGACCAACTAGAGGTAACAATGAAAAATATGTATCTTTTAGCTAACGATTTTAAATGCTTAATCTTGGGGCCAAACACTAGCCTAAGTGTAAATAGCTATTATAATTCATTTCAACCTTACAATAATTACAATAAAATAATGCCATCATGCATACCACAAATGATGAAATAGTGATATTAAGTAATCTGACCACAGGTAAACAGCTTCTAAGAAATATAATTCAAAGACAAAAAGTTAGCTTCAAATATTTAAAAAATCAAGACAAAAAAAGCTGGTGAGAATGTGGGGAATGGGGAAGCCTCACGAACTATTGGTGAGAGTGAAAACTGATGCAGCCACTATGGAAATCAGTGCGACAATTTCTCAAAAAACTAGACCTAGGTCTATCATATGACCTGGCTACCCCACTCCTAAGTGTATCTCTAAAGGATTCTATTTCCTACTACAGAGATGTATGTTCATCAGTGTTGATTACTGTTAGGATATGTAGATGCCTATCAACTGATAAAAGGATAATGAAAAAAAATGGAACTTATTTTCACAATGAAATTTTACTCATGTGTAAAAAAGAATGAAAAATTCAGGTAAATGGATGGAACTGGAACATATTCTGAGTGAGGTAAGCCGGACCCAGAAAGACAAATGTCACATGTTCTCACTCATATGTGGATCCTAGCAGCAAATCTTTAGGTTTTTGGTTTTACCTGGAGTATTTGCAGAATTTAGGAAGCTTGAAAAATATTGTTGAGAAAGCAGAAGATCTTAGAGGAGGAGGACTAGTAGAATACAGGTGTTATGATGGGAAATGGAAATAATTGGAAGGAAAGTTTAATAAATGGGGAGTGAGATCGGAGGTTAGGGCAGAGGAGGGAGTAGGGAAGGGATAATTAACACTAAAGATGTTTGCAAAATCTGTATGGAAACCCACTATTTAGAAGCTGCATATGTATAGGAAGCTTAATTGGAGTTACCATACACAGAGTATTTTGCTCATCCCACTACCGAAACAATAAAAGCTATTGCCATTGCTCTTGGTTTCATATAAGAACTTGATGGTAGGACCCTACTGATGAAAACACCACACACTTTGGTCACAGAACACAGAGAAATCAAACTGCTATGATCAAGAATCTTCCTTTGCTGTCTAGCTTTCATATTACGAGATGATGCTATATAAGCTGTTGGGAGAGAAAAAAATCACTAGTCTTACCTAGCTGTGAACCTTGTGAACTATAAGAATAATTGGAATGGTAAAATGTGCTCATGGGTTCAATAGTGGCATGAATGTTATGAGAACCAGCCACTTCTGATTGTATTTAAGTCCTCCTCTACAGGAATAAACATATGTCCGGTACTGTAAATCTGACCAAGAATCCATGATTGGGAGTTCATTTGCCTCAGAAGTAAACCCACCACTATATTCTTTTCTAAATGTGCATAATATCAAACTGCCCTCTAAAATTCATATCTCTATAACAATAGATCAGTGTAGCTTTCAGACTACATCAGAAAAAATTCTTTGTGTGTTTAACAGCAGTTAAACCAGAATTTAGTAATTGGTCAAAGTACAGGGAATATCTGTGGAGTGTTCAGGCACAATGAGATGTCTATATCACACTCCTGTTCCCATAGTTCAAAGGCCATTTCAGAAGAGGGAACAGAAAGAGAAGGAGCAGAAGCTGGGGAGATCAGAGTACAACTGTTGTCTTCTGGATGTGACAAGATGGATGTTCTCATGACCTCGAAGTAGCTGTTGTTGTCTGGACAAGATCAAGCCAGTTGTTCAGGCATGGACTAGGGAGGAGCTTGTGAGCTCTTCCCACTAGCTGAGGAGCTGTGGACAATTATCTTCTGGAGGAGAGAGAGCCGGTTTTCTTTAAGGGTTTGGCCTCTGATTGGGTGGCTATACTCCAGTGAATACCCCACACCCATGAGCATATGAGCAGCAAAACTAGACTCAGTGAGTTATGGGGAAAGGAATGCACAAAGTTGAGATGAAGTGAAAAGGTAGGTGTGAATCTTGGAAGCTAGGGAGAAGGCTAGGGTGCACATATTCAAAATACATTGTATACCTGTGTAAAATACACAGAGAATCAATAAAAATATTTTATCTTTTAAACGTTGGCTTCAACATGAGCCCACACAATATTGCTGCTGGAATTTTATCTGAAGCTAACAATAGTCTGATGGGATAGTTAGACACTACCTACCAGAGAGAAAGAAAAGTAGAGAGTTAAGAGTTGAGAGTTAAGGAACTAAGATTATACTACAAATAAGAGAATATTGTGGTGATATTTTATTTGTGCACCCCAATAAAGCTCATCTGAGGATCAGAGGAAAAAGCCAGCCACAATATTAAACACAGAAGTCAGGCAATGGTAGCATACACCCTTAACCCTAGCATTCAGGAGGCAGAGATTCATTCGGATCTCTGTGAGTTCAAGGCTACACTGGGAACAGAGCCAGGTGTGGTGGCATACACTTATTTCCCAGCACTAGTTAACCATAGAGATCTGGAGGTCTGTACAGACAGACAGGAAGTGATAGAGCTGGGTAGAAAGAGGAAGTGATGTAGCTGGGAGGAGAGAAGAAGTAAGATGGCAAGGACAGAAAGGCTATATACAAGAATAGCTCTCTCTGGAGGCTGAGGAGTTGGTAAGGTGAGGTTGGCTGTGGCTTGTCCTATTCCTCTGATCTCTCAGTTTTCACCCCAATAGCTGGCTCCAGGTTTTTTATTAATAAGACCTTTTAAAGATTCGTCTTACAGAATATCCTAATAATGATTCAGAAGTGGTATGACCCCACATTTAATGTTAAGGATGTTCCCAAGATGCCTGGCTGGACTTTGAACATGGTGGCCAGATAGGAGAGGGATACTAAGAGTGATGCTCCTCTATAAGTGTCATTTAGTCAGGAAGTCGATTAAAATTTAAAACATATATACATGGAATTTTATTCAGCTTATAAAGAACAATGAAATTTGCGGTAAAGTGTATGGAATTTGCAAATACTATATAAGAGAATCTAGGCTCAGAAGGGAAATACTGAATGTTCTCAACTCAGTGTGGATTCTACCTTCTAAATGTTAAATATGTATCCTTAAGTGGGAGTAAGTGGGAGATGAAGCCAAGAAACTAGAAAGGAGATCATAAGATATAAGAAAGAGAAAGAGAGAGTGAGGGAGGGAGGGAGAGAGAGAGAGAGAGAGAGGGGAACTTTAAGGAAGAGGGTGGGGAGGAGGACAGAACACACATGAACGGGCCAGGGGAAAGCACTGTGAGGGAAGGGAGCAGGCAGGAGATGGGGAGGAATGGAACTGCATCTGGACTGAGTATGCACTTTTCTCTTCTCATCATTTCCTCAGCACTGTCTTTATATAGGATTTATATTATATGCAATAGTGTAAATTAATTAATTATAAATAAAATGTATTAACAATAGCATTTCATGAATCTGTCCAGAAGAATTTGTAGTTTCCCTTTTTGGGGTGTGTGTGTGTGTGTGTGTGTGTGTGTGTGTGTGTGTGTGTGTGTGTGTGTTTTGTTTCATTGTTTTGTTATATTTTATGTTTTTTTTCCTAATGTGTACGAGTGTTTTGCCTACATGTATGTCTGTGTGTCATTTGTGTGCAGTGCCCACAGAGGTCAAAAAAGAACGTCAGATCTCCTGGAACTAGAGTTATAGACGGTTGTGAATCACCTTGTGGGAATTGAATCTGGCTCCTCTGGGAGAATAGACAGTGTTCTGAAGCATGGCACCATCTCTCCAGCCCCTTGCTGCTGTGGGATGTTCTGTATGGCAAATGTGTGGCTGATTGGTCAATAAATAAAACACTGATTGGCCATTGGCTAGGCAGGAAGTGTGGGCAGGACAAGGAGGAGAATAAAGCTGGGAAGTGGAAGGCAGAGTCAGAGAGACGCTGCCAGCCACCATGATGAGAAACAGCATGTGAAGATGCCGGTAAGCCACGAGCCACGTGGCAAGGTATAGATTTATAAAAGTGGATTAATTTAAGCTGTAAGAACAGTTAGCAAGAAGCCTGCCATGGCCATACAGTTTGTAACCAATATAAGTCTCTGTGTTTACTTGGTTGGGTCTGAGCGGTTGTGGGACCGGCAGGTGGCAGAGATTTATCCTGACTGTGGGCCAGGCAGGAAAACTCTAGCTACAAATGGCGTCCAACGTGGTGGCAAGAGTTTCCACCTAAAACCTGAGAAAAAAGATTCTAAAATGGAGATTAAAAACAGCTTCCTAATTGTCTCTCTCAAATGAGTGGCAGCTGCTGGTTTGAGCTACTGGTGGATTCCTAGCATGTATGCTCGACCTGCAGTATGGCAGGAATGAGGCCTCTGCAAGTAGCACATTAAGCTGCATGGTGGATTTAGCCTTTGCTAGTATAAAACAAAAAAAGAAGTTTCTGGGCTACACGCTGCTTGGATAAAAGCATAGACCCACGATAGCTCCCAGAGCTGGTGGAAAACCACTGCCATGTTGGGAAGCTGAGGTGGGTGGAGCCAGCAGCCACAGCTGCTGCGGTTTAAAGCAATAGATTCACAATAAGACAGATTCAGATGTAATAGTTTAAAATGTGTGTAAAATATACATAGGCTTGAAAGAGACAAAAAAGGTGATATATACAGTTATATAAACAAATACATAGTTTTAAAAAATAAAGTAAAATTAATATAAAAAATAAGCCACGTAAAGATGAATATTACACAGAGAATTTGGATTGTGTTGTCTTTGGGATTTTTAACTGCAGAAAAACATTTGATTGTAAAAGCTGCTGAGTTATGCCAAAATGTATATTTTAAAGGTACCTTGACTTCAAAATTTGGATATAAGGATATGTTGCTTTGGAAAAGAGTCTCTTTTGTTCCCACAGAAAGCCAAAGGCTATGGATTTGTTCCAGATTAAGATACATCAGGTTTGACCAGCCAAGACCCCCTGAAAGGTCTCCAATGACACCATGGCCCAGATGCTCCAACATCCAGAATGGTTTGAAGGCAACTGGCTCAGACAATACAGCCTCATGGACTATTCCATAATCCTAAAATTTTCTTTGTGTCCCCATAAGATACAGCGCCCCCCTCCATCAGGAAGTAGTAAGAGAAGCTATGCCCAAATTCCCAAATTATATGTAATTTTATTTTGTTAAGGTTAAAACCTTCCTTTTTGAAAAAAAAAATGGGGGAAGTGCTGTGGGATGTTCTGTATGGCAAATGTGTTGCTGATTGGTCAATAAATAAAACACTGATTGGCCATTGCCTAGGCAGGAAGTATGGGCAGGACAAGGAGGAGAATAAAGCTGGGAAGTGGAAGGCTGAGTCAGAGAGACACTGCCAGCCGCCATGATGAGAAACAGCATGTGAAGATGCCGGTAAGCCACGAGCCACGTGGCAAGGTATAGATTTATAAAAGTGGATTAATTTAAGCTGTAAGAACAGTTAGCAAGAAGCCTGCCACGGCCATACAGTTTGTAACCAATATAAGTCTCTGTGTTTACTTAGTTGGGTCTGAGCGGTTGTGGGACTGGCGGGTGGCAGAGATTTATCTTGACTGTGGGCCAGGCAGGAAAACTCTAGCTACACCTTGCTTTGGTTCTTGGTTTGGGTTTTTTGTTTGTTGCTTGTTTTTGGTTTTGGTTTTTGTTTGTTTGGCTTTTTTCTCTTTTTGCAATACTTGTGATTGAACCTACAGCCTCTTGTGTGCTATGCAAACACTCTATCTCTGAGTTACCTCTAGCCTATGTCCTACAGAATTTTAAAAATATCAGGATATAAAGATATTTTATTTTAGTTTTATAAGGATAATTATTTTAGTTTTGATTATATTAGCAAAAGACTGGAAACATTCTGAATATCCATCAATAGTTAAACGGTAAATAAAAAAAGAAAATGAAGAATATCAGCAAAATAAATCATGACTCTTAAAATACTCAACAAATTCATTAAAATTTAGTAGAATAACAGATTAAGAATAACAATGAGGTAAATTCTAAAAATCAGAAAAGAAGCATCTCTAAATAAGAAAAATTAACAAAAGATATTAAATACCAATATGCCACAAGTAAGATAATCTAGATCAAATGGACAAATTTCTAGAAAAAGCACAAACCAACAAAAATGACTAAAAAACAAACAGAAAGAAAAAAAGAAAGAAAGAAAACCCAAATAAACCCACAAGAAGGCAAGATAATGTGGAGGGGCCCCAAAACAGCTTGACCACACAGCAGCCATGAAAGGCTTAGGGGCCTAGACACAGCTTCTGTGACAGGCTTACTGGCAGGCAACACCAGGAAAAGCCTTAAGCTGATACCACCCAGGGATCCACCCAGGGGTGAGGAAGTACCTGACATCCAAACATTCTAATCATTAGATAAGGTGGCCAGATGTCCTTGAGTCTAGTACACACCTATTTTTGTTTTACAGATACCCCTAGACAATTGTCAGTCAATCAGGGTCCTGGACCCTGAAAATCCCCTCACCCCAGCCTCTGCTATGATAAAAACTCTGTCCCACCTGAGCTCAAGGCTCTCTGCTCTCACTGCTGCATCAGACAGACAGAGAGACCAAGCTCAGAGCTTGAAGAGAATAAAGGTTCTTTGCTTTTTACATTGGTCTCTGCGGTGGTCTTTTGGGGGTCCCTGTGATCTGGGCATAACAATATTTGATTGAAAAGCTACCCTCAAAGGTAAGCCCAGGTCTGGGTGGCTTCACTGTTAACTTCTATTAAACAGTGTAAAAAGAATTAAACTGAAACTTTACAAATACTTCCAAAAGACAGAGAGGAAAGAAAATTTCCTAACTCATTATGAGGTTGCTATCATTGACAATAAAACCAGACTAAAACATAATTAGGACTGAAGACTATATATCAACATTCCTTATCAATATATCAGTATATATGACATAGCATGTCTCTTAGCATGGAGAAGCAAGCAAATTAAAGCAATGTATTTAACAGAATTGTGTGCCATCCTAAGAATAAGTTCATCAAACTTATATAAGTCAAACAATGAAATCTGTTGCAAGCACAGGTGGTGGATTTATTCTCAAGAATGGGGAGAGAGACAGGTAGATTCCAGGAGTTTGCCAAGTTGTGAGCTCCAGGTTCACTAGGCAACACAGTCTCATAAAACATGCTACAGAATGACTAAGGTATAGCACAAATCTTAAAAGATTTTATTAACAAAAACAAACCTGGAGCCAGGTACTGGGGTCAACGCTGGGGAAGATCAGAGAAGCAGAACAAGCCACAGCTACCTCACCTTGCCAGTTCCTCAGCTGATCCTGTTTCCTCAGACTGGAAGCCTCTCAATCCTCATCCAGAATGAATCTCAGCTGAACTGTTGCTCAAAAGCCTAAAAGCTTAACCAGCTAAAAGCTTCTAGTTTCTGGTCTTCACACCTTATATACCTTTCTGTTTCCTGCCATCACTTCCTAAGATTAAAGGTGTGAGTCACCATGCCTGGATGTTGCCAGTGTGACATTGAACTCACAGAGATCCATACAGATTTCTGCCTCTGGAATGCTAGGATTAAAGGCTTGAGTGCCACCATTTTCTGGCCTCTATATCTAGTGGCTGTTCTGTTCTCTGACCCCAGATAAGTTTATTAGGGTGCATAATATTTTGGGGAACACAATATCACCACACTAAGGTAGACATCCAGCATCAACCTCTGGCCTTCACACACACAAGTGTACCATGTACCTACACAGACACATTTATACACACACAAACATACATGTATATAAAATATGTGCACAAATCAAACTATGTGTTATATACCATATTGTTTCCTTAAAATATTGAAGTCACATGATCATCTCAGTAGACACATAAAATGCATTTTACAAAAATTCCCTATGTTTCATGGAAAAAACACTTAAATAGTAATGAAAAAGATCGTGAGTCTGGTAAGAGGGAATATATGAAAACACCATAGCTACCCTCATAATTCATGTACAAGATCATATTATTTATCCCTAAGATCTAGAATAAGACCTTCGTCTAAGTGTCTTTATATTAACTTTTGCCACTTCTGTTCTATTTTGTATTATAAGTTCTATCCAAGACAATTGATCGGGTTGAGGTGGTGATGGAATGTATCAGCTTTCTGAAGGAAAAAGCACAAGTACCTCTGTTTGTAAATAACAGAATATTGTAACTAGAAAATCCAAAGATAGCCACCAAAAGCCATTGTAACTACTAAGGGTGGATCTGTAAGTTTTCAGGATACAAGATCAGTACTCAAAAACGAATGACATTCTGTATAAATGCGTCTCAATTTGCAGTAGATAAACCCTTCATGCACTAAATTTTTCTTTGAATTTTAGTATACCCAATCTAGTAACATCATTCTTTACCTTGGTCTGTTTTTAATGTGCTCAGACCATACATTATCCTCTAGTACAGCAAAATCACCAAAAAGAATATTGTTCTTAAAGTTGACATAATTATTGTAGTGATATGAGAGACACAGATGGGAGTTATGTAAACATAACACAATGTGAAAACATAAAAGAATATAAAAACAACCCACTGGCAATACAACGTTCTATTGAGTATCCATGTTCATTTACTCTTGTTATATCGCTAGCCAAGGAAAAGATGCAACAGTTTCTACCAGATGTGTCTTGTTTTCACATAATCACAAGAGAGCTATTTGAGTTTGCTCTAGTTTTCTTTCTATTGTGATTAATATCATGACCCAAAGCAAACTGAGGAGGCAGGGTTTATTTTATCTGACAGTTATAGTCTGTCGTAAAGGGAAGTCAAGGCAGGAACCTAGAGACAGACACTGAAGATGCAGTCATGAAGGAATGCTACCTACTTGCTTGTTCCTCATGGCTTGCTCAGCTTGCTAGGACAATCTGCACAGGATTGGCACTGCTTGCAGTGAGCTAGACTCTCCCATGTCAATCAGAAAATTTTTAAAAATTGCCCTCACAGGCTTGGTTACAAGCTATTCTGATGGAGACATTCTCTCTATTGAGGTTCTCTTTTCCCAGATGACTAACCAGTCCAATGCCCCGTGTCAATGTGACATACAGATATATCACTTTTATATTATAAGCTTTTCTTTCTTGATTATCATCAAGATCTCCTGTAAATATTACACAATAAAACATATTGTAAGACCTGCATTATCTAGCTCTATAAGCAATTAACAACTGAAAAATTAAATTAAGAAAATAATTCTATTCATAATAACATTCAAAAAATCTCACAATAAATTTAGTATAAAAAGAGCAAAGTATGTAAACATAGAAGGGAAAATAGTGTTCACTAGTCATTAGAAAACAGTTTTGAAATAAAGACAAATAAATGGAAAGACATGGAATATCCAAAAATAATAAAGTATAACACTGTTAGATTAGCAATACTTTTAGTTAATCTGCAGATTCTTATAAAACTCTCAGCTGTCATTTCATAGAATTAGCAAGCAGATTTTGAAATTCATGTAAAAATATAAGAACAACCAAAATAATATTGGTTAGGGAAAAAAAACATTCTGACAAAGAGGAATCAAACTTTCCAATTTCAAATTTTATGAAGTTACAGTAATCAGCATGATGACATAAAGACAATCTATAAATCAATAGACTATAACTAAAAATTTACAAATATGGGTAATTAGTCAACAGGGTTTCTAAGACAATTCAATGAGGAAAAGCATGTTTTCAACAAATGGTTCTGGTGCAATACATAAAGAATTTTTACAACAGAATAATATGCACAACCACAAGAACAGAGCTGGATACCCTAACTCACAGCATATACAAAATTTAAATGAAAATAGAGAATCAATCTAAATATAAGTACTAAATCTATAAAGTTTTAGAAGATATCATAACTTTAAACAGTAACTACTTATTGGATACAACATCAAAATCACAAAGAAGAAAAAAATCATAAATTAAATTTCATAAAGTTTTCAAATTTTTGAGCCTCATAGGACAGTGTGAAGAAAGTGAAAAGAAAGAAGAGAAAAGCAGAAAGATTTGCAAACCATATCTGATAAGAGATTTATGTCCAGAGTGCTATGTATATCTGTATGCTGTGAATGTGTTGCCCTGATTGGTTAATAAATAAAATGCTGATTGGCCAGTAGCCAGGTAGAAAGTATAGGTGGGACAAAGAGAGAGGAGAATTCTGGGAATGGGAGGGCTAAGTGAGGAAACGCTGCCAGCCACCACCATGAGAAGCAAGATGTGAAGGTAGAACTGGGAAAAGGTACCAAGCCATATGGCTAAACATAAACAAGAATTATGGGTTAATTCAAGTGTAAGAGCTAGTCAGTAAAAAGCTTGAGCAAATGGCCATACAGTTCAAAAATAATATAAGCCTCTGTGTGTAGATGTAACCAACGGTCTTATTAAATAAGAAACACAGAGCCGATTCAGAGAAGAAAGCCAAAAGGTCAGAGCTAAGAGCCTCACCCTTCCTGATTCAGGGATCCTCTTCAGCCAAGAGAGCTCTCCGAAAAGGGAACCTACTTCCTGTGTGTATGTCTTTATAGTCTTTCTGTTCTGCCTTCTCATTGGTTGTAAACCCAAACATGTGACTGCCTCGGCACTGCCTGTATGTACCGCCCTCCAGGTCCTTAAAGGCGTGCGCCACCGCCGCCACGCACTTGCTATGGCTCTAATAGCTCTGACCCCAAGACAACTTTATTTATTAACATACAATTAAAATCACATTTCAGTATAAGTAAAATACCACCACATCTGTGTGTTTACTTGGGTCCAAGCGGCTGCAGGACTGATAGGTGAGAGAGATTTGTCCTGACCACCGGCAGGCTAAGACACAGGAAAACTCTAGCTACACCAGAGTACATGAAGGACTCATAACTCAACAAAATAAACCAAGTAAAACATTAACAAAGGACTTTCCTGGGCAGTTCTCCAAAGGAAATATACAAATATCAATAAGCACAAATACAATGTACAAAACTGGAGGGATGCAAATCAAGACTAAAATGGCATAACACTCCATACCCAGTAGGGTGACTAAAAAGATGGACAGAAAATAACAAGTGTTTGTGAGACTAAGGGGGAACTAGAGCCCCACACACTGCTGGTAAGGCTGTAAAACAGTGCAGTGCCTAAGGAAAATAGTTCAGTATTCCCTCAAAATTTTAAACATTAATCTGCAAGAGGACCCAGCAAACATAATTCTAAGTATAGACCCAAGAGAACAGAAGATAAAAGCTTAGATACAAATGTTCATGCAAGTATTTTTCATAGCAGCTTGAAAATGGAAACCACCAGGCTGTCCATTACTAACTAATGGGAAAAGTTTGTGCATTCATGTGATATAATATTATCCACCTATAAAAAGCAAGAAAATACTGATGCATATTAAAAAATGGAGGAACTCCTATGTCAGTCTAAGCAAAAAGCCATAGACAAGAGATTATACCATATAGTATGGTTTCCTACATGTTAAATGTCTAGGGCATGAAAATCTATGAAAATAGAAGTCAATTTAATGGTTACTCTTTATATTGAACTATAACCTACTAAAGCTGTATATTAAAAAAAAGTTTCTTATATAAAGACATAAGAAACAAGATAACAAAGGGGAAAGGAGAATTAACAATGGACTAAACTGAAATTTTAAAAATGAGGTATATCTTTACATACTGTAAAGGAAGGTTACATCATATCCTCCTAATATAGTTTATAATGTGTGCCTGTGTAAAGTTCTCAAACAATCATGCATGTGTATATAGCTACCCTGTGTGTTTACACAAAGATGAGAAAGCGCTAAATGAACAGCAAAACAAAACATTCACTTCTTCAAGGTGTGAAGGAGGCACCTTTTTATTATGTTGCTTTACACAACTAAGCATTTCTTAACTTAATAAGTAATTATTTTGTAATTTCTAACAGGGAAAGGGGAGCATCTCAAGGAAAGGTATACACTCTTCAGGAATGTGCTAATCGTGTGGACACTAGCATGCTCAGGAAGGAGCCCAGAGAAGGATGCTGAGTCATGGCTCCAAGTACCCAAACTACAAGGAACAAGACAGTGAGTGCCTTGACCCTGCCTACATCCTCTCGGCTTGTTTAGCTTTGGTGTACTGAGGGCATTGAAGTAGCATTTTCAAAAGTATAGTACAGGGGCTGGAGAGATGGCCCAGAGGGAAAAGCACTCACTGAGCAAGTATGAGGATATGGATTTGGATCCCCAGAAACCACATAAAGCTGGAGGTTGTAGCACATGTTTCTCATCTTGATGCTCCAAAGCTGGAAGGGGGCAGAGAAAGGACACCTGAAAGCTTATCGAGCAGCAGGCTTGGTGCTGGTGCTACAAACAGCAAGAGAACCTATTTTAAATAAGGTGGAAGGCAAGGACCACAAGGACACATGGTGGTGCATGCATCCATACACATACACACAAAGATTTCTTTAAGGGACAGCACATTCCTCACAGTGAAATTTCATAATTCATGTTTTTCTTTATTAGATTGAAGGGATTCTACTTTGGACTCCAGCTGCCTTCCTAGTTGCCTTTTCCCAATTTGAGCATACCTGGCAAACAAAATAGTCAGCTAAAACAATAGAGGAGCCTCAAAATTCAAAGTGGTTAATGCTTCTAAATCAGCATAGGCACTAATCATGTAGTCAGGGTAATTAACCTAACTTAGTATAAAACTATGCCTCAAAATTAAAACCACTTGAATCATTCTGTATTCCTCTCACTGAAGATGGCACTCTGCACTGAGAGCAATGCTGACATAAGAACACACATCAGTTTTTTCTGGAAAAGTCTCCCCTTCCTAAACAAAAGTAAATCCGTTAGACCTCACAGGATGGAAATCCATGTTCATAGTAGATGTCAGTATTTACTGCACATGGGCTATATAACAAATAAAACACATTTTTTTTACACATGTCAACTGTGTTATCAGTACATAACAGTAGCCCCAGGGAAGGAGGCTACTATACAGAACCATATCCTACTACTATACTTGGGAAGAAATAGAAGGTTCTTGATTTTTCATTTTCTGTGCAATTACTGTCCCTTACACTTTAATGACACTAGTATAGATATAGCATATCCCTGAATATAATACCTTGTGAGTAGAGAATCCAGTACTGAGAGCAAATGAAACGATGGTCTAAGGAGCACTCAGATGCAGGTATTAAAAAACTGGCTAGACAGGATCCTCCCCAAATTTCATTTTGGCTAAAGAAGTAATCAAAGGCAATTGCTGACAGATTGTATGATTTAGAAGAAAGCAAATACCAACAAAAGACATCAGAATAAAAGTTTCTGTAAATCTTTCCCAAATTAGTCTGTGCTTGCAGTTTGAGAATCCATGATGAACTTCTTTTATGGTATGTCCTGTTTACCTACTCCTAAGTCTTTCCAAGGTACAGACTGAATATAGGTAGCTGACTAGGTGTGGTTGGATTGTATTAAAATCATAGTTTGTGTGTAAGGTCAGTTTTGTTTGGTCTTGTTTAGTGTTCATGTTTGATTTTGTTTCACTAATATTATATTTCAAGAGCTTTAGTTTTTCCTGTTGTGCAAATTTTTCCCTGGAAAAACTAACAAAGTAAAGATTATATATGACTCCAACAAAAGGTTCCTTAATCAAAATCTCTTCACTGAATGAGGGTATTGGTATCATTTGGTCTTAGATCCCTCAGCTTTAATAAAGAAAATACTTAATACAAATATCTTATAGTATGTTTAAAAGAAGTGACATTGTAATTTATTTTCTTTGACTGGTACAATGACTTAGAGTGTCAGGTGCTCACCACTATTCTGAGGAACTGGTAAGATGGCTTGGAGTGTAAGGTACTTGCCACTATCCTGAGGATCTGAGTTTAATCCCCAGAGCTTACACAGTGGAAGGCTCAGATAACCAACAGCCCCAAGTTGTCCTCTGGCCTCTACATATGTGTCCCCACCACAAATAAATGAATGTAAAACTTGATGTACATTCTTATGCATCTTTTTTTTTTAAATATCATGACTTGCACACAAGGTTTAGAAAATCAAATGATTTATTTACTTTATTTTACTTTTTGCAAAATGCAGCCAATAAGGTTGAGAAAACCAAATACTGGCTAGTTAGGCTAAAAAATCACTGGACTCAGCTCCTAGCTGAAGTCCTCTTTGTGGATAATGCTGTCTCTGACAGTTTTTTGATCCTAATGTGTCACTAGCCCCAACTGCAGTGATGTCATCGATGTGGCATTCCACAGAGGGATTCCTGGACGTATGCTACAGTAAGATTTCCCAAGAGTAGTGAGCATACTCTCCTCCTTTGTGGGGGTTCCTGTTGAAAATCTTTCCAAATCTATGTTATCTGTGGTCAAAGTAGAATAGCCCTCTCAGACTTGGAGAACATATTTTAGGAGACTTGACAAATACAATCATGTCACCAAATTGCAAGGTTAGATGGAGCTCACAAGACCCTTTCTCTTACATGTTAAATGCAGGGACATTGCATCCCTTGAAAACAGAAGTAGGTCAAACATAGACAGGACTCCCTCTCACACTTAATTTCACTACTATAGATAGAAAACACCCTTAAAATACCTGTGAGTAAAGAATCCAGGACTAAAGGCAGGTGAAATGATGGCAAAGGTGGCATAGAGGTCTTTCTAGTTAAAAGGGAAAGTCTATTAAGTGCAATAACTAAAGAACAGAGGTGTTTCTTTTTAATTCTTGAACCTAAAAATCTTATAAATCTATTGATAGCTTTATAAATCTATTAGTATCTGAAGATGTATGTAGTTGGAAGTTTTCCTGTGTCCCACCCAGTCCGCAGCTGCTCAGACCCAAGTAAACACACACACAGGCTTATATTAATTAAAACTGCTTGGCCAGAGCTCAGGTTTACTACTAACTAACTATTACACTTAAACTCAGCCCATTTCTGTTAGTCTATCTCTCCACATGTTCCATGGCTTTATCTGTGTGCCATTATATGCTGCTCCCTGGATGGCAGGATGGTGTCTTCTGACTCAGTCTTCCTCTTCCCAGAATTCTCCTTGTCTGCTTATCCTGCCTGCACTTCCTGCCTAGCTACTGGCCAATCAGCATTTTATTTATCAACCAATCAGAGCAACACATTCACAGCATACAGAGCAACATCACCCATCAGACGCAAACCAATTAAGTGTTTAAAAAAACAAACCAGGGTTGGAGAGATAACTTAGTGGGTTAATGCTTGCCACAGCAAGTGTGAGAATTTGAATCACCATAGCCTATGTAAAAGCTGAGCATGGTAATGTTTCTGCATTCCCAGCATTCTTATAGAAAGACCAGGAATAGAGACACAAGAATTGTGGAAACTCATGGGACCAAGCTAACCACGCACGTGCAGCAGAAAGACAACTAGAGACATTGTCTCAAACAGGTTGTCCTCTGACCTTCTGTGTATGTATGCTATGGTACATTAGAACCCAAATAAACACATGCATGCACACACACTGTATACATAGAATCTTCAATAAAAAAATACAATAGATTTGTCACAAGGTAAAAAGAAATGAATTCCCAAATGTACTAACTATATCAGTGGTTCTCAGTCTTCCTAATGCTGTGATCTTTTAATACAGTTCCTCATGTTGTGGTGACCCCCAATGATGAAAATATTTTGTTGCTACTTCATAACTGTAATTTTGCTATTATGAGTCATAATGTAAATATCTGATATGCAAGATATCTGATATGTGATCCCCAAAGGGGTTGTGGCCCACATGTTGAGAACCACTGTATTATATAAGACTTTTACACCATACATGCTATTTTAGTAGAAAAATGTATAAAATGAGTTTAAAATACAATGCACTATGTGGTGGCTATTCTTGATTGTCAACTTAATTACATCTGGAATTAACTAAAATCCCCAAATGGAGGGCCACACCTGTGAGAGACTTTTGCTTAATTTGAAGTGGGAAGATCTACTTCTAATATGGATTTTTCAAGTAGAAAGACAAGCATTTAATCCCGATCTTTAGGCAGGAAGACACACCTTTAATACAGATCTTTTGAGCTGGGAAACCCCACCTCTAATCTGGGACACACTTCTGTTGGAAGCCTAGAGAAGAGCATGGAAGGAGGCTTTTGCTTTTTGCCTGCTTGCTCTCACCTCACTAGCAAGTCCATTCCGTCACTGGAACCAGACCCAACTTCTTCAAGATTCTAGCATCCAGCCTCATGGACTGAACAACTACTAGATTCTTGGGCCTTCTGTTCATAAGCATCCATTTTTGGACGAGCTGGACCACAGCCTGTAAGTCATTCCAATAAATCCCCACTGTGTGTATGTGTGTGTGCATGTGATTGTGGTGTGTGTGTGTGTATGTGCACATTATAAGTAATTACATAATTTTTATGTATGGAAAAGATTCATTTTTAAAGGCTTATAACACTAGAGAGATGGCTCAGCAGTTAAGGGCACTGACTATTCTTCCAGAGGACCAGGGTTCATTCCCAGCACCCATAAGGTGGTTCACAGCCATCAGTAACTTCAGTTCCAGGAGATCCATTGCCCTCTTCTGATGTACATGTACATACAGACATGTAGGCAAAGCATTCATACTCAAATAATGAAATAAACCTTAGTTTTTAAGTTTAGAAACCTATGCAGGAAGTTCAAAAGCACCCTCATAAACTGGATTCAGAAGGATTTTGTGCCCTGGGGGAATCTTTGAAAAAGGACTCCAGGAAATTCCCATCAGTTCACCAAGTAACATAACCAGATGGGGAACAATAAATTTATTTATAGAGTCCATCATTATGTCTAATTTGGGGGCTTTGAAAAGGAGACATGACCAAGATCAGAGGGTGGTGTGAAATATTTTATTTCTTCAATGCCAGTTTGCTTAATTATGCCTCCTAATTGGGGTTCATATTCAAGGAGTTATTTGAAGAATATTCATCTTCCAAATTACACATAACATTTTTCTCCCTCAGAACTCTGTACCATTTCTAAACATCTACATATTCCTCTAAATTAGGTAGAAAAAGTGAGGCTGCCCATCTGATGCCAAAGAGACACTGGCAATCATAGGCAGTGACCTCATAAACTGGAAAGGGCTCTACTGAAGAACACAGTGGGCAGGGGGGAGGGGGGCCTCCTTTAATGACTGAAGGAAAACTGTACTGCAAGTACACTCCCATCAGCCAAGTTTTTCTCATTTTTTAGAGACTATTTTTACTAGTTTCTGTAATCAAACCCATGTAGATAAGACCTTATATAATTTGTGCAGTACATGAGCTCCATACAAATGAGGAAGCATAATCTTCCTAAATCAATACAGTTGTTAATTTCTGCATAATGTCAACTCATCATGGAGAATGGAGACACTTTTCTATGAATTTGACAGTACTGTTAATTTCGAAAAACTCAAATTACATGTGTGTGTACATGCACCCACATTTGTGTGAATATGCAGGTGTGTGTAAAATATCAGTAACAGCAGCTTGTTCTGCATCAATGGCAACAACAGATTTTCCAGGTTTTGCAGTCAAAGTTACAGGGACATCCAGTATATTCCATTTAAAAAAAAAAAGACAGCAAAACACCAAATCCCAGAAAACCATGAAGTTCTGGAACTATTGTGGTACCTGACACCATTTTTTTCTCATCAGGCAGCTCTTAACAATTCTGGTGCTGTCCACAGCTTGACCACATTGTGAATTAGTCCTAAGCTCACAATGGCATAGATTGTTGAGCTTTAGCAGGGAGTTTGACAGCAACACATTAATATCAGATCACACTGTTGTTTTATTAAATCAATGTCTTCTTGGGGCTTCAGTAAGGAATTGTACAAGTTGGAAACTTAACCCTAAAACGTATATACAAAAGACAGCAAAAACTGAGAAGGCCAGGGCTTAATTCTGCAAGGTTCTAATGACCAATCTGATAACTTTTAAAAATGTGAAATTCTCTATTTTCTAGATATATTCATCTGTCCAAATAGATCTCTGCAGGTTGATAACTGGCTGTGTCTTCAGTTGTTCAGGTTCCTTAGCACCTCCCTCCTTTAGCAAGGCCTCTCTCTACCTATAGAGTACTGCCTGGCAAATGCCTAGTGAAAGACTAGACTGATGTGTGGGCTTCGTTATATAAGCTTTGTAGAGACTGCAGAAGAGTTAAATTAAAGAATAAAATTCTGAGCATCTCATACCACTGAGAGGGATGGAGGAAGGAAAGGAAGGAGATAAAGGGAGGAGAGGAGAGGAGAAGAGACTGAGCTTGAAACGGAAGAAAGGCAAACAGACTTGCCCAGGAACAGGAATGGGGTACCAGAGAAGGATGTGAGAATGGAAGTTGGAGTGGAAGAGATTGTGTGAGGGCTGGACAAGAGCCAATAGATTTCCATCTACACACAGGGCTATTGGGCCTAAATGATGCAATTTCTAGAGTTTCTCTGAAAGTGTATGTGTTTAAAAGCCTGAAAAATTTATGGAAGGTATATTTTTCACTTTTAACTTACACTCCTCATTTGGACATTCATCACCACATTTCCAGTATTTGCCTTCAGGTTGAACTTATAAAGAAGGTGGGGAAGCACCTTTGGTGATTAGGATGAGAATGCCTTCCCCCATGTATTTTAATGTTTAGGAAGGATTAGGAACTATAGCTTGTGGAGGAGATGTATCACTGGGGGGGGGGGGTGGGTTTTGAGGGTTCAAAGGGTTTTGAGAGTGCAAGGCCTACTCTCTCTCTCTCTCTCTCTCTCTCTCTCTCTCTCTCTCTCTCTCTGCCTGCTACCTGCTGCACATGAATCTGATATAAGCTCTCAGCTACTGTTGCAGCACCATACCATGCCTGCCTGATATAATGCTTCCAATCATCCTGATCACGGACTCATTCTATGAAATTGCAAGCAAGCCCCCAGTTAAATGCTTTTTTATGAGTTGCCTTGGTCATGATGTCTCTTCATGGCAACAGAACAGTGACTAAAACACCACCTACTATGTCTCCCTCAGGAATATGGCAATCCATGTGTCCTGGGTGGGACCCAAGGACTCTATGGAGTCCATCAAGGATTCTAGGATCAGCACTGCTCCAACTTGTATTATCTTTATCTACTTGTCATTTGCCTTGAAAGGAATGCACCAGAGCGTCTCTTCCATCACCAGAAGGGAGCAATGGGTAGAAGCATGTAATAGAACATTCAAATATTAAATACAATGCTGGTTCTGGTCCATAATCTCCATGATACCAAAATTTTAAAAGAACAACAAAAAGAAATCTGTTTTTTAGTCTATTTGGCAGTAAAACCTGACCCATGGGAAGAAGAGATCAAGTTCCCATGGAGAATATCAAACATGTCATGTAGGGGATCTGCCCTTCATGGAGTAAAAAATGTGTGTAAGGAATGTGACTTCCTGCAAATTGTACAATATGAAAAGGAGAGAGTAAGTTTGTAGTAGAGAAACTACAGCTGAGTGTCAAGGTTACCAATAGTGATGTTATGTTCAAAGCTTTTCTTAATGAATGCTGAAAATGATACTTATGTGGTCTTCCCATACCTCCTCAGTAAAATCCAGTGGCCCCAGGCTAATCATGAAAGAAATACCAGACATCTCAACTTAATGTTAGACACCTGAGTGCCGAGGTCATCCAAGAAACATGTGAAAAGCCATAACAGCCAACTGGTGTCTATAGCGATGTGACAACCAATGTCATGGTACATCCTGACTATACCCTGGAACAGAAAAAGAACAGTAAGTAAATACTAAGAAATGTAATACAGACTTCGTTAAATGTATCCATGCTGATTCACTGACTGTGACAAGGGAACATATCAAATTATTTTTATTAGATTTATCTATTTTGTATGTGTATGTGTATGGGCACACTCAAGCCATGGCGGTCAGAAGATAATTTGTGGGTTATCTCATTTCACCATGTGAGTTCTAGGAATTGAACTCCGGTCATGAAACTTCATGAGAAGCTCCTTCACCTGCTGACTCATCTGCTGACCTAACAAATGCATGTTAACAGGAAAAACACACACAGGACGTGGGAGGACTTCATTTCTTTGCAAATTTCCTACAAATTCGAAGTTGCTCTAAATTTTTAAAATAAAATTTACTTAAAAAATAAACATAATTGCCATAAAGCTATTTATATTTACTGAACAGATGTTCATTTGATAGGTTTTGCCATGAAAATTTAATAACCACAATAATATATTAATCAAATACTCTAACTTCAATATAGATATATTTAGAGATAACTGAATTTCTGAAAAATGCTGAATTCTAAAAATACTTGGCCCCAACGGTTTCAGATAAGCACTGCTAGTGCTAGCAATAATAATTGTGATTGCATTGTAATCTTATAATAACTTTAATAAGCACTTCCAGTTCAGCCCAAAACTCTAGCCAAGATACTGGTATTCACTGTTTACTACAAAAGGTAAATTATGTTTATATAGTGAGAAGCTGTTCCTGCTCAGGAACTCCTTGGAAAGGGATTAGAATCTGAGAGCATAAGAATGGGAGGTGAGGTGTTCATTATTCTTGGTCCTTCAAATGTCTCTCTTTATGCAGAGGACTGTAACAATCAAAGAAGGTCATCTGGACCCTCCAAAGCAGGAGTCTCTAGCCTGGTTCCCAACCTTAGTTGGAGTTCTCATGTGCAGGCCCTGGGGATGGAGCCCTAGTCTTCTGGAAGAATGCTCTTAACCACTGAGCTATCTCTCCAGGCCCCAAGGCTGGAGAGATACCGATTTATTTATCTGATCTTTTTTCTACCCTGATGATCTGCCAAAGAGAAAATAGATTCAGTGATTACAATATCAACCTGGAGAACTTGCAAAAATTTTGACACATTACTTTTATCTGTAAATCAAACAGCATCAAAGAACACAAATTAAGTTCTAATGATTTGCACAAGATGCTGGCAAGCACTCTGATTTGAAATTCTTTTAAAGTGTGAAATTCTTAGGTCCTTAGTCTTTTACTTTGATTTTAAGCATATCAGCACTTTCTGTGTGCTGGACAGCTTATTTGGGAATTGGTTCCTTTCTGAAGGGTACCAGGTCTAAAGGGATAAATTGCTGCTCTTCACAAGTAGGAAAATAGGATTAAAGGCAGCACAAACTCTTTTTTCTATCCACAAAACATTATTTAAAAATGAAGATAGTTGTTTTTTTTCACATTATACTTGCCAGTTTCTCTATTGAGTGTGTGTTGCTGGAGAAGGGAAACAAAATTAAAAATTAGCAAACTGAAAATCTCTGGTAATTTAGGTTACACTGTCTTTTCCTGATATTCACAGGAGGTACATTTCAGCTCTGTCTTCATGTCCTTGGCTGAGCTCCACCTATATGACTAAATGTCAGACATTGTTCCTTGAAAGCAGGGGCTGTTAGTCAGTTCACCTTCCCAGGATCCCACACAGACATGATGTATGTGTTACACTCTGTTCTGAGATGCTCCATTTACTGGTGGCAGCTGAGTGCCCATTGCAAACCATGGGATGTCTGGGAAGTGCCACCAATCCCAGTACTGGAGGAAGTCACTCAGGATACAGGATTTATTTAGATGAGTCCACATTCCTTCTGACTCTCCCCAGACCTGCCCAGGCCACCAGTCCATCTTTTGCTTTTTCTATTTCCTGAGTCAGCAAGCATTTGGCAGCCAAGGCAAGCCTGCTTTTCTAACTGTTTCCACAGGGGAGACAGCTGCTTCCCCTGGCTGTAGTTCACACCTTACCTCTATGATTTTGGATGTCACAATAAGCAGTCTTTTCTAAGTTTCACACATGAACAGAGTCCTAGAACAAGTGAAGTTGTCCCTCCCTGTCTCCTGGGACTGCCAGGAAAAGAATGCTTTTTTTTAATTAAAATATAATTACATCATTGTCTCCCTTCTCTTTCTGCCTCTAACTCTTCCATATGCATCCCCTTGCTCACTCTAAATTTCATGGCCTCTATTTCATTAATTGTTGTTACATATATATGTGTATATAATACATATATATTCAGACACATATAAATACAACCTCCACAGTCCATATATGTTACTTGTATGTGTAAGATTTCATGACTGACTACTCATATCGGATAACCATTTGGAGGTTCTCTGGGAAAGACTATTTCTCCCACTATAAGCAATCCTTAGTTGCCTACAGTTCTTTGTACGGAGACCATTACAGAAAAGGACAAATGATCAAATTGTGGAGAACAAGTGACCAATGACCATGTGGCACCTAGCTCCAACTGATACGTCTGCAACACAACTCCTATACCAAAGGCTCAGGGGTCATATCGGATAGGGGTAGGAAAGATTGCTAAGAGCCAGAGGAACGGGGAGGTTGCTGTGAGATTTTCTCATGGAAATATCAGAGAAACTACACCCATGAAGTCTTATCAACATGGCCTAAACAAGACCTAAACAGGAAGGACAACAACAGACATGCTCACAGGGGACTCAGAAAGCTCACAGACCTCATGTGCTTCTTTACTGTGGTCAGCCTGCTAGGCAAGGCTACCAATCATGGCAGAGGGAGAATGTTATCTGGGGCCAACTGGAACTCAGTGCAGAGGGCAGGAACTTTTTTGTTCTTTGTGGCCTTTAGATTTTACCTTTTATCAAAGCTTTTTCCCAACTAACATTGATCATTTAAATACAATTTTATTATAAGACATACTATTTAATCTAGTGCCCTGGGAAAAGAATGAAAATATCCTTGGCCAAAGCCAATCAAATACATATTGACTGTTATTCATATATCTCCTCGTAAACCTTACACAGACTCTGCCTACAAGGGAAGAAACATTCACAAAGTACTTAACACAGCTGGCTCTTACTGATTCAATTCCTTAAATGTTTTGTGAGAGGTAGTTACTATTATCATGTCTAAGGAGGCTTCCCTGTCCTTTAAGAGCAAAGCTGTAGCATTCTGTACATGCCAGCCTATTGAAGAGCAGGGCTCAGTGTGGTTCAAACAGAAAGCAATTTGCTATGGGGGCCCACAGAGGCTCCCTTGTAAGGTCTAACTCAAGGTCAGAAAGTCTGAACTTGCTTTGCCCAGCAAGGCTGAATAATAGAACGATTTGGCCAAAGGCATGGGTACTACACTTGGTACTTTATACCTTGACCTTGAATGGAGGAGGTCTTTTGCCCCTCCCCTTGCTGAAGCCCATCATGAATAAACTCAGGGCAACTGAGTATTGACCCACATCCTTCCCAAAGCTACCCTGTGTCTCTGTATTTTTCTTCATCTACATCTATGTACATTCATGTACATCTACATCTTCCTATTATTTCTCAGTTCCTCACTTCCCCATTCAAGAACCGTTTGACAGGTTGGGGCTGGTCCCCCAACAATTTGTCTCCTCCTACCTCTGACATGTTCCATCTGCTCCTTCCTGTGTAGGACGAGATAAGTCCCCCACCAGCCTTTTCCACAGCTGATTCAGGTACATCCAAGTCATAGAGTTAGTATCCTTGTTCGGATGATTTTAGTATCTACACTTCAAATCTAAGCTAACCTACAATTTCTCTCTCTCTCCACACTTAGGTCCTCTTCATGCCTAGGAGCTTGTTGGGAAGGCAGCCTCGTCAGCTCTCTCATTCTACTGTGGGTTACAGAGGTAGGAATGTGTTGGGAGGCAAAGAAAGAAGATGGGTCTCACTTGTGCCTCTGCACTTGGCTGGCAGCCAAGCCTCCTTGGCCTGCTCTTCCTGAGGTTTTGGAAACACCACTCCCATTATAGCAAATACCTTACCCACTGCTACCTTACTGAGCCATGATCTTCTCGGCCCAGGAAATTCTCTGTCATTCTGAGGGTACTCTACTTCATCAGATTCACCTCACTCTCCCACACATTTCTCTGTGGGGAACTGTTTCCATCAAAGTCCGATCTCACCCAATCCAATCAGAAAGCGCCTGTGCTCTCAGTGCAGCACCTCTTCCCTCTCCTGCCCCCAGCTCTACCCAGGATGCCTTAGGGACTTACTCCCCTCCCACCCTG
Source organism: Peromyscus californicus insignis (assembly GCF_007827085.1). Lineage (NCBI taxonomy): Eukaryota > Metazoa > Chordata > Mammalia > Rodentia > Cricetidae > Peromyscus > Peromyscus californicus. The sequence goes on along the minus strand of NW_026294480.1, from coordinate 76,716,036 downwards.
GGCCTCCATGAAGCAGAGCAGTGCATTCCCAGAATGGATGCAAAACCCTCTATTAAATGAGTGGGACACAGAGCCCCTCTCTGCAGCGATGGGGACCACACAGCACTATGACAACTCTCCTCAAGCAAGCCCTTCCTACCTGCACTTAGAACTCCAAAACACTGGGCCTTCTCTTCAGTGCCCTGGGGTGAGATGCCTGGTTAAGACTGGCAGAACGAGTTTTGAGGTATCCTCTCTGCAAGGCCTGCAGAGGTAATCAGTTGGCACCCCAAGTTAGAAAGCCAAGGAACTTGACACCTACTCTTTGTTCTTTGGTGCTTCAGCCGAAACTGAGAAAGAGATCCTGTTACTCTTGTTTGTGGTCAGTCACCCCTATTAAGGTATAAATCCCTAGAGGCAGGGACCATGGCTCTTTGATTCATAGATGTATCAGCAGAGCCTAGCAGAAAGCTCCCATTGGCTTCTAATGGGTACTTTACAAAAAGTTCTTGAATACATAATAAAATATAGATCATATCATTTTACTGAACTTTTTTTAATGATATGAGACTTTCATATCTCTCAATGCAATTTCTAATGTTACAATAGGTAATATCTCTTCAAAGAAGCTCCTGGAGGACCTTGGTCTAAATCTTAAGAGCTGAAGTTTTATTTAAAGCCCCCTAGTTGCAGAGCCACAGACAGCAAATGCTTACACAAGAGTTAACAGATTGGATGCTGGCTGATGATGCTAATAGCAATTCTTTGTCTAGACATGCAGTACCCATTCTGCTGACACACTCTTTTAGAGAGCTTTTGCAGGATGTGGAACTGCCATCCATTTAGCCACAAATCTGGACCCCTGCAAAGAAAATACTCCCAATGAACTCTGATCCCAGGCTTCACCCTTGGGTATCTCAGCAAGCCCCCTCCATGGGGAAACACATGAAGAAGAGTGGAGGCTTCACTGCACTTCAGTGAGGTTGACACCACTTTCTTCATATTTGGCATAAAAGAGAAAGGGGAGTTTAAAAAGCAAATTCCCCAGATTCATTCAACGACAAACTGACCAAATGTTTTAGGGTGAGGGTGGAGACAAGTGATTACCTAGCAACGTGCACTAGAAACCACTCCCATGCAAAAATTCTGTCTATGAATAAAGCACTGTGAGATAGGAAGAAGTAGTTTAGAGTTCATCCTCCAGCCCTGGGAAGAGTAGAAAGCAGGGCTAGAGAGCCTCGCCTTGCATGTTTGTGCCTGTCCTCTGCAGTCAGCCTCATACACTTCATTCCCCACTTCTGTTCTGTACTAGTCAGTTGAGCCGATGGCAGAGAAAAGACTCCAGAGCCACAGAAAAACCACCTCCTGTAACAATTGCCAATTAAACATAATCCTTTAAAAATTAATTTAAAGAGAAGCCATGAATTCAAAAGAGCAAGGAGAGGTACATGGAGGGAGGAAGGAAAGTAACAGGGGAAAATGAAGTAATTGCATTATAATATAAAAAATAAATAATTTTTAAAATAGTAAAAGTTTTAGTTGGATAAGAAGGGAGGCCTTCTAGACTCAAATACATGAGTCTGGATATTTTTCAACAGAAATTTGAACCTTAGAGAACGTCCACACTGGTGCCTCACACTTTACCAGGACACATTAAGGCTCTTGAGAGTGAGGTGTCCAGAACCAGATTGTAGTGAGGGCTGTAGCACTAGAGTCTGTTCCTTCCACTCTACCCTTTGCTCTCTGTATTTCATCATGCAGTCTTCGGTGTACACTTGTTTCCTTCCCAGGCAGGGCATGGCATTGTGACTATACTTCAACATGGATAAGAAAGGCTATGACACAGTCTGTTTTTATAGTTTTTTGTCGTTCTGGCGAATGCTAAACTAAGAGAATACCTCTCTCCCAGAAAGCCAACTTTTGAGAGACCTGAGGTGCTCTAGCCTGAGTATCCACACTGAAGTTTGATTCTAACTCTCTCCAACTTACCAGGATGTGTTGGGCTTGTCATGACGAAATTGTCTCAGCTTCATCTATTCGATAGGAGAATAATACTGTTCTGTCGTTTATTCAGTTAAGAAGTGCCCATGCTGGTAACGACTAAGTAATCCTGAGGGGAAAATCCCATGAATATTCTCAGTATAAACTGGGCCAACAAAGCTATTAGACATAAAGGTATATATAGCTATACTGGCTAGTTTTTTGTCGGTTTGACACACGCTAGAATTATCTGGGAAGAGAAATTTTAATTGAGAAAATATATCCATCAGATTGCCTGTAAGCAAGTCTGTAGGGCATCTTCTTGATAATGGCTTGTGTGGGTGGGTGCCTGCATGGGTGTTATTGGTTTTATAAGAAAGCAGGCCAAGCAAGCCCTGTGAAGCAACCAGGTAAACAGCGTTCCTTCATGGTCACTACCTCAGTTTCTCTTCCAGATTCCTGACTTGAGTTCCTGCCCTGAACTCCCTTCATGAAGGACTATAGGTTGTAAGTGGAAGTAAACTCTCTCCTCCCTAAATTGTTTTTGGTCACCATGTTTATCACAGCCATAGAAAGCAAATAGTACATGGAGAAACCTCCTGATATCATGACATAATAGTATTTCATAGCGCCAAAGTCAAAAAAAGCTGCTACTAGTCAGTTATGTTTCTACAGAAAGCATCTCACCATCACCTCATTTCAAAATATCAAAGCAATATACCCTCCTAATTTAAGAAATGGAAATTTGACTCAAAGCTGATGCAACTGAATATACAATATGTTTGGTTTTATCTCCTCATAGTATCTTCTCATGGGTAAAGCAAAAAGACCTGATCTCCCATAACAAAAGGATCTCCCTTGGCCACTAGTCCTGACTGCCACTGTAAATTTTTATGATGTCACTATTTAAAACAACAAAATTCCAAAGCAGCTAGGCATGGTAATGCATGCTTGTAATCACAGCACTGGGAAACTGAAGCACAAAGATCACGAACTCAAAGCCTAATTGGACTACACAGTAGATTCTGTCTAAAAACAAAACAATGACCAGTGTGAAGGCTTAGAGGGAAAGAGCCTGCTGCACAAACCTGCTGACCTGAATTTGATCCCTGGAACCCACATTAGCATGGAAAGAAAGAATAAACTTCACACAACTGTCCTCTGACTCCCACACGAGCCATGGCATGCATATGCTCACACTCACACATCGAGCAGGTACAAACATACATGCACATGCAATAGTAGCAATAGCAACAATAATAGTAATAATAATAAAAAGGAACAAGCAAAGAAGCCCTGAGGTAGGTATCAGCAGAAAGAATGCATCTAAAGAGGAAACTGAACCTATGACATACTTAGTTTCTCACTGGTAATTTTTCTGATCACATTTTCTAAGACTGAGTTAATACTCTAATTTATGCAAATGGGATAAAATCAGTTTTACTTCTTTGTTTTCCAAAGTGCCCACAAGATGGTTTTAAAGTCCTGATAATGCCATGTTGCCAGTTGGCACAAGCAGTCTGTTCTCCAGCAGCATAAGCAATCACTTTAACAATTACCAAAAACGAAAAGTATGTGCTTGGCAAAATCAGCAAAGAAAAAAAGATGCTGTGTTATTTAATCAGACTTTAACAGAAAAAGTAAAATGACCTAATAGTAAAGGTTGACCAAATTGTTTGTAAAACACACAGACACACAGACACACACACAGACACACACACAGACACACACACACACACACACACACACACACACACACACACTCACACTGACTCACTACAATTTCTTTGGAGACACTGTTATCACTAGATGTTCTGTTGAATGCACACAGAAAATGACAAAATACTCCTAGAAGACAATGCATATTTTAAGTACTTAAAACAGTGGAATAATTGTAAGCACAATTGTACATAGTTCTGAGAGCTTATGGAGCATCTTCCACTTGGAGCTGTGCTCTGTCACAGAGTACATGATACTAAGTCATCTTGGATGTTGGGTAGGCATAGATACGCTCACTAACAACCCAAATACTCCCTAAATCTCTTAGAGTCCTTTGTCCTTTGATTAAAATCATGTGACTAATTCTAACCAATGAACTCTGAAACAAGGTAGTCTATGCCACATCCAAGTAGCAGTAGTTACTCATGTCTCCTTTCTTCTCCTGCTTCTGCAACATTGAGGCCACATGTTTTAGATGATTGGATGCCTTTGAAAAGAAAACTGTTGACTCACATTGGACATAAAGGAAGAAACATCTTCTCTGTGATGCCATTTCACTGGCTGACATTGCAGCAGTAAAACTAACCACCATGGGCCTATGCTAATTTGTTTGCTGTGGCATAAAATTTAAGGAACAAATACTAAACTTTTAAAAATACCACTGGACATGAACAAATTTTTCCTTAGTCTGTTTTTTTCTATTTTAATTTTCTTGCTGGTTTTAATTCTTCATAGTCTAAAGCTGCATGGTGACTCTCAAAGTGTACTTCCCAAGATAAGCATCATTATCATCATCATCATCATCATCATCATCATCATCATCATTATCACCAAGGCTGAAGCAGGAAGATCATCCACACATAGGCCATCAACATAGACCAAGAGGAAGAACCTATCTTTAAAAAAACATGTTAAAAAGAAAGAAAAGGGGAAGAGGGGGAGAAAATGGTAAATCCCCTTTCTCACCTGAAGTTTGCTAAGTTAGAGATCCTGGGAGCAGATCCTAAAATTCTGTATTTTGAGGACTCACGTTTGAGAGCTACTGGACTATGCTATCTTTCCTGTGAGCCCACCCAAATGGGATTACCACACAGCAAATTTGCTCCTTTATACTGAAGCAGCAAGCAGAGAATTTGTGCACAAATTCCTAATCTTCATATCCACCTTTCTGTTTTCTTTTTCATATGTATATCACCTTATTTTCACATTGCAATAGACATTTAGTGATATCTTTTATTGTATTTACTTGGAAGTATTCTGAGTGTCAACAAAATATCTCCTTTTTAGCAATTACAGGGTAGTATTCAATTAACAAAACAAGAATTTGTAAGCATTAGATCAGAGACAGCAGAAAACAAAACTAGCCCCCCCCATATATAACAAATCTATAGTGCACCAAGAGCCTGCTGTAAATACTCCTGCTGATTTACATCCATAGTGCACCAAGAGCCTGCTGTAAATACTCCTGCTGATTTACATCCATAGTGTACCAAGCAAGGTTAGTAGCTTTTGAAAACATCACCAGGAAGCGGCTATCTTGACACACTGGGTCACATTATACAGTTTAAAAACAAATCTTACACAGCCTGACATCCCACTCTTTTTAACCCCCTTTAAAAGGAGTGAATTGTATTCATGGGGGATTAAATGATTTATAGAAGGGGGGTGAACCAAGCAGCATGTCCACCCTCATTCGCCATCTTCCTCTTCTTCATCTTCCTCTTCCTTCTTTTCCATGCTCTGCACAGAAGGCAGAAGTCCATAGTCCTCTCCATAGATTTCAATAGTCTTAGTTGAGGGAGGAGTAAGACTTGACCCCCTAAATAAAAATGCTCTTTTCCACATCAAACAAGATTAGAATGCTTATCACTAAGTGTATGCTGCAAAGGAATTGTCCTAGTTTCAAATTTCCTTTTGAAAAGCACACACTAGCAAAATAAAAGATAAACACATATTTTAACTGGCTGTATTTACTAACTTAAACAAACTGACTTTCACAGATCTCTAGCAGAAATGAACAAAAAATTATTTAAAACAAAGACTCAAAATGTCAGGATTCAGAATATAAGTACATACCCAGAGGTTACAGCAAGCAAGGGACCAGTCTGTATGGAGGACCAAGGGACCAAGCAGTTAGCATTCTGTATCCCAGAAACATGGCTTCTGGGCAGCCAGTTTCAAAGGGTGAGTGACATGGCTTTGTCTCTTCATCTCCAGAATCTAACTTAGTGCACAGTATAGAAAAAGAAGTTAAAAATGAATGAACCGATGAGACATGGAGAAGGAAGAAGAGGCCAATGGGAAAATGAAGGAACAAATACCTCCAGGAACAGACACTGCCAAACATTCCAAAGGTGCTGTCTTAATGATAGTTCTGATACATAAGCTATTAGGATCCAAACCTCGGTGATCACATGTCAAAAGTAACAGGTAAACAGGTGTATTGTTTTGCTCTCCTCAAGGCAAGTCAAGCTTTGAAAGGAGAGAAGCAAAAGCTTCAGCACCTTAACAGACTCCATTTTCTTTCTTTCTCTTTTCTTTTTTTTTTTTTTTTTTTTTTTTTTTTTTTTTTTTTTTTTTTGGTTTTTATCGAGACAGGGTTTCTCTGGGTAGCTTTGGCTGTCTGCCTCTGCCTCCTGAGCACTGGGATTAAAGGCATGTGCCATCACTGGCAGCCAGACTCCATTTTCAAAAGAGAGAAAAAGGGGTATGGAGTCAGTGGATGGGGAGTTGGGAAGAAATTAGGGAAGGGGAAACCTTGATCAGAATATGTTATATGAAAAAAGTTATTTTCAATGTTAAAAAGTAGGTTTTAAAGAGGGGCATGGGTTGGGAGGCTCTGAAGAAAGGGAAAGCTGTGTTCTCCTCACATCTCTAGACTCAGTTTAAGAGGGGTCGAACAATGTTTTCTTATTTCAATTTCTTTTCATCAGTCTCATATAAGTGTATTAGTTAAGTCTTAATTATTTTCTTGCCACAATCTTCAGAGGCTACTCTATCAAGTATACATGTGCTAATAAATGTTCCTCACTATGCCTGATTACCTAATTGCTTCTCATAATTTAAATGTTTTATGAAATACAAACAAGTAGAAGTAAAGCAATAAAGGAAAATTAAAAAATAATATAATAATGGTTTTTTTTAACATTTTCCAAGTAAGGGGCTCTAAACACTTTGAGATATGTATATTTGCCACTTTTTATAATACATAAAGTCATAGTCAAAGTTTGTAGATGTAAAGGACTTCTATTACTAGTTAACATACATCCTCTTCTCACAAATCAAAAAATCTATAGTCTATGTATAATTTAGCCTCATTAAAGTAGATGGTTACCAAAACACCTTTGTTAATGGAAAGGTCTATCCATTTAATAATTCAGTTTCAAGCAAACAGATGGTTACCAGCTCCTCTCTCTTCCCTGGAGTAGAAATTGATGAAAGGTTTTACCCTGCCATTACAGCATTTGGTATAGGGACAGATTCATCCAAAATGAACAATGCAATTCCAAGTCATAGCTTCTCTGAAAATGTTGTATCACTAATAAGAGCAAGCCCACCTGGGTCAGATGCTGAAGAAAACTTCACACAGAAGGGTTTTGACCTCATGTTGAACACTATTCCCTTCTTGAATGGAGCTTGAGTTAACCTGGCATGCTCATTTCACAAATAATGAATGTGTTGCTGCTTACATAGTAAATATCATGCCTGTGGATGAGTCATATGGGGGTAAAAATTGAGTCACTATTATCATTACATTTCTTACAAATACTGTTTACATACATATATCATTATTTCAATTCTTACTCATTGAATTATGTTATTTTTCATTAGCAGAATTTACTTTTAAGTTGTTCAAATATCATCATTTTGAAGGCAAAGGGGAATAAGCCACTATTCCTTGATGAAATTCAGATATTGCAGTTTTGACTTACAGTCCCAAGAATCTAGTAGAAGAAGCAAGTAATACCAGAGAGGCAAACTTCAGTTCCTGGTCCTTAATTTCCTGAATCACACTTCTTCTTAGAAAGGAACTCCTTTTGTATTCTGACTGGGTAAGATTCGGTAATAATACAATAACCAGCAAAGAGCAAAACTCCATTTGTACATGCTCCATGAAGGTGCATCAAATGTGCCTTATTCTGAAAGAAGGATGTAATATTGTCAAGTCTAACACAGAGCATGTTTATTCACATACTTGAGCTAAATGATACATTTATTTAAGAAAAATTTTAAGAATTTTCCTGATGTATCTCTACTATATTTTTTCCCAAGGAGATAATGTGGGGGAAAAAAAACAACACCAACAGGAAGAAAATACATTCAATGAGAAGTAGTAACAGAAAGTACCAATCTAATATAATCAGCATTTACAGGTTTAGGGGTTTGATAAGAACCTCAAATTCCCATACTCTACTCAGAGAAAATACCATCTCTTTGCTTAATCTGCTGTTTATGTTGTATCTATAAAATAAAGTAAAGTGATCTGGCAATTTTATATTCAGTTTAGTTGATGTAAACAATAAAAAAGTACACAATTCAAGTTCAAATTAATATGAAAGAGCCTGTTGAAGTTTACACACTGAAAAAATTAATTAGATTAAACAACTCAAATTCATCTTCACAAACAAGTCTTCTCAGATGAGCACAGGACAAAGTGAGCAAGAGCAGTATTTCACGGCATGTTCAGTAGCCAATCTACTGAGGAAATAAAGATAGACTTTCCCAACATCAAAAACATTTAAGAACATTTGGCAAGATAAGCTGGGATGTGGTGTGGATAGACTAGTTATACCCCACCTACACAGTCAGTATAGAGCGGTATTCCAACATTCTGCATTTACCTTTTTTTGAAAAAAAGAAAAGAAAAAGAAAAAAAGGAGTGCTGGTGGCCACATTAACAACCACTCACGGAGAGTGTCTGCTACTGTTTGGCATTTGAGTAGAGAATGGATCTAATGAAAGCATCAGACATTTCTATGCTGCAATGAGGTTTATTGCTGCTAGTCCTCCAAACTTGTCAAGGAATATAGACAATGTTACAAATTCTTCTGACTTACTTTAATATCAACAAACTAGACAAAACAAGTCCATGTGTTTAATGTAGTCTATTGGCCATCAGTGTAATAGTCTTATAGCAGATTTTCATTCATCTTTAGTAGGCCAAATATACATTCATGTGAAGAATTATTATGTATTTATGATCATCACTACTTTAATTCTTTACAAATTTCTTGACTCAACTAGCTAAGGTGCTACTTTGCATTAACTAAAGAGAATCAATCTAACATTTGTGACGTCAAACAGAAATGGTGTAATGATGGGTAAACGCCAAGAGATAAATGAGGAATATTGCAATAGAAGAATATATTCAAGATAAATAAAGGGAAAATTTATCATGATAATGATGGCATGTGAGACTGTTAAATCCAGATAGCAAAGGTGTAATGTGGACACCAGCAACCACTGTCTACTGGACACATAAAGTACATAGAGTATACAAACCTGGATGTACATTGCCCTGTTTAACTTTCATGCTAAGTGTTATGAGGAAGAACCTAACATGATGAAGAAATTGAAACTGAAAAGTCAAGTAAACCATCCAAGGCCATGACTATAAATGACAGAGTCAGAATCTGGCCTCTTAACATCTGTGTACTCCAAAGTGTGTTCTTGGAGCCATATTAGATTGCTAAGACATTTGGATTTCAGCCTACAAATAATGGAAACCAAATGAAGAATCATAGACACATTTTGTTCTGTTCTTACAACATTCTGTGAATTAAATAATGGAAAGTATGATTGCTGTTTTATGGCTAGAGAAACCAAGAAAGGTTACTTCCTTAAGACAAAGGAAACAATTGGATGCCTAGAACCCAAACAACTTCATACCAAGACTCATGCTGATTTTAGGGGATTGGCAAAAAGTACTTTCTGAAATTTGGAGTATTTTTACTGCTTACATAGCTTCAAATTCAGAAATTTCAAGAGCATATTCCAGTCAAACACTCTTCCCAGCAGAACTTTGCTATTTCTAGTGAATTGGTTCCTCATTTGTGATGTCAGTCTGAGAAATGCAAAATATCTAGTGTGAGCAAGAAAGACAGCAGCCATCAGTTTCTGTGCAGTAACCACTCCCATGCTGAACCACAAACCCCAATATAATGTCAATAATTGAAAAATGGTACTCTTAAGAATTCTCTTTGGTGTAGTAATAGCATTCCTTGTGTGGACTTATAATTGCTATTAAGAATTTAAGCAATGTTTAAATTTATACCCACATGTTTTTGATGTCTAATGGAATATAAATACCTTGTTTCAAATGTTTTTGTAACTAAAATGTAATAATAATTATATTGTTCAGGCCAAAACTAATAATTAGAAGAGGACTGCTTATTTATAACAGTAATTTAACATTACTCACCCTAGAACACAAAAAATAATATTTCTTTACTACAAAGCAAAGCAGATGCTCAGAGTCATATTTATTCCTTATTATCTGGTCACATTTATTCCTCAGATATGTCACAAAACATTCCTTATGCTTTACAAAATTAAAAAAAAACAACAGTAGTTTCCTCTGAAAAAGATAGAACATACATGTGCATATCCACACCCTGCTCCCTCACACACATGTGTGTTTTAGAAGGAATCTAAGACTTAGAGGAGTTGAAATGTTTTGATCTATCGCTAAGGTCTAAGACAGTAAAGACTCTCAGACATTGGAAAAAGAAATAAAGGAAAATAGAGGTGACACAAAGAATCTTAATGTGTATCTAGAGGAATGGAGTTTATTTAAAAAACAGGTATAAAATGTATATATAGCAAGAAATAGAATAATATATGAAAAAATAGATAATGGTGGATAATATATGCAAAATATGATAAGCAGAAATGTAGGAACAGAGGATGTGCTTGCTAGTCCTGTGTCAACTTGACACACAAGCTAGAGTTATCTGAAAAGAGGGAACTTTGAGAAAATGCCTCCATAAGATCTGGCTGAAGGGCATTTTCTTAATTAGTGATTGATTGGGGGAGGGCTCAGCCCATTGTGGGCGGTCCCATCCCTGGGCAGGTGGTTCTGGGTTCTATAAGAAAGCAGGCTAAGCAAGACAATGGAAGCAAGCCAGCAGGCAGCACCCTCCAGGTCCTCTGCCTCAGCTCCTGCCTCCAGAATCCTGCCATTTGAGTTCCTATCCTGACTTCCTTCAGTGATGAACAGTGTTGTGGAAGTGTAAGCTGAATAAAACCTTTCATTTCCAAGTTGCTCTTTGGTCATGGTGTTTTATCACAGCAATAGAAACCCAAGTAAGATAGAAGATAACCTCAAATGGCAAAGCTCATCAAATGAACTATAGCTTTTGCATACAGGTATGAAGCAAAGATGCTTTCTAACATCAGGAACAAAGGAAGGATGTCCTTCCCTTCTCGCTTCTACTATTCATCCTTGTTCTAGAAGTTCTAGTTAAGGCAGTAAGACAAGAAAATAAAATGAAAATAGAAATTGGAGATAATAAAACTGTCATTATTCTAGATGACATGATCATGTTTGTGAAAATATCTCAAAGAAACAAAAAAACCTTGGAATTAAAAAGCAAGTATATCTAAGTCACACACTTTGCCACTTGGTAAAGGAGAGGCAATCACAAGGTTTGAAGAAGAGTGGGGGTGAAAGGTTAGAGTAAAGCAGGAAATGGGTTGGGGGGGAGAGAAGGGAAGGCAGGGGACAAGAGTAGAGGGGAGGCAGAAAATGAATAATGGGACAACAATGTCCCTTGTAGACAAGCTAACAAATAAAAAGCCTGTTCTAGAATTTTAAGGTGTGTTACTTTTGTTTATGTTGCATTTGCTTAACTGTGATACTTTGCCTTCAAAAACACCTGATGGTCTAACAAAGAACTGAATGGCTAATAGCAAGGCAGGAGAAAGGATTGGTGGGTTTGGCAGTCAGAGAGAATATATAGAATGAGAAATCTGGGGGGGAAAGATCAAAGAAGTAGATAGAGAAGGAGGAGGACTCCAGAAGCTAGCCACCCAGCTACACAGAAAGCCATGGAGTAAGAGTAAGATTTACAGAAGTAAGAGAAGCCCAGAGGCAAAAGATAGACAGGATAATTTAAGTTAAGCAAAGCTGGCAAGAAACAAGCCAAACTAAGGCTGAGCATTTATAATTAAGAATAAGCCTCCATGTGTCATTTGGGAAATGGATGGCGGGCCCCCCAAAAGGCCAAAAACCCCAAACAACAAAAGCCCAATTTCAAAAATGGATTACTTCTTTGGGGGTTGTTGGTCAATGAGTTCCCATAGGCCCTCAGTGCTCTTGGGTACCCTCCAGAACTTGAAAGTAAGACTCTAATTCTGAAGATGGCACATACTTGAGTCATAGAACATGGAGAAATCGAGCTGGTACTGAACTTAAAGCTTTGTCCCTACAGGAGATCTTTTATGGTACTTAAAGGTGCTATGCATGCTACCAAAGGTGAAAATTAACCATCAGTTTTACCCAGCTGTGACCCCTATGAGCCACAGTAACAACTAGCTTAGCAAGACATGACATGCCCACTGGTGTAATAGTGTCATAAACATCATGGGAATATCTAACCACCTTCCAATTGGATTAAAGCCCTGTTCCACAAGATGAAACCCATATCTGAAACCATTATCAGGCCTGTAGCTAGACAGAGTATAGGCTCTAGGGTAGAACCTCCCTCTATTATTCTGATAAGTGGACATAGTATTAAACTGATACTTACTGTGACTTATTGTGTTTCCCATAAATCAAGGCATTTTTCAATCTCATCAAAAAAGCTATTTGCAGACTATGGTGCTAACACAGAGACCTGTAGCTGGTCAAGGGACAAAGAATAAGGGACTGCAGAAAGCTCAGCCACACATGGGTCTACATCACTCACACTCACTCTTCCTAAGAGTCAGGGATATTTGCAGAAGACGGTACAGAAAGATCATAAGAACCAGAGGTGGTGGATAACTATAAGGACACAGTGTGTTATGGATATAGCAGGGCAGTTGCACATGTGAGTTCACAACAGTTATGACAGTAGACACAAGACTAGATCCTAGCATGAAGAGGACAGGTGGGCACAGTTTCATCCCTAGTAATTGATAGCTGCTGGGAGAATGAATGACTGCAGTTTTCCTTGATGGTATGATACCTCCCCTGGTAGGTTAACCACACTCCAGGGGATGGCCACACAGCAGCACAAATTAGACTTGACAGATTGGAAAAAAAGACAAAGAGAGACAAGAGCATAAAATTAGATGGTTAGGGAAAGTGGCAGTAGTTCTGAGATGAGATGGAAAGTCAATGGTGAATATACTCAAACCACATTGTATCAAGTTCTCAAAAACAGACAAAAATACTAGAAAAATTCACACAAAAGAGAATAAAACTCCACTTTTTAGTGACCATCAAAAATTCAATTAATTAATTAAAAATAAGATTACTGCCAGGCAGTTGTGGCACACGCCTTTAATCCCAGCACTCGGGAGGCAGAGGCAGGTGGATCTCTGTGAGTTCGAGGCCAGCCTGGTCTACAAAGTGAGTTCCAGGAAAGGCGCAAAACTACACAGAGAAACCCTGTCTCGAAAAATCAAAAAAAAAAAAAAAATAAGATTACTAGTATGGAGTGGGAAGGCATTCACGGGCCCCAACCCCTGACTGAGAAGCTATGGAAAGCTTATAGTTTCTAGGAAAGGAAAAGTCCATTTCTTAAAGGCTGTGTTCCTGAAGGTTGGCCATGCTTCAGCGGATGCCACACCTGTAAGTTTGCAGGCAACAGAAATTGGACTTGATCTTTTATTTAAAAACAAACTAACATTTTATTTATTCATTCTTCAGTTGAAGGACATGTGGTATATACACACAATGGAGTACTACTCAGCAGAGAAAAAACAATGACATCATGAGGTTTGCAGGAAAATGGATGGAACTAGAAAAAATCATCCTGTGTGAGGTAACCCAGACTCAGAAGACAAACATGGTATGTACTCACTCATAAGTGGATACTAGATGTAAAACAAAGGATAACCAGACTGCAACTCACAACTCCAGGGAGGCTACCTAGTAAAGAGGGACCTGAGAAAGACACAGGGATCACCCAACAACAGAGAAATGGATGAGATCTACATGAGCAAACTGGGGGTGGGAGGGCCGGTAATGGAGAACAAGGGTCGGGGGAAAGAGAGCTTAGGGGAGTGGGAGGTACCAGCTGTATCAGGAGCAGGGTGGGAGAATGGGGAGGGAGATACCATGATGAATGAAGACCCCATGGGAATAGGAAGAAGCAGAGTGCTAGAGAGGTCCCCAGAAATCCACAAAGATACCACCACTGTAGACTACTGGCAATGGTCGAGAGAGTGCCTGAGCTGACGTGCTCTGGTGATCAGATGGCCAGACACCCTGGCTGTCATGATAGAACTCTCATCCAGTGACTGATGGAAGCGGATGCAGAGATACACGGCTGAGCCCCAGGTGGAGCTCTGGGAGTCCAATGGGCAAGAGAGAGGAGGTATTGTATGAGCGAGAGATATTGAGACCATGATTGGAAAAAGCACAGGGATAAATAGCCAAACTAGTGGAAATGCATGAACTGTGAACCAATGGCTGAGGAACCCCCATGGAACTGGACCAGGCCCTCTGGATAAGTGAGACAGTTGATTAGCTTGAACTGTTTGGGAGGCATCCAGGCAGTGGGACCGGGACCTGTCTTTGGTGCATGGGCTGGCTTTTTGGAGCCTGGGGCCTATGCTGGGACACTTTGCTCAGCCTTGGTGTAGGGAAGAGGGGACTGGACCTGCCTCGGCTGAGTCTACCAAGCTGGGCTGACTCCCCAGGTGAGACCTTGCCTTGGAGGAGGTGGGAATGGGAGGTGGATTGGGGGGAGGCCTGGGGGGTAGTGCTGTGGGATGTTCTGTATGGCAAATGTGTTGCTAATTAGTCAATAAATAAAACACTGATTGGCCATTGGCTAGGCAGGAAGTGTAGGCGGGACAAGGAGGAGAATAAAGCTGGGAAGTGGAAGGCTGAGTCAGAGAGACACTGCCAGCCGCCAAGATGACAAACAGCATGTGAAGATGCCGGTAAGCCACGAGCCATGTGGCAAGGTATAGATATATAGAAATGGATTAATTTAAGCTGTAAGAACAGTTAGCAAGAAGCCTGCCACGGCCATACAGTTTGAAACCAATATAAGTCTCTGTGTTTACTTGGTCGGGTCTGAGCGGCTGTGGGACTGGCAGGTGAGAGAGATTTGCCCTGACTGTGGGCCAGGCAGGAAAACTCTAGCTACAGGGTAGGAGGAGGGAGGATGGGGGAATCCATGGCTGATATGTGAAATTAAATTAATAAAAAAAAAACAACACAAAACATGAAATTGGGGAGGGTGGGGAATAGATCTTGTAGGAGTTAGGGAGGAGTGAGGCTGAATATAATAAAAATACATTGTATGAAATTCTCAAACAATTAATAGAAATCATATATTTTAATAAAAAAATAAAACCTAAACATAATTTATATTAAGACAATAGATACACACATGTAATACATTATATACTATATGCATGTATATATTCCATATGTAGAAAAAAACAGCTTTGATGAAACAAATAAGAAAATCCAAATAAATGGAAAAACATTGTGTTCACGGACTGAAACACCAATCTTTTTGTTTTGTTTTTCCAGACAGGGTTTCTCTGTGTAAAAAAGTAGGAGGACTGTCTTAGTCACTGTTCGATTGCTGGGAAGAGACATTGTGACCAAGGCAACTCTTATAAGAAAGCATTTAATTGGGGCTTGCTGATGCTTTCAGAGGTTTAGTCCATTTCATCTTGATGGGACATGGTGGTAGGCAGGCATGGTGCTGGAGAAGTAGTTGAATGCTACAATCTGAATCACAAGCAGAGAAAGAGGGAGAGAGATAGAGACTGAAACCTCAATACCCCCTACCCCTGTGAAACATTTCATCCAATAAGGCCATAATTCCTAATCCTTCTCAATAATGCCACTCCCTGGTAACTCAGAACTCAAATATATGAGCCTATGGGAGCCATTCTTAGTCAAAGTATCATAAGGCCAATACTGCCCAATTTTGGATCAGGCAATAGTTATGATGATATTTCATTTGTGATCTAACAAATAAAGCTTACCTGAAGATCAGAGTGCAGAGCTAAGCCACCAGTTAGTCACCAAGGTCAGGCAGTGGTGGCACACACAATCCTAGCATTAGGGAGGCAGAGGCAGATGGATCTCTGTGAGTTCAAGGCCACCCTGTGCTACACAAGATTGATCCAGTCTAAATAAAAGAGAAACAGACCAGGCAGTGGTGGCATACATGCCTTTAATCCTAGCACTTGGAGGTTGAGACAGGAAGTGACATGGCTGGGCTGAGAAAGGAATATAAGGAGGGAGGAGACAGGAGCTCAGGCTCTTTAGGCTGAGGATTCAGTCGAGGTAAGAACTCCAGTGCCTGGCTGCTCTGCTTCTCTGATCTTTCAGCTTTCACCCTGATATCTGACTCTGGGTTTTTATTATAAGACCAATTAGGATTCGTGCTACAGACAGTAACTGTGATCATGTAGAATTGTTGACGTAATATGGTAAAACAGAAAAGAAAACAGAAGCCAACCTACAAATATAATCATCTGACTTTGGCTAAAGAAGGAGGACAATTAAATCCAAAAGGGTGGTTTTATAAATAAATGCTGCTAAAAAAATGATATGTATTCATATGCAGAAAATATCTAGATTCAGACTTTACACTTGCCACAAAAACTTACTCAAAATGTATCACAGATTTAAATGTAGAATGAAAACTACAAATTTCAGAAGAAAACATAGGGAAATAGATATCTGCATATTATAGTTTAATGATGAATTTTGTACAACATCAAAAGTGCAACTCATGAGAAGAGAAAATCATAATTCAGAATTAAGATTTAAAAATTCTTCTATATGAAAGATAATGTAAAAAAACCCCACACACAAGAATTTAAAGCTACAAAACACATAACCAGTAAAAGACTCATCCAAAACGTATTCAAGACTCTTAAAAACAACCAATAAAAGAAGAATAGCTCGCCGGGCGGTGGTGGCGCACGCCTTTAATCCCAGCACTCGGGAGGCAGAGCCAGGCGGATCTCTGTGAGTTCGAGGTCAGCCTGGTCTACAAAGTGAGTTCCAGGAAAGGCGCAAAGCTACACAGAGAAACCCTGTCTCGAAAAACCAACAAAAAAAAAAAAAAAAAAAAAAAAAGAAGAATAGCTCAACTTTAAAAAATTGGAACACGTAACTCACCAAAGGTTAAAATCATATGGAAAATAAATCTATGACTCAACATAATTCATCTCTGGAGAGTTGCAAACTAAAACGAAGTATAGCTATCTCAGAATGGTTAAAATCTAAAAATAGAAAAAAAACAATCTTGTTGGTCAGGGTGCAAAGCATGGCAACTCTCATTCATGGACGGTGGGTTCAACTGCTTTGGAAGACACACTCTGTGCAAAAGTAAATACTTTTTGAATCTGATCTAATAATTGCACTCCTGTGTATTTACCTAATTGAACTATTTATGTCCACACAAAATACAAACGTAAGAATGTCTACAGAAGCTTTAAACAGCCATGTAGAATATGGCAGTATGATCACTGGAAACTGTAAGCAGCTAAGAAATTCTTCAGTGAGTAAATAGACAGGCAAGCTGTGATCTTCAGCAACAGGGTCTTAGAATCAAGTTCTCATGGGCAACCAAGAGAGTAAGTTTTATGAAGTGCTCAGCCACAAATGACACATCCATACCATACCCTTCCCAAGGGTCAGGCACTATAGCAAAAGAGGAGTTGGAAATATCCTAAGAGTAAGAGGTCAGATAAGACTGAAGCAAAACAGTGTCTTCTGGACATGACAAGACAGCTACACTCATGGACTGTGGTTGCCTGCACAGATCTGAACAAGATCAACCCAGTCAAAATCTAGCATGGAGGAGGAAGGGGTTTTTGAGCCCTCACTCCTAACTGTACAGCTATAAACAATTGATGGCTTCTGCTAGAAGAGGAGTTCTCTTCCTTTATGGGTGTGGGGGGCACAGAGACTCCACAATGTGGCCTTATTCCATCTTGACTCAAGGTCAGAGAGTCTGAGCCTGTTTTGCTCTGCAAGGCTACATAATAGGATATTTTGGCCAAAGGCATGGTTGCCATGTATCTTATACTTCAAGGCCTAATTACAGGATGCTTTGCCGTAGGGCATGGCTACTAGATGTTTTGAGAATTAAGGAAGTCTTTACACTTGTCTGTACTTTGGACCTTTTGCCTCTTCTTGCTGGTATCTAAAAAGTCCATGAGGAATAAACTCGGGGCAACTGTGGTATTGACCCAGAGCCCTCCCAATGCTATTCTGTGTCTCTGTCTTTTCCTTTTATGTCTACATCTCTATTGTTCATATCTATTATTTCTCAATCCACACTCCCCTATACCAAAGACTGCCCAAAGTTTGGGCGGGCTCAGCAAATGTGGCCCTTGGTAGTCAATCACTCTCCAGTGGGCGGCCCGACATGTATTAGTTTGTGGGTAGTACAAATTGGAGTTGATGGATTATTAAATTAAAAAGATAAAAATAAAAATATTCCAAAAGAGGCCACAAAGTTTGGGTTAGGGTGTTAAGCATGGATATTGGAGGAGAAAGAGAAGGAATTGGGGTGAGTATGATCAAAACACATTGTATGAAATTCTCAGAGAATTAAAAAAAAATAGAAAGAGGCAAGAAGGTTGAAAACATACAGCAGCAGAAATAATTTGGGCCAGTAAAATGATTCTAAATGTTACTAGCGTGGTAGCTGCATGGCATTATACAATTTCCCAAACAAAGAAAAAAAGTTATAAAAAATTTTAAACACAATTTAAGAGATCAGGAGATTCTGAGTTGGAATGAGAAAAAGCAATGATGAATGAGAAAAAACAATCTAATTGGATTGAACATGTATCCAACAGCTTTACAGAAGGGAGCAGGGGAAAGGTATCAATGTAAATCAATTTAGCAAGTTGGACATGTAGTAATGGAAGTAAAAACTGTTATAATTTCTAGACACATGTTAATAATTGCTGTGGGATGGTCTGTATGTCAAATGTGTTGCTGATTGGTCAATGAATAAATCACTGATTGGCAGTGGCCAGGCAGGAAGTATAGGCGGGACTAACAGAGAGGAGAATTGAGAGAACAGGAAGCTGGGTGGGAGAGACACTGCCAGCCGCCATCAGGACAAGGAAGATGTAAAGTACCGGTAAGCCACAAGCCACATGGCAAGGTATAGATTAATAAAAATGGATTAATTTAAGCTGTAAGAACAGTTAGCAAGAAGCCTGCCACGGCCATACAGTTTGTAACCAATATAAGTCTCTGTGTCTATTTGGTTGGGTCTGAATGGCTGTGGGACTGGCGGGTGTCAGAGATTTGTCCTGACTGTGGGCCAGGCAGGAAAACATTAACAACAAATGGCGCCCAACGTGGGGCACGAACCCACGACCCTGAGATTAAGAGTCTCATGCTCTACCGACTGAGCTAGCCAGGCTTTTTTTTTTTTTGGGGGGCGGAGCCAGCAGTGCCAGTGCCCTTTCAGGCTTAGAAGGCTGCAGTTTAAACCAATAGGCTCAAACTAATATAAAATATAAGCCACGTAAAGATGGCTACCACACAGAGAATCTGGATTATGTTCTCTTTGATATTTGTAACTGAAGAAAAACATTTGATTACAAAAGCTGTTGAGTTATGCCAAAATGTATATTTTAAAGGTACCTTGACTTTAAAATTTGGATGTAAGGATATGTTGCTTTGGAAAGGAGACTCTGCTTTTGTTTCCACAGAAAGCCAAAGGCTATGGATTTGTTCCAGATTAAGATACATCAGGTTTGACCAGCCAAGACCACCTGAAAGGTCTCCGATGACACTATGGCCCAGATGATCCAACATCCAGAACCGTTTCAAGGCAACTGGCTCAGACGATACACCCTCATGGACTACTCCATAACCCTAAAATATTCTTTGTGTCCCCATAAGATACAGCGCCCCCCTCCAGCAGGAAGTAGTAAGACAAGCTACGCCCAAATTCCCAAATATACCAAGCTAACTTTGGAGATGTGTAAAGGTTAAAACCTTCCTTTTTAAGAAAAGAAAAGGGGAAGTGCTGTGGGATGGTCTGTATGTCAAATGTGTTGCTGATTGGTCAATGAATAAATCACTGATTGGCAGTGGCCAGGCAGGAAGTATAGGCGGGACTAACAGAGAGGAGAATTGAGAGAACAGGAAGCTGGGTGGGAGAGACACTGCCAGCCGCCATCAGGACAAGGAAGATGTAAAGTACCGGTAAGCCACAAGCCACATGGCAAGGTATAGATTAATAAAAATGGATTAATTTAAGCTGTAAGAACAGTTAGCAAGAAGCCTGCCACGGCCATACAGTTTGTAACCAATATAAGTCTCTGTGTTTATTTGGTTGGGTCTGAATGGCTGTGGGACTGGCGGGTGTCAGAGATTTGTCCTGACTGTGGGCCAGGCAGGAAAACATTAGCAACAAATAATACTACCTCTCCTAGGAGAACATTCAATTATCATTACAAATAATAAAACAGTTTTAAAAATGAATGACAGTAGGAGGTAACGACCAGAGGAGACTGTCTTATCTATGTGCTGATAGATTAGAGCTGGAAAATATTACTATGAACTTACATTCAGTATGCTGTAGGCACATGATACATAAATAAAATGTATTCCTATATGTATATACACATGTATTTTCTTCTATCAGCTGAAAGGGCCTTGAAACAATGGCATTACCATATCAAAAGCATTTGTATAGTATCTAGAGGGTTTTCTGTTTGTTTATCCTATGTCGAACAAAAAAAACCAGGACTCCTTAGAGATATAGCTGATTTTAGAACTGAGGTGGGAAACATGTGAGATGAGCCTGAGGCACCTTGTTGTCCCAGAATGCAAAAGAGGAAGAAGACAAGAAGCAGAAGCATGAAGCAGGAGCAGCCATCAAGATGTCTGCAATGGCCTGATGATAGAGGGTATACTAAAGGAATAAAAATGTCAATTGAAAATACTAATGGATAAATGGAAACATTTGGACAACAAAATAAATGAGACAGTTTTAGGTTATAAGCAAATTGAAAAGCAACACTCCACAAGTAACTGACTAAATAAATACCTAAGTATATGGTACACAAACTGTAAAGAGTAAGAGAGACACACAACCAACACTCCCTTCCAGACAGTCATAGACAGTAAGGAGTAGGAGAGACACACAACCAACACGACCTTACATAAGTGACTCAGATCAACAAGTTATGTTGACAATCGTGTTGATAGAACATAGCTTTGACATGATTACATTACAGTGGCACCATGACATGGTTTTCCTCACAAATACCCATAACTCTGTGCTAATCGTGATTCTTGTTTGATTTTTGGTGTTTGTTTTTCCTCTTTTTCCCCCTTTTATTGAAAATAGTTTTGTTTGTTTTGCCTCACATAATATATTTAATTATGCCCCCCCACTCCTCTCAGCTCCTTTCCCCTTCCCTCCCCTATCCCATCTGGCTTTACCTCCATTCTGTCTCTCATTAGAAAATAAACAGGCATCTAAGGTATAATAATAAAATAAATATAAAAAGATAAAACAAAAACTAACACATCAGAATAGGAAAAAAACAAAGAGCCCAAAAAAAGGCACAGGAAACAGATACAAATACAGAGACTCACTCATTCAGACATTCAGGAATTGCCTAAAAACACTTTATATGCAAAGGACTTGTGGGGTAAAAAGAGAGGAAAAAATGAATACATATAAATAAAATAAAAATAACAAATAAGATAAAATAAAATAAAAAGTAAAAGCTCTGATTTGACATTTTGAGACAACAAACCTCCCCCAAGATGCCATGAAGCTCCTTTTCTGTTGGATATCTACTGCTGGACACACAGCCTTCCCTTAAGTGTGGTTTGCTTCCTCTGTGAGACTCGCCTGGAGAAACTAAATTTTCATTTGCAAGTGGTTATCAACTGGGGATTGCTTCTGCATTAAGGATAAGGACAGGCTTCCACTTCCTTTAGTTCTAGGATCCTGTCTGGTGCTGCCTCAGTCTCTGTGGGTTCCTGTGTGTCCATCCTGATGACTTAAAGGGCCTTATTTTCTAGGTGTCCTCCACCCCCTGGAGCTCTTACACTCCTTCTGCTTCTGGGTTCACAGGTAATACCTGCTGGAGTTGGAGGCTAGGATAAAGCAATGAGTATCATGATCTTCCTTTTAATCAAGCAAATTCCAACTGAGGGACATTCTGTGAAATATTTTTAGGAGTGCTCTTTAAGTCTGTTAAGATCATCCAAAACAAGGAAGGTCTGAGAAAGTGTCAGCAGCACAGAGAAGACAAATGACAAAGAACTATAATGTGGTCTTTTGGATAGTGTACAGCACAGAAAAGGTATCAAGTGGCACTGTATCAGTCACATCCAGGCTATAGCTGACAATGTACTGCACTGGCTCACTACATCTAACAAATGCACTGCACAAATATAAAGTGTCAATATAGAATCAGCATGGGATAAGGGGCATGAGGAAAAAATATTAAAGGAATTTTCTATGCTACCTTTGTAATTGTTCTCTAAATCTAAAATTTAAAAAATAACAATAGCAAAATAAAAACAAAAATTTAAAGCTTATTTTTTATTATACATGTAACATTGCTAGTTCTAAAATATAAAGTCTTACAAGCTGAAAAATGAAAACTCACAACTCAAACTAGGGATAGGCAAAGACTATGTAAAAAGGATATTCACATGAAATAAAATCCAAATGACCATAAAATTAACAAGTCAACAAACCAAAAGAAAACATTGGCCTTATCTGATATCAAAGGGAAAGAAAAATTAAAATATAATACTGTTTTTTAAATATCAGTTTGTCCTATAATTAAAAGAATAAAAATATCCAGTGTTTATAAGGATGAAGAATTGCTGGAAGACACATTAAGTTTAACATTTTGCAATGGATGGGGCAACATCTATCACAATAAAAAGTATATACACTTTGACTTAGCCTTTGTACTTTAGTACTATTCTACTGCAATAAATCACCACAATGAAAAGATACATGCATTATGCAACATCATAATGTTGTAAAACAATAGTTTTAATGTTGAAAAATTAGAAATCTATCAGTAGGACAATGCTTAAGTAAATCTACATACTATAAATTATAGACTATCATGCAGCTCTTGGAGTGTGAGATTTGTTTGTTAACCTAGAAAGAGGCCATGAGGTTACTCTAAAAGGAAAAAGAAAATCGGAGAGTAATATATAACCTGTGACAATATCTTTTAAATTTCCTGTATATGCCTCTATGCTTGAATATTTTTAGAATCTTATGCTATTATGATCTATTAACTTCAGTTACCATACAGTAGGATGCAGTCTTACATATAACCTCTTGATAATCCTTAAATATGTATATACTAAAATAAAATAAAACCTCAAGAATAATTTTCATGATTTTGCAGGGGTGGGTACTCAGAAATAATGAATTCTGGAGCTTCAACAACTGACCTGCAATGATTCTCATCTGGCAGAGTTTCTACAACACATCCAAGTCAGAAGGTGCTCTCCCTGGAACCACAATAACCTATTTCCTTTAACAAGAGAAAAAGCAGCAAGTGGCTTATTATCATCCGTGACCTATATGAAAGAAATGACCCCAATAAGGCTGTGTGTGGTAACTGTGAGTAAGATTGTCAATTTCCTAGAAACTGGGATGAGTGCTCATGGCCTGTAATAATTCAGAGCACTTTAGAAATTAAAATGAGGTTCTTTATGCAAGAACCAAATCATGGGCCCCCAGCTCCCATCTTGCTCCGGACTTCCCTTTTGGAATACTGGTGAGTACCCTTCCTTGCCCCAGACCCCATCCCTGGGCACCAGCCACTCCAGGGAAGACCTGCCCAACTTGGCCCTAGGTTCTGGCCACCAGGCAGGTTCCCTGCTAGCCGCACCAGGAAGGATCCCCTTCTCCAAGACCCCTGGCAGACCCTGCAGTCTCCACGCCCTGCCCCCACGCCCATCTGCCTGAGCCCCAAGCCTCTTCCTGAGACTCAGAGGCCGGCCCCCAGCTCCCATCTTGCTCCGGACGTCCCTTTTGGAACACTCGTGAGTACCCTTCCTTGCCCCAGACCCCATCCCTGGGCACCAGCCACTCCAGGGAAGACCTGCCCAACTCGGCCCCAGGTTCTGGCCACCGGGCAGGTTCCCTGCTAGCCCCACCGGGAAGGATCCCCTTCTCCAAGACCCCTGGCAGACCCTGCAGTCTCCACGCCCTGCCCCCACGCCCATCCGCCTGAGCCCCAAGCCACTTCCTGAGACTCAGAGGCCGGCCCCCAGCTCCCATCTTGCTCCGGACTTCCCTTTTGGAACACTGACTTCCCTTTTGGAACACTGGTCTGTCTGAACCAAGTGTGTGGATAAGGCCAAGAACGAACCACAAGGAGATGGGCAGACGTCAAGGCAGAAATATATACAACAAAATGAATAGCAATACAGCATCACCTGGCCCTAGCCCTCCTCCAACACCTAGACCTGAACATCAGAAATTGGAAGAAGCAGAAGAAAACAGCCTTATGAATGACATCATGAAGAAGCTAGAGGCTTGCGTAGAGGAAAAGACAAAAAAATGTGAAGAACGCTGTAAACAACTAGAGGAAAGGGCAAACAAATTAGAAGAAATCAATAAAGTCCTGGAAGAAAACAATAAAATACTGAGAGAAAATCAAGAAAAATCAATGAAACAAATGAAGGAAACAGTCCAAGACCTGAAAAGGGAAATAGAAAAAATGAAGAAGACACAAACAGAGGGAATGCTGGAAATAGAAAATCTGAGAAAACGATTGGGAACTTCAGATGCAAGTATAATCAACAGAATGCAAGAGATGGAAGAGAGGATCTCTAGCATTGAAGATACAGTAGAAGAAATACATTCATCAGTCAAAGAAAACACTAAAGCCAACAAAGTCATGAACCAAAATGTCCAACAAATTTGGGACACCATGAAAAGACCAAACCTAAGAATAATAGGGGTCGAAGAAGGAGAAGAATACCAACTCAAGGGCACAGAAAATATATTCAACAAGATCATAGAAGAAAACTTTCCCAACTTAAAGAAGGAAATGCCTATGAAGATACAAGAAGCTTATAGAACACCAAACAGACTAGACCCCCAAAAAAAGTCCCCTCGCCACATAATAGTTAAACAACTAAACGTACAGAATAAAGAAAGAATATTAAGAGCAGCAAAGGAAAAAGGCCAAGTGACATATAAAGGCAAACCCATCAGAATAACACCCGATTTCTCAATGGAGACTTTGAAAGCCAGAAGAACCTGGACAGATGTAATGCAGACACTAAGAGACCATGGATGTCAACCTAGACTAATATACCCAGCAAAACTTTCAATCACCATAGATGGAGTGAACAAGACATTCCATGACAAAGCCAGATTTAAACAATACTTATCCACAAACCCAGCCCTACAGAAAGCACTAGAAGGAAAATTCCAACCTAAGGAAGTCAGATACACCCTCGAAAACACAGGCAACAGATAAAGCCACAGCAGTAAACCCCAACGTATAGAAGTACCCACACATCACCACCAAAAAATAACAGGAATGAACAATCACTGGTCATTAATATCCCTCAATATCAATGGACTTAATTCACCTATAAAAAGACATAGGCTTACAGAATGGATACGAAAGCAGGACCCATCTTTCTGCTGCATACAAGAAACACATCTCAAATTCAAAGATAGACACTACCTAAAAATAAAAGGCTGGGAAAAGACTTTCCAATCAAACGGTCTTAAGAAACAAGCGGGTGTAGCCATCCTGATATCCAGCAAAATAGACTTCAAACTAAAATCAATCAAAAGAGATCAAGAAGGGCATTACATACTCATCACAGGAAAGATCCACCAAGATGAAGTCTCAATTCTGAATATTTATGCCCCAAACACAAGGGCACCCACATATGTAAAAGAAACATTACTAAAGCTTAAATCACATATAAAACCCCACACATTAATAGTGGGAGACCTCAACACCCCACTTTCACCACTGGACAGATCTCCCAAATTGAAACTTAACAGAGAAATAAAGGACTTAACTGATGTCATGACTCAAATGGACTTAATCGATATCTACAGAACATTCCATCCTAACAAAAAAGAATATACCTTCTTCTCAGCACCCCATGGAACCTTCTCTAAAATTGACCACATACTTGGCCACAAAACAAATCTAAACAGATACAAAAGAATTGGAATAACCTCCTGTGTTCTATCAGACCACCATGGTCTAAAGTTGGATTTCAACAACAACAAAAACTACAGAAAACCTGCAATCTCATGGAAACTGAATAATACCCAACTGAATCACCAATGGGTTAAGGAAGAAATAAAGAAAGAAATTAAAGACTTCTTAGAGATCAATGAAAATGAAGACACCACATATCCAAATTTATGGGACACTATGAAAGCAGTACTAAGAGGGAAATTCATAGCACTAAATGCCCACATAAATAAGTTGGAGAAATCTCACACTAGAGACTTAACAGCATACCTGAAAGCTCTAGAACAAGAAGAAGCACAGTCTCCCAGGAAAAATAGACGCCAGGAAATTATCAAAGTGAGAGCTGAAATCAATAAAATAGAAACAAAGAGAACAATACAAAAAATTAATGAAACAAAGAGTTGGTTCTTTGAGAAAATCAACAAGATAGACAAGCCCTTATCCAAACTAACCAAAAGACAGAGAGAGAGCATCCAAATCAACAAAATCAGAAATGAAAAGGGGGACATAACAACAGACATTGAGGAAATCCAGAGAATTATCAGGTCATACTTCAAAAACCTCTATTCGACAAAACTGGAAAACCTAAAAGAAATGGATAACTTTCTGGATAGGTACCACATACCTAAGTTAAATCAAGACCAGATAAACTATTTAAATAGTCCAATAACCCCTAACGAAATAGAAACAGTCATTAAAAGTCTCCCAACCAAAAAAAGCCCAGGACCAGATGGTTTCAGCGCAGAATTCTACCAGATCTTCAAAGAAGAGTTAATACCAATACTCTCTAAATTGTTCCACACAATAGAAACAGAAGGAACATTACCAAACTCCTTCTACGAGGCTACAATTACCCTAATTCCTAAACCAAACAAGGATACAACAAAGAAAGAGAACTACAGACCGATCTCCCTCATGAACATTGATGCAAAAATACTCAATAAAATACTGGCAAACAGACTCCAAGAACACATCAAAACAATTATCCACCATGATCAAGTAGGATTCATTCCAGGGATGCAAGGGTGGTTCAACATACGAAAGTCCGTCAATGTAATACACCATATAAACAAACTCAAAGAAAAAAACCATATGATCATCTCACTGGATGCAGAAAAGGCATTTGACAAAATCCAACACCCCTTCATGATAAAGGTATTGGAGCGATCAGGAATACAGGGAACATACCTAAACATAATAAAGGCAATTTACAGCAAGCCAACAGCCAACATCAAATTAAATGGAGAGAAACTCAAAGCAATTCCACTAAAATCAGGAACGAGGCAAGGCTGTCCACTCTCCCCATACTTATTCAATATAGTACTTGAAGTTCTAGCCAGAGCAATAAGACAACATAAGGAGATTAAGGGGATACAAATTGGAAAGGAAGAAGTCAAGCTTTCCCTATTTGCAGATGACATGATAGTATACTTGAGCGACCCCAAAGATTCCACCAAGGAACTGATACAGCTTATAAACACCTTCAGCAACATAGCAGGATACAAGATCAACTCAAAAAAATCAGTAGCCCTCCTATATACAATGGACAAAGAAGCGGAGAAGGAAATCAGAGATACATCACCCTTTACTATAGCCACAAATGACATAAAATACCTTGGGGTAACACTAACCAAGCAAGTGAAGGACCTATATGACAAGAACTTTAAGTCCCTGAAAAAAGAAATTGAAGAAGATGTCAGAAAATGGAAAGATCTCCCATGCTCATGGATAGGCAGGACTAACATAGTAAAAATGGCAATCCTACCAAAAGCAATCTACAGATTCAATGCAATCCCCATCAAAATACCAACACAATTCTTCACAGACCTGGAAAAAATAATACTCAACTTCATATGGAAAAACAAAAAACCCAGGATAGCCAAAGGAATCCTGTACAATAACACAACTTCTGGAGGCATCACGATCCCTGACTTCAAGCTCTACTATAGAGCTACAGTAATAAAAACAGCTTGGTACTGGCATAAAAACCGACATGTGGACCAATGGAATCGAATTGAAGACCCTGACATTAATCCACACACCTATGAACATATAATTTTTGACAAAGAAGCCAAAAGTGCACAATGGAAAAAAGAAAGCATCTTCAACAAATGGTGCTGGCAAAACTGGATATCAACATGTAGAAGGCTGCAAATAGATCCATATCTATCACCGTGCACAAAACTTAAGTCCAAGTGGATCAAGGACCTCAACATAAATCCAGCTACTCTGAACCTGCTAGAAGAGAAAGTAGGAAGTAGTCTTGAACGCATTGGCATAGGAGACTACTTCCTAAATAGAACACCAGTAGCACAGACTCTGAGACAAACAATCAATCAATGGGACCTCTTGAAACTGAGAAGCTTTTGTAGAGCAAAGGATACGGTCAACAAGGCAAAGCGACAGCCTACAGAATGGGAAAAGATCTTCACCAACCCCACATCTGACAGAGGACTGATATCCAGAATATATAAGGAATTCAAGAAATTAGACATCAAAATGCCCAACAGTCCAATTAAGAAATGGGCTATAGAGCTAAACAGAGAATTCTCAACAGAGGAAACTCAAATGGCCGAAAGACATTTAAGGAACTGCTCAACATCCCTAATCATCAGGGAAATGCAAATCAAAACAACTCTGAGATACCACCTTACGCCTGTCAGAATGGCTAAGATCAAAAACACTGAAGACACCTTATGCTGGAGAGGATGTGGAGCTAGGGGAACTCTCCTCCACTGCTGGTGGGAATGCAAGCTTGTACAACCACTTTGGAAATCAATATGGCGCTTTCTTAGAAAATTGGGAATCAATCTCCCCCAAGATCCAGCTATACCACTCTTGGGCATATACCCAAGAAATGCTCAACCACACCATAAGAGCACTTGTTCAGTTATGTTCATATCAGCATTGTTTGTAATAGCCAGAACATGGAAACAACCCAGATGCCCTTCAACTGAAGAATGGATAAACAAAATGTGGTACATATACACAATGGAATACTACTCAGCAGAGAAAAACAATGGCATCATGAGGTTTACAGACAAATGGATGGATCTAGAAAAAATCATCCTGAGTGAGGTAACCCAGACTCAGAAAGACAAACATGGTATGTACTCACTCATAGCAAGATACTAGACATGAAACAAGGATGAGTTGTCTGCTACTCACATCACCAGGGAGGCTACCTGGAAAACAGGACCCCAAGAAAGACACAGGGATCACCCAATGACAGAGAAATGGAATGAGATCTACATGAACAGCCTGGACATGAGTGGGGGTAATGAAAGGCGAGGGTCGAGGGAAAGAGAGCTTGGGGGAGCGGGAGATCCCAGCTGGATCAACAACAGAGAGGGAGAACAAGGAATAGGAGACCATGGTAAATAAAGACCACATGAGAATAGGAAGAAGCAAAGTGCTAGAGAGGCCCACAGAAATCCACAAAGATACCCACACAACAGACTGCTGGCAGTGGTCGAGAGACAGCCCGAACTGACCTACTCTGATGATAGGATGGCCAAACACCCTAATTGTTGTGCTAGAAACCTCATCCAACTACTGAGGGATCTGGATGCAGAGATCCATGACTAGGCCCCGGGTGGATCTCTGGGAGTCCAATTAGCGAGAATGAGGAGGGTTTATATGAGCGAGAATTGTTGAGACCAAGGTTGGATAAAGCACAGGGACAAATAGCCAAATGAATGGAAACACATGAACTATGAACCAATGGCTGAGGGGTCCCCACTGGATCAGGCCCTCTGAATGGATGAGACAGTTGATTGGCTTGATCTGTTTGGGAGGCACCCAGGCAGTGGGACCAGATCTTGTGCTCATTGCATGAGTTGGCTGTTTGAAACCTGGGGCCTATGCAGGATTGTTTGGCTCGGCCTGGGAGGAGGGGACTAGACCTACCTGGACTGAGTCTACCAGGTTGACCTCAGTCTGTGGGGAAGGCTTTGCCCTGGAGGAGATGGGAATGGGGGGGGGGTCGGGGGGAAGGTGAGGGGGACGGGAGGGGGGAGAACAAGGGAATCCGTGGCTGATATGTAGAACTGAATTGTATTGCAAAATAAATTAATAAAAAAAAAAAAAAAAAAAAAAGAACCAAATCATGAGGTTAGAGGAACAGCTTAGTGGTGGGCACTTGCAGCCCCTCCTACAGAGCTTAAACTCAGTTCCCAGCACCCACATCAGGAGGCTCACAACTACCAATAACTGCAGTGGCCACACCGGGCTGGGATACAGCTAGGTCCAGTCTCAGCTCCAGCCCTGTGAGCACCCTGATCACAGGGGCCTGCTTGTCTCTCAGTCCTACCTCTACACTAGGAGAAATCTGCCAAACCTTGAAATGGACCCAGCTTTCCTCCTTCCTGTCAGCCTTCACGGTGGCCCCCTTTAGACCATGCCCCTTCCTTCATATCAGCCCCTGATACCTAGAAATACTTTCTACCTAGGATGCCCAGTGGCCACACTGGTAGGTGAATTACACTATCCTTCTTGTGCTCCATTATGATCTGTCCATTCTCATCCTCAGCCCAATAATAGCCTGATTACAGATGCCTCTCTTCCCTCTTTGACTTCATTCATTGGAGACTCCAACTCTTCATTCAGACCCAGGGTCTCCCTAGGTCATTCATTTTTGTCTCTCCAGATAATTCTTTGTCTTACCATAACTTATTTGTAGGATCCCCTCTTCCCACCACACCTCCAACTCCCTGTAATTCCCAATCCTAAGTATAAACAGGATCCCAGTAGCTCTTTTCTAAAGCCCCTCTTGGCATTCTAGCCCACTCTATTCCTCTCTGCCACCTACTGACAGTCACTGCCTACCAGGAAACCAGCACACTTTCTCAAGACTCAGAGAAAGCAACCAAATCCAAGAACAGAACACCCACCCAACAAAGACAAGACCAATATCAACACTTTGAATCAGCGCAGTCATCACAATCTTAGAACATAAACACCAGTGCAAAAACAAACATTAACAGACAAGGCAATGTCTCCACCAGAACTCCGCAACCCTACTACAGGAGGCCCAGAGAAATACAATACAGCTGAAGCACAAGAAAAAGACGTCAAAACAGCTATTATGAATATGTCTAAAGACCTTAAGGAAGACATGAATAAATCCCTCAGCGAAGTCTGTGAAACACAAACAGTGGGATGAAGTAATGAAAACAATCTATGATATGAAAGTAGAATTTAACAAAGATATAGGATCTCTAAAGAAAACCCAAACAAGCCGGGCGGTGGTGGCGCACGCCTTTAATCCCAGCACTCGGGAGGCAGAGCCAGGTGGATATCTGTGAGTTCGAGGCCAGCCTGGGCTACCAAGTGAGTTCCAGGAGAGGCGCAAAGCTACACAGAGAAACCCTGTCTCGAAAAACCAAAAAAAAAAAAAAGAAAACCCAAACTGAGCTAAAGCTGGAAATGAAAAACTTAGGAAGTCAAACAAAAACCCTCAGAGGTGAGCCTCACCAACAGAATACAAGACATAGGAAGAGAAAATCTGAGGTGTTGAAGATGAAATAGAAGGAATGGATGTCTCAGTCAAGGAAAGTGTTAAATCTAAAAACAAAAAAATCAGATAAAAAACATCCAGGAAATCTGGGACACTATGAAAAAATCAAATCTAAAAATAATAGAAAAAGAGGAAGGAGAAGAAACGAAGGCCAAAGGCACAGAAAATATTGAACAAAATCATAGAAGAAAATTTCCCCACCCTGAAGACGGAGATGCCTATCAAGGTACAAGAAGCATACAAAAGACCAAATAAAGAGGATCAGAAAATAAATTCCACACAACTCATAACAATTAACATTAAAATACAGAACAAAAAAAAAAAGAATGTTAAAAGCTGAAAGGGAAAAAGAACATACAAAAGCAGACCTATTAGAATAACATCTGACTTCTCAAGCTCTAAGAGACTACAGATGCCAACTCAGACTACTAAACCCAGAAAATCTGTCAGTCAGAATAGATGAAGAAAGAAAAACATTCCACGAATAAAATTAAATTTAAGCAGCATGAATCCACAAACCCAGCTCTACAAAGGTGATAGAAGGAAAATGTCAGTCTGAAGAGGTTAACCATACCAGTAAAACACAAGGAATAAATTTTAACAACAGACCAACAAATCAAAAGGGTGGAGGGAACCCACATCATAACAACAGAATAACAGAAATCAAGATACTGTTCATTGATAACTCAATGTTAATGGCCTCAAGTCTCCTCTCCAAAAAAAAAAACCAAAAACAAAAAACAAAAGACACAGACTAAGAAGACTGGATTAGTAAACATGATCCATCTTTCTGCTGCATCCAAGAAACATATCTTATTACCAAGACAGACATACCCATCCTCAGGGTAAAAGGATGAAAGAAAAAATATTCCAAACAAATGGACCCAAGAAGCAAGCATGAGTAGCCACTTTAATATCTGACAAACTAGACTTCAAACCAAACTAACCAGAAGAAATGGGAAGGACACAAAATACTCAAATGGAAAATCCACTAAGAGGATATTGTAATTCTAAACATTTATGCACCAAACACAAAGGCAACCAAGTTTGTAAAAGAAACACAACGACAGCTAAAATCACATATTAACCCTCATATAATGATATCAAGTGATTTCAATACACCATTCTAACCAACAGACAGGCCATCAAGACAAAAACTAAGCAGAAAAAATGCTAGAGTTGCATAACATCATAAATCTAACAGACCTAGCAGGTATGCACAAAACATTTCACCAGAACACAAAAGAATACACCTTCTTCTCAGCAGTTCAGGGAACTTTGTTCAAAATTGAACACATACTCAGGACACAAGGCAAATCTCAACAACCACAAGAAAACTGAAATAACACCCTGCATCCTATTTGACCCCCTATTAATCAATTATTATTGCTATATATCACCAACATCAGAAACAACAGGAAGTTTACAAACTCACAGAAACCGAACAAGTCATTACTGAATTGTGGTGATATATTGTGTACCATAATAAACTTATCTGGGGACCAGAGGACAGAGCCAGTCATTGGATTAGACACAGAGACCAGACAGTGGTGGCACACACCCTTAATCCTATCATTTGGGAGGTCGAGATGGGTCTGGATCTCTGTGAGTTTAACGTCACACTGGGAACAGAGTCAGGCAGTGGTGGCATACATCTTTAATGCCAGCGCTTGAGATCTTTTGCCTTTGCTTGAAAAGCACACACACCTTTGATCCCAGGAATTGACATGGCTGGGTGGAGAATGATATATAAGACGTGAGGAGACAGGAACTGAGCAGCAGTTCAGCTAAGTCCCTATTGGGTAAGGATTTGGAGGCTTTCAGTCTGAGGAAACAAGATTGGCTGAGAAGTTGGTGAGGTGAGGTTGACTGTGGCTTGCTCTGCTTCTCTGATCTTTCAGCTTTTACCCCAATATCTGGGTCTGAGTTTTTTATTAATAAGACCGTTTAGTGATTTGTGTTACACTGAATGAAAATTATGTCAAGACAGAAATTAAGAAAGAAATTTTTTTTTTTAGAATTGAATGAAAATGAAAACACAATTTACCAAAAACCTATGGGACACAGTGAAGGCTGTTGTAAGAGCAAGTTCATAGCACAAGTGCCTATGTTTGAAGGAGGAGCAGGAGGAGGAGGAGGAGGAGGAGAAGAAGAAAAAGGGAGAGATCTCACACTAGTAACTTAACACCACACCTGAAGCTCTAGAGTTGGGGTGGGAGAAAAGAAGGAAAGAACACTCAAAAAGAGTAGAAGGTGCTAAGCTGGGTGGTGGTGGCACACACCTTTATTCCCAGCACTCAGAGGCACAGGAAGGCAGATCTCTGTGAGTTTGAGGCCATCATGGTCTACAGACTAGTTTCAGTACAGCCAGAGCTACACAAAGAAACCTTATCTCAGAAAACAAAAAAGAGTAGAGGGCAAGAAATAAAAATAATCAGGCCTAAAGTCAATAAAATAGAAACAAACACAAATAAAAAAATATAAAGAATCAATGAAACAGAGTTGATTCTTTGAGATTCATAAACCCTCAGTCACATTAACTAAAAGACAGAGAAAGATCCAAATTTTAAAAATTAAAAATGAAATGAGGACATTACAACACCATGGAATTTCAGGGAATCATAAAGGCAAACTTTTATTTTCTATCCCAAATGCAGTTTCCTCTCCTGCCTCTGCTCCCAGTCCCCCCTCTAACTCCCCTCTGCCCCTTATCCACTTCTCCTCCATTTCTATTCAGAAAAGTGCAGGCGTCAAAACCTGTATTCCACCAAATTGGAAAATCTAAAAGAAATGAATATTTTTTTTGATATATATGACCTACCAAAGTTAAATCAAGATCAGATAAGCAATTTAAACAGACCTATAATCTCTAGTGAAATAGAAGTATTGATTAAGACTCTCAACCAAGAATCCATCTGCCAGGGCCAGATGGATTCACCAAAGAATTCTACCAGACTTTCTAAGAAGAATTAACACCAATACTCCTCAAATTATTCAACAAAATAGAAACAGAAGGAACATTGCTTAATTTTTTAATGAGGCTATAATTACTCTAATTTCTAACCCACACAAAGACAAAGATCCAACAAGAAAGAAAATAACAGACCAGTTTCCCTTATGAATCTAGATGCAAAAACACTCAATAAAATACTTGCAAACCGAATCCAAGAATATATCAAAAAGATCATCCACCATAAGCAAATAGGTTTCATGCCAAAGGGATGGTTCAATGTACATAAATTGATAAATATAATCCAGCACATAAACATACTGAAAGGCAAAACTACATGATTACCTTTTAAATGCAGAAAACACCTTTTACAAAACACCTTTTAAAAAATTTCCTGTTGAAAGTCCTCGAGAGATTAGGGACACAAGGGACATACCTCACCATTTGAGGTGATTCACATCAAGTACATAGCCAACATCCATCTAACAGAGCTTTTCTAACAGAGCAATCTAAATGCAGAGCTTTTCCACCAAAATCAAGAACAAGACAGTGTTGTCCACTCTCTATATATCTATTTAATATAGTACTAAAGTTTCAGTTATAGAGTAATAAGACAACCGAAAGAGATCAAAGGGATACAAATAGGAAGGGGACATGTCAAGGTATCTTTATTTGCAAATGATACAGTTTTATACATAAATGACCCTAAAATTCCACTAGAAAACTTCTATAGCTGATCAAC
Source organism: Peromyscus californicus insignis (assembly GCF_007827085.1). Classification (NCBI taxonomy): domain Eukaryota; kingdom Metazoa; phylum Chordata; class Mammalia; order Rodentia; family Cricetidae; genus Peromyscus; species Peromyscus californicus. The sequence goes on along the minus strand of NW_026294480.1, from coordinate 76,680,750 downwards.
ACCTTCAGCAAAGTATCCGGAAACAAAATTAACACATTAACATGCAAAAACTAGTAGTTTTCCTATATGCAAATGACAGACTGGGAAGAAATCAGAAAAATAATACCTTTCACCATAATGTAAAACTAAATTAAAATATCTTGGGGTAATTCTAACCAAGCTAGTAAAAGAATTGTATAATAAAAACCTTAAGTCATTGAAGAAATATTGAAGAAGTGATCAGAAGATGAAAAAAATCTCCCATGCTCATGGATTGATAGAATTAAAATAGTAAAAATCCCTATCCTCTAAAAGCAACCTACAGATTCAGTGAAATCCCCATCAAAATTCAAACACAATTATCCAAAAACATTGAAAGGACAATTTTACATTTCCTATAGAAATAGAAAAACAGAAAAACAGGATAGCTAAAACAATCCTAAATAATAAAAGAACTATCTCTGACCTCAAATTGTGCTACAGAGCTATAGTAATAAGAACAGCATGGCATTGGCACACACACACACACACACACACACACACACACACACACACACACACAAAAAAAAAAAAAAAAAAAAAAAAAAAACGCATTTATCAATGGAATAGAATTAAAGATCCAGACATAAGTCCACACACCTATGCACACCCAAGTTTTGACAAAGAAGCCGGAAATATACAAGGGAGAAAAGACAGCATCTTCAATAAATGGTGCTAGTCAAAATGGATGGGTACATATAGAAGAATGCAAATAGATCCATACTTATCACCCTACACAAAACTCAGCTCCAAATGGATGAAGGACCTCAATATGTAGCCAAATGTCCTCAATCTGATAGAAGAGAAAGTGGAGAACATATCTGAACTCATTGGCACAGGAGATGACATTCTGTAGATGACAGCAATAACACAAGCACTAAGAATAGTTCATTAACAAATGGGACCTTATGAAACTGAAAAGCTTCTGCACTGTCTTTTAGTCAAACTGGCAGGCTACAGAATGGGGAAAATTCTTTACTAATTATACATCTGATAAAGGGCTACAACCTAAAACATAAAGAACAAAAAGAAACTAAACATCAAGAAAACAACTCAATTAAAGATGAGATATGGAACTAAACAGAGAGTTCTCAAAAGATGAAACAAACAGCTGAGAAACACCATGTTCAACATCCTTAACCATCAAGAAAATGCAAATCAAAATGATGCTGAGATTTCATCTTATACCAGTCAGAACATCAAAGATCAATAAAACAATAGGAGCTTATGTTGGCAAGGATGTGGAGTAAGGGACACTCATTGATGCTGGCAGTGCAAACTTACACAGCCACTGTGGAAATCAGTGTAGCAGTTCCTCTGGAAGATGGGAGCAGATCTACCTCAAGATCCAGTTATACCATTCCTGGGCAGGTACCCAAAGGACTCTACATCCTACTGCTGAGATACTTGCTTATCCATGTTCATTGCTCTTCTATTTGTAATAGTCAAAAGTAGGACAGCCTGGATGTCTGTATACAGAAGAATGAAAAATGAAAAAGTGGTACATTTAAATCATGGAATATTACTCAGCTGCTAAAAAAAAAGTCATGAAATTCACAGGCAAATAGATGGAACTAGAAAAAAATCATCCTGGGTATGGTAACTCAGACCCCAAAAGACAAATATTGTATGATTTCTCTTATATGTAGATGTCAGCTTTTAAGTCTTTAACAGGCATGCTACTATCCATATAATCACAGAGGTTAGCTATAGAGCAAGTAACTAGGGTTGAGGGAAGGAACTCCGCAGAAAGGGGAAATAGAATATATACTTATAGAAGGACAGGGAAAGGGGACTAGAATGGTAGGATTAAATGGAGAGAGGCAGGGATAAGGGGTTAAGGTGTGAAATAAGAGGAGTGATAACTAAAACAAAGGGGTTATTTGAGGAGGCATACAAAACGTATGACTGTAGAAGTTTCTTTAAATATATACATATGTGGAGGAAATTCAAATGGAGTCACCAAATAATTAGGGAAACAAAATTCCAACTAAGCCTCTCATGACACCAAGTGAAACCTCCAGTGCTGGGATCATGATAGAGCTAATTGAGTTGTTAGGCAAGTGGACCCCATGGAAGGCGACAAATAAGCCAGGGCATTGCCTGGTCTTTTTTTTTCTCTCCACAAACTGATGGTAAGATCCTGTTGCTGAAGACAGCGCCTTAACTCATTGAACACAAGAGAAGTCATTCTGGTACCTATCTAGAGCCTCCATTTATTCATGGTCTTGGAAGGTATTCTGCATACTACCAGAGGAAAAAAAGTAAACACCAACCCAGCTATAAACTCTTCAGTCTACAATGGTGATCTGTCTGCAAGATATGCTGCTGCAGTAGCACAAAAGTTGTGGGAGTAATCAACCACTATCTGACTGGATTTAAGGCCCCACTCCATGAGATGGAACCCATGACTGACATTGCTTGAGTAGCCAAGAACCTGAGACTAGATAGGCTGGGGACCTAAGGGGAAAACCAAATACTACTGCTCTACTAAAGGAACATTGCAATAAAATGACTCCTAATGACTTTCTGCTATACCTACAGATCAGGGTCATACTCAGCCAGCATCAGAGGAGCTTTCTCCTACAGTAGATGGGAACAAATACAGACTCATAACTAGACAATGCACAGTGAGAGACTTTGGAACACTCAATCCTAAAGTAGGTGTCTTCATCAAACCCTTCCATATCAGAGTTCAGGGAACTTTGCAGAAGAGGAGGTGGAGAGATTGTAAGAGACAGTGGGGACGGAGGACACCAAGGAAACAAGGCCTTCTAGATACACGGGACTGATATACACATAAACTCACAGAGATAAAGGCAGCATACACAGGATCTGAACAGATCCAAGCCAGATGGGACCCCAGTGCTGAGGGGGGAACTGGACAGGAGCTGCCATCACTAATCCAATTGACAGCCAGTCACAAAGAAAAGAATAAGTTTTCTCCAATGGAGTCTTGCTGGGTATACAAACCATACCTAAGGGAAGCTCCATGCCCAGCAGCAGACAGCCAACACAAAATGAACTCAATGGTATTTTAGGAGATGTTTTGTCTCAAAATGCTTTGTTTGGAATTTTTTTAACCTTACTTGTCTTTTGCTTATCTGTTATGGTTTTGGATTTTATTTTTTATGGTGTTTTGTTTTGGTATGTGTGTGTGTGTGTGTGTGTGTGTGTGTGTGTGTAAATATATGTGTGTGTTTTTTCTTTATTTGGAGTTTTGTTTTCTTCTTTTTTTCTGTTTGCTTTGTTTTATTCTGGTTTGTTTGTTTTTTACTATCCTGTTTGTTTTCTGGAGAAAGAAGACTTGGGTTCAGATAGGTGGGGAGGTTAGCAGGATCTGGGAAGCAATGAACGAGGGGAAACCATAACCAAAATACATTGTATGAAAAAATTACTCTCAATAAAATTTTTTAAAATTTAAAACAAACAAATAAATGCCACTGTTTTATTAAAGAAAGAATTGTGATCAACAAGAGTTTGAAAAGATAACTAGAATTGAGATTAGAATTCTCTGCTGTGGGCCAGGGAAGAATTGATGGTGTCTTGTGACGAAGAAGTGACAGTGAGAAGACTTTCAAGGTTTATTTAGATCTCTCTCTCTCTCTTTCTCTGTCTCTCTCTCTCTCTCTCTCTCTCTCTCTCTCTCTCTCTCTCTCTCTCTCTCTCTCAATGGTCCTATGTAACTGAGAACCTCCAAATTACAAATCTGAGCTGTTAGGTAAGACAGGCCCAGCAGCGTAACAATGGCATGACTGTTGCGAAGGCAACCAATCACCCTCCTTGTTATTTGAGGCCTACTCCACAGAAGTGAACCCTTGCTTGCTACTATAAGCCTGGTTAAAATACTATTGCTTAGCTAAGTTTGCATAGTGTCACATTGCTTTCTAAATGTTTATATTTACATCCATAGGCAAAACCTTAATCTCAATCTTAATCGGAGAAGTCTCTCTTTGCAGTGAATGGTGATAAATGCATAGACTCATAGATGCTGAAGATTCTGAGAAAAGTGACCTTGAGAGTTCTGCCCTAAACAAGATGTTTACACCACCCTGTCTAACACTCAAGGCATGTTGCTAAGGGGTGTGTGGGAAGTACATAGCAGTCAGAAAATAAGGTGAAAGGCTGTGAAAAGATGACACAGCCATCCAGTCATGAACTCACAACTGTGGATATCTGCTCTGGCCCTGCACGAGTCTAACCCTGCCAACAATCAGTCATGGAAGGGGTCGGGGCTCATGGGGCTTTACCACTTACTGCTGAAACTATTGGCTATTGACAGATTCTGAGAGAGGGGAGCCATTGTCTTTAGCTGTGTACCCACTGCTGAACCCACTAGACTCTAACACATACATTGCTTCAACCATCGTCACACAGAGGGCCCTGGTTAAATTCAGTGGGTCACCAAACTAGAAGACGTGAAAGGGAGGAAAAGACATATAGGGAAGGAGGAGTTAGGGTAATAGAAAGATGAAAGAGTGATCAGTGTGTATACATGTGAAATTGTCAGTGAAAAAAAATAATAATGCATCTGAGATGGCTGAATATGTAAAGGTACTTCCTGACAAGCCTGAAAACTTCAAGTCTGAGCTCAAGTTACCTACATGGAAGAAAAGAACTGACCCTTTAATGTTGTCCTCTGATTCCCAAAGGTAACTCCCCCCAACCCACACACATAGTGAGTGTGTGTGTGTGTGTGTGTGTGTGTGAGAGAGAGAGAGAGAGAGAGAGAGAGAGAGAGAGAGAGAGAGAGAGAGAGAGAGAGAGAGAGAGAGAATACTGTTTGATGGAAGGATGATCCTGGCATACCTGAGTAAAAGTCCCTATAGCTCCTCTTTGTGGGATGCCTCAGGCTGCACAATTCACAACTCAAGTTACATTTCTCACTGTTGGTAACATTCCCTTGTTCCCTGTCAGCCCAGGGAGAGGCTTTTGCCAAGTTGCCTTCTCTATCTGACTGGATCTGCCAAGCAACACAATGGCTTTTAAAAGAAATGCTTTGTTTTTAAGAAAGGGTGACATGTAGCCCTGGCTGGCCTGGAACTCACTATGCAGCTAAGGATGGCTTTGAACTTCTGATCTTCTATCTTCCTATAGACCTAAATTATCATGCCTAGTTTATACAGTGATGGGGATCGAACACAGGGCTTCATGCATGATAGGCAAGCGGCCTATGATGTAGCAGCTGAGGTACATCCCCAGCCCTGGTCTTAAGTCCTTTTTCTGAAATTTTATTCAACAAGGAATACTAAGATTACAGGAAAGGTATCTAAAAGACAAATGTGTAGAGGAACTTGTCCCAGGCCATGGTCTGTTCTTCCAGCCATAAAAAAATAAAAATCATTTACTCTCTCTCTAAGTTTGCCCACACCTCTACTTCACTCTTCCTTTGAAGAGAGATTTAAATCTTTTTTATTGATGCTACATCTCTGATGGTAGTAAATGTGGATATTTTATCTCCCTTGTTAAAAACGAACAAAGAAAAAACCCAGAAATAAGACTAATGGCCCTGTATGTAATGTCACAGGATAGTACACTAATTCAGACATAGAATAGCAGGTTTTAAAGGAGATCTTATTATATCATGCTCTGACTTTTTAATCAAAGGTAATCAAGACAAAACTGTTATAATTAATACTGCTTAGAAAAAGCTTCACAATATTTGAATTTGTGTAAATTCTTCTGCCTACCGAAGGCTTGTTCCATTTGCTGAAAGATGTCAGTTTTCATCTGAGTCACTGTCACCAAAGTCACACTGTTTTTGGTTCAATAATGGAGAGAAGCATCTGCGATGCCGTTTTCAGCAAAATTGTTTCCAAATGGATCTTGAAATGATTCCCAGATTTTCACATTTCTTAGTGATGGTCACTTCAGTGTCAGAATCTTCATATTACTGGACAATTTCTTCCCAATAATAAGTGATTCACAACAGTTCCTGACAGGATCATATCCTCCCGTAATCACCTTTCATCTCACTAAGTGCAGAGACCGAGGAATCAGGACATCATATCGTACAGCTGACTTCCGGTGAACACCATGTTCCCCAGCTCATGACTGCCTCTCCCACCCAGCACATGCATAGAACAAATCCATTCAACCTTAACATTCTCTGAAAGTCCGCCCATTTTATGAAGGTTTGGAACCTCAATAAGATTATGACCAGTCTCACATTTTCTATATAATCTCTTCAATTTGTGAATAAAAATATGTAAAGCCTTCTTGGAGGAGATTAAAAATGAATACATGCAGTATATCTGTATATCTTGCTATATCTTACCATTATGAAAAGTGTTTGTCAAATTACGAATAATAAATTGGAAACTGTAGGTATTAAGACTAATAGAAACTAAGGATAAGGTCCTTACCCTTAGAGAGGTCAAAGGTCACTGAGTCATTGTCTTATCACTCTACTGAAATATGATCAGTACACTTGATCCAACTTGGATCTCCTGGTAGCACTCCAAGTAATTAAGTAAAAGATAATGAAAGGCTGTATTAGTCTCTTTACAGTAGAATAATAGAGTATTTAAGGTGGCTAACTGTAGAAAGAGAAAAGATTCATTTAGTTAACAGTTTCAGAAGTTCAAAACCCAAAGTCAGTTGAGGGCCCCATTGGTCTGGCCTGTGGTAAGGGTGACGGCACAGCATGGTGAGAGCGTGTGTAGGGTCAAATGGCAACACCTTGAACAGGAGCTGAAAGTGAATGCGTGGGATCAGGTTTGTTCTTTTTATGGCATTTCCCTTGAGAGAACTACTAAAGGAGTCACCCAAGAAACTTCCCTACACCCCTATAATCTTAGGATCTCTCTCTATACAGTACAGGTCTCATATATGTCACTCTGGGGTTCAAGACTTTACTCATAGTGGACTATTGGGGAACACTAAAAACACAATCACAGAAGTACTAACAGTGATCCTAACTATTTTCAGATTTTTAAGTGAATGTGCATATTAATAAGATAATCTATCTAAAGGTGTATTTAGATACCTGTGTATTACCTACTACTCTGAGGACACTGAGAAGGCATTTTTTCATCCTGGTCTTTCCTGTTACTATCTTTCTAAGACAGAATGCTACAAGAGAATTCAGGTCTAATACCCAAAGATGTCAGTGAATACAAGGAACTAATTTCTCTTTTGTGCATCAGAAGGTTACTGTCTATAAGTGAATCTAAGAAGCTGTAGAAACAGCTTCTCCAGTTGTTTTCAGATCATTTGTATGAGCTCATATCGCTCATCTCAGGTGAAGCTGGTACAATTTGGGGACAAGGTCACATTCACCATTTATTTTTTAAAAGAATGTTAAGCTGGGGAGGAAATTCAATTGGTAAAGGCACAACAATTAAAAGACAAAAAACAATTTTGAAAAATCAGAAGCCAGAAGTCTTTAGAGAACTAAGAAAGCAGAGAAAAGTCAGGCTTGGAGGCTGAATGCTCTAATCAAAACAACTGCATAAAAGCCAGGACCAAAGAAACACTAGTCAAGACTCAACTCAAATATAGTACAGCTGAAACCAAAATGCCCCTGTTCCCGGAAGGTGATGGGCCGGAGAAACTAGACATTGTTACAATCCTCTGTATGCCTCAGGAAACCCTAAAGGACTTGAGATCAACTGCTACATGCTCACATACTCTACAAAGTTCTAGTCATACAAAGGGAATAGAAGGCCCCTCATAATCTTAAGGCTGAGAAGTCAGATATGACAGAATTTAATTTGAAATTCCAAAACGTGCTTGAAATAGTTTATTTTCTCATTGTATCTTTCCCAGATGAGGAATTGCCTAATTCACAGATGCAGAAACTCATTTTATCCTTATTCAAAACTAATAAAGACACATAAAATTAATTTTTAAGAACTCACTACAACTTCTGTACAGTTCAATCACATGGACTACACATGCAATAAACACTAACACATACCCCATTGCCAAACAGGTTTATCACAAATTGACTTTAAGCAAGTGATGTAAAAATTCATATTTATATTTAATGCACCCTCCTTGTAAATTACACCAATTGCCAGTGTTAACACTGGCTGCACTACATGCCAAAAAAGCTTTTAAATACCTGGAGGAAGCATGCTTTCCAACACTACCAGGGGAAATGTTCAAGAGAGCCAAGGAAGAAAAAGAGGGGGAAAAGGAGCGTGAGAGGGAGGAAGGAAAGGAAGGAAGGAGGGAGGGAGGGAGGGAAGGAGGGAGGGAGGGAGGGAGGGAGGAGAAAAGAAGGGGGTAGAATTTTCTTCCTGCTCTTCTGTATTTCATAAAGAGATCCTAAAGCATATTCTAATTTAAGGAAACCCAAGGGCAGAGAAAAGAAAGCTGCCATTTCCTCCTCTTTTACAATCCATCAGTACAACCAGAAGGCGTGGCTGGAACAAACACACACAATCTCATTTCAAGAAAAATGTGTTTTACTCTGAATGTGACCAAAAAATGTTAATTCTGAATATATTTCTATGTACCAGCAATTACTGAATTTTACAGTTTCTGAAAAAAATCATTATTTTTAATAATGCATTTAATAATCTCTCTACCTACATTCTGTACATGTTTTCATGATGAGGATCAAACCCAAGGATCTCATATATGCTAAGTAAGTGTTTTGCTAACAAGTGAGTTACACCCTCTAGAAGGTTTAAATAAATTAAGGTGAATTATCTTGGAAATGATTGCAAATTTTGCTTATTATGCTCTCCTTGATCTGCAATTTGACATTTGATAGTGATGCTAAATTATTCTAACCTGTTTTAAAGGCTTAGGTCATTGATTGACCTGTTTAAATGCCTATGCAAATGAAGTTTTGGACTGTTTACAACTTTAACATCAAAATATGTATGTCAATCAACCTTCAAAACTAGGAAGCAAACCCACTTCATCACTTTTTCAAAGTAAGTAAAGACTAGAATCCAAGCTTTGCATCCAACTGAGTTCAAATTTTGACTTTCCATCTGTGGATCCTAGCTTCAAATTTACAGATTGGTGTTTTTAATTTGGAGTGTCTGCAGAAGCCAACACACTAGAAAGGACCCAGGAGAGGAGAAAGGGTAGAGAGGTTTAGGTGAGGGTGAGGGATGCAGAAGAGCAGTGGAGGGTGAGCCAAAGCTAAGAGTAGTGGGGAAAAAAAGGAAGGTGACCCTTTCAGCGGCCCTACCAAAGTACACCACTTAGCAAACACCGGCACAACAGAGTAGTGCAAGAGGTTTTATTGGGGAGGGGGGGGGCCGGGGGGGGAGAGAGAGAGAGAGAGAGAGACACCAGAGAAGAGGAGCAAGAGGCAAGAGCTGTGCCTGGTGGACACTTTTAAGGGGCGCACATAGCAGACAGTGGAAAGGCACCCAACTCGCAGTGGCCGATACAGGCTGTTGCCGGGGCAGAAACTAACAATAAGGATGCATGAAAAGCTGTATAGAAGCCTCTACATTGCAGGCTAATTTTTTAACGTAATTTTTAAAACAGGAGTTTGAATGGAGGTATCCCACAAGGATGAATAACACTGCTCTCCAAAGCCACGGGTTATTAAACAAAAACACACACACTGGGGAATAATAATAATAATAATAATAATAATAATAGCTTAACAAACAAAACACAGTCCCAAGCATGGGATACCTCCTCCTAGTTGTTGTTCAGAAGGCTCCAGAGGCCCTTAACTGTTGACACTGTTCTTGGTTCCTCACTAAAACTAGATGGGAGACCCTATTACATAGGATACCACATATTTTGGCTGTAGGACATAGAGAAATCAAGGTGGGACAGACCTGGAAGCTTCCTTCCTGCTGGCCAGCTTTCACAGTATGAGAAGGTGCTATGCCACTGGAGAAGAAAAGTCACCAGTGTTCTTACCCAGTGGTAGACTGTGCATGCCACGATACTGACCTGCCAGGTAAGGTATGCCCATTGCTATAGCAGTAGCATAACTGTTGTGGGGGTAACCAACCATTTTCTGATTGGATTCAAGGCCTAGTCCACAAAAGGGAACTCATGTCTGTTACTGTAAACCTGGTCAACAGTCCTTGTTTGGGAAGTCATAAGGTGGGAACCTACTACTATTATTTAGCTAAATGGATGTCAAAGTGCCTTCAAAATACCTGTGTTTGTACCCATAGACTGGTGCTTCTGTCGACCTTAATCATAGAAGCTTCTTTCTGCAGTGGGTAGCAGTCAGTGCTAAGAATAAGTGGCTTTTGAATGTTCAGCCTTAAGTGGGACACTCATATCACTCCCTCTCAAGGTGCAGGAAACATAGTAGAAGAGGAAAAAAGAATTTAAGAATCAAAGGACAGGAAGGAGTGTTTAAAATGTTGTCTTGAGGAAATGACATGGCTATCACAACCAAGAACTCAAATCAGCTGTGGTTACCTACACAAGACCTGCACAAAATCAAGTCTATCTATAATCCACCAAGAGTAGCAAAGGAAGGGAACAAGAGGCCACGCCTCTAACTGAGAAGCCACTCTGTCAATGACTATTGGGAGAGGAGAGTCATATTCTTCAGTGGTGTTGCCCCATGGTGCACCAGAAAAGATATCTACGACCATCCTCTTGTAGGCAATGCTAATTAAACTCAGCAGGTAATTAAAGAAGGAGGGAGGAGGGATGAAGGTAAAGAGAAGACTTCTGGGAGAAAGAGGTTAGAGAGAGTGGGAAGGGATGAGAAAAGATAATGGAGGTGAATATGATCAAAAAACATTATATACTTGTATACAGTTTTCTAAAAATAAATAAAAAATAAAATGGATTAAAAAAACTAATTTATTAAGATGATGGCCTAAGCCTTTTCATTAGCACTGCTAAGGGGACAGGAGGATTAAAAGAGATGATTTACAAGACCTCTGCAGGTTATAGTACCTAGACATGAATGAATGACAGCTGCCACTTTTGCAAGAAAATGAAGGATTTTTGAATGCCTCATTTCTTTATTCATAAATATAAAAGCTTTTTATAGACTACCATTATTTCAGTAAATATTTAAATTATATACAAATATATTTAAAGTACAAAATAAATTAAAACATTTTTTAAAAAAGAAAAAGGCCAAAAGATCAAAAAAGATGTGCTTACTGAAGACACCTTATGCTGGAGAGGATGTGGAGCTAGGGGAACTCTCCTCCACTGTTGGTGGGAATGCAAGCTTGTACAACCACTTTGGAAATCAATATGGCCCTTTCTTAGAAAATTGGGAATCCATCTCCCCCAAGATCCAGCTATACAACTCTTGGGCATATACCCAAGGAATGCTCAACCACACCACAAGGGCACATGCTCAGCTATGTTCATAGCAGCATTGTTTGTAATAGCCAGAACATGAAAACAACCTAGATGCCCTTCAACTGAAGAATGGATAAACAAAATGTGGTACATATACACAATGGAATACTACTCAGCAGAGAAAAACAATGACATCATGAGGTTTGCAGACAAATGGATGGATCTAGAAAAAATCATCCTGAGTGAGGTAACCCAGACTCAGAAAGACAAACATGGTATGTACTCACTCATAGCAGGATACTAGATGTGGAACAAGGATGACTGGACAGCTACTCACATCACCAGGGAGGCTACCTAGAAAACAGGACCCCAAGAAAGACACGGGGATCGCCAATGACAGAGAAATGGAATGAGATCTACATGAACAGCCTGGACATGAGTGGGGGTAGTGAAGGGCGAGGGTCGAGGGAAAGAGAGCTTGGGGGAGCGGGAGATCCCAGCTGGATCAACAACAGAGAGGGAGAACAAGGAATAGGAGACCATGGTAAATGAAGAATAGGAAGAAGCAAAGTGCTAGAGAGGCCCACAGAAATCCACAAAGATATCCCCACAACAGACTGCTGGCAATGGTCAAGAGACAGTCCGAACTGACCTACTCTGGTGATGGGATGGCCAAACACCCTAATTGTTGTGCTAGAAACCTCATCCAAATACTGAGGAATCTGGATGCAGAGATCCATGGCTAGGTCCCGGGTGGATCTCTGGGAGTCCAATTAGTGAGAATGAGGAGGGTTTATATGAGCGAGAATTGTTGAGACCAAGGTTGGATAAAGCACAGGGACAAATAGCCAAACGAATGGAAACATATGAACTATGAACCAATGGCTGAGGGGTCACCAACTGGATCAGGCCCTCTGAATGGGTGAGACAGTTGATTGGCTTGATCTGTTTGGGAGGCATCCAGGCAGTGGGACCGGGTCCTGTGCTCATTGCATGAGCTGGCTGTTTGAAACCTGGGGTCTATGCGGGATCACTTGGCTCGGCCTGGGAGGAGGGGACTGGACCTACCTGGACTGAGTCTACAGGTTAATCTCAGTCTGCGGGGAAGGCTTTGCCCTGGAGGAGGTGGGAATGGAAGGTGGGCTGGGGGGAAGGTGAGGGGGGCGGGAGAGGGGAGAACAAGGGAATCCATGGCTGATATGTAGAACTGAATTGTATTGCAAAATAATAAAAAAAAAAAAAAGAATCTTCAGATGATGTTTTACTGCAAAAAAAAAAAAAAAAAAAAGATGTGCTTAACCCATGTGATCCCAAAGATAAAACACAGCAACTGCAGAATCTGAGAATACAATAATTTAACAGACTTTGTGTTGAGTTTGCAAAAGATTCCTGAAGGGACCTCTCTGGCATGAAACAGAAATCTATAAAAATCACTCCATCAAATGAGTCCTCCAGCCTCTGCTCTGGTCCTTCTTGGAGAAAAGAGAAAGCCAGCTCTCTGTGAATGGACAAGATAAACCAAACACCTTAGCAGAGGTCATTCTACAAGAATTCTGTGGAGCTGAATGAAGTTTGATCACCTCTCTGTGGCTGATAAGATCTTTTATACCTTAGTAAGTAATGTCAGAACTCTGAAAATAAAAAGATGGGCAAACTAGGGAGGTTGCATTACAGCACTACAGACCTGGGAAGACAGAAGAGAACTTGTTCAGAACCAACTCTGAATGAGCTCACCTCGGGGCCTTCCTGGCAAAGGCCATCATATGACTAAAAGTAAAGATGTAGAGATGTGCTATAGGAAAGAAGTAATAGCCAGCTTTGACTGACTAAGTGCTTTGAGCTGAGTATCTCATTTAAAGTTCACAAAGACCTTATGAGGGGTGTACTACAGTTTCCTTTTTACAAATGAGGGAACAGACCCCAAACTTTTGAAATCACTTGCTTACACTACCACAGGATGGGCAAGTAGCTGAGCCAGGATTCAAGAGTTGGCCATTTAAAAGCCTGTGTATGTCATTCACATAAGATGAAGAATCTAATTATATATCAGATCCAGGCTCTCAACATCGACACCAGCTTTGAACTTTGAAAAGCCAACTTTTACATGCTTACTCTGTCACTGAGAAAATCACTGGGGTCATTAAAAATAAGTTACAGTTATTCACACCCATCATGAAATGACATTCACAGAGTTCTTAATCACTGGGCTAGCAGTCCAAAGGCTCACTCTTCAAATGTGAGGGCACTTCAGATACCATTTAAAATGCTGCTAAAATCTATCATCAGCCACAGAGAATACATTCCATGATTGCTGTGTTCTTTAAGGTCTCAGGGTCCTAAATAGTAGACTTGAAATAATATGTGCTGAAGCAAAGCCTGATTTTTGGTAAATATGGGACACTTGTGATATACATAAACTGCCTCCCTGAATATAGATAATTAAACACTGACACTTTGTTCTATGAATAAGGATAGTAATGAAAAATTTAATTAAGGAAAATGATACCTATGCAACAATGGTCATTAAAGTCAATTAATATCCTAGTTAAATATCAAATATAGGGTAAACAAGGCAACAGGGGGTTGAATATAATGATGCTGGTATTACTGTTACCTTTCAACCCTTATTATGAAATCAGCAGCTGCGGTGACCCTCAGTTTTGTAACACTTTTGCTTTGTTTTGGGACTTCTTACTGACTCACCCACCTCTCATTTACACAGTATCAATGCTAACATGCTGTTCCTATTGTGAAACACAGGTATGAACTATCATTGCCTTACCCAGTAAGCAAACTGACCATCACGGTCTTCCCGTGAGCACCACATGCTCCCGATAGGACAAGAACAGAAAGAGAAATATGAAAAGTCCCCACCTTAAAGAGGCTCAAGCATTTAGATGAAAATTGTACATCTGATAGAAATAATATAAAATAAATAATAAAATTTCAGTTAACCATATAGTTAAGTGTGTGTTTCAAGATGTTTACAATCAGAAGATATTAAAAAGAAAGAAGTTCAAAAATAAGATTTTGAGTTATTATTTAGAGGAAAACTGATGACTAGATTCACTTAACTAACAATAAGAATTTTGGGTATATTAGCAAGCTCTTTACAACAAAATTAATGAAATAAAGTACATTTGGTCTGAGAAAACAGGAGAACTAAAGTGATCAGGATTTGGGTAAGAAAGCAATCACTTTCTAGATAAAATATTCAGACTCAATCAATGAGAAAAATACTGACGAATTTATTTATTGAACCAACTATAAAATCTTCTGTGGAAAGAGGAGATCATAGAATCAAACTTGAGGCCTCACAAGTCTCAGAAGAGAATGAGAACTGACTTTCCAACAGTGCTGAACTTGAATTTGGAAAGCAACAGACTTAAAATCCATGTCAGCAATTTGAAAGTCTCATGTACCTTGGCACTGTGCCCTCCATCATTATGTATACCCCTCCTGAGCAACAAGACCTTGGAAACAGAATTTCTTACAAGCATTGAACACGGTGTTTATTAGATCCATTATATGGTGGAGAAACCAGAGAAAGCCAGCCTAAGTGTCCAAATAAAAAATGGGAAGACAGCTGCTTTACCTGGAGGTGTCCACACCCCAGACTTCACAGAGATAAAGCTCAAGCAGGATAAAACAATGAGAGATTAGAGTTGCTCATAAAATTAATCAAAGGCAAAGAACCACATATATATCGGATTTTTATCCATACATATTATTCAAATATATAAATTATCCAAATATATGTCATATATAATATGTATATATTATCCATGTATATTTTTAAGAACCTCTAAATGTAATAAGAAAAGAACATACCAAAAACATTACTTAGAAAAAGTAGGGGGGAAAGAAGATCACTGATTTCACTTCTGAAAGTCAAATAACTGGATTACAGTAAAGTGTGTGTGTGTGTGTGTGTGTGTGTGTGTGTGTGTGTGTGTGTGTGTGTAGTGGGTATGTGATGTGTGTGTGTGTGTGTTTGTGTGTGGTGTGTGTATGTGTCCCATTAGTTTACTAACTCACAGTAAACATGTATAGAATACCTGCTGTATCCTGAGAATGGTGCTAGAATGTGAAAGTAAAATAGTCACTGCTACACAGAATTTAGCATTGTTCCATTGACCACAAATGTATATTATCTAATGAATGATGAAAATGACTAAGCCAAATACTTCCTTTATTCTACTTCCTATGTGCAAAAGTGCTTATCAAAGTAAGTATATAAAGCAAAATGAAAGCTTGATATTCCCATGTGAATAGCCATTAAAATCCATATAACAAATTCCAATTCCATAAATAAGTGTAAGTAAAGGCAGTAATAAAAACAAACAAACAAAAGCTCTTGTTTGGAGTTCCTAGATAGTTATCTTATTTCTTCAGAGGTATGTGTGTACTGAAGTTAAACCATTCATTGAATTCATGAAGGGGACCTTTTGCATGTTTCTTTGGATATATAGACAGGCAGAATTATTTCCAGACTCACAAAGTTTTGGCTTAAATATCTGGTATCAAACAGGTTGGAACTTATCTTAACTAAGGTTTATCTAACTCAAGTATTACCAGTGCTGCTTGAAGAAAACCAAAAACGATTTGTAGTGGCACACACCTGTAATTCTGACACTCAGGAGGGCTGGGGTAAGGGACTGCTGTGAGTTCAAGGCCATCCTGGTCTATGTAGTGAGTTTGAGGCCAGTTTGGACTACATAGCAGGAGTCTGTCTCAAGAAGAGAAAAGGGGTTAAAAAAAAGGATAGAAGGAGCAGGTAGGAGAAGGCAGAAGAAGAAGAGAAGAGAGTAAGGAGAAAAGTTTCAATGTACTTGGGATGTGTTCTTGGCGTTTAGGAATCCACAAAGCAAGGAAGAAATTCCTAGTTCCAGAATTAAATTACAGCAGAAAACTCAGCATCTTGGCACTTCAAAATTGCTAACGTTCGGATGCGAGCAGCTCTCCTCACGTTCTGAAGAAATTCAATAGAGCAGTACTCTTTCATTTGTAGCAAAATTTTCCTTCCACCTCTGATAAAAACAGGATCTGGAGTTTAGGAAAGGTCGTTTCTCAAAACACTTTTACCTAATCCTTCTCCTAACAAAATTGAAACTGACAAAAGCAGCGTGAACATCAGCATCCTACAATCACAGAAGCCCTCACTGACCACTGAAACAGCTTACACAGTTAGAAATTAGTCCCATTTGAAGCCCTGCCAGCCTAAAAGACACAATCTCGCCTCAGAAAAAGAAAATTAGAGTGTTTAGTTGTCGAAGCAAAAAAGAAAAGGAGAGAGAGTGAGAAAGAGAAAAAAGCAATATTCTTATTGAAAGAACAGAGTAAGTCTGGAACAAAATTCTATCTTCCCATCACAACATCATATTATATCAATTGGTTTAACTGGTAGCGGGAGGCCATGGTGGGAAAGAGAGGGGGTGTCCCTGGGAACACACCATTTGACAGCCTGTCTCTCACTGGCCAGACAAGCACACACACACTTTCCTATGCTGGAAATCTTTGCTTCTAAGAGAGCCAGTGACAGAATCCCATGCACTCACACTTCAGTTGAACTTGCAAATGAAATTTGCAGACTAGGACAATCCATTGTATTTCTTGGCTTGGATCAAAGTCAGAGCTTCACCTCCAAAGTGCTGACTGGGGAAACTTCCTGAACAAACCAGAACATTTCTTTAAGTAAGTCCTGCCCTAACCAGTTTGCTCCTCACCCCACCGCATATGCACCAAAATGAATAAAAATTCAAATACTAGGTGTAGTTATCAAATACTCTGGTTATCACAACCTTTTAAACTAGAATGAAACATGCAAAGGATAGATCCTTTTTAACAGCTACAGACAATATCAAAACTAAAATTTCAAATGTGCCCATTCCCTTTCCTACACTGTGCTAGACTGTAAAGATAAAGCCAAAGGAAATACGACTGCTCCTTTAAGGGACAAACCACATACTGAGAAAATTACTGTGCCAAACACTATTCTACATGCTAGGTAAAGAACAGTGAACACTAAATATCCTTCTATGGATACAGATAAGTCTACCAGGAAAGGGTGGAGCATAACTAAGTGGTTGAATGTTTGCCTTGAATATACAAGACCCTCGGTTCAACTCCTAGTACCACAGAAAATGTGATATGAGGAAAAATGTATTTTAGATGATGATAAAGTTCTATACAGCAAGTTTTAAAATAAGTCAACAAGTGGGTAGGAAATTCCTGCTATGGGAATGTCTTGACATTTTTTAAACAGGGGAAGCATGGACAGTCTCACCACATAGATGATACTAAGAAAAGGAAAGACCTGGTTGGAGACACACACCTGGAATCTAGCACTCAGGAGGCTACTGCAAAAGGATGGCAAATTTGAGGCCATCCTTGGCTTTCCAGCAGGATTCTTTCTTAAATAACAAAGAAGATAATAAATAAACAAACAAAAACATGTGTGGCTGTCAGCTGTGAGATGAGGTCACAGGGATGCTTGCTGTCTTTGAATAGTAACTGAGACAGAGGAACAAGCCAGGAGGAAAATGTGCAGGGTCCACAACAGATTCTAAGGGAGAGAACAGCGCCATTCTATCACACCCACCTCCAGAAGAATCAACACGGATGTAAGCTCTCTCACTAGTCATGTGTGGATAACCTTGTGGATTTTTTACTCTAAACACCAAATAAAATCACAGTGAAGGGCCCCAGCATACTTGCTTAGCTTAACGCCATTTTTGAGCAGGGCCTGAAAAGTAACTAGAGGTCAGAAAAACAACTTGTACCCTGGATGAGAGCCAAGTCAGCAGGCGTGTCGAGCTCGGGGAAAAACCACGAGCTGTCCTGAGTTTGAACCTGGCCTCATACGAATCGTCCAATCAGAACCCTGTAAACTATGCTTCCTGCTTCTGTACCCGCCCTTCCGCTGCCCAACCCTATAAAAACCCTCCACTCCAGCCCGTGGGCGCGCCAGTCTCTTCAGCCTCTGGAGGGACTGTATCGCCCCGGGTACCCGTGTTCCTGAATAAAGCCTCTTGCTGTTTGCATCTGACTTGTGGTCTCGGTGTAATCTCTGGGCGAGGGTCTCTCCAGAGGGAAGACTCCAGTCGGGGGTCTTTCATTTGGGGGCTCGTCCGGGATTTGAGACCCCCGCCTCGGGACCACCGACCCACTGTCAGGAGGTAAGCTGGCCGGCCACTGTCTGTCTGTATTGTCTCAGTCTGTTTACTTGTCTTTCGTTTTCGTCGGACGTCCTAAGTCAGGTCTGAGTCGGTGGGGGCTGAAGGAGCTGACGAGCTCGGACTTCGCCCACCGAAACCCTGGAAGACGTTCCACGGGTATCTGAAGTCCCCTCTGGGGCACGGAAAGTCCCCTCTGGGGCACGGGAAGTCCCCTCTGGGGCACGGGAAGTCCCCTCTGGGGCACGGTTTTTCGGGGCCACCCACGCATCAGAAGGATACGTGGTACTGGCAGGGGACGGAGAATTCAAACACTCCGCGTCCCCATCTGAGTTTTTGCTTTCGGTTTTACGCCGGAGCCGCGCAGCGAAAAATTCTGTGGTCTGTCTTGTCTGTTTGTTTCTCGTTGTGTGTTTAACCCTTCTTTATTTGGAGACCACCATGGGACAGGCTGTCGCCACCCCATTGAGCCTAACCAAGGACCACTGGTCCGATGTTAAGGCCCGAGGAAACAATGAAGGTGTCATTGTCAGGAAGAAGAAATGGATCACCTTCTGCGAGGCCGAATGGGTCATGATGAATGTCGGCTGGCCGCGAGAGGGATCTTTTAACCTCTCTCTTATTTCGCAGGTGGAGGGTAAGGTTTTCGCCCCTAGCCCTTATGGGCATCCCGACCAGGTCCCATATATCACCATCTGGAGATCACTGGTCGAGAACCCATTTCCATGGGTTAAGCCTTTCCTTCCGCAGCCCCCTCCAGTCTCTGGGCCTTCTGCGCCCCCCAACCCAGACTCCTCCCTTTACCCCGTGCTCCCTCACAAGGAGACTCCTAAGCCTCCAGTCCTTCCCCCAGACCCCAATACTCCCCTTATAGATCTCCTGACGGAGGACCCACCACCATATCGAGCCGGACCACCTGGAGAGCCGGCCAAAGCGGCCCCAGCCGCCGCCCCGGTGGCGGCGTCCCCGGCCGTGCCCGTGGCAGATCCGGAAGTCACCTCGACTCGCAGGACCCACGGGACTGAAGAAGAGGACGCAGCCCCGTCCCCCATTGCCGGCCGCCTCCGCGGCCGCCGGGATGGCCCCCCTATTGAGTCCAGGGCCTTCCCGCTCAGAGAGGGGCCGAATCGCCAGTTGCAGTACTGGCCCTTTTCAGCCTCAGACCTCTATAACTGGAAACAACATAATCCCCCTTTCTCCAGGGATCCTGTTGCCTTAACCGGCCTAATTGAGTCCATCCTAGTGACTCACAGGCCGACTTGGGACGACTGTCAGCAGCTCCTGCAGACCCTCTTAACAGTAGAGGAGAAGCAGAGAGTTTTCCTGGAGGCCCGGAAGCAGGTTCTGGGCGACGATGGGAGGCCAACCCAACTCCCAAATATCATCGATGCAGTTTTTCCCTTGACCCGCCCAGACTGGGACTTCAATACACCTGAAGGTAGGGAGCATCTACGTCTCTATCGCCAGTTGCTCTTAGCGGGTCTCCGAGCGGCCGCCAGAAGGCCTACCAATTTGGCTCAGGTAAGGAATGTGATACAGGGAAAGGAAGAAACACCCGCTGCATTTTTAGAGAGGCTGAAGGAGGCTTATAGGATGTACACTCCGTATGATCCAGAAGACCCAGGGCAAGCACCAGGTGTCATCCTATCATTTATCTATCAGTCTAGCTCAGATATCAGAACCAAATTGCAGCGGCTGGAAGGTTTACAGGCGCTAGGTTTGCCAGACTTATTGAAGGAAGCAGAGAAAGTGTTCAATAAGAGAGAAACTCCTGAGGAGCGTGAGGAAAGGAGATGGCAGAAACAAGAGGAAAGGGACAAGAAACAGCATAGGGAGATAAAAAAGGTTTTGGCCGCCGTTGTGTCTCAGGGACAGCGGAGAGAGGGAGATAGGTCGGGAGAGCGAAGGAGGCCACCCCTTGATAAAGATCAATGTGCTTACTGCAAGGAGAAGGGACACTGGGCCCGAGAGTGCCCCAAGAAGCCACAAGGACCCCGCCGGCCCAAGCCCAAGACTGTAGACCTCCTTAGTCTGGAAGACTAGGGGAGTCGAGGCCAGGAGCCCCCCCCTGAGCCTAGGATAACCCTCAAGATCGGGGGGCAGCCCGTGACCTTCCTGGTTGATACTGGTGCCGAACATTCAGTCCTAACCCATGCCGGAGTGCCTCTTAGCCGGCATTCTGCACTGGTGCAGGGGGCAACTGGAAACAAGAGGTATTATTGGACTGCCGAGAGAAAAGTCCAACTGGCATCAGGGCAAGTAACTCACTCCTTTCTGCACATACCTGAATGCCCCCATCCGCTGTTAGGACGGGACCTATTAACCAAATTGAAGGCACAAATCTATTTTGATGAGAAGGGACCGAGGGTCACGGGTCCTAAAGGAGACTCTCTACAAATCCTTGCCCTCAGTTTAGAAGAAGAATACCGTTTGTTTGAACCAGAACCCCCGGAGAAATCTCCTGAGGAACTACAGAACTGGCTGAGAGAGTTTCCTCAGGCCTGGGCAGAGACTGGGGGCTTGGGGCTGGCACACGATCAGCCACCGCTGGTGATCTCACTAAAGGCCTCCGCAACTCCCGTTTCAATTAGACAATACCCAATGTCACGGGAAGCTCATGAGGGGATCAAGCCCCATATTCGAAGGCTCCTAGACCAAGGGGTGCTAAAGCCCTGCCAGTCCCCTTGGAACACCCCTCTCTTGCCTGTTAAGAAACCGGGGACAGGGGACTACAGGCCGGTCCAGGACTTGAGAGAGGTCAATAAGCGGGTGGAGGACATACACCCCACGGTGCCCAACCCCTATAACCTTCTGAGCACCCTCCCACCGACCCACGTCTGGTACACTGTGCTAGACCTGAAGGATGCCTTCTTTTGTTTGAGACTGCACCCTCAAAGTCAAATGCTATTCGCTTTTGAATGGAGGGACCCAGAAAAAGGGCTTTCGGGACAGTTAACCTGGACCCGGCTCCCTCAGGGCTTCAAAAATAGCCCAACCCTCTTTGATGAGGCCCTACATGCAGATCTGGCCGGATTCCGGGTCGAACACCCAACCCTGACTCTGCTCCAGTACGTGGATGATCTACTCCTGGCGGCCAGGAGTCGAACTGAGTGCCTGGAGGGCACTCGAGCCTTATTGGCCAGACTTGGACAAAAGGGCTATAGAGCCTCAGCCAGAAAGGCTCAAATATGCCGAGATAAGGTTACCTACCTGGGCTACACCCTGAGCGGGGGGCAAAGATGGTTAACAAGAGCGAGGAAGGAGACGATAATCTCCATCCCCCCTCCTCGGAACCCCCGCCAAGTTCGAGAGCTCCTGGGTACGGCTGGGTACTGCCGCCTTTGGATTCCTGGCTTTGCCGAACTGGCAGCCCCATTGTACCCCCTCACTAAACCAGGGGCCATGTTCCAATGGGAGGAGAAGCATCAGAAAGCGTTCCAACAGATCAAGAAGGCCTTACTCGAGGCCCCGGCTCTGGGTCTGCCAGATCTAACCAAGCCCTTTGAGCTGTTTGTGGATGAGAACTCAGGTTTTGCCAAAGGGGTACTGGTGCAAAGACTGGGACCTTGGAGGAGACCTGTAGCGTACTTGTCCAAGAAATTGGACCCGGTGGCTACAGGATGGCCATCATGCCTCCGCATGGTGGCAGCCATCGCCGTATTACTTAAGGATGCCGGGAAGCTGACTCTGGGACAGCCGTTGACTGTGCTGGCCTCCCATGCAGTGGAGGCCTTGGTCCGACAACCACCGGACAGATGGCTTTCTAACGCCAGAATGACTTACTATCAGGCCTTACTGCTGGACTCAGACCGGGTAAATTTTGGGCCGACAGTTTCCCTTAACCCTGCTACCTTGCTGCCACTGCCTAGCCCCTCCGGGGAGCATGACTGCCT
The DNA here is from genome assembly GCF_007827085.1 of Peromyscus californicus insignis. NCBI lineage: Eukaryota > Metazoa > Chordata > Mammalia > Rodentia > Cricetidae > Peromyscus > Peromyscus californicus. The sequence continues at coordinate 76,658,453 of NW_026294480.1, read as the reverse complement.
CCAGATTCTAGCCGAAGCACATGGCACCCGCCCTGATCTGACAGATCAGCCGCTTAAGAATCCAGACGCTGTCTGGTACACAGATGGGAGCAGTTTCCTGGAGGAGGGGAAACGCAGAGCCGGGGCAGCTATAACCACCGAATCGGAAGTGGTATGGGCATCGTCACTCCCGCCCGGGACATCGGCCCAGCGCGCAGAACTGATTGCGCTCACCCAAGCTCTCCGGATGGCAGAAGGTAAGAAGCTCACAGTTTATACTGACAGCAGATATGCCTTCGCCACTGCGCATGTCCACGGGGAAATCTACAGACGGAGAGGCCTGCTGACGTCCGCGGGTAAGGAAATCAAAAACAAAAAAGAGATCCTAGACCTCCTAAAGGCCCTGTTCCTCCCGCTCCAACTCAGTATTGTCCACTGCCCAGGGCATCAAAAGGATGACTCTGCGGTAGCCAGAGGGAATCGGCTGGCGGATCTGACTGCCCGAACAGTGGCTTCCCAGCCAGCAGGGAGCAGCCAGTTGATGGCCATACAAGAACCACAGCCTGAGAGAGACCCCGTGCCCTATAGCCCAGAAGACCATGAGCTAGCAAAGAAAATGGGGGCGGACTGGGAACAAGGAAGACAGGCATATATACTAGGGGACCGGATGGTCATGCCAACCTCCCATACCCGATACATGCTAAGATTCCTCCATGCTTTGACCCATTTGAGCAAAAACAAGATGAAGACCCTATTGGACAGAGAAAACACCTGGACAGTGCTGCTGAACCAGGATCAGGTACTTCAGCAGGTAACTTCTACCTGCCCAGCCTGTGCTCAAGTCAACGCAGGAAAGGTTCATCTAAACAAGGGGGCCCGCCAAAGAGGCCATCGTCCTGGTGTTCATTGGGAAATAGACTTTACAGAAGTAAAACCCGGACTCTATGGGTACCGGTACCTCCTGGTCTTCGTGGACACTTTTTCTGGATGGATCGAGGCATTTCCAACCAAGAATGAGACGGCTAATGTGGCAACAAAGAAACTGTTGGAAGAAATCTTCCCCAGGTACGGGATGCCTCAAATATTGGGGTCGGATAACGGGCCTGCCTTCGTCTCTCAGGTAAGTCAGAAGGTGGCCAAACTATTGGGGGTTGATTGGAAACTCCATTGTGCATACCGTCCCCAGAGCTCAGGACAGGTAGAACGAGCTAATAGAACAATCAAGGAGACTTTAACCAAATTAACGCTTGCAACTGGCACTAGAGATTGGGTGCTCCTACTTCCCTTGGCTCTCTACCGAGCCCGAAATACTCCTGGCCCACACGGCCTAACCCCTTTTGAGATCATGTATGGGGCCCCACCTCCTGTTGTAGACTTTCTCCATCCTGATATTTCCTCCTTTGCTACCACCCCTACTTTAGAGGCACATCTTCAAGCCCTCCAACTGGTGCAGAGGGAGATCTGGAAGCCCCTGGCCAAGGCCTACCAGGAGCAGCTAGACAAGCCGGTGGTGCCCCACCCCTTCCAGATCGGGGACTCCGTTTGGGTCCGACGACACCAGACCAAGAATCTGGAACCACGGTGGAAGGGGCCCTACACTGTCTTGCTGACCACCCCCACTGCACTCAAGGTCGACGGGATTACTGCATGGATCCACGCCTCGCATGTGAAGGCTGCCAGGGAACCCGACCCAGCAGGATCCAGAAAGTCAACATGGACAGTGCGCCGCACACGAAACCCCCTAAAAATAAGGTTGGCCCGCGGCTCCTCTTCCTCCCCCTCCTCTTAATCTCTGCCTACCCCCAGGGGACTAGGGCGGCAGAGAGCCCGCACCTAGTTAAGAGGCTCACTTGGCAGGTTATCTCACAAACTGGGGAGATGGTCTGGCAAACGACCGCCCTTCACACCCCCTTCACATGGTGGCCCAACTTGCATCCAGATCTCTGCCAACTAGTAGCAGGGTCAGGGGACTGGGACATCCCTACCACTGACCCCATGAACCCCAGAGCACCAGACGTCTGTCAGGATGGTAAGGGAACTTGCAAATGTAGTGACGGGAGATATGGATGTGGTCACCCTGAAACCAGAGCAGCCCTGTCACAACTATCCTTTTACGTCTGTCCCCGGGATGGTAGGGACAGAAAGATGATTAGACAATGTGGGGGTTATGAAAGTTACTTCTGTAGAGCATGGGGATGTGAAACAACTGGTAATACCTATTGGGAGCCTTCATCCACTTGGGACCTCATTAGGGTAAAAAGGGCTACCCAAAGAGAAAGCCACTCATGGCGTCCTCTTACTCAAGGACGTTGTTGGGGAACTGTCACGTCAGGAAGAGATAACACTTACTGGAAAGGGGGGGGGCCCTGTGTAAATTTCACCTGCAACCCCCTGAATATATCTTTTACTCAAAAGGGAAGGGAGATAACACAAGACTGGATTAAAGGTAGAACATGGGGACTTAGACTTTACATGACGGGATGGGACCAGGGAGTCGTGTTTACGATTAGGCTTAAAATCACAGAGCCCTCCGCCTCTATAGGTCCCAACCAGGTTCTCTCTGACCAAAAGCGCCCCTCTTTACCCGCTCCGGCACCCCCGAGGGCTACCCCCCGACCCAATTCGGCCATTCGCCCAAGCACGGCTCCGAATGCCACTATAACCCCAGTCACCCTCCAGCCACCCAGGCCCGGTACGGGAGACCGGCTATTGAATCTTATAGAGGGCGCTTACTCAGCCCTCAATGTTACCAACCCAAATCAGACTCAGGAATGCTGGTTATGCCTAGTCTCCACACCCCCCTATTATGAGGGGGTGGCCGTAGTCGGAAGCTTCACCAATTCTTCTTCACCCCCGTCAGGATGTGCCTCGACACCTCAGCATAAGCTCACAATCTCCGAGGTGTCAGGACAAGGACTATGTCTGGGGATAGTACCCTACACCCACCAACACCTGTGTAATCGCACCCAGGCACTTGTTCCAGGACCCCACTATCTCGTGGCTCCCAACGGGACTTATTGGGCCTGTAGCACTGGACTTACACCATGCCTCTCCTCCTCAATACTAGCCAACACGGCCGATTATTGTGTGCTCATAGAACTGTACCCCAAGATAGTCTACCGTGCACCTGAAGATATCTATGCCCGATATGAGACAGGGGTCCCCCGTATAAAAAGGGAGCCAGTCTCGCTAACCCTGGCCCTGATACTAGGTGGGTTAACTATGGGAGGAGTCGCTGCCGGAATAGGCACAGGTACCACTGCCCTCATGGAAACCAACCAGTTCAGACAACTCCAGGTTGCCATGCATACCGATATCCAGGCACTGGAGGAATCCGTGAGTGCCTTGGAAAAGTCACTCACCTCCCTGTCTGAAGTAGTTCTGCAGAACCGGAGGGGATTAGACCTCCTCTTCCTGCAGGAGGGGGGGTTATGTGCCGCCCTTAAAGAAGAATGTTGCTTCTATGCGGATCATACTGGGGTGGTGAGAGATAGCATGGCTAGATTAAGAAAAAGATTAGAGCAAAGACAAAAACTCTTTGAAGAACAGCAGGGATGGTTTGAAGGATGGTTCAGGAGGTCCCCCTGGCTCACCACCCTCATCTCCACCCTTATGGGACCCCTTCTGATTTTATTGCTCCTTCTGACGCTCGGGCCCTGTATCCTAAACAGACTTGTCCAATTTATCAGGGAACGCGTTTCTACTATTCAGACCTTGGTATTGACACAACAATACCAACGACTCAACCAGGTGGAAATGGAGCCACATCCCTATTCTTCCCCATGAATGGAGGATTCCATTCCCTGAGATAAGAAAATGGGGGAATGAAGGGCCCCAGCATACTTGCTTAGCTTAACGCCATTTTTGAGCAGGGCCTGAAAAGTAACTAGAGGTCAGAAAAACAACTTGTACCCTGGATGAGAGCCAAGTCAGCAGGCGTGTCGAGCTCGGGGAAAAACCACGAGCTGTCCTGAGTTTGAACCTGGCCTCATACGAATCGTCCAATCAGAACCCTGTAAACTATGCTTCCTGCTTCTGTACCCGCCCTTCCGCTGCCCAACCCTATAAAAACCCTCCACTCCAGCCCGTGGGCGCGCCAGTCTCTTCAGCCTCTGGAGGGACTGTATCGCCCCGGGTACCCGTGTTCCTGAATAAAGCCTCTTGCTGTTTGCATCTGACTTGTGGTCTCGGTGTAATCTCTGGGCGAGGGTCTCTCCAGAGGGAAGACTCCAGTCGGGGGTCTTTCAACAGATGTTTCATTTTAACTTATTCTTTCCAATCTCTGTAGGTATTTCCTTTCCTTGGAGTAAAAATAGTCAGCATGATAAGGACTCCTTTTAATAATCCTATAGATCCTCTCTAAGGCAGAATGGTGACAGGAACTTCCAAAGGAGCCCTTGTTACTGATCTAATTGTGTTGCACTTAGATAAAGATGTGGAGATGGATGCTGCATCCTCAAATGTTTCAAAGAAATTGAAAGTCCAGATCTTCACACAAAATCTCTGGATTCTAAATACTGGTAATTGAGATTTAGAATAGAATTGTTTTCAGTTTTGTTTCTCTTTTAACTAATCACTATGATGGTGTCTTAGTTAGAATTTCTATTGCTTCAATGAAACACCATGGCCAAAAAGCAAGTTGGGGAGGAAAGGGTTTATTAGGCTTACACTTCAGCATTACTGTTCATCACTGAAGGAAGTCGGGACAGGAACTCAAAACAGGGCAGGATCCAGGAGACAGGAGCTGATATAGAGGCCATGGAAGGTGCTGCATACTGGTTTGTTCATCATGGCTTGCTCAGCCTGCTTTCTTATAGAACCCAGGACCAGTAGCTCAGGGATGGCACCACCCACCATGAGCTGGGCCCTCCTCTGCTGATCACTAAATTAGAAAATGCCTTACAGCTAGATCTCAAAGAGGCATTTCCTCAGCTGAGGATCCTTCCTCTGATGCCTCTCGCTTGTGTCAAGTTGACCCACAAAACTAAACAATAAAGATGGAAACTTTAAGGTTTGACTAGACATCCATGACCTCTTATTATTTTATTTTATTTTTTAATATCCAATAACAAAGTGACAACCCTTTCTTTCTCTTGTGGCCAGATAGCTGATGATTCTCAGAGAGTTCCCTTCATACTTCAACTGCAAGCAAAAGAATATTTTTTAGGATTATTTTGACATGATATTTTCCAGTGAAGATATGAGAGTATCCTATGTTGCTGCTGCCACCTATGAAATGTTCAGAACTACAAGGAGAGCATGGTAAAACCGGCTATGGTATTTCTACTACACAGTCTGGGACAGCTGATGAGGGTCACATGCCCTCATCTAAATGAGACACTTAAGCAATAAAGTAATTGACTCAGCAAAGTTGGGGGGCGGGGCAGCCACCATTAGAAAGAAAGTCTTGGTAATTTCCCAATCCAACCTTCTCCAGCCCACCTTCTGCTTCTTTTGGGTACATGGATGGTTAAATGTGTGAATTTCCAAAAACAGCTGAAAAGAAATTCTTATGGAATATGCTCAGAGAATTACTTAGTCAGTGGAGATTTGTGTAAATATTTTTGAAGTATTTATAAGTGACCTAATCCAGACAACTGGGTTTCCTTCTGCACTTTTCCCTCTTAACAGTGGAAACTTTATTCACAAACTCTATGTGAAAGAAATATGTTACTATAGCCCATGGTGAAGGATCTATAAAATCATTTGTTTCTACAATAGAAATCTTTTTTCTTCAGGTAAATGGGAAACCGCAGTCATCAGAGGAAACAACAGGGAATTCCCCTAGGGAAATGCTTTTCATCCTCCAAACTTTTACTGACATTAACCAATTAACCAATAGGTGAAGTCAATCTTTTAAAATATGTGAAAATTGAAGCAGAATATATTCTGAAAGCTTTCTCTACAAAGAGATCCAGTGTCTGAGTCTGAATTAGAACTTGGACCTTGTTACCGGCAGTTCAGAGATTCAACTCGTGTAAACATTGGAAAGGTCAGCTGCTCATCAAATACTTTTCCAACTACAGCAAACGTATCCTTATTAAGTTTCTTTTGCAAAAGTTCCAAGGTGCTGAACCCTCATCCGTTGCCACCAATAATTAACAATCCAAAACAACCCAAATACAGAGAATTTGTTGTTGGCACGTTAAAGCTTCAGACTATCTGAGGATCAGAGCATGTGGGAATGGGAATGGGAAAAAGGCAAGCTAGGAAAAAAAGACATCAGGCTCAGAGTTATCCCAAGATTTTTCATTCCCTGTTCAAACAGGTTTGCAGGAGTAAAAAACAAACCAACCAACCAACAAACAAACAGAAAACAGCTTATCCTCATCAAAAAAAGACTTTGCCTTCCCCAGAAATGGGCAAAAAGTAAAAGCTAAGCAAAGTAGTATCTCTGGCCTAATAATGAAAAGAATTTTAAAAGTGGATTCATAAAATAGGCTGTTAGCTTTGGTTTAAACCTATCTATCTGCTCAAAGCACAATGAATTAAAAAAAAATGCCTGAGCTCTTTCTCTACATTGAATTTCCCCCTCACATTCTTTCTGCATATTCGACATTTAAAAAACAAACAAACAACCCCATAAGCCTAATTCAAACAACAGCATCTAGTGTAAGAGTTGAGAACAGAGAGGTTATCACCTTTAGCACTTTCTAAGTCTCACACCCACACACTCTCTAAAACTAGTCTCTACATGACCACGCTTTACCTGACAGAGGTGCATGATGGGCTGTGTGATACATAAGAAAAAAGACAGAACTCTAACAGGATTTAAACCTTTATTTCATACACAAGCTTTACTTGACATGAATGGTAAACATAAACGTGAAGAAACAACAAACCAGAGAGAAGAAAATCATTGTGGCATTGAGTTAGGCAAAATTTTCTCAAGAAAGATACAAAAGATACACATAAATACATGCACACACATACACAATGGACAAATCAAAGTTAATAAAATACAACATTTTTGTGCTCCAAAAGACACAATTAAGATAATGAAAATGCAAGTCATAAACTGAGAAATATTTGTGAAACATATTTGTCAAAGAGCACATAAAATTCAATAAGAAAATACACAATGATTTTTTGTTTGTTTGTTTGTTTTTTGGTTTTTCGAGACAGGGTCTCTCTGTATAGTTTTGCGCCTTTCCTGGAACTCACTCTGTAGTCCAGGCTGGCCTTGAACTCACAGAGATCCGCCTGCCTCTGCCTCCCGAGTGCTGGGATTAAAGGTGTGCGCCACCACCACAACCATTTTTTTTTTAAAGTCATCAAAATTTCAATAGGCAATCAGAAGAGATACAAATGATCAACAGGCATAGGAAAGATGTTTGGCATCACCAATCATCAAGAAAATATAAATTGACAATATAAAAAAATACTTGCTGGAAAATGTACTTATCCAATACAATGCCATTTATAATGATTATATGCAATGACAAGATTTAAAAAAATTAAAATTGAAACCACAAAAAAAGTTTCTACCAAACATCAAATAGAATAAAGTTCAACAGATTTACAATATCAAGTGCTGCTGAGGACAGAGGCAACTCTAGTCACTGCTGGAAGAACGGTGCACACTACAACTGCTGGCCAGTGTGGGGTGTAAGTGCACACAGACACAGACACCTGAGTTTTCTAAAAATGCCAAAACTACACGAGAGAAGAGACGGATTGTCAGCCAGTGGAGGTGGCAAGAGTGGCTCTGCACATGGAGGAGAATGGAAGTAGATTCCACCTTTTACCTCGAACAAAAGCAACTCCAAATGTATAAAGTAATTTAAGACCTGAAACTCTGAAACTGTTAGAAAGGAAAGTCCAGAAGTCCTTTAATATATAGGTCCAGGCAGAGAGGACATCTTCAATGGCCCTGCAGCCACTCAGAAAACAAAGTCCAAAATCAAGGAAGGGGACATCATAAAACTAAATGATTCTGGATAACAAAAGTTTATTGAGTGAACAGACAGCCTACAAAATACAAGCTACACAATACAATCCGTCTGACAAAGGATTAATATCTAGAATATACAAAGAACTAAAAAAAAAGAAAAGAAACAAGAAATCAAGCAACCAATCAATAAATGGGCTAATGAAATAAAAAGACATTTCTCAAATGATAAAGTATAGATGGCCAATGAACCTATGGGAATAAAAAAGTTGAATTTCATTAGACATCAGAGAAATGCAAACTCAGATTACATCGAGATTCTATCTTTCCGTAATCCAGATGACAGTCATTAAGAAAACAAGTAACAAATGTTGGCAAGAACTCAGACAAAAGAAAACCCTCCTGCACTGCTGGTGAGGAAAAACCAGGGCTGCCACAATGGAAGTCAGTGTGGATGTGCCTCAAAAACCTGAGACTTGATCTTCTGTATGACTCGGCTCTCAGGGTCAACTCGACACATAAACACTTGCACAGTAATTTTCATTGGTGCACTATTCGAATTAGCTAAATTATGGAACCAACCAAAATGTTTAACAACACAGGGATGGGTAAAGAAAATGATTGTGTGTGTGTGTGTGTGTGTGTGTGTGTGTGTGTGTGTGTGTGTGTGTGAGAGAGAGAGAGAGAGAGAGAGAGAGAGAGAGAATATTTTTTCAATCATTAAGAGGAATGAAGCCATATTGTTTACAAGAAAATGGGTACAAGTGGAGATCATCATATTAAGTAAAATAAGCCAATCTCAGAAAAACAGGTATTGTGTGTTTTCCTCTATTTTGTGGTCCCTAGATTTTATACAGATACGTTAAATTGTATTACATAATTATGAAAAGCAGAAGTGTAACTGTTGGGTGCTGACGGGAGGGAGAGTGAGAAATGTAGTTGGGGGAGGGGCTGAGTGGAGGAGGAGGGGAAAGAAAAGGGGAGTTGGGGATATGAGGGCAAGTAAGTTTAACACACATATAGGTATAAACCTTTAAATTTAATTCACTAATTGATTGAAAAAGAAAAAGGAAACCAGTGCGGCAATGTCATACAAAGTGCTAAATACAGATTTATCATATGGGCCAACAAGTTCCACGTGTTTAGCAAGAAAAATTAAAACGTACTTCCACAGAAAGAATTGCCGTAAGAATCCAGAACAAAGCAAGAAGTAACCCAAATGCTCATCGGCTGCTAAATTCCCAAGCTAAGGAAATTCATAATGTGAAATGTACTTTTCAGTAAGATACAAAATACTATTATCAAAGTAACCATATAGATAAATCTCAAAAACTTTGTGTAAACAAAATAACCTACATTCGAAAGACTAACATATTCTGTTACATTTGCTGAACTTCCACAGAAGGCGAAGCCATGATGTCAGAAATCAGATTGACAGCTTCCCAGCACCGGGTGGGGTGGGCAAGGGAAGAGCAGGCTGCAAAAGACACAGAGTGCTGTTGGGGGGCAGAGTTTACTAGGGTAGAGCTGATTGTGGTGAATTATTGAAACTCATACTGCATAAGAGTCAAATTTATTGTCTGAACATTAAACTTCCAATAAATAAAAATAAATAAAATAAATAAAAGAGAGATCTCTGTGTCGGGGAGTCTACATTTGCTCTCATTCTTCTACAAAATTTTGCTCTTTGAAATGTTTATTTTTGTGATTTCATAATAGGTTTGAGGTTTTATTTCCAAATGTAACACATTAAACATTTACATTTGATTTGTTTTGTTATTATTTGGCATTAATAAGACATCAGAAAACTGAAAAATGATTTGACTTGCTCCTTTGTCACCTCTAGAACATCATTTTTGGAGAGGGAAGGCCTCACCTCAAGTCAATATTTCTCACTAGGTAATGGAATTCACCAAGCAGTCATTGAGTCAACTGTTGTCTTGAATGTAGGAACTAGAATGCTCCGTTAAAATTCAAGTCTATTGCTGTTAAGTTTCAAACAGGGACAAACCACTGAGGTGCCTATTTAACACATCAAAGCTGGACCTGGCTGCCAGGTTCTCCCAGCATCCCTCAGTTCCTACCTATTACAGGATATGGCTTACATACCACCACCCCCAGGCCCTCTACCCTAAACTCTCCAGCCCAGGGCCTGGGCTGCCCTTCGCCCAGAGGTTCTTCCCTACATAACAGACATTTTGGTTACCCACCCTGTTTGGACCATTGGCCTCCTGGCTGCTGCACCTGGTTCTCCCTTCCCTCTTCCCCTCCCACTCTCCCCACATGGCCGAGTTTGGCCTGGTAATGTCCATTCTGGACTCTGCCAGATGTCCCTGCCTCTGACTATGCTCTCCCTTTTAACCGCAATAAACTTTCTCTTCCACCATACCTAGGAGCAGTCAGGTCCTTTCCTTTTCATTTCTTTTTGTCATTCAGTTATTTAGTGGTGTAACCAAGAACAAAGCACTTGTTACGGTTTCATTTCTGATGCTCTAACAAAATATCCTGTTTTGCTTACTCTCAGTTCACTTTCTCCTTGCTTATACTGTTTCCTGTCTAGATAACGATGGCACACATACATACCTACAGCCAAACTGATCTAGATAATTCATCATTAAGGCCTCCTCCTTTCCTGGTTGTTCAAGGTTGTGTCAAGTTGACAATTAAAACTGGCCAGCACTACCATCTTAGTCAGGGCTTCTGTTGCTGTGATGAAACACCAAGACCAAAAGCAACCTGGGGAGGACAGGGTTGATTTCACTCACAGTTCCACATCACAGTTCATCATCTAAAGCAGTGAGGGCAGGAACCCAAGCAGGGCAGGAACCTGGAATTGGGAGCTGATGCAAAGGCCATGGAGAGGTGTTGTTTTCTGGCTTGCTCCTCATGGCTTGCTCAGCCTGCTTTGTTATAGAACCCAGGACCATCGGCCCAGGCATGGGGCCACCCACAATGGGTTGGACCCTCCCCCATCAATCTCTTAATAAGAAAATGCCCTGCAGGCTTGCCTACAGCCTGATTTCAGGGAGGCATTTTCTCAATCGAGGTCTCCTCCTCTCAGATGACTCTAGTTTGTGTCAAGTTGACATAAATCTAGTCAGCACAACCACCGAACCTTTACCATCCCATTGTGTGCAGTGGAAATGACAGCAATGCCTGTCTTATAGGGTTGTTCTGAGGATTCAATGAGACAATCTATTAAAAACGCTGAGAACAGCGCTTGGTGTGTAATCGGCTCTCCTTGATGGTCCAGGGGAGGTGCTAAAACTACAAAGGAGGGTAAAACAGGGTTTATTTCTCTTGTTTGTTTTGACGAGCTTACAGTTTAGCATAGAGGCTGAGAACAAACTAGTAACAGTATGTCAGACAGAACACAAGAAAGAAATGCTTACATAATGTGAGGGCACAGATGGTGATCAATACAGAGGGAGAAGAGAGACTCGTCAGCAACCCTGTAAAGAATAATTAAGGCTCAGAGGAAATAGTAATTCTACAGGCAGGAAAAGAGCATAAACAACCATTGTGATCATATACCAAATCTCTGCTAAATGATGTGTATTGTGATAAGTATTTTCCAAAGGCTATTTCTCTTGCAATTGTTCCAACAATTTTCTGGGACAGGTACTGCTGTAACTTATTTTATACAGTAACAGACAGTTGAGGACAGTAATCCCCTTGTCTGAAGTCACAAAACTAGAATTCTACATGACTTAAACCAACAGGCAAACTCAGTCGTTCTTACTCTGAAACCTATGGTGCAAACAAACAAAAAACCAGAGCAAAGGAACTAGTAAGTTTGCGGGCAGAACTCAGAGCTCAGTGTGACTAGACCATGGATAAAGTTGGGAAGACCAGCCTCAGGGATCCTATAAGCATGAATCCTATCTCAGACAAGGGATCCATTATTTCCATGCAGGAAGTCAGTATTAATTGCTTTTCTCATCGCTCTAACCAAACACCTGACCAGACACAACTTAAGGGAGGGAGAATTTGTTTGGACTTGCACAATCATGATGGGGAAAGCAGGGCAGCAGGAGGTGGCTGGTCACATGACATTGAGAGCCAAGGATCAGAGAGAGCTGAACGCTGGTGTTCAGCTTGCTTTCTCCTTTTTATTCAGTCTGGGACCACCACCACCACCACCACCACCACCACCACACCCCCAGTGTAGCCTGTGGAATGATGCTGCCCACATTTAGGCTGGGTCTTACCATCTCAATGAACCTAATCCATAAATTCCCTCATGGACAAGCCCAGGGATTTCCTGAAAGGTTATTCTAGGCTCACAATATTAACCCCCAGAAAGCACTCACAGCCTGCTGTCATAGCAGTGCTCCCTAGGTGTAGCCTTCCTTTGACAGATGTTCACATCAGTGGCAGAGGTTTGTAAAGAGGTGGTCCAGTGACCACATGGAGCCAAAGCCCTGGGATATGTGTTAGAGATACTGACTTCACAGGCACCATACATACCTGTGGGACCAGAACCTCTTGGATCTGGACCTGGCACTTGCCTTTATAATAACCTCTTCCGGCATTACACACACATACTGAAGTTTGAAAGCCCCATCTATTGCAGATTTATTCAGTCCCTGCCCTTCCAGTCTCTCACACCTCAGTGTGTATACTGATCATCTAGGAATCCTTTCAACAATAAGATTATGGTTCAGTCAGTTGGGAGAATGATATGTATTGAACTCTGCTTGGTATTGTGGACAGCTTGTTGTAAAGACCAAGTCTGGGCTGCAGGGCTACAGAACATCCGAGCCCGGTTTCTGCTCCTCTTCTAGTGCCCCTCCTGCTCTAGCGTTTACCTCCATACTGCTTGTCTGCACTGAAAACCTTAGAAACTGTACTGAGAAGCATTGGTCAAGCTGTTTTCTTTATTTATTTTCATGTATTTAAAGGGTAGTATCTTTTTAAAAAATATTTCTTTGATGTCAGGAATGCTCTCTGAAGTTCTAGGGAAATCTAAGATGTGAGGTTAGTAATACATAAAATAGACTGATAATAACAACAAATTGGGTTTTCTTAAAGAATGATTCATAGTATGCAGCTATAGAGTTATAAACAATTTCTTCAACACAGTGTTTTTAAAAGCACAATGAAACCAGCAAGACTGCCGTCTCTGAAGTCATCCAGGACTGACTAAGGAGGTGTCTCAGGATGAATCTCCTTATTGAGAACTTGGTGAATGTGAGAATGCTAGTCTCCTGTGCAGACATGCTCTGGAAGCCTGTCCTTGCTGGTATCCTGGCAGGCAAAGAGCTGGGTGCAATTGGCTGCCAAGGCTTCAGCTCCCTGGCACCAAGCAATAGCCAGAGCCACTCTAGCTGAAAGACAGCCTTTGCACTCCAGATGAGAAGGGCTGCTTAGAAAATTACTTTCAGCTCCTGATGTTTGTTACTCTGTGCTATCATATTCTTAGAGCATCAATTCTCAGTCCTTTGCATTTCTGCAGTGCCTTTCTTAATAGATGTCCATTAATCTAGACTCATTCTCGGCTTTGCAGTCTAAACAGTTACTTTATCTCTGTGGTTAAAACCCTTCTGTTGTTTGTATTTAATTTAAATGAATTGAATAGGCATTTTTATAAAGGGGCTCCATTATGTTCTCTATCAAATGAACAGAACTGAATGCCGAGGGCTCCCCAGAGGCAACAGTCTTGTTTTATTTGGTGTATTTTAGGTGGTACTTTTTGGTACTCAGTCCTTCCAGATTGGGTCAGCTAGGCCAGGGGGGATTGTACACATTTGGGAAATAATTGTGATTCAATTTTTCTCTATTTTGTTTCCTCCCTGCTCACCATAGGTAATTCATCCTAATACCTTTTATTGAATACCTACTGTATGGGTAATAATCCACACACAGTGTTAAGTTTTAAATAGATAACTTTAAAGAAGTTAAATATAGTTCCTGTTCTCACAAAATTTATTGGCTGATGGAGGACACAGAAATAAGCAATAACGAGATAATATGTTCCAGGATTTAATTCAGAATGTTTGAATTAGCAAAGCTGTTTATTTCCCCGTGGGCAGGATCACTATGCCCACAATTGGTATAACTGCCAATAGGGAATACAATGGTGTATTGGATGTGTGTAAAGTACAGTATCCTTCACACACACACACACACACACACACACACACACACACACACACACACCACACACCTTTCCCTGTACTGTGGTGCCTTAATTCAAGCAAACCTTATTTTACTTAATAAAGGCCCTCAAATTTAAGAGAAGTGATGCGAGCAACTCAAACATGCAAATTCAGTTCAAATTCAAACACAGTTCAATTCAAACACAGTTCTTCTCCCCCCCGCCCCTGCATCACCTGTTAGCCTGCTGTTAACTTTTATGATTAACCAGTAATCGTGTTTCACTGAGTTCTTTGAGCAGATGAACTTAGCAGAAATGTTTCTGAAGCAGACAAGGGGTCATGGACCAAGTGGACAAAAAGATGGGTAAACTGGGGACCCGTTGCTTGGGACTCTCAAAACTAAAACTGAAAACAATCAGGCATCATTCATCTGACTGTGCTTCAGAGTTAGGGTCTGCTTACCTCAGGAATCTGCACCTGGGGCCAGACATTTGCTCAATCACTTCTGACCACTGGTTGATCTCTCCATCTGTAAGTGCCCAGAACTGCTCTTACCACCTAGAGAATGTTCCATCTTCACATTTGCCCAATCTCCCCAGATTCTTTGTACCTCAGCTATACTAACAAGAAAATTCAAGTTATAAGAGCATAAAAGGTACTACAATGATGTATGACCAAAATGCCCAGAAAATTCTTTCCTAGACATCTCTTCTATAGCCCATTTGTTTAAGAGGTAGTAAGTGTGCATGTGCATGTGTGTTGAGAAAGGGTCTCATGGCCTAGGCTGGCCTCAAGCTTGGTACACAGCCAAGGATGACCTCAGATTTACCACCCTCCTTACTGCACCTCCTGAGTGCTTGGCTTACAGGGTTGCACCACTACATCCAGTTTATGAAGTTCTCAGGCTGAAACTCAGAGTTTTGTGCATGCTGGGCAATATTCAATAATGGTAAGATTACTGTGACCAATTTTTTTAAAATTCAAGTCTTGCTTTATTAGAGAATTATCTTTATTGATTGATTTTTAGACTGAATCTTCTGTTCCCCAAAAGGATTTGAGATAGTTTCCACAAAAAGCTACTCATGCAATTTATCTGTAAGTTTCCCCCACCCCGCAACATGGTAAAAGGAGAAAATTAGAAAGAAAACCTAAAATACCAAGAAGGCAGACATTAGCACTACCCCTCATTTAAATCTAGCCTGCTAGGCCATCTGTCACCTTGAACAATATTTATTCGACATTGTATATGACACCCACACCCTCTACTGCATTGTTAGTTCTTTGAGAGGTAGAGCCATGTTTTAGTCAACATTTTAGTCAAGGAGCTTTGACAAATTGCCAGATGCAAGCTAAGTTTTTTTTTCTTTCCTTCTTTTTTTCATGGTTAATGGAAAGGTTTTTATTGTAGATATGAGAGCAGAAAGAAAGAAAGTAGTGGACTGAATATGGCCAGCAGATAGGACTTGGCCAGGGCTGTCTCCGAGACAGGGAGACAGGCAGGGGATAGAGAATAGAGAAAACATAGCAAGAGAAGCAAGAGCAGAGCAGAGAGTGAAATCTGAGTTTCAGTCCCCATTTACTGAATTCGCTTCTCAGTTTCTACGTTCCAACACCTTTCAAGAGTTATGTCTTCATTTTAGTATTGGAACATGTAATTTCAGTATATTAAGGTAGAACCTATCTACGTGACTTTCTGTTTAATATAATGTTAAAATGTTTACAAAGAGCTAGGATATGATCATTCATCAAGTGATTTTTATTTGTTTATTTTATTTTATTTTATTTTGCATGCTATCCTGGCTAGTTTTATGTCAACTTGACATAAGCTAGAATCACCTGAAAGGAGGGAAACTCAATTTGAAAAATGCTTCATAAGATCTGGCTAAAAGGACTTTTCTTAATTAGTGACTGATGAGGGGAAGGGCCAAGCCCATTATGCATGGTGCTACCCCTGCGATGGCAGTCCTAGGTTCTGTAAGAAAGCAGGCTGAGCAAGCCAGTAAGCAGCACTCCTCCATGGCCTCTGCATCAGCTCCCACCTCCAGATTCCTGCCCTGTTTGAGTTCCTGTCCTGATTTCCTTCAGAGATGAATAGTGCTGTGGAAGTGTAAGCCAAATAAACATTTTCCTCCTCAAGTTTCTTTGGTCATGGTAGTTTCATCACAGTAATGAGAACCCTAACTAAGACACATGCATTTATTTGTATATGCATTATGTACGCATGGCTCTTCATATGTGTTAGATAAACGTGCACTAGAGTATGTGCTTGTGTGTGCACATGCATGTAGAAGCCAGAGGTTGATATCAAATGTCTTCCTTGATCTCACTCCACTTTATTTACTGAGGCAGTCTCTTGCTGAAACTGGAACTCAGCAATTCAGATGGTCCAGTTGGCCAACTGTCTTTCTAACTAATGCTTGGATTGTAGGTGGGCCACTACACCTGACCAACTTTTTTTTTTTTTTTTGGTTTTTCGAGACAGGGTTTCTCTGTGTAGCTTTGCGCCTTTCCTGGAACTCACTTGGTAGTCCAGGCTGGCCTCGAACTCACAGAGATCCGCCTGGCTCTGCCTCCCGAGTGCTGGGATTAAAGGCATGCGCCACCACCGCCCGGCACCTGACCAACTTTTACAGAGGTTCTAGGGCCCCAAACTCTGGTCCTTGTGAGTCTGTGACAAGTATTTTATTTACTGAGCTATCTCCTAAGTTCCTATCATTTTGCATATTCAAAGTCAATGAAAAAAGTACTCTTTTCTATATCCTCTGTTGATTTTTCTATCCAGAGTGTTCTCAAACAACTCCTTTACCACCAACTAAACTGAAATGGTGGGAGTGTAAAGAAATTTTTCAACTTGCCCATTTCTTAACCCCTTCCTGCCATTCTCATGGCTGCTGTTCATCACTCCTGTTCCTACACAGAGGTGTTAATAGAGGGAAATTTAACATTCCACTGCCAATCTTTTTTAGAGGATTACTGGTCACTATTAACCATCATTTTAAAATTGTATCAATGCTATTTATCTTAGAACCTCATGACCTCCTCATTGTTTTCTAGAATATTCTCCACTAAAAGAAAAAAAATCTTCATGCCTGTAATCAATACTTTGTCTTTTGAAAATACAAGCTTGTTATCAATGCAAAAGCTAAGGTTATATTTATTAATCTTTATTTCAAATATTACATGTTATAAAATGTTGTAATATTCTAATCTATGGCTTGTTTAATCTTCAAAACATCTATAAATCTTTCCACCTTCCAAATCTGAGCCAAAATGTTCCTTACCAAAAAATTACTATTGAGCTGAAGATGCTTGCTGCCAAAGCTGACAATCTGACTTCAGTCCCTGGGACTCATAAGATGGGAGGAGAGAACTGACTCCTGATTGGTTGTCTTCTGCCTCCCATGAACATGCCATGGAATGTGTGCACACAACACACACATACACACACACACACACACACACACACACACACACACACACGCACGCACGCACACAAAGTAATAAAATATATTAAAGTAACTATGTTTAAACTTTGTTTTCTTTATCCATCTCCTGTTAATAACCTGTACATATGCTTGTCATGAAACAGGTAATAAATATTTTCCAAACAAAAAGCAACCTTGCCCCATCATTACATCTGCACCTTCACCAACAGAGCAGCCTGCCATCAGTCCATTCACTACAGATTGATACAGATTGACAGCTTCCTAGGAGACTTGTTTTCATTTTTTGTAAAATAATCTAACAAAACACATGAAATATTTAAGCATGAACAGATTAGCCACCTAAGTGTATGAGAGCAGCTGCCTTCAGACGTGCATCATGTAAGGATGATCCTGAGCAGAGAAAGGAAAGAACAGGCAGAAACCCAAATTATCTTCTCAGTCACCCTAACTGTCCTTCTTAATCTGTGCTAGACTTAAGCAACCAAATGTAAAGAAAAATTCAGACAAGGTTTAAACTATAAAATAAAAGGTGACAGAGTGACTGAACATCACAGTCTACAGAGTTGAAGTAACTGAGAAAACTCAACCAGGAACATACTAAAAATAATAAATTATCATAAATGAATAGGGTTGGGTGATAGATACAGTCATCAGAAAATAGTGAAATGCAGTTAGTGGGAGTGGGAGTTGAGAAGAAATGAGGCAGCTGGGAACTAATGTCCAACAAATATGGTAAACCAACTCCATAGAGCAGACAATACATAACCATCCATCAGGACCTGGTTCTACAGTTTTGAG
Organism: Peromyscus californicus insignis; assembly: GCF_007827085.1. Lineage (NCBI taxonomy): Eukaryota > Metazoa > Chordata > Mammalia > Rodentia > Cricetidae > Peromyscus > Peromyscus californicus. Next base: position 76,640,238 of record NW_026294480.1, on the reverse strand, counting down.
CAGTAACAATTACAGCAGAGCAGCCTACACTTTGTGAGCATGTTATATATATTTTATGTGTTGTCTCAAATTTCTAAAATCCTGCAATATAAAATATCTCTGTTTGTTGTTTTTCAACTTTTTGAAAGTATGGAAGGCAAAGAAGGTAAGATGGGGAAATTAGAAGGTACTTAAGCTTTTGTTGCCTAAGTTCATCTAGCTGTACATTATCTAGCCAGCTTCCAACCCAGGCAATTTGTCTAGAGCTGGCCACACAGAACACCCCACTCCATATGCCTCAAGCTCAGTCAGCGGTAAAGAGTCCAGGGCATAGAAGGGAAGGGCAAGAACCAGGACAGATGGTCAGAGTTTTGGAACAGTGTGATAATAATTCAAGTACACTGCAGATTTCATGAAGAACTAGAGTATTAGGTTGGGAAACTGAGGCAGAACCTAACATGTTTCAGAAAGAAAGGAGAGGTCCTTGATACATGTCACATAGCACTCATATATATTACCCAAATACAACCTGTATGCAGAGGACTGTCAAGCACAAGAAATGAAGACAAAAATCATCATCATCATCCCAGGCTTGAGTGGGACTCTAGCAAAGGAGAGTCTATTCTTGAGGGGATTATGTGGTTGTGGGCTGGACAGATATTGCTGTGACCCACACAGCTTACAAAGCCCAGGACTCAGAAACTGAAAATTACTTACAAAGACCCTGTCCTAGCTCTAAATCCCCACAAAAATGTGGATGTTGATGTCCATAAACTTGATACCCACTGCAGTTAATTCAGTGAAGACTAATAGTAAAATCCAAAGCCCTCCGAAGCCTCGTCAGAGCCTTCATTTTTAGGCAGGTGAACAAATGATGAACTAACTTCCCCATTTATTCAGGATAAATGTTTCCTCTAGAATCATTCACCAAACTTTTAAAAGTATTTCCATGTCCCGAATCAAACCTACAGCATCAGAATATCGGATGGTAGGGCACAGGAAATTGTTGTTTTGTTTTGTTTTGTTTTTTCAAAGCATTGTGAAGAACTTTGATGATCTGTGTGACTCATCTGCATGATAAATCTAAAGGCGGTGATCAGGAGTCCACGGACAGGAATATTCTCCAAGTCTGTACCTGTGTGCTAGCTCTGATGAATATATTGCTACTTCCCTGTTCAGAATACCAGTGTGAGGTTGATACCTCATTTCATATGACCTGGTGCTTTAGGGGCCCAACCAGTTCCAGTCCTTCAGCCAGCCAGTAAAGGCCATCTGGATTTAGACATTTCCACTATAGAAAGTAATGGAGTAAGATCTCAAACTGGGGTCTTCACACAGGGGGGTTTGAGAATGATGCAGTCAGTTGTGGATAAGAAGAAAACATTTTGCTAAGTGGTTAAATGAACTGGAAACAGCACTGCTCCATTACACAGAGATCGTGTGGACAGTGACTGTGAGTCTGCTTCCCTGAAGCAATGGCAGCTGTGCAGGGGTAATAGGACAGTGGCTTGCTTTGCTCCCATCTCCTGGAACTTGTTTTTTTGGCTTCCTTTTTTCTTTTCTGTGTGATAGATTTGAGGCAGAAGAAGACTGCCTTCAAGATCTCCAACTGGCTTATCTTAAGAAAAATTATATTTTTTTTTATTAAATCCCTTGGAACTATTAGAGTTTGAGTTAAATTGTTCAGTGTGCTTATTTCATTTGATGAGCAATCAGTGCCTTGGGTTGACTTGAGCAACTAAGGAATCTTTTATCATTTATCCTAAGGATTCAAAGTTTCCTGTCCTTACTTCTTATTATTTATGGAGGGGTCTTACCCAGTAAATGGCAGGAAGTAATTTCTGCCTCCATTTATGGCAGCTTCTGAATAGATTTGCTTCAATTATGGCTTGGATTGAGATTAGGTAAGGGATTAAGTTGCTGATAAGGGGTTGTGTTTTTCACTGTCACCTGCCTATACATAATCCACTTTGATGTCTTCCTCCTCATGTACACATTATCGGTTTAACTGGCTAGGTGTTGGCCAAAATAAGCAGGAAGTTGCCTACTAACTTGGATTAACCTGGCTATTGCTTGCTTTTTCTGCTATTTAAACACAACCAGAAGTTAGCCATAAAGAAAAACTAGACTCTCTTTGGAGACTTAAAAATATAATGGCTTTTCTGAGAGTGTGTTAAATGGGTCAATGCCAAGAAGATGGGGAAATGGTAGAAAGAATTAAGACTCCTTCTGACAAAGGAATGTGATGGCAATATCACGCGTAGGAGAAAGGGTAAACAATGTCTTTTTGGTGCAAAGTGTAACTTCTTAGAACTTAAAAGAAGCGCTGCTGATAATTTCTCACAAGCTGAGAGTTAAGCTCAGAGAAGCAGCCATCTTTCAAAGAACTGGTGTTTAGAGCAACAGATGGCCTAAAGACAGACCTTAATAGGGAATCAGCACAAACATAGCACCTGCTTTCCCAAGCCTGCATTTCCTGCAGTGGTGTGGCTATCATTTCCTCAAAAACACTGCCCTTATTAAAACAGCTGACACAAGATACACCTGAATCTATCCACTTTACCCTCCTCTTGCACAACAGCCTTAGTTTCAGGCCAAAAAACAGGTTGAAGTTGCTATCCGAGTCATCTGAATATAGTGAGGGGAATGGAACACTTTTTTTTTTTTTTTTTTAAAGACAAGCAGGACTTTGCAAGGAGTTAAACAAAAACTTCACTTTGCAATAGTGAAATGGTGATTTTTGTAACATAATTATATCACAAAAGCTATAGCCAAGGAGAACAATATGCACCCTTGAATTACTTATTGTGATAGACAATTCCAAATAATCTGTAGAGACCAATGTCAGATAATTTAAAAATAAAACATGTAAACAAGTTGGCTGCCTCTCTGAGCTTGACCCTGGCCCAAACTCTATACTACAGAGTGAAGGAAAAGTCAGGGTTGAAAGTCAGGTGGCCAGGTCTCAACTTTCAGCTCACTTTTCCTCACTGTGCCTCTCAAAGCCATTTTTGCATCTTTGTCTGTAAATGGAAGCAGCAATGCTATCTTTCTCGAAGGGCTGCTGGAAGAACTCAATGATATCAGTCACACTTGTACTACACAAATGTTTGCTGACATAAGAAGACTTTCAGCACACACCTTTTGTTATACACACACACACACACACACACACACACACACACACGCACGCACGCACGCACGCACACGCCTCTTTCAAGATGAAGGAGCTATAACAACAAAACAGAATACCTTTGATACACCAAGAGCTCATTTTTTTAACAGAATACAAGATGAACAGGTCTCTGTACCTTGGACATTTCAAAGTTAGTTATTCTCCTACTATTACCAAGGTCCCCCAACTGGCTCCCATAATCCTATCTATGAGTTAAAGCATTTCTAACATCCCTTTCACAAAGCCAAGACCTTTGGGAACTCATGGAATATAAGGGTGGATCAACGTGACTACAAGATTAGTCAGGGAACAAACATTCCAGGTAAGCAGTTTTGTTTTCTCCCAAAGATTAAATTCATTCCCAGCTGTGGAGACTAATGGGCCCTGGGGATCTTTCTCTATATATTTAACAAGGAGATAACTAAGTGGCTAAGTCAACAACAATCAGAAGGCAGGTGCAAGGAACCAAGCAACTTTCTTACAAATGTTATTTTTCCTTAAGGGAAATAAGACACACCTTTAATACCAGAGCTGTGTGAACTGCACCATCGGGAGAAGACTGCAAACCAGGAGGCGGTTCTCATGAGCAATCAGCTTAAACTCTGATCTCTGTAAGAATGGAGTTTAAGACACAAGCTCCTTTGGCTTGACCACCCAGGCTAATATCCTTGGCCTCAACTTTGAGTAAGTTCTTTGCTGTCTGTAAAATCTAAACAACCACTCAAGTGATTAATTCCTTTGAAATGCCTTTTTCCCCCCTTCTTTCCCATTTGTAGGTGTGTCTGCCTTTTTTACCATCTCCTGCCTAGATTCTCAAGGGTCCCATAGTAGTCTTTTAGACTCCTCAAGTCCCTATTAACAATAAGTATCCAAGTGACATTCTCAAACATGGTCTTCTGAAGTCACACTTCAACTTAAAATGTAAGGCAAACTCTATGTGGTCTTTAAGTCTCACTTTTCTACCCTGTTTTTAAGGCCGTGCATCATCTGACCACACCCTACAAACTTGGCCTTGTATTCCAGTTAGACTGGCTTCCTCTCAGGTTCCCTGGATATGCAAGACACACCCCTCACGGCCTGGCTGCCCTTCTTCTCTACATCGGTTGTTGGCCCTGTGTGGAATAGCCTACATCTCCAAATTCAAAGCAAATTGTTCACCCTTTAGGCCTGAGAGCTGGCATTATCTCACACCTGACTGCTTGAGAAGCCTCCCTCTATGCTTTAAAAGAAGAGTGCCATTTCACATATGCACTGGACTTGCCTCCATAACTAGATCATAAACCAACTCACAAGATGTTGATTCCCCATGCCAAATACAATTTTAGGCATATTTAGTTTTTTCTTTTGAGTAATTTTGCATGCCCCTACTGTGTCTATGGAATTTTCTTGATGAAACCAACCTTTGTCACCAATATTCAACTTAGAATGCCAACTTAGAACTATGTTTTAGTAAAGTCTCCATATAGCCTAACCACGAAAAGGCATTAGAAAAGTGAGGTGAATCACTAAATAGTGATCATGGAGATCTGGCTTCTAGATCCCAGGCCACTGCTAATCAAGCTCTGAGATTCCAGGCAGGCCACATATGTCCACGTAAAATGAAAGGGCTGAACTGTGTGGCCTCTATGATCTCTGCTACTTAATTCTTTCTTTAATTCTAAAATTGCTAGTAGGGCACCAAAGTCTAAGCTGGTCCTCTATAGAGAGTAGAGGGGTTTCTCTGTAGGAAATAGGTTATAGAGCCTTCCATTTATAATCACAATATTAATAAGTGAAGCCGTTATCAAATATTCTCATTTATTAGATAATGTGTTATATTAATCTATGTCTAATACAAAAGGTACAATTGATTAATTCCAACTCAAAATATCTTTTGAACTACCTTATAATTGGACTCTCTTGAATTTGGACATCATGAAGCTATATAAAAATTTTAAGTAAGCTCAACTCAAGATTAGGTGAAAAGAAATCTAAGGATGCATAAAGAGGCCTTTATAAATAAATCACAAAGACACAAATATTTCTCCTACTTTCTAACCAAGTGTATACTTTTATCAAGAAATCCTACCCAAGTCTGCCAGGAATCTCCAGGATCTTTGTTCTTTTCCTTTTATTTTCTATGGGTCCTAAGGATGAATTCTTGATTCCTGGGAGGACAGAGAAAGTGTGCTATGATAAAACACTTGTGAACAATACTTTGTAAAGAGTGGACACAGAAAAGCCTTCTGCAGGAGACCAGTAGACAAGAATAAATGGTGTCAAAAGGGGGTCTTCAAAGATGACAGTCACAGGAGCAAGATAAATGGGCAAAAAAAAGCTGGCTCACTGTGCTTTTCCTTTGGAGACTTCCTTCATCCGTTTGTTTTCTTTATTTTTCCAGTGCTTCAGTAGGAGACTGGCCACTTAAGACCTAATAGAGGAAAAGACAGTGTCCAAAACTTGAATAACTAGCCACCAGGCCAGGTGTGGTGGTTTACACATATTTAAACCCAGCATTTTTGAGGCAGAGGCAGGTGGATCTCCATGAGTTTGAAGCCAGCTTGATCTACATAGTGAGCTTCAGGACAGCCAGGACTACACAAAGAGAGAGACCCTGTCTCAAAATAAACAAAAACCAAAAAAAGAAGAGGAGGTAAAGGAGGAAGAGGAGGATGATGACAAAAGCAACAGCCACCATGATGAGGAAGAAGGGAAAGCAGGAGGAGGGGAAGGAGCAGGAGAAGGGGGAGGAGGAGGATGATGAGGGGGAGCAGGAGGGGGAGAAGGAGGAGGAGGATGGAGAGGAAGTGGAGAAGGAGGAGGAGCAGGAGGAGGAGGAGGAGGAGGAGGAGGAGGAGGAGGAGGAGGAGGAGGAGAAGAAGAAGAAGAAGAAGAAGAAGAAGAAGAAGAAGAAGAAGAAGAAGAAGAAGAAGAAGAAGAAGAAGTCCTCTTCCAGAAAAGAAAAGCCCCAGGAGGCTTGGTCTGGGTTGGTTGAAACACTCTAGTAGCTCTTGGCTCTTTGGTTCTCCTGGGCTGAGCAGCTCACAGAATCAAGAGAACCACAGAGGGGTCTAAGGGCCACAGCCACAAAGAAGTGTGACGCTTCCAGGCCCTTGAGAAGATGCTGAGCTCAGTAGGAACCAGCCCTGCCTGCTTGCTCTAAGCCCAACTCTGAGGCCTCATGGAGACCTGTTCTGAATCAGGGCACCTGCAGGGAAGCTTTTCCTCTATGTCTGCAGAATCAGATTTGTTTCATCCTAGTAACCCATAAAACCTTTAGCAGACTCTCAGGGAATGGCATGCCCTCGGTGAAGGAAAAACAAACAAACAAAAGGTTTGGAAAAGAAGTCATCATTACCTCCTGAAGTTAGAAAGAGAATTAGATCTCATTAAGGATTACGTCACAGGCTTTGTACTAGGGACTTTACTACCTAATCCTCACAACAGCGCTTAACTTCTTAGTACTGACTTCTTTTACAGGAAGAAAACTATAAATAAGTCTGGGAGACATTGAGTACTTTAGCTAATCACACAGCCAGTCTGCAGAGGCAGAACTACAGGTCTGTCTTGAGAATCACTCTTCTTCCTGTGTAAAGCAAGCTGTAAGAAATCCTGGTGGGAAGACGAAAAGGCAGAGCATCATGTACTCATCTAATTTTCCCCTATCTATTTCACTAGAATCATTGCACGTAAGCTTTATTTTTAAAAAGTGAAACATCTTTGAGTGTCAAAAGGCTCTACATATAAAGATGTAAAAAATCACATGTGTGCATACGAGCTTCTTTCTTTCTGGATACAAATGACCACAGTGGTCTTCTGCTTCAGTGTGTATTTCATTTAAACAAGTGATTTTAAAAAATCTCCTTTATGGATGTTAACTTATTTAACTAGCTTTCTAAGAAAGTTTACTTAAAATTGTGTTCAATCTTTTGCTTTACAAAATATTCTTTATAAATATTTTTTCTTGTACAATTTCATCGAAGACTCATGCCAGTGTACTTTGGGGGACAGTTTTGGCAGTAAAATTCCTTGTTCAAGAGCACTGGACTGTGTGAATTTAAAGCCTTGATAGTGCCACAGAGGCATTAAAGATCATTACAAAAAAAATCTCCTTTTGTGAATCGAAGGAAATCTCTGGCCATGGGTAGACACCTAACATCCCAGTTGGGTTGGTCAGTCATCTGGCTAAAGGACCATTCTTCAGGAATACTGGCCCTTGTGTCATGCTAACGACACCAGAGGGATAATTATTCTTTTAATGAGATGATGTGCTTTTCCATCCCAGAATTGCTGACCCTCCTGCAGTACCTTACAGAGCAGCAGACATCTAGCTTTGCAAATGGATCTACTTTTCTGAATACTCAGAAGAACATAGCTTCTTTTTGTCTTTCCACCTCGTCTCTAACACTGTGGGCTCCAGTCTTTCTCTCCACTATGTGGCTGACTTCCATTCTGGCTTAACTCAGATGCTGCGGCTTTTTCTCTTTCTCTTCTCCATCTTCTTCTTCTAGGTGGCTACTGAGATTTACAGTTGCCACCCTATTTTGCTTTTGTTTGTTTGTTTTTCTTTTAAAATCTAAAATTATCCTCTGACTTCCTTTTTAATCCATTCTTAAAATTTATTAGCTAAACTAAAGAACCCCAGGAGGGTACCCCAACTTCTTTGGTAACAATAGCTAAAACAAAAATACCTGAAGGAAAGAATATGCATTAGTTTACACACTTTAAAATATAGACTTTACACTTTTATTTCCCATTGTTTTCAAAACTGCACTCTATGCTGTCTTTAAGAAAAAAACACCTTGTGTTCACAGGCTCCTTTGAAAGTTCCAAACTTCCTTCAGCATAGACAAGGGAAATCTTACTTATGCAGGCCTGGACATTATGGTCCTACTCCTGGCATAAAGAAAGGTTTTGGGAGTTCCTTAAACTCCAGAAGATGCTGACTAAAGCATCTGATTGTCAATTAGATGATGCTGGTATGGGAAGAAGATGGAATAAATCCCCACAAAATAAGCAGTTGGCAGTGGTTAATGACTCAGCCTCCAAGAGTATTGTCAGAGTCACCACAGGCATCCTGGTAACCCTACCAGACCACTGTACAACATGACCAGAGCAGGCTGTAAGCCAGGAAGGGGACACCTGCCTCAAACACAACTAGCTAGGATCTACCATCTGCCTCTGTTTGTTGAGAAAAGATATCACAGGAGAGGGACAAAATGTTAGAAACATCAGACTAAAGAAGAGTTAAAAAGAATTGGGCAAAATTTTCCAGCTGTACCAAAAGGAACTGAGAAAATACAACAGAAAATGAAACACTATATGTTCTAGAATAAAAAATCCTTACTGGAATCACACACCAATATTTTTATACATTGATGCAATCTAATCAAAACTGCAGGATCCAAGCAGGAATCCTGGGCTTCAAAAACTGTCTTAGCAGCGCTTACTTGAATCTACTCAGTCTGAGGACATTTAGAAAATGTTTCTCTTCTATCTGTCAATTACCTTTGCAGAAGTGCTGATTTTTAACATCTGGGAAAATGAGCAAGCTGGGAGTCCTGATCTGTAAAGTACAAAGAGGAAGAGCAATGGCATGAGTACCACTAGGGTTACCTGGCAGAGGGATCCAGAGGTCCCAGTAGTGGTCACATTAATGATTATCTGTTGTTAATGATAAACAGATATCACATGATTAAAACAGCACGTGATTGTCTAGTGGTTGCCCTACAGAGTTGAATATTTTAACCATTTAGTGAAGGAACCCTCCAAAACCAACAGAACTCCTTCTAAGTATATATGGGGTTTTCTTTCTAATTTTCCCAACTGGCAACCAATAGCATGTTGTCCTATGGGCATTACTGGAAGCTATTTTCCTCTATGTAGATGGAATCAGAGACTCAAGTATACGTTTCAGTCTTGGTATGTTGTTATAAAAATTACAGAGCTCTGCCAGGCAAGGTGGTGCAAAACTTTATTTCCCCCCCAAGAAGCAGAGACATGAGGATCTCTGTGAGTTCAAGGCCAGCCTGGTCTACATAGTGAGTTCCAAGAATTCCAGGGCTATAGAGAGAGATCCTATCTCAAAACAAAACAAAACAAAACAAAATTTACAGAGCTATAGCATGACTTAAGAAAAGCCTGTTTTAACCCATCAGGTCTGAAACAGCACCTCAATCACTTCACAGGTTGTTGGCAGCTCTTGGATAGGATGTGTCATTTCCCAACCCACATCTCATCAGCTATATATACAAATTGATCAGACTTGTCATGGTTTCCTCTGTGCCTCTGAAATACTTCCAGACCAGTCACTGCTCCTTTCAAGTGCCATCCATCACCATGTAGATGATCTTTGTTTCATTCTCATTGATTGAGTTTGATTGGGCAATTGATTGATTATCATTTGGATAGAGGAAAAACTAACTTGGAATATACATCTTCCAATTGCATCCCAGCGGTCATGTCTCAGTGTGACTTCTGGCTAGACTTCCTTCCTCCATGCCAGTAACTTTACAGAGAAATTTCATGAGCAAGCATAAACACCAATCTATGAACAATGGAATGACAAAATATTAGCATTCTAATAACTGGAAATAATTAAACTGAAATTCAAACATTGGATAAGATGACCAGTTTCCCATGTTCTAAATGGAATGATTAAAATAAAGTAAAATAAAATAAAATAAAATAATTGGTCAGGTGTGATGGCATAAATCCTAGCCCTTAAGAGGCAGAGGCAGAGGTGGGTGGGTCTCTGTGAGTTCCAGACTAGCCTGGTCTACACAGGGAGTTCCAAGCCAACAAGGGCTACACAGTGAGACCCAGTCTCAAATAAAATAACCAAGTCAATAAAATAAAAACATAAACAATCTTTTCTCTCTTTTGTAATATACGCTATCATTTATTATTTATCATTTATTATTAATCAGGAAGAAATGTGAATAAAATCACCAAAATAAATGTAGTATAGGTATTAAATTTATCAAAATATTATGCTAAAGCAGTTCTCCCCACCACTTGAGTAATATCATTCATTACAGAATATGTGACAGCTAGTTATATAATTATATAGGCAATATAGTATCCATTTCTTCCTAGCAATAGGTTAAGAGCTATATTTTTTGCCTGACAGGTTTGTACAGAACATAACTAAATATGTCTGCATGAACATCTCAACACCTATATTATTAATTCAGTTTAAGTAGTAAAACTCTTCTCTTTGTTAACAGGTCATTTGAGACACATTTGGAAGAGCAAGGCTAGCTAGCCCATCCAGCGTGCTCACAGGTTTACTGTGAGCCCAGGCCCCACTAGCGTTTCACCTTGGTGTACACAGGGAGCAGAACCAAGTGAGGTGAGGTCTTCTGACTGGGGTTTCATCTGGGACAAAGAATGTGCCAACAGAACTATTTGTGGACTTCTGTGTAATTTTCATTAACTCTAATAAGATAATTAGTGCATACTTTAAATAGATTTTATTTTAGAGTTTCTTCAATTCATTCATTCATTAAGGATTTTTTCTTTGCTTTCTCAACTTGGTCTAAAAACTGATCTGTGGTAGTTTATAGACATGTATAATGCAGTAGGTAAAGAATTCCTATATAAAAACATATTTTCCAATGCTAGGATTATTCATACACTACAGAAAATATACTTAATATAATAACTTCTGATAATATGTTGAACAATTAATAATAAATGCCAACTGACTGGGCTTTACATTCTTCATAAATAAATTTTCTTATTTATATTAATTTTACATAGTTTTTTATTATTATATTCCTTTTTCCTCTTTCGTCATAGTTTCTAGAGATGCTTGAAATCCAAACACACTCTTAACAAACACATGGTATAGATTAATCTCTGCTAAGATGTGAATTTTGCATGTATAACTAGCCCCTGTATTAAGGAGCCAATAGCTGTCCCCAGATCCCTGTACAGTCCAGCCAAGAATAACATTCAAGCTCGCCAAGCCCTGAAAGGACCTTGTACATTCTCCACCTAATTAAGTCCATAAAACTATAATAATGACAGATCATGAATGGCTTAAAATTGCTTTTAATTTAGGAATGTGACAATTGGTTCATTTCTCCCGTTTTAACTTAAAGTACTATTTATCCACTCACTTTTCAGCCCTGAGAGACAGCAGAACAGTATTTCTGCTTCCAGAGGCCAGAACTGGATCTGCTGACAGTTGTGTAAAGGTTGAGAATCTGAGGTTACCATTTTGTCTTGATAATAAACGTCTCAATTTGAAATTATAAGGCTCGTCCATTTTTCAAGAACTCTTTAAAGCTACAGCCACACAGCAGCTCAGGCAGGGTTGCTACCCACTTTGTTTTATTCCTTCTCATTACATTGTTTCCACAGTCCCCGCCTTTGTGCAATGTATCTGTTTACAGACCCGTCTTACTTCTCCGACTGTAAACTTCTGAGAAGCAGACAGTAAGGCAAGGCTTTTCTGTGATAGGTTTCAGGAGCCTTGAGACATCGTTTTGTTTTGTTCTGGTTCCTTACTTTTATTTTTTCATTTATTGATTACTACTTAGACACCCAATAAGTAGCTGATAGAATAAGTACCACTTTGATAAAAATTCATGCAACTGTTGGAAAAGTCAAACACTTTTCAGCTGTTTTTCATTGAATTCATTAGGATCAAAAGACTCTAGCAGAGCCTTGGGGTTCTTCATGATGTAAATCCTAAAACAGATAAATAATCCAAGGAATTCTAGTCTCCTCTCTAAATATTCATCTTACTCCTAACGTAATTTAGTTTTCTAAATCCATCCCCTAACCAGCCCCAACATACCCTGCCTCCTGACGCAATCCTGCGTGTTTAGTGTCCTGCAGTATTAGCCCTCACCTGGCTGTTTCTCACTGTACCACTCACCCACTTCTCCATAAAAGCATTGGCAATTTTTAATGCCATTATGAGATGTTCAGTCTGCCATCTGTCACTAGCTTGCTCCCAGCCACTTTGTTTTACCTCTGGTTTACCAGCATCCATCAATGGATTCCTTAATGATAATGCTTTATTTAACACATTTACACTTCTTATTATGTACCAAGCCTTGTTTTAAATCCTTTACAAGTTTAAATACAGTTTATTCTTCTGAAACTTCCATGAGATAGGTACAGATAAGGATGATTGGGCCTAAAGATGTGTGATATGCTGCTCCAAGACTCACTGCCTATAAACGGCACAATCAGGACTCAGATAGATCAGTCTGGCCCAAGTGCTCTGAACTACCCCCATGGCTTTCAGGCGATGGGTTTATTACGAGGCCAATTACAGGAGTGAGCTAATTATATTTTAATCTTCAGCAGCTGACAGGGTACACTGACATAGAAATGAGATTAGTCCCCACATGTCAAAAATCTAAAAACATCAAGTCAATTTAACAGGCCCTCCAGGCCTTCTAGTTTCTTAAACACCATGGAAACAAGCCAAAACGATTCAACTGTGGTTCCCACACTGAGACATTTCTAATGCCCTGGGTGGAAGGCACCTTTCTTCCTTAAGTGATCGAAATAGACATGCCAATTTTCTAGAAAGGTCAAACTGTAAATCTAGTGCTAAACCTTGTTCCCTGGTCTGAGCTGACTGTTCCAACACCACTGGGAAGGAAGAGAAGAAACAGTGGCACTTTTGAAGCGCTGTGCTCCATGCTGACTTTTTGTCAAAGAAACAGAAAAACGTGCATCTGCCCTTGGGAGTGGGTGATACACTGAGGTCACATGGCCGAATCCCTCTAGATTCAATGTCCTTCTCTGTATGGTCCAGCTATTGGCTATAAACCACATTTTGGGCTACTTATTGTCCCTTGGGGGTTTCAAATTTTAATTAAAATTGCTGTCATGATGAACATTATAATGAACATTTTTAATTTCCTTTAAAAAATATATAAAGTCACAATTTGCATTTTAAATATCTCAATTTACATGTTATTGTAAAATAACTTCTCCCACTGAGCCCAGCAATGGAAACAGATGGCTCTTGGGTCCATGAGCACATAACACCCTGTGCGTATGCAGCACACTTGTGGTGTAGTTACACACAGACACAACTTTACATCAATGTTCTGTTTCTAAGATAAAGGTTAATTACAACTGAAGACTAATAATGGACAGTGGTAGGAAGTACAATTATAAGTAATTTAACTTTCCTTGTCTTATTTTACAAATTTTGAAAGAGCATGCTGCTTTCACAAAAATAAGCAAGACAGTATTATATAAAGAGGCTATATCTATGTTTTTATTGTACTTAGAAGACCATAATCATATTTAAAATTTTTCTAATTAATTAAACTATCAAATGATTCTCCTTTTGAAATCGGTAGAGCAAGATACATGTATATATGCAATAGCTGTGTATTATACATATAGATAATGTATACACATAGATAACATGCATGCATATAGAACAGTAAGGATCACTACTGCTGTGTTGAAACACAATGACTAAAAACAACTTGGGAAAGAAAAGGTTTGCTTGGCTTTCATACCCCAAGTCACAATCCATGGGAGAAGTCAGGGCAGGAACTCAAACTGAGTGAAAACCTGGAGTCAAGAGCTGAGGCAGAGGCCCTGAAGGAGTGCTGCTTACTGACTTGCTTCTCATGGCTTGCTCAGCCTGCTTTCTTATAGAACCCAGAACCACCAGCCCAGTAGTGGCACCACCCATAATGGGCTGGTCCCTGCCCCAATCACTAATTAAGAAAATGCCCTACAGGTCTACTACAGCCTGATTTTATGGAGCCGTTTTCTCAACTGAGGTTCCCTCCTCTCAGATGACTCTAGCTTGTGTCAAGTTGACATAAGACCATCCAGCACACATGGTTTCATTCTGTTGTTCTCATACATCTACATAAGTCCACATAAGCAAAAGGATTTTCAGGTTTTCTCTACTTTCAGGCTCCCCTCCAGCTCAAGCATATCATCTTCTCCTATGCTGTGCCATGTGAGGTTCTACAGGACTTCTGCAAAGTTCCTCAGGCCTATCAACTTGGTTGCCCTCCTCCTAACTTTCTGGAAACCTGTATTCTCTGGGTGCTCAGATTCCATATTCCTCTCAGCAGGATGAGGGATCAAGACATAGATCCTTTCTCTTTTGTCAGAGGCCCATGGTGTCTGCTCACTGCTTGCTTACTCCTGTCTAGAGAATGTGCTCTCTTCTGGAGCATGCGGTTCCACAGAACATGATTTCTCTTACGAACTGCCTTATCTAGGCACATATTTCTCTTTTTCCTTCAGAATCTTGACATGAAACTTAGAAACCAAAAAAGACCGTGTCATTTTTTTTTTTTTTTTTTTTTGCTTAGTGCATTAAAAAGAAGAGTCTACAACACTGAGGCTGAACCTATGGTAACAGATTAAAAATTATCCGTGAGATCTGAAAACTTATCCTGCCTCTCAGTGCAGGGGCCAATGTAGCTGACAGGGAGCAAGTGTCTAAGACAGAGCAACAGAGAAGGGCCATTCTGGAGACTCAACTGAAACTCTAGAATAGCTCAGAACTTCAGTCAACAAGAAGCCAGAGAGGGAAGTAATTCCACACAGGGAGACAGCACATGAAAAGTCACTCTGTTAGATGAGTTGAAATTTAAATAGATTGCCATAAATTGTCTAGGCAATATAATCTAGGCATTTTGATACTGAATAAACACAAATGTAATTATTGGAGTAGGTGAGAGACCTGGAGATCAATTAATCTAATATCTGTATTAACAGTTAAGGACAGTAAAGCCCAACATCATCATCTTTAAGTTATCATTAGTTCAGAGAAGGGACTCAACTCAGCTGACCACTTCTACCTACATGCTGGAAGTCCTACTTTCAACTGACCCTGCTAAATAAATCTGCACTGAGCTGAGAAAGAGCAGGAACTATGTCAATATTTGCAACAAGTGTTCTTAGAGTTCTTCCCAAAGGTTAGGAAAAAACCAGCCACTCTCTTAATAGTGGCATTAATGTTTTTAAGAAACTGAAAAGGTCAAGCTTCTGGACAATTATCCTAATAACAGACTTTATGAAGAATCTATTATATGTGGATGTTAGAATGCTATGCACAGGTTAGCTTCTTTAATGCTCAGAACATCTCTTTAAGGCATGTCCTATTGTTCATATCCATTTAATAGATGAGGACAATTCATTATAAGCTGTTAAGTAAACAACTCTAGATTACCTGTCTATTAAATAGAAGGTGAGTAGTGGGTAGTCAATAATAGCCACTTGTTTTCAATCAGTTCAAGCCCATATTCCTTTACATGCTGTTATATATATATATGGTTCTTAACTGGCTTTTCTCAGAGGGATGAATATGTCAATTAATCTGACTATGTAAGAGTGTTTTGGGAAAAACATCAAAAAGAAATTAGTGTTGGTTGTCTCTGAAGTGAAGAAGATAGACTGGGGAATAGAGATTAAGGTGGGAATAAAATTCTTTGATACTATACACTGTTTCAAAATGTTTACATTTACACATGTGAAAATAAGGTTATTAAGCCTTAACAACTAGTTATGTTTCTTTAAAATCATCAACTAAATATTTTTTAAACCTAAAAGAAATTTTCAACTTTAAAAATTATATAAATAATGTATTTACTTGTATGAAGTAAACAAGTGTTTTAAATATTCAAATTATTGCTTGTGTTTTACCGTCAAAGGAGCTCTTTGAAAAACCAATCTTCTTAAGTCCCTGCCAAGATATTGATTCATTCCTGACTCATGAGGGAAAATAAATAAATAGCTCAATGAGTAACTGGCCTGCTGCCAGTTGTACAGGGAGCTCCAGGGAGGGAATGTGGGTGGGTTGTGACAGGAAGGACCTGAGTTACTTAAGAGGTAGTTCCTAGTGCTGCTAAAAGTCTATCCCCTAATTCTCATCTATCCTTCAAGAGAGGGACTCAAAACTTAGATTGCATGAGTTCTAAACAATACCATTCCTATAAGTGAATTGAATTCTTGAGTCCCAACACACACTTCATGCTTCATCTACATTCACAAGACAAATCATGACAATGATTGATTTGACATTAAATTCTGCAACTACTTTCACTCCACCACTTTTATTTCACTCTGATCCATACCTACTAATTAGAGCTAAATTCCCTATTAAAAGGATGATTTCTGTAGTAAAGCTGGAGTCATCCGAGAAAAAGGACCTTGTTACAGATTGAAAGTCTATGCTGCCGTTCCTTCAGTTGAGTTTCGGTGCTTTAACTGTGACCCCCACTGTCACCTCCCATGTGATTCTATTTGGAAATGGGACTTCTGGGGTTCTATGGGACCAAAAGGATGCGACCGTCCATGATTAGTGGGTGCCGTATAAGAACAGCAGAAAGCGTTCTCTGTACTCCCCCTCTCCTTTTCCTCTCATGCTGGCTACATGAGGGCATAGCAAGAGGCAGGGTAGTTTCCCCATGTTATTAATTTAATAGTTATACCAGTTTAAATGTAATGATAAGGTTTCAGAAAAATCACATCTGAGAAAGAATTCTTCCAATGTTCCTGGCCCAAAGATCACTATAGAACAAGCCACTGTCTAATGTCAAGGAGCTCAGATAAATATAACTAGTAAAATCAATAAGACAAAATGCACAATGAGATGTTTATTCTGATAACAAAGAAATGCAAATTAAACCAAACAGTGATATCCAATGTACATAATATTCTGAAGGAACTTAAACAGAAGGTTCCAATTTCTGATGGTTCTACTTACAATTTTTTTAAATTTCACACTGGCACAAAAGCAATATGCATTCAACAGAAATTACAGTTCTAGTTTGTTGTTTTAATGTTTGCCTGGGTAGCAATATGTGGCAGACCCTCTCTCAAGATACGGGTAGCAACAGTAAGTCACTATTCTCAGTCTGCCATACAGTCATGAGGTTAAATGGACACATTCCAGCAGCCATGTCCAAATCACAGCCATAGGGATGAGTGCAGCCCAACATAAGTTATAAACTTACTTCAGCATTAGGGAATTTTTGTGGACTTCGGGTGGATGGGTGGGTTCTCAAATGTGAACTATACAGATGACAGCATCATGTTTCAGTGTCAAAATGTTGGACATGCCTGCCAATGTATGGGGCTGTTAAGCTATAGTGTTTGGGAAAATATGTCTATTAAATGAATTTTCAACTCATAATATGTGTTCAGTTTGCAATGGATTTAATGGGATATAATCGTAGCATAACTGAAGGTGTTAACATGATAGAATTTTAGAAAAGCTGTATGTTGGGGCTGAGGAATGGCTCAACGGATAAAAAGTGTTTGCTGCCACACTCGACAACCTGGGATGAATCTTCCCACCCCCCACATACACGCACACACAAAATAAATAGATGTAATGTTAAAAATTTAGAGTCAGGCATGGTGGCAAACACCTTTAGTCCCAGAGCTCAGAAGAAAAGGCAGGCAGAGCTGTGACTTTGAGGTCACCCAGGCGTACAGAGTGAGTCCCAGAACATCCAGAGCTGAGCAGAGAAACCCTGTCTCAAGCAAGCAAGCAAGTAAACAAACAAACAAATCTCACCACAAAGAAGTTAAAGAAAGAAAAGCTTCTGTGGTTAAGTAATTTGCACTAATTAGGGCAGGGATTTGGGACATATGTCAATGTATAGCAAGAATCATAAGGATGTTCATAATCTTTAATCTTTATGCCACTTCTGGGGATTTACTTGTGAGGAAATGGTTCAATTAAACAATACAAAGCTATCTACTTATGTGAAGATAACAATGCAATGTTATGTGCAGCATACATCTATATTTCTGTAACAAAACTTAGCAAACTGAAAGCTAAGTGACCAAAAGTGGAGGGCAGCAAGTTAAAGCAAATGCTATGAAATATCACTAATCATCTGAAACAACAGTTGTTAATATAACCTAAACGTGAGAAAATTTAATACTGAGAGAGAATGCTATGTGAAAATAGTATGATATAAAAATGTTTCTGCTTTTAAGTATGATTAAACACGTACACACATCAAAACAACTAGAAGTTATTGTATAAAAATGTTCATCCTTAACTAAAGGAATTCAATTGTGAATTCATTTTAATTAACATATACCTGTAGTATTTTATCATGATTACCCTTCACTGAAGTCAATGGGTATTTGGGACTTAAAGATTTATAAGTCTAATCTACATAGTAACCAGCTCTCCAAAACATGGCAATTATTAGGCTGGATATATATTAGTTTGTTTTCTGTCTAAAAACTCACTGAATACTCTTATGACAGCAGATTTTCACGCCCTGGTCTAGCTTCTGACTAAGAGGCTGGCTTTATAAACCCCTGCCCTAAATCCTGTAGCTGCTAATTACTGAACTGCAGCAGCCCATTATGGTAAGAGTGGCCCCAAAGTTGTTTTCCTGACTAAAATGTTCACTTTGATTATTGTCTTTTATTTACTCACAAAGGGACCTAAAAGCCTAGGCTCCCAACTTAAGCCCTTAGGGTTATCAAGAAATGTCTTAATTTAAAAGGCAGATTATAAATTTCCTGTTATAAACAGAAGTGTCATAAATGTTCTGTTATAAATCTCCTGTTTTTTGATATTTGCTTTTGCTGCCTGGAAGAAGCATGTATTTGTGCTTTTACCTGACATTTAGGACTTAATCAGACATTGTTGAGAGCAACGTGCTTGGAGTCAGGATATGAAAAAATGCTGGGAGATACATACACTCAGTTTTCAAACAGAAAGTACATAACACAGCATAACTTGATCTTTCCCCTTAAAACATTATCCTTGGGTTTTGCCTTTGGGTCTAAACTGTGGGTTCCAACTCTGAAGAGGGAATCCGGGGACAGCTGCCTTATGCTGAGAAACATCTTGACATAGAGTGTGACTTCCCAAGCATTTATTCTAGAGCTGGAACAGGAGAGGAGACAAGATCTGTCCACTCTCCAAAGATAAGAGGACACAAGCACCAACTGGAGAAATAAGACAAATGTCAAGGCCTCGTGGCCTGGTTCCAACGCTTACTTTATGTCTAAGCAAATGGAGTAAATATGAGAGACTCCTAAAGTGGGAAAAAAGTCTTTTAAAAATTTATTGACAGGGAAATGAGACAACATTTCATTCACCTTAAAGGAATCGTTTAGCCCATGGAATAACTTGCAGGCACATGCCCAGGGAAAGAACAGGCTCAAAAGCAGTCCTTCCAGAAAGCCATATTCTTCTACTTCCTTGCTTCACATAGCTCCAGGTCCTCCCCTTTCGCTCAGTGAAATTCAATACTTTGAAAAAACTTTCCTCTTATTTTCCATATTCTTTTTCCTTAGTTCAATTGGAAGGGAGTTGATTTTATTCTCTTGGCTTCGCCAATTGGTTGGCAGTTCGTGCACATAAAATAAAAGCAAAACTGTAAAACTGAGTTTGAATCCCTCACTCAAAATATTAACTGTATAGGACTGGAAACAAGGCTCTGAGGACAAGCATGAGGACCTGAGTTCAAATCCCCACCACCCATGTGGAAAAAAAAAAAGGGTATGGCTGAGCATGCCTATAATCCTAACATTGTGACCTGTGTAGGTGTGTTGAGGGAAGCACAAAAGCTTATCACAAGATCTTGCTGGGCAGCCAGCCTAGCCAAAACGGTCTGTTTATGATTCAGTGAGAGATCCTATTTCAAGGCTATAAGACACAGAGCCACAGAAAAAGACATCTGGAATCTTGCACTGGTCTCCACTGGCACACTCATACACATACCACACACACACACACACACACACACACACACACACACACACACACACACACACATACAAGGGGGTGAGAGGGAGAGACAGAGAGAAAAGAGGACAATTAAATATATTAATGACAAGCTAACACTTCTCTGAGGTTCTTTCTCCATCTCTAAGAGCAGTGAACCACATGATTGCCAGCATGTCATCTACCTTAAAATATTCTATATTCAATAGAAAAAATAATAAGTGGTGCCAAGAAATACTGGTGGGAAGATATACATCTTTAAAAGCAGATGAAACTATCGAGGAGTTTATAAAACTGACATTTCATTTTTACCTGGCTTGATGTCTCAGAAATGAGTCATCCGGTGGAATGTACCAGTCTTAGAGTTAAAGGCATAAAGATCAAAACATAGAACTAAAAATAAAAGATGAGCCTATATTAGGAAAGGTAAAGGGGAGCCAGTGAAGAAACTTCTACACAAGGAATTTCTTACATTCTTTAAGACCAAAGCAAACAAGTAGGAAGGGAAAATCCACGTGCTCATCTCAGTGAAGCTTTTCTTCCTGGCAGGCCATATTCTGAGGGCAAGCTTCCATTTCATCTTTTCTGAAGCCTCTTGAAAAGGCATCTGGACCAGTTTATTCTCTAACTCTCCACTGGTTTATGCACCATGCTGAGCTAAACAATGACGAAGTTAAGAAGTAAGAATATATGAACAAGGTACAAGCAAGTAAGGGTTAAGTATAGTCCATAAATAATTCCTCAGCTTTCTTATGACAAAATGTTTGAACCCTCCTTTTATTCATCAAACTTTTCACTAAGTCTACAAATTTGTTCTTCGTTCCTTTGCTTCCCCACCTCAGAGCCAAAGCCCTAAAACTTAGGATATGTCTCTTCACCTGCCATTATATAGAATAATAATATTCTTTTGTCTGAAACAAAATGGACACAAACTTCCTGTACTAGTTAGTTCAGGCTACCATCACAATGTCTTACACTGGGTCCCTTAACCATCAATTTATTTTCTTACACTTTGGAGAACACACATCCCAAGTTCCTGACTGTCCTTAGCAACTGATTCATCTTACACATGACCTGTGTCTTCACAAGGCTGAAGAAAAAACAACAGCAAGCTCTCAGGTGTCCCTTCTTTAAGGAAACTTACCTCTCATGAGGTCCTACTTTTATGACCTTATCTAAACATGATCACCTCCCAAAGGACCTGTTTCCAACCATCATCACACTGAGGATTATGCTTTCAACTTACAAGGTCAAGTCCATAAAATATGATCACCAAGAATTCTCTCCTTTTTCCTCAAGCTTGCTCTAATGTCCTATACCCCCACTTATTCTAAGCTCCTCTGCTATTTTACAGTCAATATTGTCCCCACTTTGGACACGCAAATATTTGTTATGGAACACTGTCCTCTGGGCATGACACCACCTTACGGTTTTCAACTTTCAGCCTCTATTCACAAGCTTGGATGAACTGTCAATCATGAAGAGAGAGTGGGGAAGGCTTAAGGGTCCCATCCTTCCTAAGGATGTGTGAGCACTTCATAATTCCTACAGAAGACATGCTTCTTCAGTGGGGTAGCTACTCATAAATTACCCATGCCCCTCTACCATTAATTAAATTCATTAGTTCACCAAGTTAGACTTGGGTAGAATTGCTTCTTAGGTCTGTCATAGGTGCATTATTTGGGATGAATAGACAAATATTTCTTTTTCCCCCAAGGTAAAGTTCACACAACTTTCAACATAACTTTTGGCAAATATTTTTGTCATATATGTATAATACACTTCATAGTTTTATTTATTTTTAAGTTAAAACTTTTTGTGGAGAATTTTAGATACACATAAAAGCAGTGATAAGGAAGTACATATGCCCATCAGGCTTAATAATTATAAACTCAAGATCACTGCTTTTTATTTATACCCATTCACTCACCTCCATCACCAAATAGATGGACCAAATCTTAGTCACAACATTGCACTAATGTTTCAAGTATTTCAGTGTATAGCCCTAGGAGAATTTTAGTTATAATTTTTTAATTAACATTTAAGATAAAGGAGCATAGAAAAAGAAAGGAGCCTAGTTCTGGTGTGTTGTATTTGCCTCATTGCAGTAACAAAACACTTAACAAAAAGCAAACTTAAGGAAACAAGAGTATATTTTGGCTCACAGTTTGAATATGGTCTATCTTCGCATGCAAGCCATGGCAACGGGAGCTTGTGGTAGTTGGTGGCACTGCATCCACAGTCAGGAAGCCATGTTTGGCTCACTTATTCCTTTTTATTCAGTGCACGATCCCACCCCACAGAATGGTGCCACTCACAGTTAAGGTCTTCCCCCTCAATTAAGTGAATCTAGATAGTCTATTACAGGTATGCCCAAAGCTGACTTAATCTAGGTGTTCCCTTACCTGTGTGCTCTGTGGCTTGCCTCCTACGTCAGTAGTTCTCAACATTCCTAATGCTGTGACGCTTTAATAGTGGTCCCTAAATCTCTACCATTTGTCTTACTTCTTATCCTGAACCCAGGACCCATATTTCTAGTGTCTGATTGTACAACTACCTGCACACTGTTTCCATATATTTTAAATTCAATGTATTCAAAACTGGTATTTTTTTAGTTCCACATATCTAGTCCTGTTTCTATTTTCTTTATATCTTGTCCCAGAGCATCTCAAAGAATCCACTTGCTAAATAAGAAACTTTGGAATCAGTTTTGATTCTAAACTTTCTCTCACCATCTGGAATAGGCATGTTTGTGGCTACCCAGAATCTACAGAACATGTGTTGCATATTCAAAGATGTTCTCATACTATGAGTCATTCTTCTCTAAAGTGAAGTCAGTGAGAACTCAGGGCTTTAGGTTTGCTTTTCTTCAGGGTTGGAGAACTAGGTGTGTAGTTTGGAGTAGGCTGCCCAGCTATCAATGGTCATCTTTGATGTGATGTGCATTGCCTCAGTATTTCAATTTCTGTGGGAAGGATTCTCTGGTATAGTTTGAACACAGCTCCTGGATTATGACCTCCAAGACTTTCTGATGCTCCTAGGAAGAACATGACCTGTGAAATGTCATTCCTTAGTTCCTTTTCTGCTTCAATTAGCTTCGAGTGATTCTTTGCTTTTAACTAAGAGCCTTGATGCCTAAGTTGTCTCACTTTCCCAAACTCAGATACTAATCCCTGTCTTCTAGATAAGTAGAACAGTCCAACAGTTCCTCTTCTCATTCTCATTGCCTTGGTCTTAGCTTCATTGCCTGCTTTTGCTCCCAGGCTCCCTTGCTTTAGCTCACTGTACAGTTTATATTCTTTTGTTCATACCTTCTTTTGGAACTTATCTCCCCATATGTGCCTCACAGATAACTAAACTGAAGCACTGCTTTGTTGTTGTTGTTGTTGTTGTTGTTGTTATTTACATCACTGTTTTGTCCATTAGTCTGGGAGTTAAGGCGTTGTGGCTTACTAGAAAGTGCACAGGTTTTGACATAAGGCACCTGCAGGTTGAACCTCAACTTGCTGCAAGATTTTTGAACCATTTCCAAACCTCTTTAATTCTGTTTCTTTTGGATAAAAGTGGTTACGTTGGTGGAAATGTCAGTGGAAAATTAAAGAGGAGGGAGTTAGAGACAGGAGAATTCCCCAAGGGCTTTCTAGCTAGCTAATCTCACCAAACAGTGAGTTCCAGATTCAATAATAGACTTGTCTCAAAAGGCAAGGTAGACAGCCATAGAAGATGAGATCTCACATTAGTCCCTGGTATAACATGAATTGCTAAATGGTCTTATTTATTAATTAAAAACAGAGCCAGATATTGGGGTAAAAGCTGAAAGACCAGAGAGTCAGAGCAGCAAACCACTAATTCTTACCCCTACAAAATCCTCCACCAAAAGAGATCTAGCTCCTCTCTCCACCCCGCCTTATCATTTCCTCTCTCCGCCTAGCTCTATCACTTCCTGTCTGTCTGTACAGACCTCCAAACCTCTATTGTTAACTAGTGGCTAGTTCCTCCTTCTGATTTTCAGGCAAGCTTTTTTGTTAGAGCACAAATAAAATATTACCACACCCTGGCCTTCAAATGCAAGATACAGGTTCATATACACTTGCACATATATGTATACATACAGACACAAGTATGTACACACATACAAAGTAATTAGAGATAGGACTATTATAGGGTCCATTCTCTTAAATACCATGAAAGCTTCTCCCTATACCAGAAAGGCTGCAGAATCACTTGGGTGCGCATTAAGCCAAAGACCAAGTCTTGCCTGATCCAGACACAGCTTAGTAATGACAGAGCTCTTTTTACTAGCTTCTCCACCTGAGAAATAGTCTCTCCTCTGGCCCAGGAATTAGCTCAAGAGAGCCTTCTCCATGCTTGGGTATGATTCAATCCTGGTTGAACATCACCAGTATGGAATGTGGTAACTTTTCTCACAGAATGATGGGGTAATTATTGTAATGAGTATAAACACTAAGAACAGTGCTTGTCACATGGCAGACAGCATCCTGCAACCATTACCATTCATTCAGGACAGCTCATGCATCACCTTTGCGTTCCAACAGCCCCTGAAGCAGCAAAGTGCATGAGATGAGAACAAGCAGGCAATTCTATTTTAACTGGACCTGTGATGCTTTTCTTCCCTCAGCCCTTACACCACTGGATAATTCTGCATAATTAGTTCTCAATATCTGCCTCCAATTTTATAAAGCTTTCCTTGCTATCCCAAGTCCAAAAATCACTACCCACACTGGATTCTCGGAGCTGTTTACTTACAGCTGCTATGACACCTACCCCAAGGCTCACAAATTGATTTATAGATATTTACATATGTGGACATCTACCTAACTATCTACAGATTGATTGTGAACAGGGCTCACACCATTTTCCTCCATAAATATCATAGTGTCTGTGATGACTGATTTTATGTGGCAATCTGGCTAGGCCATGGCATTCGTGTATTTATTCAAATTATCTATTTTTAGAAAATATTAGCATTTGTGTCAGTAGACCTGAAATGAAGAAAGCTATTGTTCATAATATTGGTAGTCTCATCCACTTGGTTAAAGAGCCTAACAGAAAACACTGACATTCCTCAAAGATTCTTAACTTCTTAGGATTTATACTTCAGCATCAACTCCTTTTGGGGTCTCAAACCTGCCTAAAATGTACATTTGAGACTTGTCAGCCTCTGCAATTTCATAAGCCAATTCCATAAATAAATTTAGACACACACACAAATATTTTTGGAGCATTGTATATACATGAACATACACATTCTACTGATTCAGTATTGTGTCTGTATGTATAATGGGATTGTACAAGTATGTACACAAGTATACATAATATGCATATATGTGTGTATGTTAAATGTGTACATGCATATATATATATGTGTGTGTGTGTGTGTGTGTGTGTGTGTGTGTGTGTTGTGATTATCAAGCCTGGTTGTCAACTTGATGAAATCCTAAATCACCATGGAAAGATGTGTCCATTGAAAGCATTTCCAAAGAGGTTTAACTGAAGTAGGAAGACCCACTCTGCATACAAGTCATCCCATCCCATGGGTTAGGATTCCAGACTGAATAAAAAAGAGAAAGTGAGATGATCACCAGCATTCTCTCTCTGCTTCCTGACTGCAAACACAATGGATCAATAACTTCACACCCCTGTCACCATATCTTCCCTACTATAAGAACTACATCCCTTAAATCGGTAAGCTAAAATAAGCCCCTCCTCCCCTGAGTTACTTCTCATCAAATATGTGGTCACATACACAGTCCCAGGGCTTCTGTTTTTCTGGAGAGGTCTGCCTAGGTCAGGACTTGACTTCTCACAGCAGATGCTCAGTAATGCTTCATGAATAGAAAGAGAGAAGCGAACGTTAAGTATATGAAAAGGACAAAGAATGTGGGGTGATTGAACACTGAGATCAAGGGCATAGTGCACTGGAGAGAGGTGGAGGGTAGCTTCAGGAACCCCAAACCTTTCCATTTTCTTAAGCAAGGATCAATACAGACACTGCCCATTAAGTAGCAAAACTACTACATGAGGCCTGATATATGAGGCCTGGGGTTCAGACAAGGTAACAGTGGAGACTCTCCAGAGGGTCAGTGCCCAGGCAGTGCTGAGCTTGGCTGAGAGAATGACAGGATTGTTATCTAGCTGTGCCTTAAGTTCAGCATCTCAGGCTAGTAGTGACCCTCTTCCCACCCTGAGCTTCCCTGGGCTCACAGAATCTGCTTGCCCTGCCTAGTCTTTCCTCACACTCTTCTAACTCCTCTTTTTTTCAGGGAAGAGGTCTGTCATCTCCATTACCAGCTAGGTTAGTCTAGGTTAGTGTGTCACTTGCTTTGGGTTTCCAGTACAGCCTAGGCAGAGTTGTATTTAAAAGCCATTTCCTTCTCTACTCTGTGCAAATACAGGAACTTTATAAGCAAGGTTTGTTGTGTTTTTTTTTTTCAAATGGAAAACTATAAAATGTGGATAGTAAATTACATCGCTGTTTTTCCCCTCCCAGCGAAAAATGGCAGGCAGATAAGTGGTTTGAGGCTTACTCAGTGTTTCAGATTAAAGGGAGTCAAATCTAAACCTCACATTACTCTAAGAGCATGAAAAAAATATAACTTTAAATAGTCCCATAAATGATAGGGGTAAAGTGGCTGGCTGTCAGTTGCTATTGCTATTTTTATATTTGCAGATAGGCCAAGGTTTCCTGGAGCTTTTAAGCACAGGTATTCCCATTTTCAAGTGGGACAACCTAGAAAAACTCAGGCTAGCAATACAGATGACTAGAAAGTAACTCTCCACTGGAAGTCTAGCCTGGTTACAGAGGATGGCTGGTTCAGGCTCCATACCTCCATTACTAGTTCTCACTAGGGTCACCCTCATAGGCTCCAGGAAGTTTCCACTGCACCCCTTAAGTGCTTCCCAATTCCAAGTTATCTCTCCCTGTACTCTCAATCCCTCCTGTTCCCACCCCCAGCAGCCACCAGCCCACACACAAAATCTATTCTATTTCCCCTTCCCAGGGAGATTCATGCATCCCTCCTACCGCCCTCCTTCAAATTAAAAAAAAAAAAAAAAGAAAGTACTTCTTCACATCACAAACAACTCCTTACTTCAAAATCAGTTAAGATAATCTCCATGAGCATTAATAGCTTAAAACTCTACCACAAATGATAAATCCATCTAGTGATCCGTTAAAAAAGCATTTCCCTTATTGAAGAGTCATGATAATTATCCAGAGACTTCACTAAGCCATATCCACATTGCATTATTTAAAAAAATCTACTTACTAGAAATCTATATTGGGCAAAGGATTTACTACATACACATAATTGGCCCTTTTTCTCACTTAGAGGTGTAAAAGAAAAATGAAAGAAAATAAGAAATATAACTTTAAGAATACGTTTCCTTTAAGATTTAAGATAATCTTTGTACCCATTTTTACATGGTATTAACTTTAAAAATAAAACATTAAAGGCTGAAGAGGTGGCTTCATGGTTAAAAATACTGGCTATTCTTCCAGAGCACCAGGATTGGATTCTCAGCAC
Organism: Peromyscus californicus insignis; assembly: GCF_007827085.1. Taxonomy (NCBI): domain Eukaryota; kingdom Metazoa; phylum Chordata; class Mammalia; order Rodentia; family Cricetidae; genus Peromyscus; species Peromyscus californicus. Next base: position 76,612,841 of record NW_026294480.1, on the reverse strand, counting down.
CCACACAGTGGATTGCAGTGGTCTGTATCTCCAGTTCCAGGGCAGCCAATGCCCTCTTTGGCCTCCTTGAGCACCAGACATGCACTTGGTGCACAGGCATACATGCAGGCAAAACACTCACACACATAAAATAAAAATAAATTATAATTAAAAATATATAAAAGATTAAATACTCAATGTTACAGGGACCTTAAATATAGTTTTCTATCCCACAGGAAGATTTTTATTATCTAATGTATATAAAGTGTTAAGCATAAAATGAGTACAGAATAGCAGTGATGATTTTCCCTATGAAAAACTGGAGACATAATCAACCAATATGGACCATCTAAGAAACAATTTTTTATTTATTAAATTTATTTATTTATTTTACATACCAACCAGTTTCCCCTGCCTCATCTCCTCCCCCATCTCACCTCCTTCTCTGTGTCTGTTCAGAAGAGGGCAGGCCTCCCATGGGTATCAACAAAGCATGGCATATCAAGTTGAGGTAGGACTAAGCTCCTCTATTGGTGAAATTATTAAGGCCACTCCACGTAGTTAAAAGGAGATTTATTTAATGGCGTAACTTACAAATTAAGGAATAGGTAGGTCGCGGAGTCTGGGGAAGGTGTATCACAGTCCAGCGGTGTTCTCTGGAGCTCTGCTCGGTCCACCTCCACTATCCAGGGTCCCACCACAGAGCGAGCGCCCGCCGATCCTGCTCTTGGGTCCCCAGGCGCCTCCCTTGGCCCCACCTTGTAGGCGTGACAGTTGCCGAAGTCTCAATGGGGGTTGGAACTTCCAGATCAAAGCTGGAATGGCTACCCACTACACTCCTCTCCTTGTATTAAGGCTGGGCATGGCAACCCAGTATGAGGAATAGGTTCCCAAGAACCAACCAAAGTGTTAGGGAAAGCCCCTGTTCCCTCTGCTAGGAATCTCGTACACAGGCCAAGCTACACAACTGCCACTCTGGTCACATACAGGTTCCCTGGCTGTCAGTCCAGAATCTGTGAGTTTCTATGATTGCAGCTTAGTTGAGAAACAGAAATTTTAGGACTTAAGTGGCACACTGAAAATCATAGGCAGATCAGGGAAACGAATAACAGCTTCTGCTGTCAAGGCAGTGGGGTAAGAGAAATATTCATTCACTGCTGGTGGAAGTGGAAACTTGTAAGTCACTATAGAAATCAGTGTGGCATTCCTCAGGAGGCTGGGAATAGATCTCCCTCAAGATCCAGCTATACCACTCTTGAGTGTATACCCAATGGGTTGTACATCCAACTATAGAGACACGTGTGTTCCATGTTCACTGTTGCCCTCTTCATAATAGATGAAGTGAGAAACAGCCTAGATGCCTACCAACAGGCAAACGGATCGAGAAAATGTGGTACAGTTACACGATGGAATATTATTTGGCTGTTTTTAAAAAGAGAAAGAAAGAAATCATGAAATCCACAGGCAAAAGGATAGAACTAGAAAAAAATATCCCAAATGAGGTAACCCAGACCCTAAAAGACAAATATGGTGTAGACTCACTTATATGTGGATATTGGCTATTAAGTCTTGATAAACAGGCTACAGTCCATATAACCACAGACGTTAGGTATAGAGAAAGGGAGTGAGGGAAGGGCTAGATTACCCTAGGAAGGGAAACTGCAATACATAGTTATGGATGGGAAGGGGAGTGGACTGGTACAGGAGGGTCAAATGGGGAGGAGGACAAACAAGGGGGTAAGGGAGGGAAGAAAGGGAGGGACACTTAACACTGAGGGCCATTTGAAGGGTCATGTGGAAACCTCCTACAGTGGAGTTCTTAAAATATATACACATATAAAAGAAATCTAAATGAAGTCACCTAATAATGGGGGAGAGAAAGACCCAACCAGACAACTTTCACCACCAAATAAAACCTCCAGAGCTGGGATGGGTTACACTTAATTGAGTATTGCTGCCTCCAGAGCACAGGGCTTGAAAGGAGTCCATGGTGTTGGCATGTACTGTTATGATACATGGTATATTAGACAGGGACCCCAAGGGTCCCCTGTGTGTGCAGGGAAACATGCTGGCACGCTGGGCAGATGCAGTGGCGGGCTGGTGGGTGGCCCACTGCATGCAAGCATGGCAGCGGGGGTGGGGGTGGACATTCACAACCCAGATGCTATTTCTGTGCAGAAATGGTTTACTATAATAGAGAGACGGAGAGAAGAAAGGAAAGAGGGAGAAGAGGGAAAGAAAGAGAGGTTGAGGGGTGCACACCTCATGGAAGTGGAGAGAGAGAGAGAGAGAGAGAGAGAGAGAGAGAGAGAGAGAGAGAGAGAGAGAGAGAGTTTTCCTTAAGAAGAGCCTTCTACATCAGGATGCAGGGTGGCCCCAAGGGGCAGGATTTCAAGGGGGCAAGTTAGAATATGAGGGGGTTGGGAAAAAAGACACTCACTCTCTCTTAATGATTTCCTTCTTTATTCTCTATTCTTCCATATTCTTTTTATGTTCTTTTATTGTTGATTAAAGAAAAAAGGCACTCCAAGATGAAATTCTTATGTACCAGCAGGAAAGGTCCAACCTCTCTGATGGACTAAACTGGACTGGACCTCAAACAGTCATATAAAGTTATATTTATTGATTATTACACAAAGTATTTCCTCATACCAAGGTCCCTAATCTTTTTTTTTATTTAATTTTATTTTATTTTACAATATAATTTAATTCTACATATCAGCCATGGATTCCCTTGTTCTCCCCCCTCGAACCCCCCTCACCTTTCCCCCAGCCCACCCCCCCATTCCCACCTCCTCCAGGGCAAAGACTCCCCAAGGATTGAGATCAACCTGGTAGACTCAGTTCAGGCAGGTCCAGTCCCCTCCTCCCAGGCTGAGCCAAGCGACCCTGCATAAGCCCCAGGTTTCAAACAGCCAACTAATGCACTGTGTACAGGACCCGGTCCCACTGCCTGGATGCCTCCCAAATAGATCAAGCCAATCAACTGTCTCACCCATTCAGAGAGCCTGATCCAGTTGGGGGCCCCTCAGCCATTGGTTCATAGTTCATGTGTTTCCATTCATTTGGCTATTTGTCCCTGTGCTTTATCCAACCTTGGTCTCAACAATTCTCGCTCGTATAAACCCTCCTCTTTCTCGCTAATTGGACTCCGGAGCTCCACCCAGGACCTGGCTGTGGATCTCTGCATCCGGTTCCCTCAGTCATTGGATGGGGTTTCTAGCACGACAATTAGGGTGTTTGGCCATCCTATCACCAGAGTAGGTCAGTTCGGGCTGTCTCTCGACCATTGCCAGCAGTCTATGGTGGGGGCATCTTTGTGGATTTCTGTGGGCCTCTCTAGCACTTTGCTTCTTCCTATTCTCATGTGGTCTTCATTTACCATGGTCTCCTATAAGGTTCCTAATCTTAATTTACATGTCTTACTGAAAGAGAGCATCACATGCCTCCATGACTCTAATCCTTCATTATATGTCATGTACAATACACATAATACAAGAGCCTCAGGGGTGCCTGAGGCATCTTGTGACCAAAGTCATAGGAGGGCTGCAAAGCCCCTTCAGCAAAGCAATCACTGTTTTCCATAAGGATTCTTCAAGTTCAAAGTACTTCTGAAAAAGACAGCTTTTCATTCTAATATTTATCTTATGCAGTAATCCTGCAAAATTCCTACAGAGTACAAATAAAAATATGTATTTATTTCACAGCCAACTCTTTTGTTGGCAGGCTTTGTATTGTGGTCACAAAGAAAGAATCAGGCTAACCATTCCCCAGCTGAATCAGTGACCACTGGAGCCACAGGCTCCACCTGTACCAATTGAAGGAAGAGATGTGTAGACTCTCTTCAACAACATGAAGAGCAATATGGCAGCACCAGAAACTAGTGGTTCTACAACAGCAAGACTTGAACATTCCAACACAGATGTAGCAGAAGAAAACAACCTTAAAAATAAATTTATGAAGATGATAGAGGCCCTTAGAGAAGAAATTTAAAATTCCCTTAAAGAAATGGAGGAAAAGAAAAACAAAAAATTAGAAGAAAACAATAAATCCCTTTTTTAAAAAAAAGTCAAGAAAAAAAAACAGTCAAACGGGTGAAGGAAACAATTCAAGACCTGAAAATTAAAATAGAGACAATAAAGAAAACACAACCCAAGGGAATTCTGGAAATGGAAAATCTGGATAAATGAACAGGAACTGCAAGGTTAACAGGAACTGCAAGCATAACCAACAGAATATAAGAGATGGAAGAAAGAATCTCAGGAGTTGAAGATACAATAGAGAAAGTAGATTTATAGGTCAAAGAAAATGTTAATCAAGCAAATTTTTAACACAAAACATCCAGGAAGTCTGGGACACCATGAAAAGACCAAACCTAAGAATAATAGGGATAGAAGAAGGAGAATAATTCCAGCTCAGAGACACAGAAAATATATTCAACAAAATCAGAGAAGAAAACTTTCTCAACCCAAAGAAGGACATGCCTATCAAGATAGAAGAAGCATACAGAACATCAAATAGACTGGACCCCCTGTGGTGGTATTTTACTTGTACTGAAATGTGATTTTAATTATATGTTAATAAATAAAGTTGCCTGGGGGTCAGAGCTATTAGAGCCATAGCAAGTGCGTGGCGGCGGTGGCGCACGCCTTTAATCTCAATACCATAGAGGACCTGGAGGGCTGTACATACAGGCAGTGACGAGGCAGTCATGTGTTTGGGTTTACAACCAATGAGAAGGCAGAACAGCTAGACTATATAAAGACATACACACAGGAAGTAGGTCCCTTTCAGAGAGCTCTCTTGACTGAAGAGGATCGCTGAAGCAGGAAGGGTGAGGCTCTTAGCTCTGACCTCTTGGCTTTCTTCTCTGAATCGGCTCTGTGTTTCTTATTTAATAAGATGGTTGGTTACATCTACACCCCCCGCAAAAAAGTCACCTTGCCACATAATAATCAAAACATTAAACATACAGAAGAAAGACTATTCAGAGCTGCAAAGGAAAAGCATCAAGTATCTTATAAAGGCAGACCCATCAGAATAACACACAGCTTCTCAATGGAGACTCTGAAAGCCAGAAGGTTCTGGACAGATATTATACAGACATTAAGAGACCACAGATGCCAGCCCAGACTACTATACCCAGAAAAACTTTCAATCACCACAGACAGAATAAACAAGAAATTCCTTGACAAAGCCAGATTTAAACAATATGTATCCACAAATCCAGACCTACAGAAAGCTCTAGAAGGAAAAAAATTCCACCTAAGGAAGTCAGATGGACCCATGAAAACACAGCCAATAGATAATCCCACACCAGCAAATCCCAAAGAAGGGAAACACACATATACTACCACCACAAAAATTATAGGAATTACCAATCAGTGGTCATTAATATCCCTGAACAGCAAGCACTCAATTCACCTACAAAAAGACAAAGGCTAACAGAATGGATACAAAAACAGTATCCTTCTGCTGCACACAAGAAACATACCTCAACTTCAAAGACAGACACTCAGAGTAAATAGACCTAAGAAACAAGGTGATGTAGCTATCCTAATATCTAACAAAATAGACTTCAAACCAAAATTAATCAAAAGAGATGGAAAAGGGCATTTCATATTCATCACAAGAAAAATTCACCAGATGAAGTCTCAATTCTGAACATCTATGCCCCAAATACAAGGGCACCCACATTTGTAAAAGAAATATTACTAAAGCTTAACTTACATGTCAAAGCCCACACACTAATAGGAGAAGAGTTTAACATCCCACTCTCACCAATAGACAGGTCTGCCAGGTCTGCCAGGTCTGCCAGGTCTGCCAGATAGAAACTTAACAGAGAAATAAGGGAACTAACAGATGTTATGACTCAAATGGACTTAATAGACATCTATTGAACATTTCACCCAAACACAAAAGAATATACCTTCATTTCATTACCTCATGAAACCTTCTCTAAAATTGACCACATACTTGGTAACAAAGCAAACCTCAACAGATAAATTAAAAAAATGGAATACCCCCGCCCCTGTATCTGATCAGATCACCATGGCTTAAAGTTAGAATTCAACAACAACACAAACTGCAGAAAGCCTACAAACTCAAGGAAATTGAACAGTGATCAACTGAATCACCACTGGGTCAAGGAAGAAATAAAGAAAAAAATTAAAGACTTCCTAGAATTCAATGAAAATGAATGCACAACATACCCAAACTTATGGGACACTATGAACGCAGTGCTAAGAGGAAAGGTCATAGAACTAAGTGCCTACATAAAGAATGTGGAGAGATCTCACAGTAGTGACCTAATAGCACACCTGAAAGATCTAGAACGAAAGAAGCAAACTCACCCAGGAGGAGTAGATGACAGGAAATAATCAAATTGAAGGCAGAAATCAATAAAATAGAAACAAAAAACAGTACAAAGAATCAATGAAACAAAGAATTGGTTCTTCAAGAAAATCAACAAGATAGACAAACCCTTATTCAAACTAACCAAAAGGCAGAGAGAGAATATTCAAATTAACAAAATTAGAAATGAAAAGGGAGACATAACAACAGACACTGAGGAATCCAGAGAATCATTAGATCATACTTTGAAAACCTGTACTCCACAAAATTGGAAAATTTAAAGGAAATGGACACTTTTCTGGATAGGTAACACATACCAAAATTAAATCAAGACCAGATAAACAATTTAAATAGACCTACAACCCCTAAAGAAATAGAAACAGTCATCAAAAATCTCCCAACCAAAGAAAAAAGCCCAGGGCCAGATGGTTTCAGTGCAGAATTCTACCAGAATTTCAAAGAAGAGCTAATACCAATACTCCTCAAATTGTTCCATACAATAGAAACAGAACAAACATTGCCAAACTCTTTATGAGGCTACAGTTACCCTAATACCCAAACCACACAAAAATGCAACAAAGAAAGAGAATTACAGACCAAGCTCCCTCATGAACATTGATGCAAAAATACTCAATAAAATTCTGACAAACCAAATCCAAGAACACATAAAAAAAATCATCCATGATGATCAAGTAGGCTTCATCCCAGAGATTCAGGGATGGTTCAACCTATGAAAATCTGTCAATGTAATCCACCATATAAACAAACTGAGAGAAAAAAAACCACATGATCATTTCATTAGATACTGAAAAAGCCTTTGACAAAATCCAACACCCTTTCATGATAAAGGTCTTGGAGAGATCAGAGATATAAGGAACATTCCTAAACATAATAAAGGCAATTTACAGCAAGCCAACAGCCAACATCAAACTAAATGTAGAGAAACTCAAAGCAATTCCATTAAAATCAGGAACAAGGCAAGACTATCCACTCTCTCCATATCTATTCAACATAGTACTTGAAGTTCTAGCTAGAGCAATAAGACAACCAAAGGAAATCAAGGGGATTCGAATCAGAAAGGAAGAAGTCAAACTTTAGCTAGATGATATGATAGTATATATAAGCGATCCTAAAAATTCTACCAGAGAACTCCTGATAAACACCTTCAGTAATGTGGCAAGATACAAGATTAACTCAAAAAAATCAGTAGGCCTCCTATATACAAATGATACATGGGCTGAGAAAGAAATCAGAGAAACATCACCCTTTACAATAAACACAAATAATATAAAATATCGTGGGGTAACTCTAATCAAACAAGTGAAAGACCTGTATGACAAGAACCTAAGTCTTTGAAGAAAGAAATTGAAGAATATATCAGAAAATGGAAAGATCTTCCATGCTCTTGGATAGATAGGCTCAACATAGTAAAAATGGCAATCTTACCAAAAGCAATCTACAGATTCAATACAATCTCCATCAAAATCACAACACAATTCTTCACAGACCTCGAAAGAACAATACTCAACTTCATATGGAAAAACAAAAACAACAGAATAGCTAAAGCAATCCTGTACAATAAAAGAACTTTATGCTCTACTATAGAGCTATAGTAATAAAAATAGTTTAGTATTGGCACAAAAACAGACATGTGGATCATGGAAGCAAATTGAAGACCCTGACATTAATACACACATACACATCTGATTTTGACAAAGAAGTCAAAATTATACAATGGAAAGAAGAAAGCATCTTCAACAAATGATGCTGTCATATATAGATGTTGACATGTAGAAGAGTGCAAATAGATCCATATCTATCACCATTCACAAAACTTAAGTCCAAATGGATCAAAGACCTCAACATAAATCCAGTTACACTGAACCTGATAGAAGAGAAAGTGAGAAGTAGCCTTGAATGTATTGGCACAGGAGACCACTTCTTAAATATAACACCAGTAGCACAGACACTGAGAGCAACAATTAATAAATGGGAATTCCTGAAACTGAGAAGCTTCTGTAAGGCAAAGGACATAGTCAATAAGACAAAAGAGCAGCCTACAGAATGGAAAAAGATCTTCACCAACCCTACATCTGACAAAGGGCTGATCTCCAAAATATATAAATAACTCAAGAAACTATACATCGAAATACCAAATAATCCATTATAAAAATGAGGTACAGATCTAAACAGAGAATTCTCAACAGAAGAATCTCAAATGGTTGAAAGATATTTAAGGAATTGTTCAACATCCTTAGTCATTAGAGAAATGCAAATCAAAATGACACTGAGATACCATCTTACACCTGTCAGAATGGCTATGATCAAAAACACTGATGACAGCTTATGTTGGAGAGCATGTGGAATAAGGGGAACACTCCTCCACTGCTGGTAGGAGTGCAAACTTGTACAGCCACTCTGGAAATCAGTATGGTGGTTTATCAACCATACTGGGAATCAACCTATATCAAGACCCAATGATACCACTATTGGGCACATACCCAAGGAATGCTCAATCATACCACAAGGACACTTACTCAACTATGTTCATAGCATCAATATTTGTAATAGCTGGAACCTGGAAACAACCTCAATGCCCCTCAGCTGGAGAATGGTTAAAGAAAATATGGAGCATTTACACAATGGAGTATTACTCAGTGGTAAAAATCAATGACATCATGAAATTTGTAGGAAAATGAATGGAACTAGAAAAAAAATATCATCCTGAGTGCAGTAACCCAGACCCAAAAAGACAAACATGGTATGTACTCACTCATAAGTGAATATTGGAAGCAAAGCAAAGGATCACCAGGCTACAATCCACAACCCCAGAGAAGCTAGGTAAAAAGGAGGACACTAAGAGGGACAGACATGGATTGCCCCAGGAAGGGGAAATAGATGAGCTCTCCTGGGTAAACTGAGAGGGGAGATAGAAGGTAGGAGGAGATGGGAGATGGGAACATGAGGGATTGAGATGGCAGAGTTGGGAGAGAGATGGAGAGGGAAAGCAATGAAAGAGATTATCTTAATAGAGGGAGCCATTATGGGATTAGGAAGAAACGTGGTTCTAGGGAAATTCCCATGAATCCACAAAGATGATCTTAGCTAAGACCCCTACCAATATGGAGAAGGTGCCTAAACTTGCCTTCCCCTGTAATCAGATTGGTGAATACCCTAATTGTCATCATAGAACCTACATCTAGTAACCAATGGAAGCAGATATAGTGATCCACAGCCAAGCACTGGGCTGAGCTCCTGGAGTTCAGTTGAAAAGAGGAACAAGGGATCATATGAGCAAGGGGGGTCAAGAGCATAATGGGGAAAACCACAGAGACAGCTGACCCAAGCTAGTGGGAGCTCACAGGACTCTAGACTGACAGGTGGGGAACCTGCATGGGACTGAACTAGGCCTTCTTAATGTGGGTGACAGTGGTGTGGCTTGATCTGTTTGTGGGTCTCCCACTAGTGGGATCAGGATTTATCCCAGGTGCATGAACCAGCTTTTTGGAGCCCTTTCTCCATGGTGGGATACCTTGCTCAGCCTTGATGTAGCGGGGAGGGACTTGGTCCTGCCTTAACTTGCTATGCCAGACTTTGTTGACTCCCCAAGGGAGGCCTTACCCTCTCTGAGGAGTGGATGAGGGGGTGAGATAGGGAGGAGCTGGAGAGGAGGGAGATGAGGAGGGAGGGGAACTGGGGTTGGTTTGTAAAATGAAAAAAAATTTCTTTTAATTAAAAAAATCGCCGGGCGGTGGTGGCACTCGCCTTTAATCCCAGCACTCGGGAGGCAGAGCCAGGCGGATCTCTGTGAGTTCGAGGCCAGCCTGGTCTACAGCGCGAGATCCAGGAAAGGCGCAAAGCTACACAGAGAAACCCTGTCTCGAAAAACCAAAAAAAAAAAAAAAAAAAAAAAAAAAATCAATCATCTTACTATTTATCTTGAAAGTTAATCTTATAAGGAATCTTAAAGAAATCACAAACCTAAACTTCCATACATTAAAAAAAGAAATCAGTCAGCTGTACTCTAGATCCTTAGGGTACATTCCCATTCATCAATAGTTTTTGGTATCAGGAAATTGAGGACAGAAATGGGTATAAGGAATTAATCATCATCTTTGATCATAAACCAACCCTAGCAAGAAAATACATCAGCTAGTAACAGTTGTGCTGCTTTCTATTTTTGACCCCAGCTTTGTGTCCTTGTGAACTTTTGATTGTTTTCTGGGGTTTTTCATCTTAAGGCTATTATCAAAACATCTAATTTAACCTGAAGTTATTATAAGCCTTTGTTTTAGCTAGTGATGCACACTAAAACCTGTGACTGGGTCTTCTAACATTAAGATTAAAGGAATTTGAGCCATCCTGGCTCCTGGGACTCAACTGTTTCTCTTAATCATTAATTTGAGCTACAATCTATGCAGCTCCTTAAGTGAAACGCATAGGCCATAACTATGTAACATTTCCTTGTGTTTACTTTTATTCATCAAAATTTTGTATAATGGGGTTGGGGATTTAGCTCAGTGGTAGAGCATTTGCCTAGCAAGCTCAAGGCCCTGGGTTCGGTCCTCAGCTCTGAAAAAAAAAAAAACTTTGTATAAACTAACATTGTTATTATCAATTAGATAATACAGCTTAGGTAGGAAGTCATCTTTATAATAATCTATAGGTAAAAATGCCCAGAGAACAGGATGTTTCCAAGAGATAAACACACTACATTACAGGCAGTGGGGATCTCCCCACACTCATTCACACCATGGGTGTGATAGAAAAAGATAGCAGCAGCAAACATGCAAAGACACAGCAGAAGTAAAAGACATTCTGGGGTCTGGGGTCTCCGGCCTTGCCTGTCCGAGATTCACCCATCAGGGGCTTGCCTCCTGGTGGGCTGACACCTTGAACTTCCATTACCACCTGCTGCTCCTCTGACATGGCCACCAGCAATTGAGTTGTTGGCAAGAGGAGCCTCATGGAAACTCTCCAACAACACAGGCTATTGCTAAGGCTATGCTCTCTACAAACTGATGATATGGCCCTATTGCTGAAGACAGCACCTACATAACCCATTGAACAAAGAGAAATCATGCTGGTACTTACCTAGAACCGTCATCCCTAGTGACTAGTATTCATGGTACTGGAAGGTACTCTACATACTACCAGTGAAAAAAGGTAAATACCAACCCAGCTGTAAACATTTCAATCTACAATAGTGATCTGCCTGCAAGATATGCTGGTGCAGTAGTAGCACAAAAGTTGTGGGAGTAATCAACCACTATCTGACTGGACTTAAGGCCCCACTCCATGAAATGGAACCCATGACTGACATTGCTGGCTTGGGTAGCCAAGAACCTGAGACTAGATAGGACAGGGAGCTAGTGGAAAACCAAATACTACTAAATGTTCTACTAAAAGAACATTGCAATAAAATGACCCCTAATGACATTCTGCTATACCTATAGATCAGGGTCATGTACAGTCAGCATCAAGAGAAGTTTCCTCCTGCAGTAGATGGAAAGAAATATAGAGACCTACAAATGGACAATGCACAGAGAAGGAGTTATCTTGGAACACTCAGTCCTAAAGGGGATGCCTCCATCCAATATGTTCTCTCACAGCTCAGGGAACTCGGCAGAAGAGGAGGCAGAAAAATTGTAAGAGCCAGTGGGGATGGAAGACACCAAGGCCTTTTTAGGCCTTCTAGACACAACAGGACTAATACACAAATGAACTCACAAAGACAGTGGCAGCATTCACAGGGCCTGAACAGGTCTAAGCCAGATAGGATCCCAGCACTGAGAGGCAGGAGACACAAGCCCCCATCCTTAACCCAGAGCTATCTCCAGTTGATAACTGCTCCCAAGGCAAAAATTTTTACCAACTAAGAATATACAAAGTATAAACTTAAGGGCAGTCCCCATGCCCAGCAGTAGATGGCCAACACAACATGAACTCAACAGTATTTTTGGAGATTTTAGGGGTGTTTTGTTTTTCTCATAATTGTTTGTTTTGATTTTTTTCCTTTATAGGTCTTTTGTTTACAAATTATGGTTCCTCATTTTGTGGTTTTATGAGATTTCTCTGTGTGTGTATTTCTATGTCTATATGTGTTTCATGTGCTTTTTCTTTGGCTGTTTTGTGTTTCTAATGAGACAGATCAAGCAAAGGTGTGGATTGGGATGGGTGAAGAGCTGGGGAAGATCTGGGAGGGGTTGTGGAAGGGGAAAACAATCAGAATATATTATATGAAAAAGTATTTTCAAATAAAAAAGGAAAGAAAAAGCTAATGAGAAAAAAATAACAGAAGAAAGAAAGTCATAGGCAGCAGGCAGAACAGGAAAACGAGACTGATAGGTGCTTGAAGTCCTGAGAGATGAGAACCCTGATCAAATCTCTTGGATACCTCTCCTCAATATTTTTTTTCTTTACACCATTGAAGGGCATTATGGTGCACCCTAGTAATCCTAGCACTCAGGTGTGGTGATATTTTATTTGTGCACCCCAATAAAGCTTATCTGAGGATCAGAGGAAAGAGCCAGCCACTATATTAAAGATAGAAGTCAGGCAGTGGTAGCACACACCTTTAATCCTAGCATTTGGGAGGAGAGATTCATTCGGATCTCTGTGAGTTCAAGGCCACACTGGGAACAGAGCCAGGTGTAGTGGCACACGCCTTTAATCCCAGTGCTAGTTAACCACAGAGGTCTGGACAGACAGACAAGAAGTGATAGAGCTGGGCAGAAAAAGGAAGTAAGGTGGCAGAACACAGAAAGGCATATAGGTGTGAGTACACAGGAAGTAGCTCTCTCTTGGCTGAGCATTTCCTAGCAGTAAGAACATGGCTGGCTTCTTTCTGCTTCTCTGATCTCTCAGTTTTCACCCCAATATCTGGTTCTGGGTTTTTTATTAATAAGACTGTTCAGCAATTCATCTTACACTCAGGAGCTGGTGACAAGATCAGAAGTTCCAGTTCAGTCTCTGATGTATGAGACTATCATAAATAATAAAATGGAAGTATTGATTAAAAAAATAGTTTGCAGTTATGTTCATTCCACTGAAATTTGGAGAAACTGATTTGCTTTCAATATTTTAGAAAACAGTAATCAGAAAAACAGCCAGCAAATCATTGGCTAGTCAAGGATTTTCAAAGAAACTTTTAGCAGAAACCCATCTCTAAGCAATATTGGAAGCAAGAAAAAGTATTGGAAGAACATTTGCCTTCAAACTTTTTAAAATTCTGAAATTTAACCAAATATAGTTATGGCCAACATGTATGTCAATGGGTAGAAGATAGATAGGCTGGAGAAGAGAGATTATTTGACCTATTTTTATGAAGACCTTTATACATATACATACATATATTTGTGTATGTTTGTATACATATATATGCTTTTTTCTTCATTTCAGTTAACATGGAAGTAAAATATCTGAAGGCAAGAATCAGAAGCAAAAAACTGCTTTGAAAAGGGAATTTCACACCTTTCTGAGTTAGACTAGGTTATTTCAGGAAACTTAATGACTACTTGAATAGTTAAGCAGGTGGCTTTTCCACATTGTATGACACATAATGCAAACCACAGAGAGTAAGTACCATTTGTGAAAATCAGGAAGAATGAAGAGAAGTCTCACAAGTACAATAAGATACAGACAGACAGCACTCAGAGATCACTATCTCCATGGTCAGGAGTGTGATACTGTCTATAATTAATAAAGGCTGACAATTTAATTGAATCACTAATTTATCAAGAGTACAAACATGAAAACTTTATGAGGAGTGCAACCACACACCATTGCCCTTCACTCAACAGCTCTTTGTAATAATGCTAATGCCAACTTTATCTGAAATGAGTAAGACCAGAGTTAGCTTTATACAAAACTATCAAAGATAAAAGCTAGAGACACTGGGAGTATGAGGTTTACAACTTTCTCCACTATCTTACCTAACCTCTATTCAACATCCACTATTATATGAAGCAGCAAGTGGTCAGCAGAGAATCATGATTTCCTTCTAAGTACAGCATCAATGTGAGAAAAAAATACTGTCTCCTTGTCATCATTTACATTCTCATTTGCACAGACAATCCACACTCAAATCTATGTCACTTAAAACCCCTTTAATAGTAGAACCCCCTTTTAACAAATAATCAAGCTAAGTAGCTACCCTGTTACCATCTACTGATAAACCACAGCGACTCCTAGACTAGCTTTCCTACAAGTAAGGTTACTGACAAATTCTGTGCCATTTGAGGCCCTTACTCGACAGTCTCGCTCAAGCTAAGGATTGATTACTTTCTTGGGTTTCAAAGTGTTTAGAAAATCATAGCATAGAAGGAGGCAAAATGATGAACCATAAATCCCAGCCTAAACACTAGCTCCTTCTGTGAATTCAGGAATAAACCTAACTTCTCTGTAACACAGCTTGCTCATATGTAAATGGAATGACTTGTAAATATCTGCTAGCAATGCTGAAGTGGTTAAATAAGATAGCTACCGACAGAATAAGAGTGCACAGCCATATTTAATACTAAAGTACAGTGATGGGCTCTGTGATGAACCTGAATAGTGTCTCTGGTCTTTGCTGACATGCCAGAATAAGAAAGGGTCAGACACATTAACTTGGATCAGACTTGGGTGCATGAAGATTTTGGGAAACTACTTTCTGCATCAACAACTATGGGGATGCACAAATGGAAATGAACATGGAGAGACATTAAACTACAGAAAAGGACTCAGCAAATCCCACAGAGACTTCTGGAACTGGGATGGTCTATTTGAGCTATACCACCTGAATCAACAACTGAAGTTTTAGAAACTATTTCTGACCAGCCATTTATTGTGGCCTGTTCCTATGGAAGGAACATGAATGGGAGTCATCTAAAGAAAATTCTCAGAAAGGGAATTTCAACCACTACCAGAACTATAGACTACATGCCTGGGTCCTGACTGTGGTTGATATATTGTGCACCCCAATAAACTTATCTGGGGGTCAGAGAACAGAGCAGCCACTATATTAAACATAGAGGTTAGGCAATGGTAATACACACCTTTAATCCTAGCATTCTGGAGGCAGAGATCCACTAGGATCTCGGTGAGTTCAAGAGCACACTGGGAACAGCCAACCATGGTGACATACACCTTTAATCCCAGCACTTGAGATCTTGCTTGGGAAAGACACACACCTTTAATCCCAGGAAGTGATGGCAGGAAGCAGAAAGGTATATAAAGCATGAGGACCAGGAACTAGAGGCTTTTAAGCTTTTAGGCTTTTAACAGCAGATCAACTGAGATCCATTCAGAGGAGGACTCAGAGGCTTCCAGTTTGAGGAAACAAGATCAGCTGAGGAGTTAGCAAGGTGAGGTTGGCTGTGGCTTGTTTTGTCTCTCTGATCTTTCAGAATTTATCCCAATATCTGGCTCCAGGTTTGTTTTTCATTAATAAAACCATTTAAATTTGGTGTTACACCTGACAAGAGGAGCTGGTTAGCACCCGACCATCAGCACAGCCTGTGCCACTGTGTCCCTTTGCTTTCTGTAAGTCCTGATGGAAGTCTGCCACTGTTCTGAATGGTTTATTTATTTATAATCTCAAAATGCTTATGAAAGGAAAAACAGGGGGAGGAAAGGAAGAAGTGGGGACAGAGGGAGAGAGGGGGAAAAGAGAGAGAGAGACAGAGATTGAAGGATGGATGGATGGGTATGTGGGTGAGTGGAACTGCTGTGGGATGGTCTGTATGTCAAATGTGTTGCTGATTGGTCAATGAATAAATCACTGATTGGCAGTGGCCAGGCAGGAAGTATAGGTGGGACTAACAGAGAGAAGAATTGAGAGAACAGGAAGCTGGGTGGGAGAGACACTGCCAGCCGCCATCAGGATAAGGAAGATGTAAAGTACCGGTAAGCCACAAGCCACGTGGCAAGGTATAGATTAATAGAAATGGATTAATTTAAGCTGTAAGAACAGTTAGCAAGAAGCCTGCCACGGCCATACAGTTTGTAACCAATATAAGTCTCTGTGTTTACTTGATCGGGTTTGAGCAGCTTGGGACTGGCGGGTGAGAGAGATTTGTCCTGACTGTGGGCCAGGCAGGAAAACTCTAGCTACATGGAACAGACTCTGCAGATAGTCGCTACACCACAGCAGGTGTGCCTTGCCTCCCTCCTCTATTACTTACTCTTGACCCCACCCCACCCCATGCCACACTTATCTTTAGCAAATACTTTCATGGGTATAGGTAACTTAATTGGTTGGGTGACCCTGCGGTTTTTCCGGAAGGGTCTTTTAGTATTTATGCCCCTCTCAGGTCATGATTGTTGTATTTTTCTATTTACTCTAAAAATTGGGTAAAAAACTACTAAGAACTTCCCCACTGGATCACCCAAGTACCAGATCTTTTTGTGCCCCTACTATATAGAAGAAGACACTGTTTTCTCTTCAATATCCCCTCCAAAGACAGAAAATTTTTTTCTTGATTGGTCTCTTGTTCTAAGGAATTTTAAGTGATGGTGTGGTAGCTGAAGCTAAAAAATTAATAAGACAGCTATGTTACCCCTTGATTGAAATGTTCCTTTGCTAGCAGTAAGATCTTTAAACCACAGATCTCATGTTCCATAAGGATATAAAGCTCAAATTTTCCAAATGAGCTACAAGGAACATTGGTAAATATGCTCCCTTGGTCCATGTATTCTGCTTCTTAGACACACAACATTGTACATAGGGAATTTGATGCACTTGCACCCCATCTTTATAGGTTATCATATCCAACCTGGCACCTCATTTATGTCTTTACAAGGTCATCCCATCACTCCACTAAATGGGCAGCTTCTGGATAGATGATATCCAGTAAGAACAATGGATCCTGATTATATGTCTACTTTCACACCTCATTTTGTTTAAGAAAGGATTTCTTAGTTTGATGTAATGTTATACCAACAATGTCTAGTAGCTCCCATACTCTTTAAAGCATCAAATAGTACCTCTCTATAGAAGACAAACCCATACCCAGAACATATGCTGATACCACTATGAAGAGTTCAATATAATCAAACTATTGCCAGTTGCTAATTGTTCTTCTAGAGGCGTGATGTAACACAGAAAACTCAGAACTGGTTTCAGTTGCTAGACTATGGACATTTTAACAATAGCATTAATGTGCTGGATGATAAGGAGAGAGAGTCCATGCTATTAGGACAATTCTACACTCCATCACTAACACCATAGCAGTTTCACTTATGCTTCCTGTATCAGCACTGAGAGTGCCAATAACAGAGATCATTTGATGTCCTTCTAGTTCATCCTGTCCACTTGGTAAGACATTCATAGTACCTCTTCCATGATGGATGCTCTCTGATAAAGACAACAGGAAATATAAATACCTTCATTTTTTGCCCACTCCTACATGATGATTATCCCCAGATTTCTTATCCAGACTTTCCAATAATTATCCTTATAGGTGCTAACCATTTTTCAAAGCTAAAGATTTTATAAATATTTTCACTTCAAACTACATCTTTACACACATACACACAGAGAAAGAGAGAGAGACAGAGACAGAGAGACAGAAATATCACCCACAGCCACAACAATTGGGACAATTTCCTCACACTTTTCAGAGTGTCTCTATCATATATCCAAGTCTATATTTGAGTTGTATCTGCATCTGAATCCTAGTAATCTATGAATGAAACTACAGCCTTTTCCATCTCTATTAACTAGTTATAAGGAAGGACCCCTGTTTCTGCAGTCGTATGTATGAACTAAGAGAAAGAGCCACCAGAACAGAAACTGTGGATGGCATGGACATAATTAATGTACTACTTTTATTTACAATTCATTATTTCTGGCCTCACCAAACTTTATGTTGGAA
Organism: Peromyscus californicus insignis; assembly: GCF_007827085.1. Taxonomy (NCBI): domain Eukaryota; kingdom Metazoa; phylum Chordata; class Mammalia; order Rodentia; family Cricetidae; genus Peromyscus; species Peromyscus californicus. The sequence goes on along the minus strand of NW_026294480.1, from coordinate 76,594,650 downwards.
ATATGACTCAATTTAGTTCATGATAGGCAATTCTGGCTACAGCATCATTGGTATCCCATAGTCATAGCCTAGTAGCACCCAAAGTGTTTAATGAATGGTATATAATCATCCAATAGATATGGTAGATTCCAGGGACCTGCACTATGACTCCAATTAGGGGGCATTGTAAACTGAAGTTTGTGTGTCTCTAATATTCACAGGTTGAAACCCTATCTTACAATGTGGGTATGTTTGGAGATGGATATGTTTGTAAGACATTGATTAAAATTAAGTGAAGTCTTGAGAATGAGTGAGACCCTGACCTAATAGGATTAGTGTCCATATAAGAAAAGAGAGGGCAATCCTTGTAAGAAGTATCCTAGTATCTACCATTCATGGCAGCACATGAGTGTAGGCTCCGGGTTTGTTTTTATTAATAATAAGACCTTTTAAGATTTGTGCTACACACGAGGATGCAGTGAGCTCTTGCATGTAGACTTGGCCTGGGACTTCTAGCCTCTACAACAGTGAGAAAATGGACGTCTGCTGTCTAACGCACCTGATCTATGTATTGCTGTGACAGTTCCGGAACACCAACACCAGCAGCTTTCACAAACTGCATACGGCTCTTTTCCCACTACCAACATCTCATACCTAGGATCTGCTCAGACACACGGCCTCAGTAGCAAGGCCACTTATACAACCTAGACCTAGAGCCAAGAACTGTTTTTGGAATAGGCTCTACTTAAAGACTGCAGCTTGTATAGAATGTGGTAAGTGGGTTGGATAGATATTCCTAAATGTGCTGCTAGAAATTTAAAAGGCCTAGCATATAGCATGGTGCACTTCCTCCTGGTGACAGGACACTCAGAATCAAGAATAGTATTATTTATTTTGTAGAGATGACCCCGCATGTCTGAAATTAATAGATTAAAAAAATCACTATGTGGCAGTCACCTGAAACTTCATAGAGTTTATTTGCCATGATCTATGGCACATAGATCTTACTGACTCTTCCAACAGACTATTTTTCCCCCTTCTTCATGTTAAGGATGATAAAGAACACAGACACCAAATGAATCCTCATATAATATGTACATGAGGTTGTAAAACCATTCTAGCAAAAAAGTACCTCATTAGGCTGGGAAGATGGCTCAGCGGGTAAGACACTTCCAACATAAGCATGGACCTGAGTTCAGCTCCCTGGAGCCCATGTGAAAGGTCAGGTGGGCATGAAAGCCTACCTATAATCCCAGAACTTGAGACGAGAGACAGAATCCCCAGAGTAAGGTGGTTAGCCTATCTAGCTCAAACTGAGCTGCAGGCTCACCGAGACCCTACCTCAATATATATAAGGTAGAAAGTGATTAAAAAGGCACTGGACTTCAACCTCCAGGCCTCCACATACAGACATGCTCATTGCACCTGCAAATATACACACACTATATAAGAAAAAAAAAACACAAAAGAAATCCACATATGGCACAGCAGCAAAAATTGGGTTATGATTGGTGGGATTTACAGGTAGTCCATGTTCTCCTCATGTTGGAAAATAATATTCTCTTGTCTCACAAAGAAACATACAAAGTAACCCAGCAAGGCCTGTTTTCTTTTTTTCAAAAGGGGTGCACCATGACTCAATCCATGCTAGTAAGCACATGGAACAGGAGGTCCCGGGGGTTTGTCCTAAGCAAGAATACTCTAGCCTTTCCCCTTGGCTGGGACCTCACAGTCTTTCATGACTGGCAAGTTTGAAAAGAATTGGCACAAATGAAATGAAGGTACAGAGGAGGGGTCAGTGGCTTGAGGACATCAAGTTCTTAGAATGCAGCAGGGCCTTTGAGTTTTACCAGGTGAGAGAGATGAAAAGATGCATGTAAAAGTTTTACAAGTTGGCGGGGAGGGGTGTGTGAAAAGATTTGAATTCCTTTGCATGAAAATTTTACAAGATAGGGTCAAATTTATGAACTTTTGTTCCTTGGTGATCTAAAAGGGGCAGCGAAGGAGGGGAGTTCTTAGATCATTCAGGACCTACATGATTTTTGAATAGACTAAGCTAGATGGAGCTATGGAATGCCTATATCCTTTAAGGTTCAGGATGACACTAAACTCTACCAATATCTTCAGGATTTGGTATTGCTTAAATTTGCTCTGTTTCAGAGCCTTTAAATTGACCTTCTTTACTGTGGTAGTGCTTATCCCATAGGCCAAAGAACCAATATGGTAGTTGTGCCAACTCACTTTATGTTCATCCCAGTTATATTCCTAGAATGCCAGGAAGAGATCACATTATGGATCTACAGACCCATTGCTGGCCAGTCTTGAGCCAGAAACCCATTCATTATGGACTTGTGCACACCAATGCCCTCCCTGGCTCCCATTCTTCCTATGGGGAAGCTTTGGGTTTCTAAGTATCAAGCTCAACTTGGACCCTTGGACTCTAGGCCCTTAAAATGCTTGGGTATTCCAACTGCTCAAGTGCATAGTTGCATGAGAAATTGACCTTTAGTCCTTCGGGGAAGAACTATCCTTTGCCATGGTATTATGGGGTGCTTTTTTTTCTGAGGATTCAACCTCTTCTTTCCATATTGCAAGTTCAGTTCTACTGGGGTCTGCAGTTGTAGAATTTAGTTCCTCTCTTTCTCTAGCAAGCTCACACTTGTCTAACCCAGGTATATGGATTGACCTGTTGGACTGATAGCAAGGAGATGAAAGCAGATCCTAGGGTGTGAGGAGAAAGAGGTCAAGTATGGTTTGCAAGACAAAGTTTTCTACTTTGCCTTCAAGTAAAGGGTGGGCTACTCCTCTCTCACAGGAAACGACCGGCTTTCCACAAGCCCGGAGTTGAGGGATAAAAGGATTTCATTCAGAGGTTTCCAGCTCAAATTTTAAAGTTTCATTCTTTATCCAACCTAGTCTTATTCCTAAGCTGGCATTGCGAACTCACCAGGACTCAAAATGTAACTTTTTTTTTTGTGCTATGGTACTCATAATATTCAATCTAGGATGTGGTTTTTCAGCAATTTCTGCCTTCAAGCTGTAGGAGATAACAGGCTTTGTAATTACTGCTAAGAAGGCCTGCCAAATTTCAACACTTAAGACCTTTTGGCTTTCTCCTATTTCAATTATGAACAAGGTTAAGAATGTCTATATTTGTGCCACAATGAAACCAGAATATAACATATAGCATAGATTTTTTCAAAAAAATTTAATTGCATAAATATAGACTAGGGGAAACCCAATATGACAACATTTCATGCAGAAAATATCCAGGAAGGTTAGTTGTTTCCAAGGTTAATATTTAACATATATGGCAACTACCAAGATAGAAAACACAACCTTAGTCTCTATTAGTACAAATATAGTTTCACTACCAGAGGTCATGGTTCTCCATAGATCCTGAAAGGGAAAAATCAGTAGCCATCTTGAGAGATGCTCCCCACCCTTCCTCTGTAGCACAAATCTTAAAAATTCTTATTAATAAAAACAAACCCAGGGCCAGGTATTGGGGTGAACGCTGGAAGATCAGAGAAGCAGAGCAAGCCACAACTACCTTGCCTTGCCAAAAACTCAGCTGATCCTGTTTCCTCAGACTGGAAGCCTCTGTGTCCTCATCCGAATGGGTCTCAGCTGAACTGCTGCTCAAAAGCCTAAAAGCTTAACCTTCTCTAGTTCCTGGTTTTCATGCCTTATATACCTTTCTGCTTTCTGCCATCACTTCCTGGGACTAAAGGCGTGAGTCACCATGCCTGGCTGTTTCCAGTGTGGCTTTGAACTCACAGAGATCTGGATGGATCTCTGCCTCCCAAGTGATAGGATTAAAGGTGTGTGTGTGTGCCACCATTGTCTGGCCTCTATGTCTATCTAGTGGCTGTTCTGTCCTCTGACCCCAGGTAAGTTTATTAGTATGCACAATATATTGGGGGACAAATATATCACCACACTCCTCTAAAGGTATTTGCTGACCAGCAGTTTTAGAACTGACCAGAAGTTGAACTCATGGGAAGATAAGGCTGAAACAATAAATCTATATATCCTGGACTTGGTAAAACAGGATATGGGGAGTAATGGACTCAACTGACCAGAAATTGAACTCATGGGAAAATAGGACTGGAACAATAAATCTGAATGTATATATCCTAGGTTCAGCAAAAGCAGGACATAGGGAGTAAAAAATTTATGTCTCTGTATATACCCTGAATCCGGTTAGCCATCAGTAACCTCATGCTTATAGTTCAGCCAGTAACTTCAAAGAACTACCTCACCCCTAGCCCCCTCGTCCAATCCCAAGATATGTAGCTCTCTGAATGTAAACCTTTTCTATATAAAACCCTTAAAGTCAGTGTTGGGGCGTCCTCCTCCACCAGCTATGTTGAGTGTTTGGAATGCGGGTGTTTGGAATATGGGCCAAGCCCAGGCTTGCTTTGTTATTTAAAAAAAAAAACCCTGTGTGCTTGCATTGGGCATTGGCTCTGTGGTGTTCTTGCTTGGGGGTCTTGCGATGTGGGCACAGCAATCCTATAATGAACAACCATATCTGGAGAGATAGATAATCAGTTCTGAGCCTCACATTCTAAAAGGCACAAATTTAAAACAAGACTGAGTTCTGAAAATAGCAATCAGAAATCTGAAAATAATGCCTTATGAGAAGACCTGAGGGAGAAAGGGTAGTGATTCCAGAAAGGATAGGACTTCATGGGAAAGAAAGGAGCAGACTAAATACGTTGGATCTGAGTTTATACAAAAAGGTCTAGAGTTGGTGAGTAGAAATTACAGGGAGCAGGCTTCAGCTGAATACAGTGAAAACCTAAGCAGAATAGTCACCTGTAGAGCCAGCAATGATGTGTGCTCGAAAGCATGAGAGCCAAGGCAGGCACCACCCACCAGGTGACACCTTACTAAGTGCCGCTCCACACACACTTTAAATCTCATTCTTCTAAGGTTAGTAATTAACTAAGTTAGTAAATAAACTAAGAACATTGAGGCCAGAAAAGGAGCAAATCCCCCCAAACAAGCTACCTTTACACCCCTGCTTTGAACATGTATATTATACGTAACAGGGATCCTGTATCCAAGAATTCACCTTGCCCCAACAGCAGCTCAGAGAAACAGCATCTGAATGAAGAAGTGTCCTGTGCCTGTTAACAACTAGTGCATAGCCCAGCACTTCTCATCTCATACCTAGATATGGGAACGTGTGCTCCTCTTCAAGAGCCTCCAGTAAGGTGAATCATCTGTGTGAAATCAGGTAAACTGTCACCTTCTTGGAGTCAGTTTCCACATTTGAAAATAGATACAGCAGTTGGGGCTAACTCGTCCTTCTGTTCCTTTCAGCCCAAACATTCACCTAACCCAAAGGAAAGAAGCATTGCTTTTATTTAAAATGTCCTAAAAGACACTACCTATACAACTAAAGCAACTTTAGGTTGGTTTTTTTTAAGGGGGGTGTTTATTTTCAAATTTTATGACATAGTAAAAATAGTTGAAAGAAAGAAAAAGTTAAGTCCCAGAAGGAAAAATACCTAAGACAATTAGAGATGTTTATTTGTTGGTATTGGGCCTTTGCTTGTTTGAATTTGATTTTATTTTTTCCTATTATTTCAACTCTTCAGTATTAGGTATATCCAATATCCAAGACAGAGGCTGATTTCTGCGACTCCACTTAAGATAGCCATTTAGAAACAACACTTACTAAAAACAACAGGATATTGAAGATTTGTCTTTTGGTTTTGCATAAAATCATTGTAGAATACCATTACAGTGGGGAAGGAGTTTGGGGCATGGGTATTAAATATGTGTGAGAAGACTCCTGCGAGTCATCGAAGGTTTACCGTCTGTATTAGGATGAAAGGCCAGCAAAATTATAGTATATATCTTAACAAACAGTGTTGTTAGAATATAATCAAAATATTACTAATTAATTTCTGTTGGAACTCTGAAAAAGGAAAAGTGCATTAGGGTGTTTATGTGCCATTCATAAACAGTGGGATGGTTATAGCTTAGCATTCTGAGGCACTGATTACAACATTTACATTGATAATGTTTTAGCTTCCTATTGCTGTGATAAAATACTCTGGGAAAACAATTTGATAGAGAAAGGATTTATTCTGGCTCACAGTTCAAGGGCACAGTCTATCATGGTGGGGAAGTAAAGGCTGAAGAAGCTTGAAACAGTTGGTCACATGGCATCGACACTTAGGAGCAGAGAGTGATGGGCACACGCTGCTGCCCATTTCTTTTCTCCGTTTATATAGTACAGGATTGCAGCCAGGGAATGATGCTGCCCACAGCAGTTCCCACCTCAATTACCACCATCAAGATAATCTCACACAGGCATGCCTAAGAGGCCCCACTCTAAGAAATTCTAGATTTAAGTTAACAATTGATATTAATCATTAAAGACACATGTGTCCTGAATATTTGTCGGAAGTCTAACACAGACCTGAAATGTTTATATTCAGCATCCTTTGGGACCTGCTTTTCTAGGTCGTTGTTAAAACAATGTCTTCTCTGAAGGAATGCCATCATTTAGTGACACCCATTTTTCAATAATTCAACAAATTAACTACTTCTCTAAAATGCTAGCCACAAATGGCAACAAATTGGTTGTGAAATGGCTCATACCACCTTATTCTGCATGAATAAAGGTGTAACTAAAGAGGTAATCAAATAAAACTCGGAGGAAAAATGTCTGTACGTTATCTGGAGGCTGAGTGGGAGTGAAGAACCTGGAATTAAGTCTAATGGAAAGACACCCATGGAGATCACCCAGCAGAGGAGCACCAAGACGGGAGAAGGGCGCGTAGCACAGAATTTGTGCCTCTAGGTTAGTGAGAAGACTCTGGGCTTGAAGGGTACAGCTTACTATCCTCAGTGGTGGGGTGTGTAACCAAATTCGGTTTGATAAGTACTTTCAGCTTCATACAGAATTTGATTCACCTTCATCCTGAGATGATATTCTGTCTTTAATGTGAAATCTCCCAATAAGTTCAGGTATGGAGACCTGGACTGTCAGCTGTCAGTATGTGGGAAGTGATTGGATCTTCAGGGTTCCTATTTAGTGGATTGATTCCATACTGGATTCATAACTGATGGGGTGAAAAATAAGATATGGGTTCACATTGGAGATGTACATCACATGCCACTGAAAGATGTATCTTGTCCCTAGCCTGTCTTGTGTCTTTTTCAGTTGTCTGACATAATGAGCAATTCTGCTCCATCACAACCTTCTACATGGAGCAAGTGACCACAAACTGAAACAAAATAAACCATCCCTCCTTTAGAACGGTTAGTCTCAAGTCATTGTCCCAGCTCACAAAGGCAGATGGTTATATTATCTTCATTGTAATGCTGGAAACCAAGACTGAGGTGAAATCATTTATATGATTCATACCAGGCCTCCCATATCCGCCTCTTGCACTATCCACACACCATAGTGCAGCCCAGACATAATATTTGTTTTATTTTAGTAACATTATAGGTGTTAGAAAGTATACCACTAGAATTAAGTAGTACTGAATGATACCACATTTTATACAAGCAAAGGCATTTCACATACAGTAGTATATTTATTTATCCTTTAATTAGGGATACCAGACATTGTCACCTCCATTTTATAAGTAAGGAAATTATGGCAAAGACTGAGCCAAAATTCCCCCAGGAAATCACTGATACAGAGTTAAAAGCAAAGTCTGCCACACTGGGAGCCTTTCTCAGCACATAATCCACAAAGTTGATCTCGGGATGAGGCCATAATGAATGAGACTTAAAAAGAAAACTGAAGGGAGAATACATGTAGAAAGAGGGAAGACTTTAAGAATCCCAGTTCCACTAAACTAGGTTGTAAAAACACTGCACATTGAAATAATGCTGACAAAAATGGGTACTTTGTAGAGAGAAAAGCAAGATCCCTAGTAGAATTACCACAGGGGTCTTCTGTGGTAGTACCCCATACCATGCTGCCTGGACCACCCTGACTTACATTAAACAGCAAAACACATGTAGAATATACCACAACAACTGGGCCTGTTTAGGAGGCTGAGACAGGAGGATCACATATTTGAGGCTAGCTTAGACTAGAGAGCTGAGTTCAAACAGCCTGGAAAATTTAATGAGACCCTGTCTCAAAGTAAAACTAATAAACAGAGCTGAGACTGTGCTTAGACCATCTGTCCTTGCCTATTCTGTGTATGGCTCTGGTACAGGGGACAAAAACCCACCTTAATAGATGAGCCGTATCCTTAATCTTGAAGAGTCACCAAAATCACTATGTCTAGATTTTTAAAGCTGCACTAGGGGCTGGGAGGGGAGGCAGAGGGGGAGCATCCCAGATCACATGTGGAAGAAATGTCTTTCCCAACAAAATTCATCTATGTATGTGGTATATCTTAATTCTGCAAAATAATGGGTTACTGTACCCAGATAAGTGGAACCATTTGAATAAGATTTCTTTGCTCATAGGTAATACATTTTTACTAAGCTGTCTTCCTGCCTTAGTCAATAACTAAGTAAAAGGTTGTTAGTGATGCTAATATTTTGCTGTACTCTAAGAGAAAACTGCTTACACAATGTTGCCATGAGCTTAGTGATTTTTAAAATTATAAAGATCCTAGAGAGAGAGTCACTCAGCAACATTTGATTTGATTTTAATAATGTGGTCTCTTTCCTTACATTACACTCTGATATCTGCTGTTATTTTGGGATGCCACCACCACCACCACCAAACTTCAAAATAACCTAAGGGGGAATTCACAAATCTTTTAGAAGATAAAGTAGCCAAAGAATGTCACAAGTAGAATTATAGTGCTGAAAGTCTACAAGAGTGCTTCCCACCCTTATCTGAACATGAGAATCCTGAGAGTCTTCAAAACCCTTTATGTTCACACTGCACACCAGACTGACCATATCACAATCTCTGGAAAACGATGGAGCAAGAGCTTCTCAGGCTCCCAGGTGATTCCTATTTACAGGCAACCTTGAGAAGCACTAGAATAGACCCATTAAAAAAATCAAATCACTAAAATGAATGTTGCCCTTTTTTAGATTAAGAAAAATAAATATGGGAGAACATGATCTTGGAAAGTTAAAATGATGGAGGAATCCTTATCCACCTGCATAACTAGAGCAAAACCTTCAGACCTAAGCCTCCGTGGTACTTCAGAAGGCTGCCAGGAAGTGTAACTCAAAGATAAAGGAGAGAACGTGTGAAAGTGCCACCCCACTGCCGGGCACACAGAAGAGTATCCCCCCCCTCCCCGCTCTTCCCCACTTCATGTTTTAGGTAAGGACAGAGAATAAAACAACCACAGGGCACACTTGTTGCCAAAGAATTTTTAGGCACATACCAACTGATAATTAACAGAAATATAAACATAGAATTTCTCCAATTCAGTCATGAGTCCTGTCTAAAACTTGGTTGATTAAATAAGAAACAAGGAAGCAGCTGTTGCCAGTTGCCTGAGCCAAGAGACTGATGATGATCAGTAGCCTTGATGAGTCTGTGAAGACAGAGACAAGGCTGAGAATATTAGCACACGCTATTGTGAAGAATGACTTGGCAGTGTCCATCAAAAATACAAGTGCACATATTCTTTCTTCCAAATAATCTTTTCCTTGGTGCCTATTTTGGAAAAAAAAAAAAAAACACATAATTACTTCACGAGATACTGTTCTGTCGGTTTTGAGTACATGTTGTTGGTATACCACCCATTACGTTACTCCATTGTAAGTAAGAATTAACCATTATATACTTACTTATTCATTATATAGATGGTGTCTTGGTGTTTCCAAGTAGGAATACTAAGAACAGTGGGACTAAGAACAGTGGACTCGCCCTGATATTTTCAAAGCACAAGTGAGGGTGCTTCTACAGTAAATCTGGCTGCCATCACACTAACCCTCTCATCCAAAAGATTCATCAATAGACTCCTCTGAAATGTTTAATTTCATCTTCCTTTTCCATTAAGACCTGATCAAGATACCCTGGGAAAAAACCCACAAATGGGACAAGCACTCCTCTAAAGGACAGTGTTTAGAAATGAGAATTTATTGAAACAATGATACTAGCAGCTGGTGGAGGGTCAGATGCTGACCCTTCAGAACGCTCCTGAACATCCCCGACTCCAGGTTGTCACTTGTGCTTTACCCACCTCTGGGAGGATTTTAAAGACAATGTTCCTTGAAAGATAAATTCCTGAGTTGTTTAATTTTAATACTTCCTATGTGTGTTGAGGGGGGGAGAACTTTAGCTGCAGACCTAAACTGATATTAACTCTCACAGGTACCTACTTTTGTGTTGTCTGGCCCTCATATCTGTCATATAGTGTCACAAATTACAGAGACACTCCTTGAATGATGCATAAATAAATAAATAAATGTAAAATAAAAATCCAGAAAGAAAAGAAGCATGAATAAGTCAAATATCAACATCTACTTGTGATCTGTTATATATCTTCTCACAAAGTAAACAAAAATAGAAGAACTCATACAGTGTCTTGCGATGTTTTCATTAAGTTAATTAAACTAGGTCCCAAGTTCTTAGCAATGTCCTGTGTAAATAGTGGCTTCTAAAAGATTTATTCTAAGCCTTGCAGTGGTAGCGCACTCCTTTAATCCTAGCAGAGGCAGGTGAATATCTGAGTTTGAGGCCAGCCTGGTCTACAGAATACATCCCAGGACAGCCAAGGCTACACAGAGAAATCCTGTCTCCAAAAACAAAAAACAAAACAAAAAAGATTTATTCTCTATTTTCATTGTGCAACAACTTCAAATTACATAAATCATTTCTTTTTATCTACTTTTAAGAAGTTGTAACCTCCTCCCCTAAAAGAAGCAAAGAGTTTCATGACTCCAGTAGCTAAAGACCATGAGATAAAAAATAGTCTTGTGGACAACCATGTCACTTGCCAGACATGTGCCATGCCTTTGTTTCAATCCCCAGTGTGCATAACACACACACATACACACACACACACACACACACACACACACACACACACACACACACACACACGGACAAAGAGTGGCCCACTTTTATAAAACTAATGTCCCAATTTCCTTGGATTTGGGAGCTCCCTGGACTCACGTTTCCCCTATACCCAGCCCTCACCTTGGACTCTACTCTGCTTTCCAGAGGCTCTGGTCAGCTGTCACAGCTATTAGCACTGCAGCTGCAGCAGGAATTACTGATGGAGGAAATGATGCCTTCAGCCCCAGCAAGACCAAAGCACTCAACCCTTTCTAAACTCGGCAACTGGTAAGGATGGACACTCCCGTCCCACATCCAGTGTCCTTCTCTCCACAGACTTCTGAGATGATCAGCTGAACTTCCTCAATACCTCATCACATACCTACACACCCCAACCCACACTTTATCTATTTTTATCCCTTACCAATGTCAGCTTCTCTCTCATTCTAGAGGAAGTGACCTCCTTCTTCTGGTTTCTGGCTAATTCCTCCACCTGTGCTGGCAAATTCCACCCCTCCCACACCACATACTTCAGTTTCTCTCCTTCCCTCCCCTCCTCCACCCTCACCGTCTGCCCCTATGCCCTCTCTCCCAATCTTCTCTTTTCTCTCACACATATTTGGTTAGTTCCACACACATTCATTAAAGACAACAAACTACAACATCCTTATCTATCTTCCCTTTGAGAGCCAAACTTCCAGAATGCACAGTGTACATTTTGATAACGTGTCCACTTCTTACCTCCCATGTACTCTTCCACAGCCTGCAATCTGTCTGAGCAGTGGAGACCATTAGCTAAATCTAATGCTTCACTTTTTTCGTCACAAACAAATACTCATTCCCTCTTCAGAGGTTTCTTTCTGGTGTTAGAATTACTTCTCTACTTAACCATCAGGAGACTTTTTACCTCATTTTCTGTCTTCTTTTCTGTTCTCTCCCTGTTAATTTTGCTCAGGGCCCCAACTTTAGTCCCCTATGACCCTGAGCACACTGTCTTAGGAAGTTCTGTTTGCAGAGCTCTAAGTGAATTTGAACTATAAACTCATAGATTCATCTCTGTGTCATCTCCCATGAGAAATTCCTCTTGAATTCATACTCACTCCATTACACACACACACACACACACACACACACACACACACACACACACACACACACACATCCATAATCCTGGATTGCCATATTGTTTCTCCTCCTATGTAGACATCTCACTTGCCCATATACACAGGTAACATTCCTAGCCAGCACGTCATCTCCTCCCACCCTGCCTAGCTTGTGCATCTAATTAATCTCCAAGGGCTGTCCGATCTCTCTAGTGTTGCCATCTCTTCTGTCTTCTGTATTTCCATGGTCTCTGCCTTAATTCAAGCTCCTTCATTGACAAAATAATAAACACATTTACTCAGAGTACTGGATGCTGGGAAAGTAACACAAAATTTCTCACAACAGTGAATAATAAGAGTATATTATAATAAGCAACAGTATAATAATAGTATTATAATCATATTTTTCACAAAAGAAACTGGTATTCAAAGGGAAATGAGAGCTGTCTGAGGTTGCACAGGTCAGAGTGGTAGAACCAAACCCAGCCAAAAGCATGTTTCCTTAGCTCCAAGGTCATGTTCTTTCTGCCATGTCAGCAGTTTTCTATTGCAGTAGGTTCCAAATTGGTCTTCCTGCATAGTATCTCTACTTCTGAATCTAATCCAATCTCCAAGGCAGACAAAATCAGCTTTAGTCTTTCAAACCTATTTTTATTGTGAATGTATAACATATATAGAAAAAGTCCATAAAATAAATCAGAGACTTGTTTCATACTATGCACTCATTCTAAACGTTTTCAGCATATTAACCTAATTACTTTTCACAGGTTTATCTTGAGATAAATACTTAGTTGTCTGAGACAAAATAAAGCAGCTTCAGAAGAGCAGCAATCATAAAATCTGTTACTATTCTGACATGGTGAGTATAATGAAGTATCCATGTAAGTCCTGGTCAGAAGACCAAATAAGTGGACCGGACTAGTGAGATCATCTCAAAAAATAAAACCTAATCATACTGGACATAAAAATAAGTTTTAAGTCAGTTCTTCCTTTCTATCATTTAGAAAACCTTTTCCACTCACCGGAGAGAGCCACTAGCTTGTCTAACCAATAAGTCTGCCATCAGAGCTCACCATGCAGGGACCGATCTAGGAGCTCCAACACCCCAGCCTCATTCTGTGCCTTTGGCTCTCTTCTCCCTGCCATCTCCTGGTGCTATTTTCTTTCTCGAGATTCCCTGCCCAGTCCAAGTTCTTCCCCAAACCCCAGACAGCAAGATAAGAGATGGCATCTCCTTCCTCAAGGTTCAAGGCCACACCACTGGGATTTTTCAACAGTCTAGAAGTACTATGAACCAGGCTTAAGTCACTGGCCACCCTCAATCTATACTCTTTGGCAAAGGATAATGATTTCACAGCTCTGATGAGAGAGTAAAAATTGTTCAGTGCCTTAGTCCTGAGTCTCTACCTCTGGAATCAAGGTGAGAGCTGTATGAACTGAGTAGGGGTAGAAGTAAATCAATGGCATGGATTCCATTAAAGCCACCCCTTCCCCTAATGAACACATCTGTTTACAGACTTCGAATGCTCCCACCCCTTCCCCTAATGAACACATCTGTTTACAGACTTCGAATGTTCCCACCTTCAAATCATGTCTGGCCCTACGACTTTTTTTAATAGACCTTATTTTAGAACAGGTTTAGGTTTATACAACAAATGAGACCATGATAGAATTTCTATCTACCTCTTCATCCAATTTCTCCTATAATACCCTCTTTTTGTTATAACTAGCAAATGCATGTTCAAATGAATATTGACTAAAGTCCACAGTTACGTTTTCGATACTTTTGCCAATAGCTCTTTATGTTACAGAAGTCTATCCATTGCTTTTCTTGGCTGTCACTCTCAACACTTTTCTTGTTTTTGATGATCTTGGCAGTTTTACAGAACACTAGTCAAGTATTTTGTAGGATTCCTATCTACTAGAATTTGCCTGGTCTACAACCATACTACCTGAACTCGCCCAACTTCATGTGATTTTGGAAGCTGAGAAGTTTTTAGATAGGAGAACTTGTCTGATATTTTTCCATGACTGTGCTGGCACTAAAGATTTGAAGGACAAAGATCACAGGAGTAAAGTAGCATTTCCATTACATCATGTCAAGACCATGTCCTGTCCTTAACCACACAGTTGAAATACTTTTTTTCTTCCCCATCCCTATCATGGTCTTCAGAAGGAAGTCACTATGAACAGCTCATATTTAAGGGATAAACATTTATACTTCTCTTCCTCAAAAATGAAGAATATATATATATATATATATATATATATATATATATATATATATATATATAAAATGGTAACTCTCCCTTGGGGACATTTATTCTGATGCACTTATTTATTTATACAATAATTTATTTATATTGCTATAAATGCACAGATCCTAATCTTCCACTTTGGATGAAATTTTGCAATTATGTTTGCTGCTATTCCTCAAGTTGTTCTTTGAATAACAGAATGTGTCCAAAGGTGGTAGCACACAACCTCTTAAGCTTGGTTATAGACACACTTGCAATTCTTTCAGGGTCCTTTGAACTTACTCAGGGAAAATAGCTCCCATACAAGAATGCTAAGAACTTGTAGTTAGACTGAGTGCTAGGAAAAATCCCTACAGTATCCACGTGAATGGGCCATGTGAACGAAAGAAGACATAGATACCAACCTGTACCTCTTCCAGCCATCCCTACCAAGGATCCAAATGGTGAACTGACATGCCATCTTCATCATCAACCAGTCAAACCTTCAGATTACTCTTGCACCATGTGCCTGTGTTTAAGAGAGGCCTCACATAACTACAAGCAACGGCAATACATTATTTTAAGCCTCTAAGTTTTTGAGTATTTTGTGATAAAGTAAAAGACAACAGAAATACATATTAAAATATACTAGATTAGATTTTTAATGTTCAGCCTACAGCTAGACATACATGACAAAATTTCAATGAACTTTCCTTCTTGTGTTAGTTGACTTTAGGGATTCTCAAAGAGACCTTAAACCAGAAACCTGAAATGATTCCCAGAACTGTGGTAGAAAATGCATTTCTCCAACTGAGCCTTCCAAACCTCTGCTGTCACCTTGGTAGGTGTTTAGTGACACAGCTGTCCATTCAGCCGGGGGTAGGGGACACATCACTGCATTTGTACACACACTGTACATATCCTGGAGTAAATAAGATGGGGGTGGGATGGGAATATGCACTTCCAGAAAGATAAGAGTGTCACGATTAGATTCAGGCCAGGGAGATGGCTCAGCAGGTAAAGACACTTGCCATCAAATTTGATGACCTGATTTCAGTCTCCAGAACCCAGTGGTGGAAGAGAAAACCAAAGTCAGCAAGTTTCCCTCAGGTCTCAACATACACACCACAGTATGTGTGCACCCACACATACACAAAAATATAAAATAAACAAATGTAATACAACATTTTTTAAAAGATTTGATTATCCAATTTAAGAAGACAATGTATAAAGTAGTTCTGATTTTTCTATTGTTTCTTTTTTATTCAAATTTCCTGCCTCTAGTTGGTCATTACCTGTGTTTGATCCCCTAAACCCACAAGTTGGAAGAAAACAACTGATTCTCAAAAGTTGTCCTGGATTTTACACATATATGCCATGATATGTATGTACATATACAATAGTTGTTTTAAAATAAGTGTTCATTGATAGTCATTTTGCCTTTTTTAAGAAAGACTGTTACATACCCTGTCTTTAGCCTGCTTTTGTTGATTTGTTTTGCCTTGTTTTGCTTTAGTCTTTTAAAAAGCACACTTGAAGATCATTTTCTCTATCCTTATTCATTGTACTTGTACCTGGTGGCAGCAGCTATTTGTATTCCAGCCAAGGTATCGTTGTCAAAGGCAGAGTGGGGGCAGGGGGAAGATGTTTCTCCTGGTTCTGCGATGACCAGAAAGCTTTCTGCTTTCCGAAGGTAAATGAACTAGGTATCATGCCCATGCTCGCCTAGTACTTGGGGCCATTGCTGCAAATCACAGTTCCAAGCCCCATTCCTTGAAGAGTCTAATATAGGTCCAAATTTGTTCTTTGGAAATTAGAGAACTTGGGGAAGATTGTTCTAAGATTTCTAAATACTTTTTTCATATCTAAGTTAAAATAGTTCTTTTAGAGTGAAATCATTCTGTTGTTGTTGTTGTTTTTAATTCTCTTATCTTTTTTCTAACGGACAGATAAAAGGACTGGAGAAATTGCTCAGCAATTAAGAGTGCACACTGGTCTTACAGATGTCCCCTGTTCAAGTTCCTTAACCACTGCCATTACAAAGTCCATTAAAGGTATTCACTGCCACCACATCCACCATCACCACAGCCGCCACCAAAGCCACCACAACCACTAATGTTTCTTCCAAGTTTCACTGCCACCATAACCATCATCGAGGTTTCCAGAACTACTTCAGCCTCTTTGACTAGATGAGTCACTATCTTATCGCTTACTTCAACAAGGAGGTTCATACTTCACAGCCTGAGTCACTCACAGGATCATTTTTGTAAAATGACAATCTTATTCATTGACCTTGATCATCAGGGGTGAGGAAAGCAGAGCCTTTCTTCACTCTCCTGCCTCTCTCAGTCATGATTTCAATCCCTTCAACCTTCCCTTCAACAATGCTCAATAATATCAAGCTGACAATCTTCTGTGTCTCTAATACTGACAAATTTTTTTCCACAGATAAGTGTGAACTTGATTTTTGATATCTCCCCTTGTTATAAAACTCTCTGATTCCATAACTCTTCCATCCAGCTGTGGCCCTTGCATTTATGTTTGCATCCACCTTCTCCACAGTGGCTAAATGACAAACCCAAAGCCCTGGAGCATGGGATGTTTAGATATCAAAGTAGTTAAGAGTTCCCCATTGCTCAAAATGACTCCTCAGACTCTTATCCATGAAGAGCTTCCACAAGTGTTAGGGCTTTTTAGATGGCTCTGGTTTAGTTCTGATGGCAGTGAGACAAGAACCTTCGTGTATGCTTCCTCAGACCTTGTACACAAGCAGAAAAGAGTAAGCTCCTATCTCTGGGGTCGCTAGAATTTTCTGTGCCTAAGACCACCTGACCTACAAATTGGAACCATTATTCTTCCTGATGTTGGGTGTCTTTTTTTTCTCTTGCATAGTAGCTCAATATTGAATTCTAGTGCCCCTCTTTTAAAAAGTCTTTCTGAGAAATTCTTCCCAAAGTTTTTCATGCTGGTGAACATATATTAATATTTATTTGGCACACCAGAGACTATGTTGGTGTCCGAAGGCCATGCTGTCCATGCTGCTGCTGGAGCCATACTGATCTGGGTGGCCTGTGCTGCCACCAGGGCTATGGTAATGTCCAGCCGAGCTGCTGCCAAGGGCCATGTCTAGGTCCGTGGTCCTGCTGCAGCTCAGGTCTGCGATGATGTCTGTGGCCCATGTTAGCACAGAGGGGTCATTGGAACCATACAGTGTGGAGCCAGCCCCTCCCTTCACTGGCCCTGCGATGCCTGGCCCTGCCCATTGCTGGAGACTGCAGCAGGAGAGCTGACTCATCCCCATACCCACTACAGCAATCGGGAGAGAGGGCCTTGCCCCTCACCTGGGCAAAACAGTAGACCTGGCCCTGATGGTTTGAGTGTGGATGAGGCAAATCTGAGGACTCTGAGTAATCTGAGATTAGGAGAACTGACCGCACTCTTGCTGCAGGCTGCACTGGGTGAGCTAACGAAGGAAGTGCTGGAGAGCTCACCTGGGTAGTAACAATGGAGGAAAGCCAGTGGGCTGACCACCCCAACTATCACCCAGGCCCAGAACTAGGGCTATGAGCTGGCCCACCCCAACATCCACCTCATCTATGAACTGTTAGAGCATGTGAAAGGGACCAACCTACAGACCTAAAACAGGAGGATCTCCACAACACAGGACAACAACAGGATATCCAAGAGGAGCCCCGGTGAGAGCCCATTATCTGTGGCATAGCAGAAGCCAGAGGCTGGAGCCAGACCAATGACTCCTGGGAAGATAAAGGGACTGAAGGGTGAACTGTGTAACTCACCAGACAATACTACAGCTTCCAGGACAAGAGTCTTCTCTCTCTCTTTTTTTGTTTGTTCGGTTTGGTTTGGTTTGATTTGTTTTTGTTGTTTTGTTTTTTTAATTTGGTTTTGTTAGAGGGGTCATTGCAAGGGCAAAGGGCGGATGCTGGGACCCGGGGAGATAGATAAAAGCTGTTCCTGGCACAAAATTTTGAAAACTCTGGGGTTGGAGAAATGGCTTAGTGGTTAGAGGGCTCTTCCAGAGGACCTGGGCTGGATTCCCAGCACCCACATGGAGCCCACAACCTTTTGTGCCACCGGTTTCCCAGAGATCTGATGCTTTATTCTGGCATCTGAGGGCACTGAATGCTCATGATACATAGACATACATGCAAGAAAAACACCCAGACACAAAAAAAATGGGAAAAATGTTTTGGAAATTCTGCTTCCAAGTATATTGGGAGAAAAGAGAAAGGAAAACACCATTTGTTCATCTCTTTTTTGCTGGCATTATAGCTAGAACAAAGATTTTTACCTGTATCACATTCTACTCAGCTCAGACAGATACATATTAATTCCTTTACTTAAAAAAAAGGAACTAGATAGTCACATACCAGTCAAATGTCCTTCAAGGGTAAAGTAAGGGGCTAGGATTTGAGTTGATTCTGGCTCCACAGTCCAACATTATTATTTTTTTAAACATAGCATCAAATAGTAGCCAATATTTACCCCCAAAAACTAAAGTGTATTGAAGAAGTTAAATGATACAACACTTTCCTATATATTTTGGGTTCAACCCTTGTTGGTGAATGCTCCAAACACAAGCATATCTGTGCTAGCCAGAGTCTGACTGGCTCCTGTGACCACATATTCCTCCACACACTATATCAGACTGGTCTATATAACCAATAAAATACAGCATAAGTCAATGGTATGTGCCCTCACAGGCTGGATCACTCACTCTAGAAAAAGCCAGAAACTATGGGGTTGAGACATCAGAGCATCAGCACTACACAAAGGCTCACATGGTCCAAAACTGCCAAGAGATTTGGAAAGAAGCCATACTGGAAGCATTTCTCTGGGCCCCTGTCCATCCTTCAGGTGACTACAGATCGAGTAGATATCCTAACTGCAGACTCATGAAGCATCCTGAATCACTGAGATGACCCCAAACAACCTCCTTCAGTAGTCCCAAATCCCAGATCAACAGAAACTCTGGGATATGCCACTGTTACAATAGTCTGTTACAAGTCATTACAACACCAGAATAGCCTTCTCTCATCGAAATGAATTAAAAGGTTAATATTTGCCTCTTCTGCGATCTGTGTTGCCACAAAATATGGCCATTGAGGGGGAAAACTTGAAGGACTTCATTTAAATATACCTTCCAAATATTATCAACCTTTGTCTGTTTTCTTAAAGACTGATCTCCCCCCAAAAAATTATCAGGAGAAATAGAAGAGTAAGGTTAGTTCAACAATCAAATGGGAAAAAGTTTTTTGTTTTTGTTTTTGTTTTTTTAATGAATTTGATGCTTGAACCAAGAATCTACCAAGTGAGCAAAAGTGGTTGTGAGAGCAGAGCTCAGGGCTATTGCCAGACTCTGACATCCAGCTCTGAAGACAAACTGCTGTAGGCTGTTTGCCTGCTGGTCTACCAAACACACAAGAACCACCTGCCAGTTACTACTAGAACCAGACAGAGAAGATAAATGGAGACTGAGTTTTCTCTATGGTAGACTTTCCTTTTCTTCTTTTCCCTTCCTCTCCCTCCTATTCCTACTTCTTCCTTCCTTTGTTCCCTCCTCCCTCCCTCTCTTCTTTACTTTTTCATGCTCTGAGCAACAAAGTCTATAATTAAGTCTGAAACAAGTTCCTTTGAATCTGGTCTTTTTAATCAACTATATAAAAATACATTCAAAAAGTAATAAACAATGAAATGGTTATATGGCAAATAGATCATAATTTGATGATTAACAGTATAATACAGGGATATCAGATGTTACCATTTGCACTCTGTCAAGTATTTTATAATTACTTTTATCATGACCCATCAAAACAATACATTATAAAAATAGGTGAATAACTCACAGTTTCTAAATGAGGAAACAGGAATAATTACATGCATAAATGAATTTTGCAAGCACTGGGATTCAACCTGAGTAATATTCAGATTTTTACTATGGCAAATCTTGGTTGGGAATGAGAGATAAAGAATAAATAATCTCTCTACTCTTAACATCTCTAAGCATCTGGTATTATATGCTCTTATCTGTGTCTCAAATCTTTTCAAGGGACTGCCAGTAATGTTGCTTGTTTGTGCCCTTAGCCTCATTCCAGGTTGTTCATAATCTTCTGTCCATCATCCAGTATTCTCAGCATTATGAATCTCATATGATCAAGAGAAACAGTTCCCCCAGCTCTACCCCTAACATTTGTAAGGGTAGACAAGAATATAAATGTAAAAAAGTTATAAATCATCCTACCAAACTGTAGCTGGAGAACTTCTCTCCGGGTTCCGCCAATCCCCCGCAGTCCTGCAGCCCACTTATAAAATAAACACACAGACACTTATATTATTTAAACTGTTTGGTCTAATGGCTCAGGCTTCTAGCTATCTAGTTCTTCTATCTTAAATTAACCCATTTCTATAAATCTATACCTTGCCACATGGCTCGTGGCTTACCAGTATCTTACATGTTGGTACTCATGGCAGCAGCTAGCAGCATCTCCTGACTCAGCCTTCCTGTTTCCAGAATTCTCTTCTCTGCTTATCCCACCTATACTTCCTGCCTGGCTACTGGCCAATCAGCATTTTGTTTATACAGAACGATATCCACAGCACCATACTATTAGGCAAAATGTGTCCTATTACCTAATCTTAACAAGTAACTTCATAAAAATTATATTCTTCAGATGCAAATAAAGTCATGAGTTCATACGATTGAAAATCAGCAAAATAACAAATTCCTGGCAGTGCATATGTCTACAGTGTTTGATGATACCTGCATGGGGAATAACGGTATCTATATTTTATTTTATAAAATATGTTCACTTGCCTTTGGTTCGTAAAAGTTACCAATTATGCTGAAATAAATTTCTCATCCTATTTTTTTTAAAATAAAGGAATTAATACATATCTGTCTAAGCTGAGTGGAATGTGATACACGTAAAAACCTTTGTTCTAGCTGTAAGTAAAAGGATGAATGCTGGTGGGTCGGTGGGTCGGCGGGTGCGGCGGAAAAGTTACAAGCCCGGCTACCAGAGTTAGAAAGAGCTTTATTAGAAAGAAACCAGGCCTGGAGAGAGAGAAAGATGGCAGGAGCAGAGCAGTGAGGAAACAGAAAGAGGAGCAGAGAGAGAGCGTGGGGGTCCGTGTGTGGGGCTTTTTAAGGCGGGGATGCAATTGGCCACGCCCACTTGATAACATAAGACACCAGAAAAGACCCCGAGCTGCACATGTACAGAATCCTAACAATAATGCCAGTATATAAGAGCTAAACAAAAGGTATTTTCTTCTCTTTTCTCTCAATATACTTGGAAGCAGAATTTTCAAAACCCTTTTTTTTTTCATTTTTATGCATATAAATATTTTGCTTACATAAATTTCAAAATAACTTTTGTTCCATTAACCGGAAATACCAAATAAGACAATCTTTCCTGTGTCAAAATTAGTTGCATTTAGAGAAACTTAGCTCTGTACAGAGAGGCAACTGGAATTGTAACAATATTCTTTTTTGGGGGGACAGGGTTTCTCCATGTAGTTTCAGTGCCTGTCCTGGATCTCACTCTGTAGACCAGGCTGGCCTCGAACTCAGAGATCCACCTGGCTCTGCCGCCCGAGTGCTGGGATTAAAGGCGTGCACCACCACTGCCCAGCACCAATATTCTTTGTAAGTTACTTGATTGATTGATTGATTGATTGATTTTGTGTGTGTGTGTGTGTGTGTAATACAAGGGCTGGAGGGGGAGTGCCACGGCACACATGGGGAGGTCAAAGGACAATTTAAGGAAGTAGTTTCTTTCCTTCCACCGAATGGGTTCCACAGATCAACTTTAGGTTGTCAGTCTTGGCAGCAATCGCCTTTACCTGCTGAGCATCTTACAGACCCTGTAATAAAATTCTTAATACAAAGCAATATGTAGCTCAGAAATAAACATTAGTTTCATAAATGATGTTCAAACATTGTAACAAGTATATAAGAGATAAGAGACTATTCCTTAAATATTATTCAATATTTCAATTTCATTGTCTGTTGTCATGCACTGTTATTACTACAAGCTCTTATGATAATATTTAATTTAACATGCCACTTGCAGTGGTTTGAATAGGTATGGCTCCCATAGACTCATAGGTTTGAATGCTTAGCCCATGGGGAGTGGCACTATTAGGAGGTGTGGCCTTGTTGAAGTAGGTGTGGCCTTGTTGGAGGAAATGTGTCACTGTGGAGGTGGGTTTTGAGGTCTTATATGCTCAAGCTACATCCAGTGTGGCCCACAGTCTCCTGCTGCTGCATATCAAGATGTAGAATTCTCAGCTCTTTCTCCAGCACTGCCTGCATGCTGCCACGTTTCTTGCCATGACAATAATGGAATAAACCTCTGAACTATAAGCCAGCCCCAGTTAAATGTTTTCCTTTTTAAGAGATGCTGTGGTCATGATGTTTCTTCACAGCATTAGAAACCCTAACTAAAATGGTACTTCTTAGCTTGTGCTTTTATATTACTCAATTTTGAAATATTAGAATATAAAGAGCAGGTTATATTAATTCATTCAAATTCTCTGAGGTTGAGGATCTACTTTGATCTCTAGGGGTGAGAAAATAAAAGCCTACCTGAGCTACAGGAGGAGTTCAAGACCTGGATAAACATGTAAAACCCCCTTAGATATCACACACATGACATTTACTCACACAGACAACACATACACATAAATAAAAATAATAAAAGTAAATTTTTTTACAAAAAATGAGAATTTTTTTCAGTTTTCTTTATTTATTTGGAGACAGGATCTCACTGTGTAGCCCTGGCTAGCCTGAAACTCACAATGTAGCTCAGGCTAGTACTGAACTCACAGAAATGCTCTGACTCTGGCTCCACCATGTCTGATCCAGAAGCAGAATGTTAAAAGTGCTATGGGTATGGCTCAGCATAAGGTATATGCATAATATTTATAAGGCATGGTCTCCAGTGCTGGGGAAAACAGAATTCACTTTCATAGTTATACATCTTTCAAGTAATATTTTACTTCAGAGACTAAAGTTATTTTGCCATTTGTACTTTTCACAACAGGTTAAAGAAATGAAATATCAATTAATCTCAACTTCCTTTCTCCCTCTTGCAGTTCGGCACAAATATAAATAGATGGCATTAACTTGGCAAGACTTGAATTTGCTACATTGTCCAGCTGAACTGAGTAACTTTTGCTTTATAATTTTTAGGGATTATTTCTTATCTTTATATTTCTAAAGATATAAATAAAGAGGTAGATAGATAGATAGATTCACAGTAGAGAAAGAAAATAAGAGATATCAATTAAACATTTTACTTTGAATTGTCTCTGCCAGACAATCACTTATTTCATAATTTTGTAATCTAAAACTTTTGCCCTTTCACAAAATTAAAAAATGACTTCTCTGAATCATAAGCTTTTCAACCTATAACTATTGTGCTATTGAGCCATGGAAGACATTGTCAACCTTGGCTGAGTAATGAACATGAAACTTACTCTGTAAAGAACATTGTGCCAAACAAGCTGGAGAAAAAAATATGAACATGTGCTAACTTATACTTTATTTAAAATTGTCAATTACTTGTTATTTATTTTCTCGCTTTCCAGTTCTAGCAATTATTATGTGTATATGTGTGTTTGTGTGTATGTGTGTGTGTATGTGTGTCTGTCTGTCTGTTTTATGCTACTATTTCAGAATACCAGATTTCAATACTTTCACAAAAAAAGAAGTTTATTTAGTTCATAGTTCCCGAAGTGGAAGTCCAAGATTCTAGGTCAGCCTCTGGTTGCGGGCTTCTCACTGCATCATGGCATGTTGGATTGCGTGACAGGAAGGGAGGTCAAGGGAGAGAGGAAGGAAGGGTAATGAGAGGGTGAGGAGGTATTAGGAAGGGGGGTTCATTCCTCATTTGAAAAATATATACATTCTATCCCTTGAAGTCTTAACTCATTCTAGTAATCGAGCATCAACTCAAAGGTCCAAAGCAGAGATGAGGACTCAGGGCATGGTTCATCCTGATACAAATTTTATCCAGTTGTAACCCTGTGAAGTCAAAGAAGTTACTAACTTCCAAAATACAACAGTCCAGGAATGATTGAAATTCAATAGGGAAAACAGCACAAATATGTTTCCAGTAGCCATAAACTCCAACAGTTACTGTAGGAATGCTGGACACAGAGAGTTAAATCCTGGGGCCTAGCAGGGGACAGAATGCACCTTAGTTCTTCAGAGGCCTCCTTGGAAGCCTTGGTTCAAAGCTCTGCCCTAGTCTGGTATGGGAAGGGCTGCATAGAAGACCTCAGAAATGCCTTCAGGGTCTTTCTTCCTTTGCCTTGATGAATAGAATCCTGAGCCCTTCTGCTAGGGGCCATGTCAGAGCAGCAGGTGGTAATTGAAGTTCAAGGTGTCAGCCCCATAGGAGGCAACCCCCTGATGGGTGAATCTTGGACAGGCAAGGCCGGAGACCACAGACCCTGGAATGTCTTTTGCTTCTGCTGTGCCTTCACATGTTTGCTCCTGCTATCACCTGCCAACAAAATTGCTGGCTATGAAAAAATACTTTCTGCTTGTTCATGTTCTGTTAATATGTAACAAGTTACTTAGATATAAATGTATATGGGTTATTGCGGTGACTTTGTTTTTTTTTTTTTTTGGTTTTTTTTTTTTTTTTTTTTTTTTTTTTTGGTTTTTCGAGACAGGGTTTCTCTGTGTAGCTTTGCGCCTTTTCCTGGAATTCGCTTTGGAGACCAGGCTGGCCTCGAACTCACAGAGATCCGCCTGGCTCTGCCTCCCGAGTGCTGGGATTAAAGGCGTGCGCCACCACCGCCCGGCGGTGACTTTGTTTTTAATCATGTAAGGGAGATAAAAAAAACAAAACAGATTTTTACCTGTACTCTGTAGGAATTTAGAAGAATCACTGTATGGGGTAGATATTAGAATGAATAGCTGTTCTTCAGATGTACTTTGACCTTGAAGAATCCTTGTAGGAAATGGTGATTGTCTTGCTGGAAGGGCTTTGCAGCCATTCCCTGACTTTAGTCACAAGACACCTAAGGCATACCTGAGGCTCTTGTATTACTGTGTATTGCACATGATACATAACAAAGGACTAGAGTCATGGAGGCATGTGATGCTCTCCTTCAGTAAGACATGTAAATTAAGATTAGGGACCTTGGTATGAGGAAATACTTTGTGTAACAATCAATAAATACATCTTTGTATGACTGTTTGGGGTCCAGTTCAGTCCACCAGAAGACACTGGACCTTCCTGCTGTCACATGGGCCTTAAAATTTCATCTGAGTGCCTTCTTTCTTCAACTGACAATGAAAGAACACAGAAAGAACACGGAAGAACAGAAATAAAAAAGGAAGCCATCCAGAGAGAGTGTGGGTGTCTTTTTCCCTAACCCCTCAGATAGAAAGTCTAGTATGTGCCTCTGCTGTGGATTTCCCTATGAGCCTTGCAGGCTGCGGCCCCCACCCCCCATCCCCCCACCCACCCACCCCCCCCACCCACCCACCCCCCCCACTCCATCCACCCACCCACCCCACTCCACCCACCCCCCACCCACCCCCACCTCCCCCCGGCAGCGATACCCTTCCATCTAGGGTGACCTGTTCAGCAACAGTCCCTTGGCCATTTCCTTAATTCTCTCCCAAGTCAGCACTTTTATTCTTTATAAGTCAACCTCAATGTTTCCAGAGTTTGTGCTTCCTTCTTCTGCAAATGCAAATCCCATGGTTAAGTTGCTTGCTACTTTTCTCAGTTAACTATAAGCAACCAAGAGAGGCTGCACAGTGCCCGGCTTCTCTGCTGCTCACTTACTCTGCCAGATATCCAGTTCTGCGCTTAAGCTCCATTGGGCAGCATGGACATAAGGCATCCAAGGCTTTTAAACTGTGATGAAGATACCTTTACTGTACTTTCCCATGCTCTCTAATTCAGTTCCACCTGAAACCCCATCATAATGACCTTTACAATCCATGCTTTGCTACCACTGAAAAAATCTCAAAGATATTTCAGACTTTTCTTATTACTTATTCATTTCTTCTAAGCCCCAAACACCATTACCCCTATTGCCCGACTCATGAAAATCTGGCTTGGCGGCCTCTCTGCTCACTTATCTGTCACTTCTCCAGGTATTTATTATACCAATGACCCATGCTTGGTGAGAATTTTCTGTCATTATTTCTTTGTGCATAGCAGAGGTTGGACAACCGATAAATAATAGAGGCTAATATCGCACATGGTCACAACTGAAAAATAAATTATAGAGGCTAATATGGCACATGGTTACAACTGATAAATAAATAAAAGAGGCTAATATCGCACGTGGTTACAACTGATAAATAAATAAAAGAGGCTAATATTGCACATGGTTATACAGTGTACAAGCGTGTAAAGGATATTTTATGATTTTTATTAAGTAATATTTTTATTGCTTCTTTGAAATTTTCATACCCACTCATTACCTCCCTCTGACTTCTCCCAACTTCATGTGCTCCCCTGCTGTTAACGACCCCTGTGTGTGTGTGGCTGTGCAACTGTCCAGACTTCCTGATATTTTGACTGAGCACATACTTCTGTCACAGATCTACTCATTGTCTGAAGTCTATCTTGAGTCTTAGTTGTGAAACTTGTAACAGTGACAATAAAACAGTTTCTAAGTTGGGGACAATGAAAGGTGGCTGCTACATTCTCCTGAGTGAGGAAATTTGAAATAAAAAGAAATGTTGGAATTCTTCGGCTGCTGACAGCTCAGTGGTACAGTTTATGCAAACAGAGAAGACAGGAATTTGTCACAGCCGTTCATGGAAAAATCACAGTCATTAGTTTGAGTTTGGGTGCATTTCACTGGTACATTCTCAGACTTTCAAAGGGTATGTGTCTCCACTCCAAAGTCACTATAAAGTCAAACCTCTGGCAAATTTCTTTCCCAGTTTGATGTTTCAAGACAATCTTCAAGAAATTTCTGTAGCTTATAACAAGTATGTCAGAGATGTTTCTGTTTTGCTGTGTTTTGAAATTTATATAAAATTGTTTCTTTTTTATTCTAATTACTTGACTAGTTATTAACTCATTAATTAGATATACACAATTATAAGGATTTTATTTGGCTGACCTATAAATTAAAGAATTTGTGAAATAATACTCTTGTCAGCTTGTATTATTCATGATTAATGATTAGGTCTTCATTAAATAAGAACTTGTGTTGCCATTGTGTACAAGCCTTTAACCCTAGCACTCAGGAGCCAGAGGCAAGTGGATCTTTGTGAGCTTGAAGCCAGCCTAGTCTACAGTATAGGTTCTGAGCCAGGAAGGGACACATCGTGAGAACTTATCTAACAAAAAACAAACAACTTTGTGATATCTTATTTTAATGTAACATGAAGGCTGTGCTTAACAGAAGTCTGCTTACTTTCATTGTTTCCATCACATTATTAATCTAAATACCTGAAAATTTTCTGTAGCTGGAGTTTTTTTCAGTCCTGCCTGGCCCATGGTCAGTCCCGGCTGAGAGAGATTTGTCCTGACCGTGGACCAGGAAAGCTCAGCCACAATTTTCTAGTTCTTTTTTTTTCCAAATTTTTTGTTTTGCTTTCTGAACTCTTCACTTTTAAATTCCATATTTTTATAAAAACTCTGTTCCTTTACTGGCCCTCATTCTCAATAATCTAAATAAAACATAGCAGTATTATAGAGCTGTATTATATAGAGCAGTGTTATAGTTCAGTGAGTATGAGTGCATGTGCGGCAAGCATGTGAGCCTGAGTTCAAGGCCATAGAATGCATGTTAAAAGCCAGGCATTGCAGGCCATGCTTGAGCTGCACAGGCAGATGGATCCCAGGAGCTCACTAGCCGGCCTGCTCAGCCTCATGGCAGCTTTCAATTTAGAGAGAATCCTTGTCTCTAGGCAATAAGGCACAGAGACAGGAAGTCACCTGCAGTACTGCTCTGGTTTCAGGGGAGGGGCACAGGCACCCCACACGCACATGCATGGGCCACACACACAGACATGTAAAGGGTACAAAAGGAAATGTTTTAGTCACTGTGTCAGTAAGTGCCAGCAGGATAGCCGGCTCGGCCACTAGCAGCACCCACCATCAAGTCCAGCACAGGAGTTCAATCCGGGGACCCACAGAGTGGGGGGAGGAGCAACTGCATCAAGGTTTCCTCTGACTCCCACACCTGCCATGGCATGCTTGTGCCCCACATATACTCACACATACATGCACAAAATAAATTTAAAAATTTAAAACAGTGCATTTAAAATGAAGGGGGAAAAACTTTTGTGCACTAACAAGTATTTTTCTTCTACAGTATGTACAATTGTTACATTAATATGAGAACTATAACCTACAATGAACACCAAATTATAAAGCAAAATTAAATAATACTGATAATTTTAGGTTTTGAAAGTGTGGCAATACTTTAAAAAGAAAATAAAACTACCTGCACTTTTGGCATTCAATGTCCGTCTAGTGTTACACTCTGAGAATGATACATCTAGATGGAGATGCATACAAATTTATATCATAAAACAGTCCTCAGTCACTATGTGCAACAACCACAAATACTGAGTACATTCGAAGTAATTCTGGAACTGTGAATTGGTTTACATAAAGAGAAACAAGAGAATAGGTGCAAAGCCTCAATGGAAAGTAGAACATTAGGCAAATAACTATCGCATGCATACGACAAGACACAAACTGATTTGCCTCTTCTTTACTTAAGTGCTTTACAGTTCAAATACCCCTGGATCCTGATGCCTTTCTCGTGTTGTAACATAACTCACAATCCTTCATGGCCTTTGGATGCTTTTTTATTTCACGGAGGCAGGTTGAAAAACGCGGAAAGACTTTCCCTGATACCTAATGAGTGTTATGAGACAGAGTCTCGGGTTTTCAAATCCTTTGCTTTCATGTTTAGTGTGTTTGTGACAGAGGGCTCTTCTGAGTACAGGGCTCAGAGCCTGTCTCCTGACCTAAGGGGCACTTGTTCGCATCTGCCTGCATTGCCTTCTCAGCTTTTTGTTTTTGTTTTGTTTCGTTTTTAGCAACAGGGTTTCCCTCCATCTGTTGTCCAAACTGGCCTAGAAGTTACCAAGGATGGCCTTTAGGTCACAGCAATCCTCCTGACTCAGCCTCCAAAGTGCTAGGATTGCAAGTCTGAGCCACCATAGTCTGTTGAAGGCCCCTATTGATTAATTTACTCTCACAACCACCTCAGAAGTCACTCAGAGTTTAAACTGAAAACAAACCTCAGATGTTTGCACACTCTAAAACCTCATGTGTAAGGAGAGCAGACAGTTAGATCCTCACACACACTGTTTCTGCTGCCTGACATACTATGCATTCCTCTCCTCCAGCTACTGAGCTCTTATTTATGTTTTCTCAGCAGTAACTTCCACAGAAGCATTCCTCTAGAGCCTCCACTACAGGTGGTTTCCACTTACGGAGTTTTAGCTGACACTTCATTTTTAAGGTAGTACAAAAGTGGCACGTATTCAATAGAAATGACGTCTGAATTTTTCTTTCTCAAGTTCGCAGTGTGAAGTGTAGCACTCTTTCCATGATCTGCATTCTCTGTATCACAACCCCTTCAGTCACATCACAAGGGTCAACTGCTGATGTTTCACTGTGCGCTCTGCTGCAAGCCATGGTTTTTCTGTGTTAGGTGTGTTGACTTAGAATATTTTCAATTTACAATGGCTTTATTCTTATAACCCATCACTAAATTGAGACTCTGTAGTTCAGATTTTCCACATGTACATTCCAATGAAATCTTGTTCTATTTAGTGAGTGAAGACCTTACCTTACTGTAGATGTAACCAACCGTCTTATTAAATAAGAAACACAGAATCAATGCCTGTCTGTAGACACTTCCAGGTCTTCTATGGTTGGGATTGAGATTAAAGGTGTGTGTCTCCAGTGTTGGCTGTATCCTTGAACACACAGAGATCTACCTAGCTCTGTCTACCAAGATCTGGGATTGAAAGCGTGCGCCACCACCGCCATGCTCTTGCTATGGCTCTAATAGCTCTGACACCTGGGCAACTTTATTTATTAACATACAATTAAAATCACTTTTCAGTACAAATAAAATACCACCATATTTCTCCTTTTCTATTTTAATAAAAAGAAAAAAAAGAAAAAGGTTACAACTAACAAAAAAACTATATACAAAAGTACAATAACTATATACAATATATACAAGTAATAAATACCTAAACAATGTCTAGTCCATTTGTATTTGACAAATTCAGAGAAAATAATTTCACTATCTATCCTATTTTGTTAAGTCCAAAATGTATCTAATTCACTTTCTATCCTAATTAATCTTCAACTATAACTAACTAATCTTCAACTCCCTCAGAGACCCAAGAAGGAAATAATATTAGCTAACAAAAATAAAAACAGAAAGTTCATACACGCAATTTCCAAAAAATTTGTGAGTTGACAGAAACAGCCAGCTGCCTGGACAGTCACCTGAGGTTTCTCCGCAGTGCTGGGGCATCATCTTCAGCCTATAGGCTTAGCATATCTGACAGACTCATTTGTGAAGTAGGATATACACAAGGTCAACAGTTCAACCTCACATTGGGTGAGAGCAGTCCATGTACCAGAAACACCTGAATTCCACTAGTATCATGTCATGATTCAGGATTTTAAATTCTGGAAATTGTTGATGGTTTTTTAATTCAGCTGTCCATTCTTCTTGACTGTGTATATATGGCTTCATCTCAGCATCCCGTTCTTCTCCACATCCCTCTATCAAATGCCAGTCTACTATTGAGAGGCGTGAGCTTAGTTACTCTTCAAGAATAACTGTTTCAGCTGCTGTTCCATTGCACATCAGAAGCCATTGGCCAACTGCCTATTCAGCTGCCTTCAAAGAAAAGGGCACTGTACCTTTTCCGGATTGCGAAGGCCACTTCAGGTATGGTGCCATATTGTCCTGGCCTCAGAAGATGCTTTTTGATAAAGCCATAACCACACTTGTTTTGGCAAGAATCAGTAGTCCTTTGTTTCATGTCCTGTCTGTCCATTTTGTCCTGTTGATTCGAGGATACTTTGTTGTCCAGTGGCTAACTTTTGCCACAATGAAAGTTAACTCCATATGCAGTTTCTTCAATGCCCATATTTTCTCTGAAGTAGATTGGTACTGCCAGGAGCTGACATATCTCATAAAAGAAAAATTTTCTAAGTTATTAAAACATTTTAAATGCCATATTCTGTAGATCTCTGAAGGGTTTGAAAATGATCTGTCTAAAATATACCTGCTCAATTTTTAAAACATATCTAATATGACTACAAGTTCTATTGTAATGACTAACTACTAACTTTCATTTCTTTATATCCTAATAGTTGGTAATAATAACATTCAAGGATCAGAAAATTGCATTGTTAAATGTATGGTATAAGTACAATTAGAGATATACATATAGCATTTTCTAACAATATCAATTTCAATATATATAATTTATATACAATATAAAACAATCCAATCCAATGTAAAGTATTTAAAACTAGTAATTGTCTTTTTCTTCTTTTCTTTTGTTTCTTTCTCTTTTTTTTTAAACAAGAACCTTAAAACTAATCTCCTTTGCTTAGCCTTTTTCCTAACCCTTGACAACAACTTGTAACCAGTCCCCCTAAACAATGAAAATTATCCCAGACCCAAAACCCATTAAAAAGACCAAAAAAACACCTGCCCCACACCACTTCTTTGGGAATGTGGGCGTCGTATTCTTAAAATTACTTCCTGCTGGGTATGGGCGAAGTTATCTTTATCCTGAAAGAAAAATTTTAGGTTAATTGTCAAATTCTAGGAAATGGTAACTTCATTATCCATTGTGTGTATAATGCCAAAGTTCAGGGTTTATCTCAAGTCCTTATTCAAGTAGTCTTTGAGACTGGATCATCTTAGCTAGTCATCTCAAAAGTGCTCTGAGCTCCTTGTAGTTCAAAGCTGATCTGTAGATGATGTTTGTCAGCTTAGTGACATTATTATTGTCCACGTGGAATTGTTGTTGTTGTGGGGCCCCATCTTCTTCCTGGAGACTTCAGTTGATGTTAGGCCTGGCCGTGATTTCCTGCAGAAAACTGATAAGAGACTCGAACACAAAGACATATATATGCAGCTAATTGAAGCCTTTTTTCTAGAATTAATTAGTACTTTATATGACCATTCATATCTTAACAATGTTTAAAATGTATATATATCTATATATATTAATCTTGTAAATTTTGATATAAAATTTATACTTTAAGAAAAGTTTAAAGAATCAGAATAGAATCAAAGAGTTGAGATTAGTAATAGAATAGTCCCTTAATTAATTTGGCTTTTCTCCTGTCCCATAGCAGAAGATGGCTCTTTTCTTCTGGCATGATACAGGGAGTTTGCATTTTCCTTTTAACAACATGCTTGAGTTTAAAGAAGGAGAGAGCCATTCTCCAACTCCAAAGTCAGCTTTAAATTTTAATTGAACTGGGACTATTAGAAGACCAATAGTGTTAAATCTTTAGAGAAAAGCAGAAACAAACATTTAGGAAGACATAAAATATTTTAGATAATATATACCCATATGCCGTTTCACTCTGTTTCCTGGGATAGATGATTTGTCCCTTTTCTTCAGTTGTCTCATTTGTCCAGTGTTCTTCAGATTCCTTAACCTTCATTCTCCTAAAAGACAAAAACAAAAACCTTTCCCCCAGACTAATTTTGGGGATGATCCTTTTTGGCAAGTTATTATCTGATTAAATGAAAAGGCATGTGTTACTGGTATAAGTTAGTTTAAATTGGAAGTTCATGCTGGTTGATGAACTATCACCTCCTCTAATTAAGAGGTTTCTCTTGTTCAAATCGAACCTTTATCAATTTTGATGGTACCCACAGCTTATCTTCTCTTGTAGAAACAAAAGCAAAACCTCGTCCCCAACATAACACATACCCTGGTTTCCATTCTGAGGTCAGCACATCCTTAAAGTATATAGGCTGATTTAATTCTGCAGTTTTTTCTATTATCCAATGTCTCTCTGCAGCTGTTGTTCCTTTCTCATTGGCATTAAGAAAATTCAAAGTTAATAGAGCATTATGCAGTCTATTTCTGGGGGGTTTTGTTACCCCTTTCTGTTTATTTAGCATATCCTTTAGAGTTCTGTTTGATCTTTCTATAACTGCTTGACCTGTAGAATTATGTGGTATGCCTGTAATATGCTTTATATTGTAATAAGCAAAAAACTGTTTCATTTTAACAGAGACATATGATGGAGCATTGTCAGTTTTGATTTGTGCAGGTATACCCATGATGGCCATAACTTCTAGCAAATGAGGGAATTACAGAACCAGCTTTTTCAGAACTCAAAGCAGTTGCCCATTGAAATCCTGAATAAGTATTAATGCTATGGTGTACATATTTCAATTTTCCAAATTCTGCAAAGTGAAACACGTCCTCTGAGTACCCTTTGGGTTATATCCTGCTGGTAATGGTGTTTGATTGTAGAAGGAACAAGTAGGACATTTCTCTACTATTTCTTTGGCTTGTTGCCAGGTTATGGAAAAATCCTTTTTTAAACCTTTATTATTGACATGATGTTTTTTATGAAATTCTGAGGCCTCCAGCACATTTCCTATCAATAATTTATCAATCTCATCATTGCCTTGTGCTAGAGGGCCTGGCAGACCAGTATGGGATCGAATGTGAGTTATATATAAAGGATGACTCCTTTTCCTGATTGTATCTTGTAATTGAATAAATAGTGAAGTTAATTCTGAAGCATCATGGATAAATTCTGCAGTCTCAATATGTAATACTACTCTTTCAGCATACCGAGAGTCAGTTACTATGTTAAGAGGTTCTAAAAATCCATTAATACCAACAGAAGAGCATACAATTCTGATTTTTGAACTGAATTATAAGGACTTTGAACCACTTTACTTAAATTTCTGATTTGTAACCTGCCTTTCCTTGTTTGTTGGCATTTGTATAAAATGTACGAACTCGACATATGGGTTTTTCCCGTACAATTCGAGGCAAGATCCAATCAGTTCTCTTTATAAGATCAATTCTATCGCTTTTGGGATATTTGCTGTTAATTTCTCCCAAAAAATTACTGCAAGCTCTTTGCCAAGGTTCACTTTCTGTCCATAATTTTTCAATGTCCTCCGTAGTTAAAGGTATGACAATTTCTTCTGGGTCTATTCCTGCTAATTGACGAAGTCTCAATTTTCCTTTCCAAATCAAGTCAGAGATTTTTTTCCACATAAGTTTTTAATATTTTATTTGGTTTATTTGGTAAAAATATCCATTCCAATATAATATCTTCCCTCTGCATTATTATTCCTGTAGGAGAATACCTAGAAGGTAAAATGACCAAAATGCAATCCAGCTTTGGATCAATACAATCCACGTGCCCTTCGTGTACTTTCTTTTCTACCAAGGCCAATTCTTTCTCAGCTTCAGGTGATAATTCTCTTGGACTATTTAAGTCCTTATCACCTTCTAAAGTTTTGAACAAATTATTCAGTTCATCATTTTTTACCCCAACAATAGTTCGTAGATGAGAAATATCTCCAAATAATCTTTGAAAGTCATTAAGAGTCTGTAGTCTATCTCTCCTAATTTGCACCTTTTGGGGTCTAATTTTTTGTAGCTCTATTTTATATCCTAAATAATTAATAGAATCTCCTCTTTGTATCTTTTCAGGAGCAATTTGTAATCCCCAGCAAGGCAAAATTTTCTTTACTTCTTCAAACATTCTTTCTAAAGTATCTGCATTTGAGTCAGCTAGTAAAATATCATCCATATAATGATAAATTATAGATTTAGGAAATTTTTTATGTATCACTTCCAATGGCTGTTGTACAAAATATTGGCACAGAGTTGGGCTATTCAACATTCCCTGTGGGAGAACCCTCCATTGAAATCTTTTAACTGGTTGAGAATTATTATAAGTAGGCACTGTGAAAGCAAATCTTTCTCTGTCTTTTTCTTGTAAGGGTATTGAAAAGAAACAGTCTTTTAAATCAATAACTATGAGAGGCCATCCTTTTGGTAACAGAGTAGGCAAAAGAATTCCAGATTGTAGAGAGCCCATTGGCTGAATTACTTTTTTAATTGCTCTAAGGTCTGTTACCATTCTCCATTTACCAGATTTCTTTCTAATAACAAATACAGGAAAATTCCAAGGGCTGGTTAATTCCTCAATATGCTGAGCATTTAACTGTTCTTCTACCAGCTCTTCTAAAGCCTGGAGTTTCTCTGTTGTTAAAGGCCATTGCTGGACCCATACAGGCTTGTCTGTTAACCATTTTAAAGGTAGAGCTGTTGGTGTCTTTGGAAGATCATCAGTTGTTGTGCCCTGTTCTTGTATAATATGGATGGCTGGTGACCACTCAGAATAATGCCTTCTAATATTTCTCTCAGAAACATGTGCTAGTTTATGATTTATGTCTGAGATTGGAGGGATGTTAATCTGAGTATTCCATTGTTGTAACAAGTCTTGACCCCACAGGTTCATAGCTATGTTAGCCACATATGGTTTTAATTTTCCTCTCTGTCCTTCTGGACCTATACATTCGAGCCATCTTGCACTCTGTTTCACCTGAGATAATGTCCCAATTCCTAACAGTTGAACATTTACCTCCTGAAGAGGCCAAGTTGGATGCCAAAATTCTGGTGCAGTTATGGTAACGTCCGCACCTATGTCTACCAGACCAGACAACAAAACACCAATTATTTTTATCGTTAATTTTGGTCTTTGTTCATTAATAGAAGTTTGCCAAAAAATTTTCTTTATGTTTTCTCCTGATTTTTCTATTCTCTCTGTTTCATCATCCTGACCAGCATGATTTATTCCAATAGGCATTTGGTTATTTAATTGCTCTGAGTAGGGGTTTCCTCTACAACTGCAGGAAAGGTTTGAACTGGATTTGCTATGGGGGCCTGCATGAGGCCCCTCTGGGAGTTTCCCAAAGACTGAGGCAAAGGATTACCCTGTCTGTCCCTTGTTGACCTACATTTGTTGGTCCAGTGTTTTCCCTTACCACACCTCCTGCATACCCCAGAAGGAAAGGGCATTCTGTTGCCATTGTTCCTTGAAGAAACATTGTTTCTAGGAATGACCTGTTTACAGTCCCTTTTCAAATGTCCTTGCTTTCCACATCCAAAACATCTAACATTTCTCAAACCTTTTGAAATTGCTTCTCCTACCCACATATCATCATGCTCATGAACCTCAACATTAACCGTGTCTCTAATTCAATCTTCCAAATCTTGCCTTTAACGGCCTGATTATTCTTTTGCATGCTGCATTCACATTCTCAAAGGCCAAAGATTCAATTATTATCTTACTAGCTTCTGAATCCGGGACCATTCTCTTTACTGCTGAAGCCAGTCTTTGTAAAAAATCTGTGAAAGATTCTTTTGGGCCTTGTATAACCTTTGTAAATGACTCCGTTTTTTTTCCTGGTTCCTCAACTCTGTCCCATGCATTCAAGGCTGTTGTTCGACATAAAATTAGGGTTTGGACATCATATAAACATTGTGTTTGTGCTGAAGCATATTGACCTTCTCCAATAAGCTGATCCTGGCAGACTTGTATTCCTTTATCCCTCCACTGTTTTTCTATGTTTTTAGCTTCATCCTTGAACCAAGTTAGCCACTGAAGCCTTTGACTGGGTTCAAGAATAGCTTGTGCCAGCTCCCGCAAGTCCTGTTGTACAATCCTATTATATGTTGACCAAGAGTTTAATATTTGCTTTACATATGGGGAATGCATGCCATAAGATACTATTGCCTCCTTAAACCTTCGTAAATCTAACATTTCAATTGGGGCCCAAATATTTTGTGTAGTCATTTGATTAGGCAACTGCTGTACAGTTACTGGATAAATAAAGGGTGACTATGTGAAAACAGGCTTTCTTTCTGTAACCTTATGATCCAATCTTGAAACAACTTCACTGTTAATTTCTTCTGTCTTAATTTTTACAGGTTTAACAAGTTTCCTAAAGCTGTCATCCTGGCACTTAAATTGACTATCTTTTTAAATAGTAAAATGAGGATAAGCATAGTAATAAACTGCATAATTCGATCAACATTAATCTTCTTGTATAGTTGTTCCATTGTCAGACTGCCTAAAATTTCAAACAAAGCCCAATTTTCTTCCAATGTACACATAAAACCCATTTTTTTTAATGTGGAAAAAAATTCTTATTTAAATAGTTTCCTTTAACATATCTGATATGTTAAGTGACTTACCAAGTCTGCATAGAACAGAAGAAATCCGAGGGAATTTCAAAACAACCACCTAGTGTCCGAGGTGTGAATGAAGAGAGAGAGAGAGAGAGAGAGAGAGAGAGAGAGAGAGAGAGAGAGAGAGAGAGAGACGCAAGAAAGTGTAGCCGGCTAAAGCTTAAATTCAGCTACGTGTTCCCTCTTGAGCTGAGTCAAGGCTTTGCTCTGGCTTCCTTAAGCTCCGACCACGTGCATTGGCTTTACAGGCAGGGGCCCTGTTCGGCAGGGCAGGCCTGAGTTGTTTGTAGCACCGACTTTAAGCACATAGCTCAAGGTTAGTCCGGCCTGAGACCAAGCCGACCTGGGCCGGGGCTAAGGAGCCAGCCGCCCAGGCTAGGGAGCCGGCCGCCCAGGCGGGAAACCAGACCTGCTGCCAAGCCAAGTTAAGCAATTTTTAATGGATTCTTGTCACGTTGGGCACCAAATGTAGATGTAACCAACTGTCTTATTAAATAAGAAACACAGAACCAATGCAAAGAAGAAAGCCAAGAGATCAGAGCTATGAGCCTTACCCTGCAGCTAGCCTCTTAAGCCAAGAGACCTCTCTGAAAGAGAGCTACTTCCTGTGTGTTTGTCTTTATATAGTCTTTCTGTTCTGCCTTCTCATTGGTTGTAAACCCAAACACATGACTGCCTTGTCACTGCCTATCTGTAGAGACTTCCAGGTCTTCTATGGTTGATATTGAGATTAAAGGCGTGTGTCTCCAATGCTGGCTGTATCCTTGAACACACAGAGATCTACCTAGCTCTGTCTACCAAGTGCTGGGATTGAAGGTGTGTGCCACCACCGCCATGCTCTTGCTATGGCTCTAATAGCTCTGACCCCCGGGCAACTTTATTTATTAACATACAATTAAAATCACTTTTCAGTACAAATAAAATACCACCATACCTTACTTTTGTGGTATGATTAGGTTTTGTTTGTTTGTCTCCTTCCATGGAAAGGAATTGCCATCAGGACTATATCTGTGTGTGTTTGGGTTTGACATTATATCACAGCACAGCCCATTTAAAGGAATACAGGATTTAATTAATCAATAGGCTTCCTATAGAGTGAATTTCATAAATTTCCAGAATATATTGTACCTTCCAAATGATGAAGTGTAGAGGTGGAGTTTGAGCAGTAGTTAGACTGTGAAGACAGAATTACATGGCTAATACTGTGGTCTCCATACTGAGAGACATGAGAGTTTCCTCTTCTCTTACACCCTACTTCCCTTCATGTGATGAGCCCAAGAAGAGAGGAGAACTCAGATCACATCAACACTCTGACCTCAGGCTTCTGTCTTCCAAAGGGTGAGAAATACATGATCATTGGTTAAGCTACTCACTCTACAGTCTGTATATTACAGGAGCCCAAGCTGACCAAGAGAGACACGATATCTAGAGTTTGTTTTCCTCCTTGCTTTTAGACCTTAATCAAGAATTAGAAAATGTTTTCTAGAGTTCTAAATAAATCCCTTTGTATTTGTTTAGTTAGTTATTGTGTGTGTCAGTGTGTATCTGAGTGAGTGTGGGGCAGGGTAGGGGGAGAGAGAGTGTGTTTATGTTTAGGTGCCTGTGACACAGCAAATGTGTGGCAGTTAGAGAACAGCTTTGTGGAGTCTTCTTCTCCTCCCTTCACGTGTGTCACAGGGATCATTCTCAGGTCTCCAGGCTCGTGCAACAAGCTCACTGCGTTTGCCCCTTTAGATTTTGTGTCATAAAATCTGAAAACTATTTGACCTCTTGACACGATTTCATGTCATCTATTTACACCTGTGCTCCAGTGAATTTGCCTTAAAAATTGTAGAAAATGTTAAATTTAAACCTTGTTTGATGGTAGGCATGTGTATTATAGCAATCTTAAGAATTTTTCATTGCATTAGCAAAACATTAAATGTGTACAAAGAACACGGCCAACCTAAGCAACAGGAGCATTTTCTTCAAACAAGCATTTCAAACCCTGACTGATGTGGGAGCTCGGAAGAGAGTCACAGTTTGTAAGTGCGTGAAGATGTTTTTTCTCAACGTTCAGTTTTGTCTGACACAGAGCTGCAAGAGAAACACAAGCAGGTGTTTCTGGAAGGTTTCCTAAACCTTTTTCTTCAGGACTTAGCCGCACTACTCTGAATCATGTGTGTGCTGTAGAATGGCTTTCCATTCCAGTTCCGCCGAGAGCTTGACAACCTAGAAGAACCAACAAATGATGATGATGTGTCTTTCCATGTCTTCCCACTACTCCGAATTTGGTGGACACAGATCATGTTTCAGTTCAGC
The DNA here is from genome assembly GCF_007827085.1 of Peromyscus californicus insignis. Lineage (NCBI taxonomy): Eukaryota > Metazoa > Chordata > Mammalia > Rodentia > Cricetidae > Peromyscus > Peromyscus californicus. The sequence continues at coordinate 76,554,798 of NW_026294480.1, read as the reverse complement.
CTCCTGCCTTTTCAGCAGAATATTTGGTCACTACTCTACACACAAGACATCCTTTGTACTTTAATGTGACATCACAGCCTGCAAGGCTGTTGAATTAGCAGTGGAAGTTTTCCGTAGATTTCTGTTTCTCACTTGAGTCATCTATTTTAAGTAACAGCAAAATTCATTTTAAAAGCAAGAAATCAAGTTGAAGACAGCCAAACAGAGCACCTCATTCTCCAAAGGTTCTGGGTGCCTATGTGGCTGGGGTGGGAAGGATGGAATGAGGTACTTTGTCCTAAACGTTTGAAGTTTTTCTTCCCAAGGCATCCCAGAGACAGATGTTACAAAGCAGATACACCACCACCCCCAACACACACACAAGTTAAAAAAAAAATCCTATGTTGAAATTGCAACCATAGATAGAATATTATTCAACAGCCAAAATAAAAAGCCAGGTTTTGTTTTGAGGTCTTTACATCAATGGCCTTCAGGAGGCAAATTGGGCCTTTCCAAGGAACTATGGACGTTTTTGCTCTCTCTTTCTTCCCTCTGTGTGAGCATAAGAGAAGATGGCCATCTACAAATCAAGACTAGGCCCACACACAGGGTGTCAACGTGCCTTGACCTAGGGCTTCCTGACCTCTAACTCTGAAGATCAAATGGTTGCTATTTGAGCCACCTGGACTTTGGTAATTTGTTACAGTAGCTTGAATAAAATATGACATAAAAACAAATTTATTAAAAATCTCAGTTGGGGGAATGTGAAACTGTATCAGACTAATAAACTCAAGGCCCAGCACTGATTTATTGACTCAGTCAGAAATCTTTCTGAGACTCAGGAGCAGAGAATCTGTTAATGAGTAAATTAGCAAAAATATGACCTAGGGTATGACATTTAACCACGCCAGGAGGCCTGGCTCACATTTGGAACCAGTGCAGTTATTCTGGCATGAGAAGTGTACCATCAAGTTCTGAGAAAACAAGCACAGACGAGGAAAAATATACTTTTTTTCTTTTCATGTGAAAACAAGGCCTAACTGTATCCAAGTCTTTATTTCAACAAACTAGCATTAAGGTGATAGTACTAGCAGAAAGGCAAATGTATCTGTTTTTATCAGGGGACGGACCAGAAGCAGAAGTTCTAAGGTGGTCTGTCATCTTGCTTCTAGCCATAAAAAAAACACGACTGGTCAGAACTGTGCACTTGCAAGCACAGGGTAAAATGCAGCCGCGGCTACCACAGTCTCTGGAGCTCTCTTTGGAAACACACTCTTTCATGCTTGGGAACAGCCAAGAAAGGAGTCCAGGGGAAGTTCTTGGGGCTATTACATGGCTTCCAAGGTGGCCTCAACTAGGAAGTGAACAGTTACCGAAATTGTTCAGTGCTTTTCAAAGTAAAAACAATGGTTTCGCTTTTAAAAAAAAGAGTTATTCGATGTGTTTACTCCCATTCTTCTCCCCAGATTTGGTTGGGATTGTTGTTTTAACCACAGGTAAATTATAAAAACTTAATCTGCTAGGTGCTAGCTCTGATGTAATATGGCAAACCTTTAAAACAATATATATTTTTCTAGTATTATATAGGAACACCATAAAGGCTGCTCAATTTCTATTCTAAATTTGTTTTTAGCAATCCCTTATAGCAAATACCCTTAATCATCCTACATATTTTCAAGCAGTGTCAATCTGAGGATTGTTGTCTTAGGAAATATTTTCCTTCCACTGGTTGATAACAATTCTATTGTTCTTGTTAGCAATTTCATTCTTAGCTAGAAGTGCTCAGAAAGGAAAAGTCTTTCTTATTTAGTAAATGTTTCAATGTTACATTTCACACTCTGTCACTATATATGTACCGGAGGCCTCCAAGATGGCTAGGGAAGAAAAACTTCTAATGTTTAAGACAAAGTACCATATATATATATATATATATATATATATATGGCATATAATAATTCCCCATACCACTGAAGGTAAACTTGGAAACAAATTTCTCCTTATCTTGTTGCATAAATCTTGGGGTTTTTTTTCTCTTATTTAATTAGATCGTCACACAAAATTCTACTGTGAGCTTCTCTCATAGCATTGTTATGTCCTTACATCTTCCATGACCTATACTTTTGATACTTTCAAAACTTAAAAGAGTAAACGATTTTATCCTTATGTAACTTAATCTTTTCATCACTGTCCCTGTTCTGTGTCAGAGAATCCCACAAAGCAACCAAAAGGAAAACACATTTCAGAGGTTCTGAAGGCTTAAAAAAGAATGCAGATACCCCCAGCATGCACATCGCAGCACTGAGCGATCCCCCGGGTGATAGCATTAATTTGTGACTGAAGATTACAGGCTTGAGCCAAGGTAAGAAAAAATTCATGAAACAGTCTGCATACATAACATCTCAGAGCAAAACTTCATAAAGGTTATTTTGAGTAAAATTAAACTAAGGGCCTCATTTTCATCCAAAACTTATGCCCTTCACACTAACCACACAACAGCTATTTGTTAAAAGCTTCCACAAAACTCTTTCAATATTGACTTCTTACAACCAATTTTCCAAGAAGCCATCAAAACTTCTTTTGTCTAGCTTTTGTGAAGCACAAGGTCCCTCTGCCCAGCACTGTGGCTGAATAAGACTGAGGAAGAAGGACTAGACAAGCTGGGAGAAAGACAAAGACACCTGGTCCCTCTCCTTTTCCCAGCTACCCATAGCAGGTTGGGCTACAGCTGAAAAATCCCAGAAGACTTTCTTCTACTAGCATGATTGTCCTGGGGATAGTTAATCCCAGTTATTCAATCGAGCTTTTGTGCAGGTGTTGCTAAAACCATACAAATTGTGTAGATACAGTTAACATTGTCACGCTGTTGACTGTAAGTAAACCACAATATTCTTGCTAATGTTACTTGTCCAAGGAATTGGTTACAGGTTTCCTAAAGTAGAAGGAATTTCACCTCCAGAGTGGAACTGTTTCTGCTTGAGTGTCTTCTGCCTGGCTAGCCAGCCTGCCTTGCACATAGCCCATGACATGAGTCAGTTCCTTAAAATAAAACGCCACCAAGATACAGGTAGATAATAGTGATAAACACATTTTTTTTCCCTGATTCTCTGGAGAATCCTAACAAGTACACAGCCTTATTCAATTTCTGCTCCTTCCTCATTTCATTGTGTGTTGTGAATTAAGAGAAAGTGGCAAGGATAGAGAAGTCTGCTAATTCTGGAGAACTATGATTCCAAGAACCATGTTTAATGTTTGAAGGGCTCTCAGAGAAAACCACACCATGGCTTTCTAGCATGTCTGTGCAGACATGGGAGACCGGTGTGCTGGATGCTTTACTACTCATTTTTGTCTTATTTTAAATGCTTAGTTGCATTCCTACCACAGGAAGATCCCAAAATTCTCCCTCAGTGTTTAGGCAAATGTTTAAGGTAGAAGCCACTTCCAGATGCCATAGAGAAATCACACCTGTGTACATAGCAAAAGAATCAGAATCAGCTTAATACAGATATAACTGCAGACCAGTATTTACTTCAGCAGTATTCATGGTAACCAAGTAATGGGATCAGCCTAGGTTTCCACCTAAAGATGAATGGATAAAGAAAATGTGATTATATAATTACACATATAATTAAATTCTACTCCACCATGATGCAGTGGAGTGTGGGTAAATAGAGTATGGAAGGGGTGACCATAATCAAAGTACACTATATGCATATATGGAAGAGCTATAATGAAATTCCTTACTTTGTACAATTAACATATGCTAATAAAAAAGGCCTTTTCTTATTGCAAGAATCTGTCTGTATCTTTGACAATATGATTGCAGTTAGACTATGTCTAACATGAGGCAGATATTGCTCTGGTGACATGTAGAAGTCCTTGTCCTTGTAGCCATTCAATAGAATATACAAGGCAGCACATTGATGGTTAGACCTGTGGTAATGTTAATGGACTGTTAGCATTCCCTCTCCCTTTGAGGGAATGTAGCTCAGTGACTCTTCACTAGCATGCATGAAGATCTTAGATTCAATCCCTGGTAGCAGCAAAAGCAAGCATACAAAAAAATTCTCCCACAGAAGGGCAGGGTGGAGGGTCCCAGTCTCTCGTTTGGAACTCCAGCTCCTATTTCCTGCTGCTCCCTTAGCTATTGCAAGCTCTTGGTGTAGAGGTTAACTGGAGGTATGATTCCACTTTTGTGAAGCTGTCATCCACCCTGGGGTGACACTCTCTGGTGATGCAGCTGCTTTCAGTTTCTCATGTACTCGTGAGTAACCTCTCACCCATGTTCCCATAAGTAACCTCAATAAACTCACTGGCTCACCATCCTGGACTTGGGTGGAAACATTTCTTTGTACTGTCGATACCTTAGGTATCTCTTAGGTAAAGATGAGGCATGGAAGAAACAGGGACAGAAGCCACAGCCATAGGCCTTATGAAGAAGAGACTCCAGTGACCTGAGGCAACCTGACCTTGAAAACAACGTGTCCACCCCTTCCTGATAGGTCATTCTTCAGCATGTCCCCAGTGGGTAATTTGTGGTCAGGTTCATCCTGGGAAAGAGAGATAAACAAGGTCATCTTAGACTAGTGTTGGGCACAAGCCCAGCAAGGGCCAAACTGTCCTTAAAGCAACCTGTAAAGGGAAAGCCTTTCTCTATCTTATGTGTAATTCATATGATGAGTCATACATGTGCTTACAGTTATGGCATATATTACCCTCACATGCAGGATATTGCAAAGTTACATAACAGCCCTGTGCCAATCATGCTAACTGTTTGTGCATGCTTCATTATTTTATATCACCAAGAACCAAGAGCCTGACAGATTATAGAGACCCCAAGTAACAGACATTGCTTTGCTTTTCCCCAGGAAAAGTCATGAAAGAGACATATATTTTGACATCTATTTCCTTCATTACAATAGTGCTTAAGTATAGATGTAGTTAATGTAATTACATTTAATTAGATCGTTCACATTAATTGAGATGAGTAATTCTTTTGAGATGAGGAGATTGTTTCCCAGAAAATTCTGTACAAACTTCAAAACTGAATTGTGAGAATGGAAAGTGCTCATCAATAAAGATGCTGTAAACACCAGCTTGAGACCATCAAATACCAGCACCTTTTATGTACAAAGTTGTGACAATGTTTAGAACTCTAAATACTTAATAGAATGTACATACTTCAGATATTCTTTTTGTAAAAAGGTTCTACATCAGCTAATTTTCAATCATTAAATATTTAGTATCATGAGAAAGCATACAGTTATAAACTCTATCCATGCTAATAATTAATAATGATTTTTAGTTATTTAATAATAATTTTCCCAATACTACATTGGATTATGTGACTTCTAGATTTATAATAGTTTATGCAAATAAACTTGGAAAAATACACTCTGTCAAAAGAGGAAATAAAGTTGCCCCTTCAATAAAAATGTAAACTTCTAACCTTAGAATATTTTAAAGTGATTAAGTTAAATATTTCCCTTTGGAAATAACATGGACTGAATCTTCTAAATGTGGGCTAATCTTCTTAGAGCCATTTAACCTTCTGAGATGCTAAAAGTCTGCTGATTGTTTTTATTAGTATTTATTTCTGATTTTTCTTTAGTACCCTAGTCTTTAAAATAAAAGGATCCCAATGTCTTGACCAGTGTTATCTTGTAATTGAGGCTTCCAAAAATTATGTCAATTTTAATATAATAGGATGATTAAATCCAGCCAATCTAGGTAAGCATTCTGGCTTTGCCAAATTAGTCACTCTCACTCAGCATTACTTTCTTCATATGCAAATAAAAAGAAGATCTTGCCGGGCGGTGGTGGCGCACGCCTTTAATCCCAGCACTCGGGAGGCAGAGCCAGGCGGATCTCTGTGAGTTCGAGGCCAGCCTGGGCTACCAAGTGAGTCCCAGGAAAGGCGCAAAGCTGCACAGAGAAACCCTGTCTCGAAAAACCAAAAAAAAAAAAAAAAAAAGAAAATCTTAATGTCATATCTGCTGTGTCACTAAAATGTAAAAATATTTACCTCATAGATACAAGTAGAATCAATTAACTGTATACACACTCACACATCTACTATACTTTCTTATTTATTTTTCTTTATTCAAAGTATTAAAGTTCTGATGTAATGAGATTATCTTCTTGTTTGATATATCTTTTAAGTAAAATTATATTTAAAATACCTGTTAATGTTCACTCTTCCTGTGAAAGTTAAAATGTAAAAGCTTCTTATACAAGAGTGTCCTGGTTATTCGTCAAAAGAAAATGAACCAAACAGGAGTGAGGCACCCCAGGTTCCCTGGAGAAGGTTAGAGACCATGCAGCGGTTCGGGGGAGGGGGGGAGCTGGAAAAATGGGTGCATTGGCTTTTTCCTTCCATTTTACTTCTTTAATGATTCCATTCCAAATATTTCAGTCTTTCTGTCACTAAAGATTAAACTTGAGGAAAAAATCCAACTGGGTAAGTGAAACTTCTTCACTCACCTCTGAACTCACCTTTGCTTTCTTAGGGCAATTCAATGGTACCCACAGTGGAGGGAGAAATGTATGCCAATAAGGGGGAAAAGATCATATGTGTACAGAGTATTTCCTTCCATTGTTTGCCAGGAATCATACACTCATACGTAAGTAATAATCGTACACAGTGATTAGATAAAATGGATTAGAAACTGTGCTATCTCTTCAGGGTCTGTTGTGGTTTGAGAATAAAATGTCCCTGACAGCCTCGTGTATTCAGCACTTATTCGTCAGCTTGTGGCAATATTTAGGGATGTAATAGAGAGTTTCAAGGGTGAGGTCTAGTAGAGAATGTAACTGGTGGTATGGCTTTGTCCCTAGTGCCTTCTTTTGTCTCTATTTCTCATTCAACATAAAGTGAAGGGCCACCATTCTGCATACTCCTGCCATCATAATGTTTTGTCCAAGTACATGGAAGCAGGTGCCAAGCCATCACATCACAGACAGAAACCTCTCAAATTGTAAGCAAAGTAAATCTGTCCTGCTTTTAACCTTTGTGTCAGGCATATAATTTTGTCATAGTAACAAGGAAGGAACAAATATAGAAAATTGGTACCAAAGAACTAGAGACATTGCCATTACTAACCCTGAACATATCATGCTTAAGAATTGTCTACAAGAATTGGCTTGTACTGGGAATTTGGAAAACTTTGGAGAAAGCTTAGGATGTTGTAAACAGGGTTAACAAGTGAGTTTGGTGAGAACTCAGACCAGAATACTTGTAGAAATGTCAACATTAAAAAATAAATGTGTTCTAATGTTTCCAGTGGAAATAAGGATTCTATTGGGAACTAGAGACTAGTGATGCTATATTATGACAAAGCATTGTCTACAACTTTTTCTATGTCCTAAGACCTAGAAGGTAACCTAATTTAAAAGTTAAGACTCATTTAACAAATAGAGTTTCAACATAGCAAAGCATGCAAGCTGTGGCATGGATATTGCTGCATGATTTTATCTGGGCTTGTAAGAATTGGTAGGAAAAAGCAGAGCAGGCATGGATTGGGAGACTTAAAATTAGGAAGATTCTATTTCAGGAAGAGCAATTTCTACACAATCTTAATTAAAATTCCAATGTCATTCTTCACAGAAATAGAAAAGACTATCTTAAAATGTGTATGGATGAACAAAAGACCCAGAATAGCCAAAGAAAGTCAGAGAGAATCATATCATAGTTATCACTATGCCTGATTTCAAGTTAAACTTGAAAGAGCTATAGTAAAAAAAAAAGGATCATGACTTCAACATAGGCATGTATAACAAGAGAGAAGATCCATATATTGACCCAAATAGCTATATCCATCTAATTTTTGTCAAAGATACCAAAAATCCTCATTGGAGAAACGACAACTTCTTCAACAATTATTGCTGAGAAAACTGTGTTTCCACATCTCTCACATAACACAAAAATCAATTCCATATGGATCAAAGGCCTTAATGTAACACTGGGAATTCTGAAAAGGGAGACTGTTTCAAGATGTAGGCAGCAAAACCTTCTCGGTAGTACTCCAGTTGTCTGATAGGGCCAACAGTTAACAAATGCAACTTCATAAAACCAAAACACTTCTGAACAAAAAGAGAAAGCAGTTAATTGGGTAAAAATGCAGCCTACAAAATATAAGAAAATCTTTGCTGGCTAAATGTCTGCCAAAGGATAAATATTAGACTATGTAAAGAACTCAGCCAGGCGGTGGTGGTGCACGCCTTTAATTCCAACACTCGAGAGGTAGAGGCAGATATGGTCTTGGTCTATAAAACATATATATATAGATGCTTATATTGGTCTACAAAGCAAGTTCTAGAACAGCTAGGGCTACCCAGAGAGACCCTGTCTGAAATAAATGAATAAATAAATAAACAAACAAACAAATAGGAAAGAAAAGAAGAACTCAAAAAATAAATTAAAAAGTGTAGCATGAATCTTAAAGGGTCTTATTAATAAAATCAAACGTGAAGCCAGGTACTGGGGTCAACTCTGGAAGATAAGAGAAGCAGAACAAGCCACAGCCACCTCACCTTGCCAGTTCCTCAGCTGATCCTGTTTCCTCAGACTGGAAGCCTCTGAGTCCTCATCCAGAATGGATCTCAGCTGAACTGCTTCTCGAAAGCCTGAAAGCTTAAACAGCCAAATGCTTCTAGTTCCTGATCTTCACGCCTTAAATACCTTTCTGCTTTCTGCCCTCACTTCCTGGGATTAAAGGCTCACTTCCTGGGATTAAAGGTGTGAGTCACCATGCCTGGCTGTTTCCAGTGTGGCTTTAAACTCACAGAGATCCAGATGGATCTCTGCCCTCCAAGTGATAGTATTAAAGGCGTGTGTGCCACCATTTTCTGGCCTCTATATCTAGTGGCTGTTCTGTTCTCTGACCCCAGAAAAGTTTACTAAGGTGCACAATATATTGGGGAACACAATACCATCACAAAAAAGAAACAACCCAATCAGTAAATAGGCTACTGAAATTAAGTTTTCAAAAGATAAAATTTAAAAAGCCAATAAACATAAAAAATTTTCAACTGCACTAGCCATCAGAGGAAGGAAAATCAAAAATACATTGAGATTCATCTTACCCTCATCAAAATACCAGTCATTAAGAAAGCAAAAACATGGGCTGGTGGGGTGGCTCAGTGGGTAAAGACACTTGCTGCCAAGCCTGATGACCTGAGTTCAATCACCAAGACCCATAAAGCGGAAAGAGAGAACCAAGAACTGACCCCGAAAAGTTGTCTTCTGACCTCCACCCATGTATGCACACATAAACATACACAATAAATAAATGTAAAAAAAAATTTAAGAAAGTAACAAATTCTGGCAAAGATGAGAACAAAAGGGGAGTCTTCTATGCTACTGGTAGGGATGTAAACTATCTGTCCACTACAGAAGTCATCACATACTCTAGTTAAACTACCCCTGACCCAAAAGACTCCCAGTCAACATCCCAGAGAGACAAAGCATCAACATTTAGTTATAGAATGAACCCAAGTGTCCAACAACAGAAGGGTGAATAAGAAAATGTGGCATCTCTGCATCTGCTTCCATCAGCCACTGGATGAGGGCTCTATGATGACAGGGTGCCTGGCCGAGCTCCAGGAGTCCAATCAGTGAGAGAGAGGAGGGATTCTATGAGCAAGGGACATCGAGATCATGATGGGAAAATGTACAGAGACGACCAGCCAAACTAGTGGAGACGCATGAACTGTGGACCAATAGTTTAGGAGCCCCCATGGTACTGGTCTAGGCCCTCTGGATAGGCGAGACAGTTGTTTGACTTGAACTGTTTGAGGGGCCACCAGGCGGTGGAATCTGTCCCTGGTGCATGAGCCGGCTTTTTGGGGCCTAGTGCCTATGGTAAGATACTTTGCACAGCCTTGGACCTGCCTCAGCTGAATGTGCCAGGCTCTACTGGATCCCCATGGGAGACTTTGCCTTGGGGGAGGTGGGAGTGGGGCTTGGGTTGGAGGGGAAGGCTGGGGGCGGGAGGAGGGAGGAGAGGGAATCTGTGGTTGGTGTGTGAAATGAATAGAAAATCTCTTAATAAAAAAAATTTTACAGGAAAAAAAAAAGAAAATGTGGTATATGTGCAAAATGGAATTCTTTTTAGCCATTAATTAAGTCATACTGCTTTCTGGAAAATGGAAGAAAGGAACTGAAGATCATCATGCTAAGTGAATTATGTCAGTCTCAGAAAGTCAAATATTGTATTCTCTCATCTGTGGTTCTTAGAATTTATAAGAAATTGTTTATACATGACATGAAAGTAGAAGTGAATCTTTCCAGAGAGACTAAGAGAACTAATGACAGTAGAAAGAGAAAAGAAAAGGGAGAGGACACAATATGAGGGGAAATATTAACAATATAAAATATGTACATTTATAAAACCTTTAAAATATTAATCTTTTAAGCAAAGCAGAAAGACTTCTCCAGATAGCCCAGTGCAAGCACATTCACTCTTCCTTAAAGGAAATGCTCTGAAACAAGTTTATAATTTCTGATCACCGAGCCCAAAGTAGTTATGGTCTGGCCATTTCTGAGATGCCCTTAGACCTTTTCTATTGCTGCTTAAAGCATTGGCCAGGAATGAAGTACAGTTAAAACCACAAGGAACGGAATAGTCATGCACGTCGTACTGTTGGTCCTGCTGATTTTTAGTCTTGATTAATTTGGTCTTTCCTGTCAATTAGTGTCCCTCACTTTTGGAGTGGGAATGTATATTCTGGAATATTTTATGTTGAAAGCATACAACTTGTATTTTAGAAAAAAATTGGGCGTCTTTATGTCTAAGAATTTGACTTGAGTCTCAGAAGAAATTTTGAGCTTAAATTTTTCAACAATTGTAGTACTTATGTGACTTTGGGAATCCTTGGAGATGGACTAAATGCAGTTTGTATAATGTTTATGAGCCTTTAGAACCAGAGGCAGAATGTTATGATTTCAATAGAAACGCCTCCCACAGACTTGTATTTGGTCACCTGGTCCCCATTGGGAGCACTGTGTCAGTAGGTGAAAACTCAAAAGTTGGTCTTGCCAGAGGACATAGGTCACTGGGGACACGTCTCTGAAAGTTCTTCATGATTACTAGTTTTCTAGCCTTTGCTTTTTGTCTTCCATGAGGTAAAAACCTTCTCTACCACATGCTCACCACACCATGATGCTCTGCTCAAGCAAACGGGGCCAAGCAACCACGGATTGAACCTTCTGAAACCCCTTTCCTTCTTGCAGGTTGTTACCAGGTAGTTTGTTGTAACAATAGAAAAGACACCTAGTACATGCCTGGACCATAGAGCACCCTAACCAGGACAGCAGAGCAAGGTGTGGTGATATGTCCTTTAATCCCAGCACTGGGGAGGCAGAGGCAGGTGGATCTCTGTGAGTTTGAGGCCAGCCTGGTCTACATATAAAGAGTTCCAGAACATCCAGAATCACAAGATGAGAAAACAAAAACCAAACAAACAAAACTGATAGTAGAGAACCTGGGATCATTAGTCATACTCCTGAATGAAGTAATGGTTTGATAATCCAAACACACTAAAATGCATTGGGAAAATCTGATCATTCTCTTTCCCCATCTCTCTTTTCTACTTCACTCTGACACTTACTTTTCTGAAAGTGGCACACCTAGTAGCAAAATATTTGAGACCCAACTTTGGGTTTGAATGGGGCTGCTAGGTAGTAAGCAGTGGGTCTCTGAGTCTCTACGAGCAAACAAGTTCACTTGTTTACAATGCAGAGGAACCAGTGATGCCAAACACCAGTACTGGACAATTTAGACCTTGTCAAGCTCCTCAAACACAGCCACATAGAAAGCTTTCCAATAGTAACAAAATATTGGATAGGATTTTTCTTTCTTTTTTAGCTTTATCATAAATGCTTCTCATATATAGATAGACATACATATTTACCTTTTTACAATTTGATGACATACCTTGAAGTATTTGTTCTCTTATTCAGTTCTTTCTTTTTGTTTTAAATATGAAATGTTGTGCACATGACGTAAGAACTGCTATTTACTATCCTGAATCATAGAACAAGTTACTTCATCCTTCTGAGCCTAACTCCCCATGTATAAAATGGGAAGAATCATGTGTTGTTCTCAGGTTTATTTAGAATCAAATCATAATCTGATCTATGCTTTTAAAGTGAATACAATTAAAACATAAAGACATATACAGTTAAAATTGGAAACACAACATTATCATTTTGCTTTTGCCTTGTCCCTTGAACTCATCCTTCATTCTCACGGTCTCTACCTAAACGAACACTTAGTTTTATTTATTTTTGAACGTCATATAATTAATGTACTAATTTTTACCTAATGTTATTTGTGGTATGTATTCTGGGTAGCTGTTTTTTGCAACAATATTATTTGCTAACAATATTTCACTTTTGTGTGTATAACAATGTTGTATCCCTTGAAGCTTTTTAAGAATTCTCTTTAATTATAAGGTTTGCTGCTATGAACAATATTATCCTCATCTTGTGGTACATGTCAAGTTTTGTGGCATGTTTCTCTCTTAAAGAAGTCTAAAATATCTAATAAGAAACACACACCTAAACATACTAAATAACCGTCTAAAGAAAATACCTCCAAGTAATAGGAAGAGAAGACACACCTACATAAGTTGAATTACCACTTACACAAACCTGGTGTGTCTGTGTCTATCAGTATAACCATTGCGAAAAATAATTGCCACTATTGCCATGACCTAGTAAGTTGAATGGATTATCTCTTTTAAAAGAATATCAGTATGACAGGAATGACTATAAAATCCTGTCTCGACAAGGTAAAAGGAGAGAACCAACTCCTAAAAGTTATCTGACCTCCATGCTCCATGGCACACATGCACTCACATAAGACACAATCTCTCTCTCTCTCTCTCTCTCTCTCTCTCTCTCTCTCTCTCTCTCTCTCACACACACACACACACACACACACACACACACACACACACACAAATAATATTTTTAAATTAAAGAATATCAGTAGGATACTACAACAAATTATAGCCATTTCTATTTACCAAGTGGCCACTTGCTTCACACTAATTTCTTTTAAATTGTACATAATTCTAACAAAACTGGTTAATATTTTCCAAATTTTACAGCAGGATTAAAGCTGCTTCAAAGACATTTAAAATAAATCTTTGACTAAAGTACACTGAAAACAGCAAAAATAACAGAAAAAAAATTCCATTAAAGTACAGTAGAAGCACACTCAAACACCGTAGCAAAAACTGTCTGCCGCCCAGTCCAGTCTCCTGAAACAGACCATGTTACATTAACAAACCTCCCAAGTGATGAGTCTAAATTCTTAGACGCTTAAGATATGGAAGGATGTGACACATTTTAGAAGGATATGTCAGAAAACAATTTTTTAAAGGGCTGTGTGTAAAGGGGGTAAAAATGTGGTTTAAAAATACATTTATTTTTCTACATGATTCAACAAAATGGTGATAATGGTAAGCAACTCTAATTAAGGACTGGTCATGTGCTAAGTGCTTTAACTGGATTAACTCCCTTAGTCCTCACACAAAAACTCCCACTAGATACTATTATTGTTATACTATAGATAAGGAAACTAACAGAGGTTAAATATTCATCTAAGGTCACTGTGTTAGTGAAGAGAGTGAGACCACAATAATTAATAGCCACAACACCTCAGTGACTCCAAACAGTAGATACTTATAGTCATTTTTTACTCGAGGATGTAGAATATGGCATACCTGTTGTCTGAAATGAAGCTAGTTGCTGTGCAAAGGGAAGAGAATTTGGTGCTTTATACTCTGAGTCCTCCCCTCCCTGAGGTCTCATGGCCGTGAATTACTTGCAGTGATACAAACCAGCCATGTGCCTAAAAGCGGGGGATGGCCATCCAGAGCAGTGTGAATAGACCTCAGGACAAATCATGCAACTAGAAAATGAGAAGACTGGATTCAAACTCAGGCCACCTAATAACAGAGTTTATAATAAGGACTTCAGAGCCTGCCTGCACAGTTTATATACTGAGGAGAACTGAGTGGGTCACACTTAGAAAAACCCTTGATCCTTGCAAAATGTTGTTTTGCATTACAGAACCCACTTTAAGAAAACAATTTTGGAACCAAATATTGCAGCATACACCTGGAATCGTAGCAACTGGGAGGCTAAGGCAGGAAAATTACTAATTTGAACCCATCCTGTTTCAAATGGCTTTCCATATTTTAATAATTATTTTATTTTTTGAGATTAAAATAATTTCCCCTTTCCCTTTCTTCCCTCCAAACCCCCCTCCCCAACTTCCTGTCTATCAAATTCAGGGACTATTTTTTTCTTTAAGTCTCTCTCTCTCTCTCTCTCTCTCTCTCTCTCTCTCTCTCTCTCTCTGTGTGTGTGTGTGTGTGTGTGTGTGTGTGTGTGTGTGTGTGTGTGTGTGTGTGTGCCTTACATAAACTTTAATGAGTTCCAGGTTAGTGGAAGCCACATAGTGAAATCTTGATTCAAAAAAAAAGAAAAAGAAAGGAAGAGTAAGGACAGAAAAGAAGGAGGAAGAGAGAAGTGAGAGAAGAGGAGGGGTGTAGGTGGAGAGATGGAGAGGAGATGAGAGGAGAAGAGATGTGGATTATAAGGGGAAAGGAGTGTAGGGGGAGAGGAGGAAGAGGAGAAGAGAATTCAGCTATTGCTGAATTATGTTCTATTGCGGTAACGGAAGCTCAACAGTAACAATGGCTGGCATTCCTGCCACCATATTTGTGCTTACTTAGGCCTAAAAGTCCTGAAAACATAATACAAGTAACATTATATCAGTTGCTCACCCCGTGTGCTTGAGCAGAGCATCATGGTGTGGTGAGCATGTGGCAGAGAAGGCTTTTACCTCATGGAGGACAAAAAGCAAAGGCCAGGAAACTAGTGACCACGAAGAACTTTCAGAGACGTGTCCCCAGTGACCTATGTCCTCTGGCAAGACCAACTTTTGAGTTTTCACACACTGACACAACGCTCCCAATGGGGACCAGGTGATCAAATACAAGTCTGTGGGAGGCGTTTCTATGCAAATCATGACGTCCTGGCTCTGGTTCTAAAGGCTCATAAACATTACATTATACAAACTGCATTTAGTCCATCTCCAAGGATTCCCAAAGTATTTAGGAATGTGTGTGCATGTACATATATGTACTCTAGGAGCTGATAAAGTGTGGAGGTTAAAAAGGTGTACTAGAGTTGGGCTGAGGGGACACATGCCTTTAATCCCAGCATTTGGGAGGCAAGAGGCAGGAGGATCTCTGTGAGTTTGAGGCAAACTTGGTCTACTAAGCGAGTTCCAGGACAGCCAAGGCTACACAGAGAAACCCTGTCTTGAAAAAAACAAAAACAAGAAGAAAGCTAAGACGGCTTTTTAGCTTTCCTCTGGATTATCTGATGCCTGCACTGGCTTGATGAGGTGCCTGTGTAAACTGCTGGAGAAGGTGGTGTCTGTGTGTCCAGTCTCTTTGTCAACTCTTTTCTCCTCTATGGAATTTGTAAGGAAATACACCCCCAAGTTGGATTCCTTCAGAAGGTATAAATTTGGAAAGTATAAAGTTTAACATGTTTAACTTTCCCCCATTTTAGCCACCAAGAAAATATGCAGAAAAAACATTGTGACATGTAAATCAATAAGGTCAGCTCCTAGAGTTTTGATCCATATAAACAAATAAAATGAATTTCTTAATCCATTGCCATGTTCAAAAGTGAAATCCTAAGTCTCCACTTGGGTTATGGTTGATAGATGCTAATATGAGGAACCAACTGTTTTGTATCTACTTACTAGAATAATCATAAAATGAATGTTTGCTGGAGCTCCAGTACAAAGGTTAGTTGACTCTTGATAATAATCCAAATGCTTTACCAATTGCTATTTATTTCTAGCATTAGCCACATCTCTGAGAACTTGAAACTTGAGACCATAGTAAATGAAAGTATTAACTGGAATTTTAACAATGAAAAATGAGCTTGGTAAGTCACAAGGAAGTCTGCAGGGGCTCTCTTGTTTTTTTAGCACAGAATTTATTTTGAGCCCAATTGATGTGAGATTAGAGAATTTTTTTTAAAAATTATATATTTGCCGGGCAGTGGTGGTGCACACCTTTAACATCAGCACTCAGGAGGCAGAGCCAGGTGGATCTCTGTGAGTTCAAGGCCAGCCTGGTCTACAAAGTGAGATCCAGGACAGGTACCAAAACTATACAGAGAAACCTTGTCTCGGGGAAAACACACACACACACACACACACACACACACACACACACACACACACACACACACAACAAAAAAAACTATATATTTTACTTAGAAGACAAATACAGTAAAGTGGTTTTTGGGTATCCATCATTTAATAGACATCTCGGTTGTACTCTTGGATAGTATTTTCACTTTGGAATTAGGATTTATCTGTGGGAGTCAAATCTCTGACCCCAACTGTACTCATTGGGAAATTTAAATTTGAAGAAATTGACTTGCCAATATTTGCCAAAGGTCCACCCTGGAAGGTCTATAGTCCTGATTAAAACAGCTGAGCACACCAGCCCCAGAGGATGCTTGTAGACTTCCACCTCTTTCCATCACTGAGAATTAAATTATCTAGGATAATATTTAACCATAGATAAGAAAGAAGATGGCAAGTTCTAAACTCCTAGAAGCCTAAGAAGTAAAGATTAAGATAGAAAGCTGAAAGAAAATTATGAAAGAAAAAAAAAAGATTGCCTCACACTTGAAAAAATGCAAAGGAAATGTGACAGTGACTTTGAGAACAGGGCTGTGCTCTGTGCGTGTGACACAGTACAGGCAAAGTGAGATAAGAAAGGCCTGGGGCTTTCCTTCCTGGTGCTAATCATGTTGGAGTGCACAAAATGTAAAACTCAACAGAAAAGACACGGTATGGTAAGTACTGTGAGTGACTCCTAATTTGCTATATACAAGGATGAGTACAGCCTTCTAGTTATTGCTTGAGCTTTGAACATAGACAAATGAATCAGTCAATGAACAAGCACATTGTTGGAACCAGTGGGAGATGTGTGACTAAGAGAACTGAGCTGGGTGTGGCGGTGCATACCTTCAGTCCCAGCAAGGGCTGGGGACAGCATTATGAGTTCCAATCTAGCCTGAGATACTCTCAGAAACCAAAACAATAACAAAGACTTCAGTGTTAGCAAAGTTGTGTGTAAAATTAGCTTACAAAAATGTGGGGCTGGTTAGGCAAATCTGAAACCCAGCACAAGTCACCAGAGAGAGCAGGCTAGAGACCTCAGGCAGCTGAGACTGTAACCCATACAGAGGATTTTCTTCCTCAAGGATGTGTGTCAGCTCTGTCCTTATGGCCTTTCAACTGACTGAGTCAGGCCCCAGTAGATAATCTAGGATAACCTCCCTTACTAAGGCCAACAGAAGATGGACTTGAATCACGTCTACAAAGTACCTCCACAGCTTTACCTATACTCTGAATCCTAGCATCTAGTTAAACTCACATTTCAAAGTGACCAAATAACAAACCTGGGACTATGTGGCTAACACTACCATTCCCAGCTGAAGCACCAGGAAAAAGTCTTTGCATTTCTTTAAATCCTTATTTATGTGTAAAGTGAAGACATTAAGAGTGGCATTGCTGTGAAAATTAAGGTGACCCATAAGAGTGGGCCTAGGAGTGTTCTCGGTATACAGTGAATTCTCAAAAGCTGTTACTGACCTTTGCTATCCTCTCACTCTCTGAGTGATAGTGGAAAATCAACCTGTTTCTCCGAGTTTCTGTAAAACCAGCATACTATCCTATAACTCAGTGATGTGAGATTTTTTTTTTTAAGTGCTGGAGAATGAACCCAAGGCCTCATGCATAGAATTAAATGAACATATTTTTAAACAGGTGTGTGTGTATGTGTTTGTATGTGTGTGTATGTGTGTATGACATGTGTACATGTGCCCATGGAGGCTAAAAGAGGGTTTTGAATTTCCTAGAGCTGGAATTCCAGGCAATTGTGAACCACCCAGTATGGGTGCAAAGAACCATACTGGTCACCTGGAAAAACAGTAAGCAATCTTAATGACTGACATCTTTCCAGACCCAAGATGACTTTTTCAGTTGCTTCAGAGATGAGTTATCCACTGGAAAATTAAGACACACACATTTTCAAAAACATGCTTTATAAAATTTCAACCAGTAACTACAATCACAGATTTTGTAAATGTTTTATTAGTATATATTAATTACATGTAATGGGTTCGACTGTGGCATTTTCATACTTGTACATAAATATATTTTGATCATATTCACACATACACCTGGGAATCTTCTCTTTGGCCCCTCCTGCTTCTGCTAAGCTTCTTTTCTTAATTAGCTCCCCTTCTACCTCCTACCCCCTCTCTGAACGTGTTTAAGTGTGTGTTTGTGTGTGTGTGAGTGTGTGTGAGTGTGAGTGTGCATGCAAGCACATGCGTGCACTCTCCCTTGTGTAGATCAGCGAGTTTCATTAAGATTGTTTACAAGAGCTTGACTGAGTTGGTTTATAGGACTATGGACACCTTATCAGTGATTACAGCACCAAGAAAGTATCTCTGCCTCTCCCACCAACCCTTATCTATATAGTAATCCTCCATGACAGGGTTTTGATGGGACCTGTCTTATGGGGATCTTGTGCAGGTAGTCATAGCTCCTGTGAATTCAGGAGTTCAACAGTCACGTGATGCATAGACGTCAGCATTCCATGTCTTTCCCTACCCTCTCCTTCCGCTTTACATTCTTTTGTTCTGCAATGTCCCCTGAACCTTGGAGGAAGTGATACACAAGTATCACTTGTGAATGTGCATTCAGCAGTCATTTGATCTGTGTCTTTTGATTGGTTATGAGTATCTAAAGTCACCAGTGGCTATACAGAAAAAGCTTCCCTAACCAAAGCTGAGAACAGCACTATTCTGTGAGTGTGGTTATTTAGAAAGCAATTTGACAAGAACATCATGTCGTAGCAAGTCTGTTGGATGGTTTCCTGTGTGAAATCTTAACTTTCTCCCTCCAAGTTAAAGGAAAATCTGTCAGATATTTACAGTACCTCTACTAAATAACAATCCCTTGTTTCCTTATGAAGGATAGTTTGGCAGTAACTATCAAAATTTGATGTTTGAACATTTCTTATCCTCAGTATTTTTCCTACAAATATTCTTACATATATCTCTACACATAATTGAATTATAGCAAAACATGGAAAACAAACCAAGTATCCATCAATGGATGAGTGGATTCTTTCATAATGCTATCTAATGCATTCTCACTGTGGTAATCTGAATGTAATTGGCCCCCATAATCTCATAGGGAGTGGCACTATTAGGAGGTATTAGTGGCTTTGTTGGAGTGGGCATGGCCTTGTTAGAGGAAGTGTGTCACTGTAAGGAATGGCTTTGAGGTTTCTTATGCTCAGCATACCTCCCAATGTTTCAGCTGACTTCCTGTTGCCTGCAAGCACCACATCTGTCTGAACGCCACCATGCTAATAATAGACTGAACCTCTGAAACTGTAAGTGAGACACCCCAGTTAAATTTTCTTTATGAGTTGCTGTGGTCATGTGTCTCTTCACAGCAACGGAAACGCTAACTAACACAATCACATTGCTGCAGAAAACTAAGAATGTTTTCTACATAGTGATATGTATGTAAGCATACCCAAGATATTACAAATAAAGCAAGTTGGAGAAAAAGAGTGAAGACTACATAATCTTCCTACATATTACATGTGTATGTATACATATATGTCAATATATATTCATGTTGGTTTGTGTTGCTATAAAAAAAACTATAGGAAAATGAATATCAAACCAACAAAGAAAGCAGTTATTTTGTTGGTACACTGGAAGGAGCCTGGGTTTTGGGGAGCAGGATGCACAGCAAAGCATCTCACTGTCTATCTTTCTATAATTATATTTGTGGGTGCCTATCATGTCAATTAGTTGTCACAAAATGCTGTCTTAGGCCACACTAGACTTAATAATTATTTATCTTCACTGCACAGGTCAGCTGATCAAGCTGGGCTCAGTTTTCAGTGCCTAGACTAGCTCCAGTTCCCATTCTGAAAGGTAGATGTATTTCCTGTGTTATTCTCCTGAGCTTCCAGAAACAGAAATACCCGGTGGCAGGGGAAGCATGCAAAGCCTCTTAAGAATTAGGCTAAAAATGGCACAATTGATCAAATACACCCTGACTACAACAAAGATATGGGAAGAAGCAGGATGCAGGGAGAAGCTCATGATTCACTCTGTGATAGTTGCTAATCACCGACTGCATATATCTCAAAATGCTCTAAAATTAGAACTGTGAGTCATAGGAGTAGCAAAATTTAGGCATCATTTTTCTAAAGATTGAGCACTCTATAAATGCATTTTTTACTTAGGAATTGTGTTATCAGTGTCTACGGATCATGGGTAGAATGGTATGAAAAAAATACATCTCTATGAATTCATAGGACTGGAAGGGTTCTGGACCAAACTTTACCTTTTACGTATGAGGCCTAAATAAATTTAGGACAAACAAAAAGCTGAGTCACCTAAGCAACAAGAGGCTCTGAAAAGGAACTGTTAGTCTCAAAACATAATTATTTATTTAGGGTAAAGAAAGTTAAAAAAAAAAAAAAAAGGAAACTTAAGTACATTATAAGAATGTATTTAAATGCATAATATGAAATATTGTTTAATTTCTAAAAGTACAAGTAGCTAATGGGCTGACCTGGGAAAGAAAGGACTTCTCTTCCTTTCCTCTTCCTCCCAACCCCCACTTGTGTGTATCTGCCCCCCCCACTTTGTGTGTGTGTGTCTGTCTGTCTGTCTGTCTTTCTCTCTAAAGAAAGCTCAGCAAATTTATTTTGCATTTCAGAAATCAATATCCAGATATTATAACAAATCTAGATATCATAATGAGTTCAATAAAGTCTGAAAGTACCACATAACTTACCAAGTTTATTTTCAAATTAAGAAATAATAAAGGTTCTGAGCCTAACAAAAAGTCACTGAATAGCATCCTGTGAAAAAGTCACTTCTTGTTCTGAGAATAACAATTATTTTCTGGCACCCCAAAAAAGTAGTGGTTATTTTATTGAGGGCTAGCAATGTTTTTGTAAGCATATCTTAGAAATAAAAGAGAAATAGTACATTTTAGACCTTTACTGTTCCCTTCCTCTCTCCCTCCTTCCCTTTCTTCCCTCTTTCTGATTCCTCTCCTCCCCTCCTCTTCATCCTCCTTCTCTTTCTGTATAATGAGAACAAGGCTGTAGCATCAAGAGTGTTTTGAAGATTTAATGGATCACTGTTCTCAAAAAAAAAAAAATCACCCTTTGTAGGGAAGTGTAGGTGCCAGAGGTTTCAGTTCATGGCCAGCTGAGTGCATTGCTTCAGGCCTGAAGTAAGGCCAGAGCATCCTGGCAGCGATTGTGACTGAGCAAAGTAGCTCAGCTTGGAGCAGTCAGGATGCAGGCAGATTAGCTCTGCATGCTTTTTGATGGCTGTGAACTTGGTGATCATGTTACTAAGCAATGTTTTGGTTTAAATTTAAGTCAAATTTAAAACCATCTAAAGCAAAGAGGGAATTTATTAGATGACATGATCAAAAATTCACTGTAAGCTGGGCTACAAACGTTTCCAGTATCAGCTAAATTTTCTCTCTCTTACTCCATCTCTCAGCATTGTTTTCGTCTGTATGGGTTTAAAGCTGTTGCCCCAGTAATATCAAGCAAAACCTTTGGTCTCTCTCACACTGGCTTGAAGTAAGTCACATGTTCATCTCAGACCCAGACAGTGTGGTTAGCAAACTGTAATTCTCTAGCAGTCCTCATTTGAAGACATGATTTTAAAAACAAACAAAATGGCAATAAATTTGAAAGAGAGTGGGGGTGCAGTAAATGGGGAGGTGGGGAGAGGTAGGAGAAGGGGGAAATGATGTAATTACATTATAATCTCAAAGAATAAAAGAAATAATTTTTTTAAAAAGACTTGTTCAAAATGTTTTCCCCTAGAGCCATTTATGAAGTAAGTCTCCCTTCAAAGGCACGGGCTGAGGAGTAAGGAAGGGAATGGTGACTTTCTAAGGCAAGTAAGCATGATAACCAAGTTGGAGTGGGAACAGACACCAGGGAAAAGAAAAACTTCATATATGCTTAAGTACTTCCCTAGGCTGACAAAATCTGAGCGTGATGAAATGAAAGGATAAATAAGGAATTTATGGAAACCTCCAAAATAGTCAATTTTATTTGGTTTTATGGTCCTGGAGCTACCTTAATTACTAGGTCCAAGGAAGTTCAACAGTAATATCAGCCCTACCCCATTTATATGGAGTCTACATCTATTGTATTTATATTGAATTCAACATGACATTGGAAATGTAGGAGATGTCCTGTGTTTTAATAAACCCAGGCTGCTATATCAAAATACCATAAACTGGGTAGATTAATCAATAGATATTTGTCATAATCCTAGAGTCTAGAAAGTCAAGGATCAAGAAACCAGAAGGTTTGGCTCTTGGCTATGGGCCCTCTCCCTGGCATGGTGACAGCCATCTTCTACTTTCTGGTCACATGACCGTTCCTTGGTATGAAGCTACAGGAAGAGTGGAAAGGTACTGGTTGGTTTTTTCCTCTTAAGCATACTAAGGGCCCCCCACCCCTTTGAAAGTCTGCCTTCATAATTGCTTCTAAACCTAGCCATTCCCCAGAGACCTCACCCCCGATACCATTGCATTGGAGGTAAAAGCCTCAGCATATAAATGCCGGTTGAGGTGAGATAATTAGACATTCTGTTCTTAACTATAACAAGTTAGTTCAAAAATCAAGGAAAGGCCAAAGAAACTATGTTTATTTAGTTATTACTGAAGTGGTGAAAATCAACAAAACCAAAGATGGTCAATCCAGTTTGTTCCCAGAAATGCTCAATGTGCATGTACAATAAGAACTTACTTTGAACTACCTCTAAAATTCCTCACTTCAGCTAGCCACTAGTGCACCATTCAAAACAAGGAAATGTTGGGAAAAGCCCTCACAGTGTCTTACTACTGAACCTAGACTATGTCCCATCCAAGCACAAGAGAGTACACTTGATGGAAGCACACTGGTCAATTAATTGAAGAATATGATTTTAAAACCAGCTTTTAAAACTCACAAGAATATCTGATAATTATGTGATTGAGGGAAACTGGAAGTACAAGATTTAACATGGGTAATGCCAAAAAAGACAAGAAAATTATAGGTTATTATGCCAATTAGGGCTTTTATAATATATTTTTAAAGCTTCGATATTTAGCTACTGTGGGCTCTCATTTCCATTTGCTAGGTCTGCCAAGAGAAAAGAGGGTATGTGAGGTGTTTCCTGAAAATTGTAGTACTTAAAAACATAAAAGGGGATTTAGAGTTATGTGAAATAAGGAAATAAGCAAAACTGCCTTTAAAAGGTGCTAGAGAACACTGGCTGTTCAGCGTGGTTTTGTTTCACTGGTCTTTTTATGTTGTGCCTGTATGATGACAGCAACCAGGGGCATTATAAAGCACTGAAACCCAACGCCAGAGGTGCACTCCTCGTCTCAACATCAGATCTCCTCCTTCCCTACACCTTCAGACCATTACCGATTACCTTTGACACTGATCTAAGCCAAACTGATGAGAACGGAAAGCAGCAAGACTCCACAGAGAGCACATTTTGTAGATATGGCGAGCCCTTCTCAGTCATGTTATATTGCCATGCCCTCCCCAATCACTCTGGCAGAACTGACGGTGTTTAAGACACTGGAATGGGAGTGAAGAGGGGAAAATGAATAGTTATGATCCAAGGTTATATTAATCCACTAATGGGAAAATGTCTGCCAATTAATTAAGCATAGATATTATTTTTAAAGTCTGTGGTTCTGTGAAAAATAATAACTTGACATGGGGGATATTGAATAATTTGAAATATATGTGTACAGGTAATATTTATTAACAACATAATACATGTTTATGTTCTTTAAATCTATTGTGTTATATTTAATGTACTAAGTGCTATGTATATCACACTGTTTCATTTTGTTTCTCTGACTTTTAAAAGCAACTTTATTTTTCATTGTTGTTGTGAGCCCAACTTTTAACAGGTGAGCCATCATCTTTCCAGCCCTACAACTGTCTTTTTTATAACAGTTTAGGATTTACAGTAAAATTGTGAAGAGTTCCCATCTATCCCACATCTAGCTTTTCCTATTATCAGTATCTTTAAATAGCTTATCTTATGTTGAACAACTTCAACTTTACCTTGGTTTTAATTTTTCATCAAAATAACTGATATACCTGATGACATAAACAGTAGCAAAAATCTGGTAACCCATTTATCAGTAGTCTCTAGGCACTCTTCCCATAACTAATCAATTCTGTGAGTATAGGAATTTCTTCTAGTTATTAAACTGTTTTAAATGATATTTGTGCTAAAATTCCTTAATAATCTTTGACATGCTCCATCAGCTCCACCACACTGTCATCACTTCGTAGTGCCATAGCCTTGCAAGATCAGCTACCCTGTCACTCCCTCTCTCTGTTGGCATCATGAAGTTTCTAGTCTCCTGCTTCAGTTGGTCACTTGTGGTCCCCAGACTTGCTGCCTTGTGACATTTTCTTGATGATCTCTGTGTTGAATCTCTGTGTCTTGGGCAGAGGACTCGGTCTTCTTGAATTGTCTATTTCCGTAGATCTCTAGGAAAAGCTTCAAGGAAGATGATGTCTATCAGTCTTTCCCATCTAAAACTATCTTCATGCTGCCCTTGAGATTAACTTATTGATCATAGAATTCTGTTTGGAAACCATTTTCTTACCTGGTGCTCCTGTTCTGTTCTGTCTTGTATTTTCAATGTTTTCATTAACATGACCTGTTCTATTACCTACCACATTGACCTTGTCTATCTGAAAGCTTTCTGCATTTCCCTCTGTTCTCATAGAGCTGAAATGTGGTGAAGCCTTATCCTGCAATAATATCTTCAGTCACTGCCACGAGGGCCCAGTGGGCCATTTCTAATTGAACTGCTGTTCCATCCTTCCTCCCTACTGTCTATGACTGTGGAATAAAATTTTAGAAGGTGTAGCATTTCCAGCCAAATAATAAAGCCACATGAAGAAAGACTAATCACCTGAGCTGGTTATCCAGATTTCTCATCTGTGTCCACATATAATTATTGCATAGGGCTAGTTAAATCATGGGACATTCATTAGCTAGAATATCATGTTATGATCATTGTTGTCCTAAACCATCAGAGAGTAAGTTGACCCATCCCACTAAATATGTCAATTTGTTTCCTAGGAACAAGACATCCTCACACATGCTGCTTCTGACTATACGGCAAAGATTAAAAGAATGAGATGTGGCTTGCTAAAATTAACCATAGCATGGGAATTCTGGTTATACACATGCATACACACACACACACACACACACACACACACACACACACACACACACACACAGGAGAGAGAGAGAGAGAGAGAGAGTGCGCTCTGGACATGGTCCAAGAAGACCTAATGATAATACTAGAACAGAGGCTATTGTAACAATGAATGTACTTCTCCCTCTATCCTTCACTTTTTCTAAAGCCCAAGTCAACTTACATTTTATTATTTGTCTTTGATAGGCAAAGATTTCTACTATGTTATATTTAAATGTTCATTTGATCTGTACATACGACATGGTTTTTGGTACTGAAAGTGGTTGTTGTCCTAATTGATAAGATGAAAACACTGTATATAGACTTGCTATTTAAAATTCATGAGTATATATTCTGCAATTTCTAAAAGTTGATCAGAGTCACGATTTGAGAATGAAAATATTCTAAACATTGAAGTGTGGTTTACTGGAGGTGTATAATTGTGGTTACTTACAAAACTCTTCTTTAGTCTTCAACAAGGTATTGAAATAAATTCCATTAAAATTACTTTTAAATTTCCAGTAACTATCTACCATCAGCAGATCTAAGTTATCAGAGACAGCTATGTTTTAATAATGTTTCTCACTATGGTTTGTAGCTTTATTATGAAATTGTCATTGTTTATATAAGAAAATTCAATGATATTGAATATTCATAAAATAATACAATTTGATAGAATATTCATAAAATGATACAATTTGAAAATTAATATCAAAATGTATGTCAATTACATGAAAGCTTTAATATTATCACAAAAAAAGATTACTCAAGGAATAAGTTAAATAGACTATAATATTTGAGATAATAATGCAATGATTCTACTAACAGAATTGTATCTTCGTGGCCAGTGAACACCAGTGCTACTTACATGTAAAGATTTTTAACAGTACCTTCTCACATGTTAGCACATCCTGTGTTTGTGTCTGACATACACAAGACTTGATCCTCTCTCCTCTATGTATGTCTAAAGAGTTTGTCGACATTTCTCTTTCCTAGCTTCAGGAGCCGGGATGGTTCCTAGACTAGCCAGTCTTCTGCTCTATATGAGGATTGGTGCAAGAGGTAAGCATAGGACTCAAGCTGGATTCACCAGAGCCTCTGGTGACATCTGTATAAACTCTGAAGAGTCCTCTTCTGATTTTAACATCCAAACACAGAGTAAGTCTAGAGCTGCAATGTCATCGGTGAGTAACACTTACAGAGCAACTGCCCAAGGATGAGGCTGATACCTAGAGGAATGCTGAATTGAATTACACAGGACACAGGACTCTTATAAGTCTCCTGGATTTAGCTATGTTACCAAGTCCACACCTAGACTTTGTGGTTAAAAGAGCCAACAATAAATATGACTTTTGCTTCAGCTATTCTGAATGAGATTTTTATCATTTGCAACTAACCCGGACTAATAGATTAAGGCAAAGCATTTCAATATACAATGCATAATTAAGACATATAAAAGAACACTTAAACAATGATTGATCCTAATTTTTACATTTGCCAAACCAAGATTACATAGTTATATGGAAGTAATATAAGCTTAGTTTACTTATAGCTTTACAGTTTAACTACTGTCCTAACTTCTCTACAACTAAAGTAACATGGGTGTGGTGGGTGTGGGTGTGTGGCTGTACACAGAGGTAAACTAGGCAAAATTATAGAGAGAACTCCAATCAAAGTATCAAAAGTTTTCAAAACTTTTTGTCTGTGTGCCACACAACAGATCACTGGGACATTTAAGCTCAAGTTTGAAGGTGCTGCATGCAGCATTTTAAAAACTGTATTCAAGAAGGTAACTCAGAATCTTGACAGGGGTATTAGGAAGTTGACTTATGTCAGATATGTCTTCTTATAATGTATTAAAATGAACTTATTCTTAACAAAATATTGTTATTATAGGTTTGTTCTTTCAGGAGAAAAGTATCAGAAATACATGACTTTTAGTACAGTAAAGAAAATTAGAAGCCTAGTATCCACCACGGTTTGTTATAGACTTCCAAGTCTTTATATTTTTCACTTTCACTTCTCTTAGGTAAATGAATACACCTCCTTATCACAGTATGAGGAACTGTTTTCCAAAGGGTGCTGATAGTCACACAGACTGGATTCTTAGTTTACACATCTACAAACGAACTTCTCTCCTGCAGATACATCCCATTAGCTCATCTTGGGCCATTTTCCTTCTTCCTCCCCAATTAATTACTCTCAAAAAGAAACGTACATTTCTAGATGTGGAAAATCACAGAGCAAGCACAAAATGTGACACTGTCATCCCATTTCCTGTCTATGGTAGTACAACGCTGTGTCTTACCTCGCTTAACAGTGGCTCACACTGTTGGGCTCACAGTGAGGACTCAACAAGTGCTGACGGAACAAATAGAACTGTGGTTTAGAAATATCTTGGAAATTAACTCTCTTCTTATACTGAAAGCAAATGAAGGGCTGAGACGTTAGGTTTGATGCATCTGAGATGATGGGTCAAGAGCGCAAAGATTAAGTCTCTTGATTCCTAACCCAGTGTTCATCCATTCAGCCATTTTGGGGGCACTTTTTATAATGTCCACATAGAAGACATGTTCTGATGCACAACATGAGGGATAATTAGGACTAAGACACCATTATAGTTGCAGTTTTAAGCATACCCAGTGTGAACTCATTAGCAAACATTAATACTTGAATTTTTATTAATCTCAAAGTTTTAGGTATACATCAAAATAAACAGTGGCCATCTACTATGTTAAGAAAATAAAGAAGTCAAAGAAGTTGAAGCCACTTTGTTGTATGAAGCTCACATATACTTGTCTTTTCATGAAGACGCCAAAGCCAATCCTTTGCTGTTGTTGTTTGAAGCTCAGACTCCTTCTTCCTGAAGTACCAGCTTGAGTTGTGCTGTAATTTCCGGGGCTGTGGACATGTGCCTTGCTGTGTATAAAGACGGTGTGTGGAGCTGGAAATCGTGTCATTCTCCTTTATGTCTGTGATGCCTACCACAAAACCAAGCACTCAGCTCTGAAATCTCTTTATGAGACAAGGGAGAACAATTGGATATCTAGATTTTTAAAAAAATGAACTTAGAGCCTTTCTTCATACCACATATAAAAATTAACTAAAAATTAGATCAGATCATATATTTAAATATAAGAGTTAATCAGAAAAAGAAAGAAAAGAAAACCAGGAGAAAAATCTTTGTGACCTTAAATTAGGTGAAGGTCTTTTAGATACAATATCAAAAACATATAATATATAAATCTAGATAAATTACAACCCATACAAATGTAAAACATTCCCACTACAAAAGACACCAATTAGTAGAATAGAAAGAGAATCAGTAGACTTCGGGAAAATATTTGCAAATACATACATAGTGGTATGTAGCACATGCCTGTGTTCTCAGCATTCAAGAGGTGAGGCGAGGACAGTCCAGGCCAGTCTGAACTACATAACAATACCTTATAGAAAAATAAATATATGAAGAAATCTTATATGATTTTTAGTTTTAAAAAGTTTTTTGAGAATTTCATACATTTATTTTTTATTTATATTTTCACTCTTCTTTTCACCCCTTCAAACTCTTCCTATGTCTCTCTCACTCTCAAACTCATGACTCCTTTTAACATTGGTACACACACACACACACAATTTATAGATGCATCCTTCACAGTCTACTTTAGTGTTGCTCATACACACATGTGTTTAATAAGGCTGGCCCTTTGGGATTCGATAACCCATCAGGGGCCTGTGCCTGGGGAAGACATAATCTTCCTGTCTCAGTAGCAATTAATTGCCTGTAGCTCTCCATCTAGGAATGGGGCCCTGTGAGATTTTCCCCATCCATGTAGGCATGTCAACTGCTGTTGTCACTGTGCTGGACTGGTTTAGGTGACCATTTTGTCGATATTCATGGGTACAACTCCTTGTCATGTATAGAAGACACTGTCTCACAGCAGCTGTCTAGTCATCTGGCTCCTACAATCTTTCTTCACCTTCTTCTGTGATATTCCCTGAGCCTTAGGTTTAGGAATTGTTATAATAGATGTATCAGTGGTGTTGAGCATCCCATAGTCACTTGGGCATTCTCGGCATTTTGACCATTGTGGATTTCTGTAATGGTTTCTGTCTAATTGAAAAAGAAACTTACTTGATGAGAAGTGAGAGATACCACTACCTGTGGGTATAATAGTGGGTATTAGAATGCAGTTAGAAATTATACTGGTTTGAAAAAGCAGCAGATGTAGGTTCTCCTCTAGGGTCTATGACCTCGCCAGTCATGGGTTTATGGCACTAGGCATGAACTCTATTCTATTGAGTAGACTTTAAGTCCAACTAGATGGCTGTTGGTTACCCCCCAAGATATTAAGTGTCACTATTGCATCATTGGGGATATCTTCCTAAGGTGGTCATTGTTATGGTTCACAGTCTTTATAGTTAGGTAGCACCATTGATTGCTTTTCTCTCTTGGCAGTTTTCATAGCACCTTCAGTTACTATGAGAGCTAGTCCTCATGGAGGAAGCTTCCAGGTCAGTTCCAGCTCAATTCCTCCAAATCCTATGTCCAAAGTGTCTTCAACAACAGTGTCTTACCTTCTACCTTCGAATTCTTGGGTGGCAACCAATGGTAATAGCTCATATTGTTTGTGTAATCTCTTGTACTCCCATGACCAACAACATGAAGGGAGTATTCCAGTGCCTGGCACTGGGAGAGCATCATAATTTTATAGCATGGGTTGTTTTTAGGAGAAGAACAAGGGGCCTTACCAAAAGTGGACAAACTATACAAACAGATGTTTCACTAGAGAAGATATACACGTGAATAATGGCTAATAAAGACATGAAAAGGTACTCAGTACCATTTAGCTAAGGAAATGAAGACAAAAACAAGAATGAGGTAGTACACATACACATGCACAGAATGGCTGCAGTAAATAAGGCAGAGAGTAACAAATGTTACTAAAGCTTTATAAACAGTTTGGCAGCTTCTCAAAAAATTAATTGTAAAACTACCAAATGACCTAGTAATTCCGCTTTCTAGGTATTTACAAAGATTTTTTAAAAGTATACATCTATACCAATATTAATACAAGAATGTTTACAACAGAATTATTCATAACATCCCCAATTTGGAAACAACCATGTATTAAAAGCAGGGATCAGATAGGCTAGATGTGTCTACCTATGCAATAAGATACTGTTCAGCAATAAACTCTATGTTACAGATGAACTTCAGAACTACTATACAAAGAAAAAGCCAGAAACAACAATTGTGCAACTCTACTTATAGTAAATATCAACAAAGCCAGCTTTATAGACAGGAAGTAGATAGTAGTGTCCTGGACCTAGATTTGGAAAGGAGAAGAGCTACAATAAGGGTGTCTTCTTGGGAGGATGAAAATGTTCTGAAACTAATTATGGTGATGGTTGTGTCACTAGGAAAAGTTACTAAAACTATAGAATTTTACATGTTAAATGGGTATTTTATGATATGCAGAAGATACTTCACTAGAATTGTTGTTTTACAAAGTCAAGTAAATGGATCATTGACCTTCCTAAATCCTTTGAGTCCCTTCTCTCTTTATCATTTAGTATTCCATTATGGAACCAGAGTACAACTTCCAAAATCTCTTTATTCTCCTCAACCTTATGACTCTTACTCTCGCTACTCATTCCAACTCCCCATCTCTCAGAAGTCCCTAGAACATGTTATATTTTTTTCAGTCTTCCACCTACTCATTCCAACTCCCCATCTCTCAGAAGTCCCTGGAACATGTTATATTTTTTCCAGTCTTCCAATCCAGAGAAAAGACACATGAGCCATTTGACAGCAGCTGACTTATCTTTTTACAGAACTCTTAATCAGTCTCAATACCTTGTCTTCAGTATGCTGACATTTCTACAGAAAAGAGTTTTTGACGAAATAACTATAAAACAGAGGTTCCACATGTGGCAAGGTCCTCCTGGATATAGGTAATGGAAGACCAAGAAAATCCAAAGACAGTGAAAATGACAGCGGACAGCACTCGAAACTCCCATGGTGGAAATGGGAAGCAAGAGACTCCTGTCCACAGAGTCAGTGAGTAGATTCAGCCTCTCTGAGTGCTTTGAACTAAGGGTTTTTATACCTACAGTTTCTGTTCATGCCAAGCCACGTCTACCTTCTGTTAGTTCTGTTATCACACCTGGCTATTCAAATAGACTTGGGCAGACAATGAACAGAGGCTAAGAGAAATAACCAGGCTTTCATCTGGAACCCTGTGATTAAGTTATCTCTACACCATCAATATATAACCATGTGTAAGAAGGTTCTGTTTCACAAATGCTTTCTTTCAAAGGTAAGTTTCTGATACACGGAGATAGTGTCAGAGAAGAGAAGGTGAGATGAGCAGGAGGAGGGTAAGTCCTGTTGAAATCTAAGCAGAGGCTCTGGAAAAAGACACTCTCTTTAGTGATAAATATGTCTGACAGATGGCTCTAATTTCCCCTGGTAAATATGTGAATCAAACATCAGAATGTAGTTCACAGGAAATGAACCCAGTCTTTAGTAGGAGCTCACTGCACCAATAGCCAACCCTCAGATACTCTGTTAAATCACTATATACTAAAGCACTATAATAATTTTGTTTAGAGATTTTTGAGCCGCACCAGTGTATTAATTACCATATTGAATACAGTTTGCCACTTACTTATTATCAATACATTGAGCCTTTAAGCAAATACTTTAGTAGGTACCACTAGACTAACACTGATGAGTGGGAATAAATAAGGTTTGAAGATATGTAAGAGGTTCAGGTACAGGCCAATGTTTTAAAAGTGCTGTCTGTGGATTCTAATTAAGTTATTAGAAGGAATAATCCTCAGCCCCAGTCCAGCCAATCTGAATCAGATTATCTGTCTAGGGAGCATGGGGATAGATAGATAGATAGATAGATAGATAGATAGATAGATAGATAGATAGATAGATATAGATATAGATATAGATACATATAGATATATACATATAGATATATATACATATAGATAATATATACATATAGATATATGTATATATATCCAAATATATGATAGAGTTGATTCTTACATTCACCAAGTTTGCTAATCACTGCTGTGATAGTTTGAATAAAAATGGCCCCACAGGCTCATAGGGAGTGGCACTATTAATGTGCTTTGTTGGAGGAAGTGTGTCACAGGGGAGCAAGTTTTGAGGACTCAAATGTTCAGGCCAGGTCTAGTATGACATTCATTTCTGCTGCCTGCAGATCAAGATGTAGAATTCACAGCTACTTCTCCAGCACTAAGTCTGTCTGCATGCCACCATGCTACCTGCCATAATGATAATGGACTAAATCTCAGAACTGCAAGCCATCTCCAATTAAATGTTTTCCTTTATAAGAGTTGTCATGGTCATGGTGTCTCTTCACAGCAATAGAAACTCTAAAACAGCTGTTATGACATGAGAGACTCAGATTCATATCACTAACAACTGTGACAGTAATAATAGATGTCTTCATTTGGTTCAGTATAATTACATACCAGTGTGCCCTTCTACAAACTTCTCAGTGTTGATATTTTTATAAGTAAATTTTAGAATAAGTAGGTCTCTAGACAAACTATCATAACATTATCAGAATCAAGAAAATAATTATCACTGTGAAGGAGGGCATGAAAGATGAGATTGATTCACCAGGGAGAGGAAAATTATCATAGAGGAGTATTGGGTCTTACCGCTAAAAGTTTAGGATTGCTCAGCCAATTTTGAGGCACTGTTTTAGTATTATCTTAATATATACTCAAAAACTAGTTAGAGATCATTGCCTCTGCCACCCTTATGAAAGCAGCAAAGCAATGCCTTGGGACCAGCCTCTTCCCTCCCACATCTTACCATCGAGACATACCAACACTCTTGTGTTTATGAAAAGCAGCTGGATGTGACACATGCCCATGATTTCAGAGCTCAGGAGGGAGTGTGAGGGAAGACATTAGAGAATTCCAGGTTAGGAATAACCCTTTTCAGGGAAAAAGAATAAAAGAGGAGGAGGAGGAGGTGGAGGAGGAGGAGGAGGAGGAGGAGGAGGAGGAGGAGGAGGAGGAGGAGGAGGAGGAGAGAAGAAAGGAAGGAAAAAAGAAAAAGAAAGAAAGAAAGAAAGAAAGAAAGAAAGAAAGAAAGAAAGAAAGAAAGAAAGAAAGAAAGAAAGAAAGAAAGAAAGAAAGAAAGAAAAAGAAAGGCAGTCTATAGCACATTGTTATGCTTTGTATATGCAGTCTCACATCATAATCTCTTGTCCCCAGATGGTGGCTTCATTTGGGGATATGGGGCCTAGTGGGAAGAAGGCAGTGACTGCAGGCCTATCTTTGAAGGTTGTGTCTGGCACTGGGTCCCTGCCCTCCTGCCAGACATACAGTGAGAAACCTTGTCTACCACATGCCCCTACTACCATGATGCTCTGCTCAGGCTCAGCAGCCCAGCAGTCATGGACCAAAGCCTCTGACCGAGTAAGCAAACTATGTCTTTCCTCCTTTAAGTTGTGCTGCTGGGTATTTTGATCATAGCTATCCAAAAGTAGCCAATGCTCACAAGTAGGTTTCATTTTTGTATTAGCTACTGAGCCTTGCAGCTAAATATTGCACACAATTATAGAACTATTCTTAGCACCAGCCTTAAATATGTCCTCTTTAGACAGCTGGTGGCATGGGCCTATAATATCAGCACTCAGAAAGCTGAGGCAGGAGGATAACAAAGTCAAGGCCAGCCTGACCAGCCTGATCTAATAGCAAAATCATTTTTCAAACTCCCTCTCTTTCTCTCTCTCCCATCTCTGCCCCCTTAACATTCAACATCAGTCTACTGCTCTCTTGTCACTATGATTCTACCTTTTCTAGAATTCCATGTAAATAGGATTATACTAAATACAATATTGTACCTTCCTTCGCTTAGCATAGCTTTTTAAGTTTATCCTTATCATTTTGAATTTTTCCCTATCACTGTTGTACATCAATATCTCCTTTTGTTTTTCTTGCAAAATAGTATTCTGAAATTGTCTATCCTTTAGCCAACTAATTTGTTTCCCTTTAAATTATTGTGAATAATGTGCTTATAAAAACAGGCACACAACTCTTCATATGCACATAATTTTTCATTTCTCTTGAACAAATCTCTATACGCTAGTGGTGAAGTCAGTATATGTTTATAATGTGAGACAGTATCAGGTTCTTTTGGAGTAATTCAGCCATTTTATAACCTTATCAACAACGGATGAGCATTCCAATGCCCACGTCTTTGTCATCACTTCATGTTGTCAGGCTTTTTCACTGTAGTCATGCTGGTTAGTATGCAATGACACCACATCATGACATTAATTTACATTTCATTGACAAGTGGCACTAAGCAACTATTCATTACCTTCATGGATATATGTGTATGTTATTGTCTAAGACACTGACTAAAAAACTTTGTGTAATGTTTATTCCTTATTATTCTGTATATGAGCTCTTCATATATTTTAGAGCAAATATTTTGTCAGATACATTTCCAAATATTTCCTTTATGCTGATGACTTTTTTATTTTCTGATGTATCTTTCACAGAACAAAAATCTTAAGCTTTGCTGTTTTATCAGTTATTTTATTTTATGATGCATAATTTTTATAACTCACTTAAGAAATTGTTGCTTGAACT
The DNA here is from genome assembly GCF_007827085.1 of Peromyscus californicus insignis. Taxonomy (NCBI): domain Eukaryota; kingdom Metazoa; phylum Chordata; class Mammalia; order Rodentia; family Cricetidae; genus Peromyscus; species Peromyscus californicus. The sequence continues at coordinate 76,519,738 of NW_026294480.1, read as the reverse complement.
AGACTTTCTCCAAGTTGGCACTACTGATATTTGAACTTTCTTGGAAGGATATCCCATGCCTTACAGAATATAACAGAAGCCACTGCCTTTTAGATACCAGTTGTATCAGCTATAACTACCAAATATATCTCCATACATTGGCAACTGACTTTGGGATATGAAATTTCTGAGAACTACAGGTATAACCCAATGTCATAAATATAGCTTTAGCTTTTGCATTAATCCATCTTGAGTTAATGTCTGTATAAGTGCTGAAGTGTCAAAGTTCACTTTTCCATACAGTTATTTGGTTGGTTGAACACTGTGATATATATTCTTCTTCCCCTCATTGGGGGGATCTATTTCTGAACTTGCTATTCTATTTCATTGCTATATTTCTGCATTTATGCCAATAATACACAGTTTGGGTACTATAGCTTAATGGTGAAAATGAAATCAGATAACCTAAATAGCTTGTCCTTGGCTTTTGGGTTTTACTTAAGTTTCATCACTTCTGCAAGCAAGAATGTTCCAGAGGGGCCCCTATGCTTCTGTTTGCTCTCCTGTACCATAAATACCCACTTCTAGCTTCTCTGTCTTTGGTTTTTATCTAAAATGGGGAAGCTCAGCAATATCTATCTCAGCCATTTCTGAAAGTGGAACCCATCGTTGCTTCAAATACTTTCTAAAAGTGGCCAGAGTAAAATAAATGAAAAGATGGTGTTATTATACTTAGGTGCTCTCGGATCATGATCACAGTCTGTGACAAGCCAACCTGCAATTTTAAAGTTCACCGTTTGTATGACCATGATATAGCTCTTCTCAGTGTGAGCAAACTGGCCATCTGGAATAAATGGCTTCCCGATTAGTTAAAATTTCAAATCCTAACATACCAAACACAAGACAATCATACACTGAATTCTTGGTAAAATCATTCAATGTTGTCCAGATTGTGGTAAAATTGCTATTTTTCCTATAGTGTAATTTTATGGTACAGTTTAGTTAGTTCCTTGGAAAAGCACATACAGAAGGACCTTAACATTTTCAGCCTTCTGACCTGGCATTCTACTTTTAGCCTGAGATTCTAGCTTTTAGACATAATGCTTAAGACAGAGAAATGAGTGACCCTTATACTAAAATTTGTAAATGTGAATGTGCATATATGCTCTACCAATGAGCAGTACTACCTCAGTCTTGTGATATTTTTAAAGGATACCATGAAAATGTCCAACAGGAAAATACATGCTGATATTCACAATCATTTTAAAATGTTTATAAATAGCTTCTAAACAATATACTAAGGATATGTATATGTTTTTTAAGCTCAACTCTATTTTTAAAATTACATTTACTTGTGTGTGTGTGTGTGTGTGGATTTGTGTGTGTGTGTGTGTGTGTGTGTGTGGATTTGTGTGTGTGTGTGGATTTGTGTGTGTGTGTGGATTTGTGTGTGTGTGAATTTGTGTGTGTGTGTGTGTGGATTTGTGTGTGTGTGAATTTGTGTGTGTGTGTGTGTGTGTGGATTTGTGTGTGTGGATTTGTGTGTGTGTGTGTGCGGATTTGTGTGTGTGTGTGTGGTGTGTGTATGTGTGTATGTGTGTGTGTGTGGATTTGTGTGTGTGTATGTGTGTGTGTGGGTGTGGGTGTGCGTGTATTTGTGTGTGTATGTGTGTGTGTATGTGTGTGTGTTGTGTGTGTGTATTTGTGTGTGTGTGTATGTGTGTGTGTGTGTGTGTGGATTTGTGTGTGTGTGTGTGTGTGTGTGTGTGTGTGAGATGTGTGGATGTGTGTGTGTGTGTGGATTTGTGTGTGTGTGTGTGGATGTGTGTGTGTGTGTGTGGATGTATGTATGTGTGTGTGTGGATGTGTGGATGTGTGTGTGGATGTGTGTGTGTGGATTTGTGTGTGTGTGTATGTGTGTGTGTGTGTATGTGTGTGTATGGGTGTGTGGGGGTGTGTGTATGTGTGTGTGTGTATGTGTGGATGTGTGTTGTGTGGATGTGTGTGTGTGTATGTGTATGTGTGTGTGTGTGTGTGTGTGTGTGTGTGTGTGTGTGTGTGTGCATATGCCATGTCATTTGTGTTGAAGTCAGAAGACAAGCCGTTTGGAAGTCAGTTCTCTCTTTCCTGCTGTGAATCTCTAGGCTTGTCAGCAAGAGCCATCCTGTCAGCCTCCAACTTTAACTTTTAAAGCACAGACCAAAAGCCTGGAAGGTAACATTTCTGAATCCTTAACTGTAGCTTACGGTACTTTTAGAAGTTTTTGTTTTTTCCACTTGCTTTTTTTCTGATAGTGAGTCAAGGAAGTGAGTTTCATCAAATTTTTAAGAATTAAGCACATTGAATTTCTGGGCCAGAAAGTATTTTAGAAAACTAGTTTGTCTCTATGTATTATTAATGAGGAAGTTTCCTTATCAATACAAGACACAAACAGTTTAAAACATTTGTTTAAGCTTACAAGGCAAGCTGACATTACTCTAACATGACATTTCTTGATTGGACATTACACTGTAATCTGGCCACTCTTGTCCAACCTCTGTCTCATGTTTAAAAGAATAAGCATGGTTCACATCATTAATGCTTAATTTAAAATACAAGCTCAAACCTAATTTTAACATGAATGTTCAGGAACACAGACAATGGAAGGAAATTTACAGCTATATTTCCAATGATTATTTGAAAGTGTGAGCAGAAGTAGAGTTTTATTCTGTTCTTTCGAGTCAGGGTTTCTCTGTGTAGCCCTGGCTGTCCTGGAACTCACTCTATAGACCAGGCTGGCCTCGAACTCAGAGATCCACCAGCCTCTGCCTCCAAGTGCTGTGATTAAAGGAGTGCGCCACCACTGCCTGGCTGTAGAGTTTTATTCTAAAACATTTTCTAGCCTTGAGATAAAAAATGATTCATAAAGAACCCAAATTACATTGTATGGAAAGCTCTTTGTTCTTGGTTAAATTGTTATTGTTTGTAATCTTCCAAAGAGAACTGGGAAGGTACAGGATGAACTGTAAATCAGGGGTTTCTGAGATGAACTAATCTTTGTTATTAATCCTCATAAACAAATGGTATTCTGCTAGCATTGCTAATAACCAACTACTAGTCATACATCAACACTTTAGTTTTTCATATGCCGAACAGTTTCCTAAATGGAAAATAAAACATTTTAGGTTAACATTTCACACCACCAGAAAATGATCCAAAGGGGAGGTTTAAGGTTAATAGAGTGTTTATCTTATCACACGTGCTCTGGTCTGTTTGGGTTACTGTTTGGCTTCCAGTTAATCAGACCTATTTACTAGTTTAAGAACATTCAGCAATTAACAGTGTTCAAACATCACCAATCTGCTGTGTTATTTCAGCTGGGAAAACAGCTATATGAAGCAGCACAACTTCCCGACTAAAAATAAATGACAATCCCCAACTCGCTGGACTGATTTTCAGTGCTTTAAGGTACTGCACACAGTCTCACGAGTTACGAAATAGTGTGAAATACATAAATAATTTAAAATCCCAAAGCTATGCCATGTTTTAGTGTTAAAAAATAACAAAGTAGCTTTGCCAACAAAAACATCCTTTCTGCGAGACAAAACAAGTTTGAGAGGCAGGTTATGGTCTCCTTACATCAGGAATCTCTACCAGACTTAGTCTTGAGACTGCTTGATTCTATTAGCAATTTTTATCACACAGTGACTCTAAGCAGGCTCTACTTGCTCTTCAGACTTTGCTACTTTCCCAGCTGCTAGGCCTTACCCGTACAGTAGCACAGTGAGGGCTTACGTAACACAGTGGCTATAAATGTTCTTGGAGAAATAGGCCTCCTCGTTCTAAAAGAGAACAGTAGATTTTAAATACACTTTCAAGTCCTGTTGAGGATATGTAAAATATTATGTGTAATATTTGGTGGGAGTGTCACATTGTCTGTCAACTGACAGTAAAATAATCTTTTATTTTCTGTCTGTCTTTTTATCTGGTGTCTGTTTGTCTGAGACAGCTGTGGCTCAGACTGGCCTGCTATGAAGCCACTGCTAAACTTGAACTCTGAACTCTACCTCCACTTCCCAAATGCCAGAATTACAGGTATTCACCACCATCCCAAACTTAATCTTACAATATTTTTTTTAATTCATAGAGAATTTCCCCAGTAGTGGACTGTATTATAAGGATATACATATATATAAAATTTTTAATTAATTCTATGAGATATAGATACCAATACTGATCCCATTTTTCAAATGGAAAAATCAAGGCTTAGAAAGGTTAAGAAAATCATCCTAGGTCTCTTATCAAACCAATATTAGTACATGGTTTGAGCCTCAGAACTTTATGCTCTTATATACTACAGGCAAACCGAAATAGTAGTAAAGACTTTTTAGGCTAGAAGACCTACCAAATACCTGGAATAAATATTACAGCTAAGACCTTAAGGTATATCTAGTTATGGTCTTTCCCTTCCAACTGACTGTAATATTTCTTATCAGTGCCAGGTTTTTCTATCATCTGTCTCTTGCACTTTCCACCATACACACACACACACACACACACACACACACACACACACACACACACACACTCACACAGGCACACACACACACTCACACAGGCACACACACACACACACACACACACACACACACACACACACACACACACACAGAGCAGCAACAGCTTCACAGTACACTGCCAGTGGTAGTGACAAATAGCAGAGCAGTTAATGTTCCACCTTAACAAACTTACTAAACAGCAAAAACGGTGAGTGTGTCTTCAGAAATGAGGCAGGAAGGGGAGCCAGATCAGAGTGTACTCAATTGATTGGATGTTCCCACTGCCTGTTTACTTGCAGGTAAGCTCATTTATGGGTCTAAAGGAACAAGAGACAAAAGTATTGGCACAAAGCCTTGTTCCTGGATTTCCTTCACATCTCTGCCCAAGCCAGAAGGTCCGATGATAATTTGTAGAGGCTGAAATGCTGGATTTTCCCAAACAGGGTTAGAAATGAATTTTCTCTGAGGATAATTGGATCCTATCGAAGCAGGCCTAAAAGAGTAGTTTTCCAGTGAATGGAACATTCTAAGATTAAAAAACAAAAAACAAACAAAAAAAAAAAAAACATTGTTGGACATCACTACTGCACACTGTGGTAGCCACTAGCCACCTGTAACTGATAAACACTTGAAATGTGAAAGTGAAACTTGAGAAACAATTTAACTGTATAATTTAAACATTTACATGTGACAAGTGGTTACTGCATTAGGCAGAACAGCTGAGACCCACTTTAACCACTGTTCCCTGGGGAACCCTGATAATTGCTATACAGCTACCTTGAGGAAGGTACATATATGTCCCCATTTAACAGATAAGAAAATTGAGACTTAAGGAAACTAAGTGACCTGCCCATGGATATATAACTAGCAAGTGGTAATTTCTAGATTTTACAAATATATCAGTCCCTCTCAAGATCTGATGTTTTCATAAATAGTGGTCCTCAACACTGGTTGCATGTATATCTACCTATATTTTGTGGTTCTTTTTCTTTTTATTGAAAATAGATCTCTTTGCCCACATAATATATCCACATAAAAATTACAATTTCTCTTCTCGTTCAAATTCCTCCCCATCTCCGCTCCTTTTATGTCTCTCATTAGAAAACAAACAGGTAGCCTAACTTGGTGGCCCACACCTTTAATCCCAGCACTCAGGAGGCAGAGGCAGGCATATCTCTGGGAACTCAAGGTCAGCTTGGTCTACAAACTGAGTTCTGGGACAGCCAAGGCTATTACACAGAAAAACCCTCTCTTGAAAAACAAAAAAACAAAACAAACAAACAAACAAAAATTTGACCAGCACTTGGGAGGCAGAGGCAAGTGGATCTCTGTGAGTTCAAGGCCAGCCTGGTCTACAGAGCAAGTCCCAGGACAGCCAGGGCTACATAAAAAGAAACCCTGTCTAGAAAAACAAACAAACAAAAAAACCAAACAAATAGAAGGAAAAGAGTCGGAGACCTACTTGTTCAAACATTCAGGAATCCCATAAAAACACTAAACTGGAAGACAATATATACAAAAAGAACCTGGTGCAGACCCATACAAGCCATGTGCATGCTGCCTCAGTCTCTGTGAGTTCATATGAGTTTTGATCATGTTGATTTAGAAGGCCTTGTTTGCTTGGTGTCCTCCATTCCCTCTGGCTCTTACTCTCTTTCTGCATCTTCTCCTGCAAGGTTCCCCAAGCCCTGAGGAGAGGAATTGATGGAAGCATCCCTTTTAGGACTGAGTGTTCCAAAGTCTCTTACTCTGCATAATGGCTGTGGTCTCTGTATTTCTTCCCATCTGCTGCAGAAGGAAGCTTCTCTGATGATGGCTGAGCAAGGCACTGATCTATGAGTACAGCAGAATGTCATTAGGAGTCATTTTATTACTATTTTTTTTCTTTTTTGAACAGTAGTATTTGGTTTTACCCTAGATCCCTGGCCTATCTAGCCTCAGCTTCTTGGTCACCCAAACAGTGTCAGGTATGGGTTCCATCTTGTGGGGTAGAACTTAAGTCAAATTAAATATAGGTTGGTTACTCCCACAAATTTTGTGCCATTGTTGCCCTAGCAAATCTTGCAGGCTCTACACATTGTAGATCAAAGAATTTGTGGCTGGGTGGATATTTACCTTTTTCTTTTGGTATCCTGAAGAGTACCTTCCTGTACCAAAGACCCAAGCACATGGGGTGAAGGTTCTACGAAGGCACCAGCTCAACTTCTCTATGTTCAATGAGTTGTGTAGGTGTTGTCTTCAGCAATGGAGCCTTGCTGTCAGTAGGAGAGCAACCTACAGTCTTGGCAACAGCTAGATTCTTTGCGATGGAACCCTTTGGCCAACAACTCAATCAGATGTAACCCAATCCCAGTACTGGAAGCTCCATTTGGTGACAAGAGATGTCCAACTGGGGCTCTGTCTGGGTTAACTCACTCAGGATGATATTTTCTAGTTCCATCCATTTGCCTGCAAATTTCATGAGAAAGGGCCATTTGAGGGGCAGTATGGAATCCTAATATGGCAGAAGCTTCCTGGAAAGTGATCTAAATGAAATACAAAATAATTGGGGAGACAGAGCGATTCTATCCATTTAAGTTGATATTGACTATGGACTTGTTGTAAACTGCTTTTATTATACTTAGGTATGTCCCTGGTATCCCTAATCTCTCAAGGACTTTTATCAAGAAGCAGTGTTGGATTTTGTCAAAGGCTTTTTCTGCATCTAATGAGATTATCATGTGGCTTTTCTTTCAGTTTATGGTGAAATAATTTATGAATTTATGTGTATTGAACCATCTCTGCCTCTCTGGGATGAAGTCTATTTGATCATAGTCAGGTGACCTTTTGATGTGTTCTTAGGTTCAGTTTGGAAGTATTTTGTTGAGAATTTTTTTCTTTTTTTTTTTTTATTTTGCAATACAATTCAGTTCTACATATCAGCCACGGATTCCCTTGTTCTCCCGTCCCCCTCCCCTTCCCCCCAGCCCACGCCCCATTCCCACCTCCTCCAGGGCAAAGCCTGGCCCGTGGACTGAGATCAACCTGGTAGACTCAGTCCAGGCAGGTCCAGTCCCCTCCTCCCAGGCTGAGCCAAGCGACCCTGCATAGGCCCCAGGTTTCAAACAGCCAACTCATGCAATGAGCACAGGACCCGGTCCCACTGCCTGGATGCCTCCCAAACAGATCAAGCCAATCAACTGTCTCACCCATTCAGAGGGCCTGATCCAGTTGGGGGCCCCTCAGCCATTGGTTCATAGTTCATGTGTTTCCATTCGTTTGGCTATTTGTCCCTGTGCTTTATCCAACCTTGGTCTCAACAATTCTTGCTCATATAAACCCTCCTCTTTCTCACTAATTGGACTCCCAGAGCTCCACCCGGGGCCTAACCATGGATCTCTGCATCCAGAGCCCTCAGTAGTTGGATGAGCTTTCTAGCATGACAATTAGGGTGTTTGGCCATCCCATCACCAGAGTAGGTCAGTTCGGGCTGTCTCTCGACCATTGCCAGCAGTCTGTTGTGGGGATATCTTTGTGGATTTCTATGGGCCTCTCTAGCACTTTGCTTCTTCCTATTCTCATGTGGTCTTCATTTGCCATGGTCTCCTATTCCTTGTTCTCCCTCTCTGTTGTTGATCCAGCTGGGATCTCCCGCTCCCCCAAGCTCTCTTTCCCTCGACCCTCGCCCTTCATTAACCCCACTCACATCCAGGTTGTTCATGTAGATCTCTTCCATTTCTCCGTCATTGGGCGATCCCCGTGTCTTTCTTGGGGACCTGTTTTCCAGGTAGCCTCCCTGGTGATGTGAGTAGCAGTCCAGTCATCCTTGTTCCACATCTAGTATCCTCCTATGAGTGAGTACATACCATGTTTGTCTTTCTGAGTCTGGGTTACCTCACTCAGGATGATTTTTTCTAGATCCATCCATTTGCCTGCAAACCTCATGATGTCATTGTTTTTCTGTGCTGAGTATTATTCCATTGTGTATATGCACCACATTTTGTTTATCCATTCTTCAGTTGAAGGGCATCTAGGTTGTTTCCATGTTCTGGCTATTACAAACAATGCTGATATGAACATAGCTTTTTATATTTATGTTCATAAGGGAAATTGGTCTGTAATTCTCTTTGTTGGGTCTTTTTGTGGTTTAGGTATTGGGGTAACTGTGGTCTCATAAAAAGAATTGGCAATGTTCCTTCTACTTCTGTTTTGTGGAATAATTTGAGGGATACTGGCATTAACTCTACTTTGAAAGTTTTGGTAAAATTCTGGGCTAAAACCATCTGGCCCTGGGCTTTTGGTTTGTAGCCTTTTAATGACTGCTCCATTTTACTAGGAGTTGTAGACCTATGTAAATTGCTTATTTGATCTTGCTTTAACTTTTCTAAGTAGTATATATGAAGAAAATTAACAATTTCTTTTAGACTTTCCAATTTGGTAGGGTACAGGTTTTTAAAGCATGTTCTTATGATTCTCTAAATTTCCTCAGTGTCTATTATGTCCACTTTTTCATTTCTAGTTTTGTTAATTTGGATCTTCTCTCTCCATCTTTCAGTTAATTTCAATAAGGGTTTATCAACCTTATCGATTTTCTCAAAGAATTAACTCTTTGTTTCATTGATTCTCTGTAATTTTTTGTTTGTCTCTATTTTACTGATTTCAGCCCTGAGATTATTTCTTGTCTACTCCTTTTGGGTGTGATTTCTTCTATTTGTTCTAGAAATTTCAGGTGTATGAGAGCTCTCCATTTTTTTTTTTTTTTTTTTGGTTAGGCACTTAGTGTTATGAATTTGCCTCTTACAACCACATTCATTGTGTTCCATAAGTTTGGGTATGCTATGTATTCATTTTCATTCAACTCTAGAAAGCCTTTTTTTTAATTTCTTTAGTGACTTATTTTTTATGCAGTAGTGAGTTATTCAGTTTCTGTGAGTTTGCAAGCTTTCTCTTGTTTCTGTTCTTGATATATAGATTTAACCTGTGGTAGTCTGATAGGATGCAGGGTGTTACTTCAATTTTCTTATTATACCTGTTGAGACTTCCTTTGTGTCTGAGTTTATGGCCAATTTTGAAGAAAGTTCCATGAGGTACAGAGTATAGTGGGTGAAACGTTCTGTAAAATGCTAGCTCCATTACTTGTTAGCTCCCTCATTTCTATGTTTAGTTGTTATCTAGATGACCTGTCTATTGGTGAGGGTGTGGTAGTGAAGTCTCCCACTATCAGTGTGTGAGGGTCAATATGTGATTTAAGCTGTAGTATTTTTTACAAACTTAGGTGATCTTGTGTATGGTGCGTAGATGTTAAGAATTGCAATGTCCTCTTGGTAGATGTTAAGAATTGCAATGTCTTCTTGGTGGATTTTTCCTTAGATAAGTTTGTAGTGTCCTTCCCTATCTCTTCTAATTAGTTTTGGTTTGAAGTATATTTTGCTAGATATTAAAATGGCTACATCATCTTTCTTCTCATGCACATTTGCTTGGAATATCTTTTTTCATCCTTTTACCCTGACGTGATGTCTATCCTTGATGTTAAGGTACGATGTTTTTTAGAAGCAACAGAAGAGTGGATTCTGGTTTTGCATACATTCTGTAGTCTGCGTCTTTTTATTGGGGAATTGAGACCATTGATGTTGAGAGATATCAATGAGCAATGTTTGTTGATTCTTGTTATTTTGTTCTGCTGCTGATGATGATGATGATGATGATGATGATAATGATGATGATGATTTCCCCTCTTTTGATTTGCTCATCTGGGATTATTTATTACCTGTGTTTTCTTGGGTGTGGTTAACCTCTTTATATTGGCATTTTCCTTCTAGTGCTTTCTGTAGGACTGGATCTGTAGATAGATGTTCCATTGCTTGAATTTTATTTTATCATGAAATGTCTTATTTTATCCATCTATTGTGATTGAAAGTTTTGCTGGGTATAGTAGTCTGGGCTGGTATCTGTGGTATCTCAGAATCTGTAGAACATCTGTCCAGGCCCTTCTAGCTTTTAGTGTCTCTACTGAGAAGCCAAGTTTTATTCTAGTAGATCTGCCTTTATGTGTTACCTGGTCTTTTTCCCTTGCAACTTCTAATATTCTTCCTTTGTTCTATATGTTTAGTGTTTTATTATGTGCCCAGGGCACTTTCTTTTCTGGTCTAGTCTATTTGAGGTTTTGAATCCTTCTTGTACCTTGATACACATCTCCTTTACATTAGGGAACTTTTGTTGAAAATATTTTATGTGCCTTTAAGCTGAGTTTCTTCTCCTTCTTCTATTTCTATTATTCTTAATTTGATCTTTTCATAGTATCCCAGATTTCCTAGATGTCCAGTTCCAGGAGTTTTGTAGATTTAACATCTTTTTGACCAAGTTATCCAATACTTCTATCGTGTCTTTAATGCCTGAGATTCTCTTTCATTTCTTGTATTCTGTTGGTGAGTCTTGCCTCTGAGGTTCTTGTTTGAGTTGCTAAATTTTTCATGTCTAGATTTCCCTCAGTTTCTGTTTTCTTTATTGATTTTATTTCCACTTGCAGGTCTTGATCTATTCAATTAATTTCCTTCTACCATTTATGTTTTCATAGATTTCATTTCCTCTTTAAGGACCTCTATCATACTTGTAAAGGTTATCTTATAGGCTTTTTCTTGTGCTTCAGCTATGTTGCAATACTCATGGTCTGCTGTGGTAGGTTTGTTGGCTGTTGCTGTGTTTTACAGTGGAGTCTAGGCTTCTGGGTAGATATTCTGACTTCTGAAATGTAAGGCAGAAGACCATAACAAGCCAGGAAAGCTCAACTGAGGAACCAGAAGACCAGGTAGCAAAAGAAATCTGAGAGCAGACCCAGGCTAACAGCATGAAGCACTGCATTGTTCCTAAATGCAAGAACACTCAGTTTTTCAGACTTCTTAGCTCATCCTGTGTTCCCCTCCCTGCCATCCCGAAGGTCTTTTGAAGTGGCCCAAAAGCTTCTGTGCTTCATTCTTCATCCTGCCAAGGTTACTTCCAGTGTATATTACCCTACACTTGCACAGAAGTACTTATAAACGTTGCTGTAAAGTGAGTGGAATCGTTTTTGTTTTGCTCTTTCATGTTTTGCAGTGTTGCTAAATAAACTTAGGGCATTGTGTTTGCACTCTCCAAATGAGCTAGCCTCTTGGCCAGAAGCAGATATTGGAATTCAGACAACTGGAATTATTCACATTGAAGATGTGTTTAAAAGTACTTTATCAACATTTTCACTTGTCCTACAAAAGTGGTTAGAGAAAATGATATCAATATTTAAGACAAATTATTTCTTTGATCCAGATGCCAAATTGACTGAGGGTGATGAAATAAGAGAAGAAAATGAGAATACTAAAAGGATGAACAGAGAAAAACTGTAGCATTTGCTTATGCCAGGAGCCCTGTAGAGCCCTGTAGAGGCCGCTTGCATTTTTGGTTAGAGACCATTTGGTTCAAGTTCAGGACTGAGAATGTCAACAGATGAAAATGCTTAAAGTAAGCTGTCATCAAAATAGAAAATGCCAGACTAGTTTTTTTCTTTCTCTTATACAATAAAGGAGTAAAAATAAAAATAATTTGTATTTTAGAATATCATTAGGAGTGATGTGTGGCTCTAAAATGTGCTAGGGAAGTCATTTCTCCATTCAGGAACTCAGTCCAGCTGCTCCAACATGGAGTCTGTGTGTTCTGGAACTAAATGGACTTGCATTCTAACAATATGCTTTGACAAGTAACAGCTCTTAGAGCAATGAAAGAAAAAAATCTGCAAAGATAGAAACATCTCATCTGTTGACAAGTGCCCTTTAGAAGGCAGAACTTTTATTTTCTTAAAGCAAAATCACCAATCATTCTCATCAGCCTTCTGCTTACAAAAGCAAGAACAGATTTATGTTTCTTCCATCTACAGCTGCAGATTGAAGAAAAAGTAGTTTGTTCCATTTGGCTTTGCTTTAGTAATGTAAAAATAAAATAACTCCAAGGGTTCAGGGAGAATAAACAGAGATGTGAAAGAAGGTAGTAGTAGAAAAGGCTGCTTAAGGAACCAACAGACTTGAATGTCAAGCTATGACTACTTTTTAAATTCTTTTGTTTTCTTATCCCTTAGGCTTCCCTTTTCTTTCTGAAATTCATACAAACAAAGAGTTTACAGAGGTGTATAAAATAGAATATCAAGCCCCCACCAGTTTCTACTTCCAATCCTTGTTAAGGATCTCCCAAATTTTAAACTACTGCTTGTATCATGAAGAGAAAGGAATTGCTGAAGAACTGAGACAGAGTCAGAGGACAGATGCCCAGCATCTCAGCTCTTCCCACTGGTTTTCTTCTCTTTGAAGGTCCTTTCCCTTTCTAGGAATTAATAGAGGACAGATTATTTACTCTTGGTCTGCTTCTAATTCAATCCTCTTCTGGCACTAGAAATAAATATTTAAGCACAATATGTTATCTTGAATTTTTCAGTAGACACTTAAAAATGTTTTTAGAACAAGGAAAATGAATTGTAATAATGATTTTGTTCATCCTAGCATATTCAAATTAACAACTCAACAAATAATCTCTATAAAAATACTACTACTTTGATAATATTACTAACAGTTTACAATCTTTCATCATGCTATGTAATTGATAAAAATATTCTTAATTCACAGACACAGTTCAAGTCCTCAACAAGCACATATGTCTGTTGGATAGTGTTTGGGGCAAGGCATTTTTAGACCAGTACTAGACATTGTTCCAAGGACTTTCTACTTTGGTAAGAAGTTCAATTTTGTATCTGTATAACTGTTTCTGTTACAAAAGATTACTACTTACCAACAATATCCAGTCATCAGCATTAAATGGTAAACTACCTAGGTTACTCAGTTTCGATGTCAGACCTTTGATTAATAGCAGCTCATCTCCCTAAAATACATTTGGTTTTCAAATAAAGTTTTCTTGATTGGTTGTTAGGTCTTGACTCTAAACTTCACAGAAAAAATGGGATACAATATAATTATGAATTAATAGTTTAAAAATATCTAGTGCATTTTGAATAGTATTGAAATGCTAGCTGACCCAAAAGGCTAATGCTTTTATTTTTTATTTTTACAGAAACTAATTTTGCAGCAACCAATCACTTGCCTTCTATAAATCTTGTTCTATACATCAACCTTCTCATAAAAAATAAAAAATCTGAACTATAGCAAGCAGTGAAATTTTAACAGGTCACATATCATTTAACCACTGTACTGTTTTCCAGTGAACTCAACAAATGCTCTTGAATACCTTCTACTGGCCAGGAATTATGTTTTGTGTTCAAGAGTGTCTGTCTTTGTGGCTTAATTCCAAAGGTTTAAATAGGCCATTGTCAGAGGCTCTGCCATGTGAGGGGTGAGCAGAGGAGATGAGGGTTTTACTCTACAATATCTTTTTCTGTAGACGAGCCTTCCCCCAAAAAAGTTGATATATAATGTATATATACATATATATATATATATGTATATATATATTTGATTTTTCGAGACAGGGTTTCTCTGTGTAGCTTTGTACCTTTCCTGGATCTCGCTCTGTAGACCAGGCTGGCCTTGAACTCACAAAGATCCACCTGCCTCTGCCTCCCATGTGCTAGGACTTAAAGGTGTGCGCCATGACTCTTTCTTATTCCTTCAAAACAATTCTTCTTAGAAAACAAAATGTACTGCATTCAGCAAATGCTATAAATTTAAAAGTAATACACACTGTTAAAGAAAATATTTAGACAAATCAGAATTCTCTATAATAAAAGTAAAAGTTCTCCTCTCTCAAAGCATTATCCCCATGTGCTTCTGTTAGCAGTGACCACTGTTGGAAGTGATATCCCAGAATTCTCTAAAAGCATAACTGTATATGAATAGTATACACATATGTGTACATATATAAACATATATGCAAGTTTTGAGAACATGTTTTTATAGTAACATGATTGTGAATAAATGTAAATAATATAGAAGTAGATCAAAATATAGTAGTCTATAGTCACATGCAATATTTTAAGAGACATTTTAAGTAAAGTAACATATGGTTATCAAAGAAAATGCAAATTATAAAAGTAAAGTTTCAATATAGTACTTGAAGTTCTAGCCAGAGCAATAAGACAACATAAGGAGATCAAGGGATACAAATTAGAAAGGAAGAAGTCAAGCTTTCACTATTTGCAGATGACATGATAGTATACATAAGTGACCCCAAAAATTCGACCAAGGAACTCATATAGCTTATAAACACCTTCAGCAATGTAGCAGGATACAAGATTAACTCAAAAAAATCAGTAGCCCTCCTATATACAAATGACAAACGGGCTGAGAAAGAAATTAGAGATACATCACCCTTTACAATATCCACAAATGATATGAAATACCTTGGGGCAACTCTAACTAAACAAGCAAAGGACCTGTATGACAAGAACTTTACGTCCCTGAATAAAGAAATTGAAGATGTCAGAAAATGGAAAGATCTCCCATGCTCACGGATAGGTAGGATTAACATAGTAAAAATGGCAATCTTTCCAAAAGCAATCTACAGATTCAATGCAATTCCCATCAAAATCCCAACACAATTTTTCACAGACCTGGAAAGAACAATACTCAATTTCATATGGAAAAACAAAAAACCCAGGATAGCCAAAAGAATCCTGTACAATAAAACAACCTCTAGAGGCATCACAATCCCTGACTTTAAGCTCTACTATAGAGCTACAGTAATAAAAACAGTTTTGTACTGGCATAAAAACCAACATGTGGACCAACGGAACCAAACTGAAGACCCTGACATTAATCCGCACACCTATGAACATATGATCTTTGACAAAAGATTAGCCAAAACTATACAATGGACAAAAGAAAGCATCTTCAACAAATGGTGCTGGCATTAACTGGATGTCAACATGTAGAAGACTGCAAATAGTTCCATATCTGTCACTGTGCACAAAACTTAAGTCCAAATGAATCAAAGACCTCAACATAAATCCAGTTACTCTGAACCTGATAGAAGGAGAAAGTAGGAAGTAGTCTTGAATGCATTGGCACTGGAGATCACTTCCTAAATATAACACCAGTAGCTCAGACACTGAGAGAAACAATCAATCAATGGGACCTCTTGAAACTGAGAAGCTTTTGTAGAGCAAAGGATATGGTCAACAAGGCAAAGTGACAACCTACAGAATGGGAAAAGGTCTTCACCAACCCCACATCTGACAGAGGGCTGATATCCAGAACACATAAAGAACTCAAGAAATTAGACATCAAGACACCCAACAGTCCAATTAAAAAAAAAATGGGCTATAGAGCTAAACAGAGAATTCTCAACAGAAGAATCTCAAATGGCTGAAAGGCATTTAAGGAATTGCTCAACATCCTTAGTCATCAGGGAAATGCAAATCAAAACGAATCTGATACCATCTTACACCCCTCAGAATGGCTAAGATCAAAAACACTGAAGACAGCTTATGTTGGAGAAGATGTGGAGCAAGGGAAACACTCCTCCACTGTTGATGGGAATGCAAACTTGTACAGCCACTTTGGAAATCAATATGACGCTTTCTTAGAAAATTGGGAATCAACCTCCCTAAAGACCCAGCTGTACCAACCACTATTGGGCATATACCCAAGGAATGCTCAATCATACCATAAGGATACATGCTCAACTATGTTGATAGCAGCATCATTTGTAATAGCCAAAACCTGGAAACAGCCTAGATGCCTTTCAACTGAAGAATGAATAAATAAAATGTGGTACATATACACTCAGCAGAGAAAAACAATGACAGCATGAGGTTTGCAGGCAAATGGATGGAACTAGAAAAAATCATCCTATGTGAGGTAACCCAGACTCAGAAGACAAACATGGTATGTACTCACTCATAAGTGGATACTAGATGTAAAACAAAGCATAACCAGACTGCAACTCACAACTCCAGGGAGGCTACCTAGTAAAGAGGGACCTGAGAAAGACACAGGGATCACCCAATAACAGAGAAATGGATGAGATCTACATGAGCAAACTGGGGGTGGGAGGGCCGGTAATGGAGAACAAGGGTAGGGGGAAAGAGAGCTTAGGGGAGCAGGAGGTACCAGCTGTATCAGGAGCAGAGTGGGAGAATGGGGAGGGAGATACCATGATGAATGAAGACCCCAGGGGAATAGGAAGAAGCTGAGTGCTAGAGAGGTCCCCAGAAATCCACAAAGATACCTCCACTGTAGACTACTGGCAATGGTCAAGAGAGTGCCTGAGATGACCTACTCTGGTGATTGGATAGCCGAACACCCTGGCTGTCATGATAGAACTCTCATACAGTGTCTGATGGAAGCGGATGCAAAGATCCATGGCCGATCTCCAGGTGGAGCTCTGGGAGCCCAATTGGTGAGAGAGAGGAGGTATTGTATGAGGGAGAGATAGTGAGACTGTGAATGGAAAAAGCACAGGGACAAATAGACAAACTAGTGGAAATGCATGAACTGTGAACCAATGGCTGAGGAGCCCCCATGGAACTGGACCAGGCCCTCTGGATAAGTGAGACAGTTGATTAGCTTGAACTGTTTGGGAGGTCCCCAGGCAGTGGAGCTGGGACCTGTCCTTGGTGCATGGGCTGGCTTTTTGGAGCCTGGGTTCTATGATGGGACACTTTGCTCAGCCTTGGTGTAGGGAGGAGAGGACTGGACCTGCCTTGGCTGAGTCTACCAAGCTGGGCTGACTCCCCAGGTAAGACCTTGCCTTGGAGGAGGTGGGAATGGGGGGGGATGGGGGGAAGGCTGGGTATGGGAGGAGGGAGGACTGGGGAATCCATGGCTGATATGTGAAATTAAGTTAAGTATAAAATAAAAATATTTTTAAAAATGTAGGGAAAATCCACATCCCATCACATCATCATCCTTATGTGAACAGCTCAGTGACATTTAATACATCCGCTGTGCTACCATCACTACCAGTATCACTGCGTTCTACATCTTGTAAATGCATTTCATCTGCTTATTTGAAGTTTGTTATGGCTCATAACTACAACCAAAGGAACATATAGAATATAATCCATGGCTCCTCTGCATGAAAAAAAAAGTAAAGTTTTCCCTACTCCACATTTTTACAGCCTAAAAATAGTAATGAAAATCCATAGTTCTTTCTGTGTATGTGGTCTTGTGAAATTTCACATAAATATATATGCAGAACTATGAACTATGTTTTCAAATAGTTATCATTATGAAATCTAACATATACACATGTAATGAACAGACCAATAAGGTAAGTTCCCAAACACCACCACACAGACTATAAACTGTAAAACATTGCCAGCCTTCTTGAAGTCCCTCATCCCCAACTCTTGATCCAAGACACTTCAAATTACAGTCATGGTAACAAAACAGGTTATTTCTCATTTATATAACAGTCTAGTGCTATGTACAGTAGCCAGGATGGAGAACACAGCTCTAGTCCAAAAAGTTGTCTATGCAGTCAAATCAATGCTGTCTTAGATTCCAAGATTTCTCGAAACATGTTATTTTTTGTGCATAGAGTCTATTCTTTCACAATGTCCATATGTTCAGAAGGGATGAAGATAAAATAGGAAATTGAGAATAAATAATTTCTCATGAGGAAGAACAGAGGTTTGCCCATTCCATTGCCAGACGGTATCGTCCCTAGGCTGGGATGATTGCAGAGTCTTACTGTACATGCTGTACAAATACGAGGACGTGAGTTTGATCCACAGCATTCATGTAAAAATCTGGGTGTAGTGGTACATACACCCAGGGTGGGTGAGCTAGGTGGAGCTCTGGGGCTCATTAGCCAATCAGAGTAGCATAACCAGTGAGTTCCAGGATATAGTCTCAAAAAACAAAATGGACAACATCTGAGGAACAACGGCCAAATCGACCTCTGGTCTCCACACAGATGTGAACACATGTACATACCCACACACATGCACCTACAAACACATATGCAAAATCAAGAAAAAATGACCACAGCTAGTTATGAGATAGTCGAGAATGGGTGGTTTCTAGCTCTAGGCCCACATGCCTTCTTTAAGTTGGGGTCAATTGCCAGAAAGAAGATGGATGCTGGAAGTAGTGATAGTCAAGGTCACAGCTGGAAATTTGCAGATAGGATTTCCCAATGTTCCCTAAATGTCACCAGCCATTGAGCTAGAGAGACATTATTTTCTATTTAATTTAAAATTAGTGGTACCAAATAACCTTAGAATCTCATAATCTATCTGAATTTACTAGGATAACCAAGAATCAATGAACAGAATAACTAAAACTGTACAGTTCAAGTCAAGAATCTTAAATAGATTATTTATTAACTCTTTAAAAAATTATGAGGGTACGTACTATTATGCCTCTGACTACAGATGAAGAAACAATTAAGGAGAGGTCCTTGCCTATGTTTCAAAATTAGTCTTTAATTACTACTGGCTAAAGACTTGAACAAGTCTATGCCTAACCTTGTCTGTACAACAAGGTCTTACCTTTTAAAGATACTATCCTTTATACATGTTCAATACAAAATTTGCTGAGATCAGTGTTTGGATATAACAATTTAAAATGGTACAGTTGTTAGTAGAAGATATCTGAGATAGGCCAAATCCAAATTTTAATGATATTAGTTGCCATTCACTGGACTAACCCATGTCCTGGCAAGTGGCACCACAGACATGTCAGCCTGCTAGAATGGGTTTCTAGCTACTTGTTTCCTTGTATTCCAGCACTTCGCAACTCTAACTTCTTTGTTCATGTCCTTACCCATAAATGTCTGCTGACATCAAGACTTAGTAGGTTAAGCAGCTGTCTTAGACATCTCAGGGTCAGCAATCTCTCTCCCATGGCAATACTATGGGATTCTCATGGCCATTGGCAGAGAGAGGACAGTCTCTTACTCACCTTCCAAACTAGATATATGGCATATTCAGCATAGCGATTTTCCTATTCTTGAACATCTTTGGCCACTGGAGGTTACTAAAGGCATTGGATGGCACGAAGTAAAGATGCCCAATACCTCTTCTCTACTGTCTCCCAGGTTATTGTGGTTTGAAAGTGAAATGTCTCCTGTAAGTTCATGTATTTGAATACTTGGTTCCCAGCTGATGGCACTGTTTTAGAAGGTTGTGGAATGTATGGAGCTTTGTTAGAGGTGGGACACTGTACGTAGATCTTGAGATTTATAGCCAGGCCCCACTTCCTGTCACCTTCTTGCTTCCTGATTGTCGATACCATGTGACTGTGTATTTCATGCTCCTACTGCCATGCCTTTCCCTCAAACTCACTCATTCTGTTTTAGAAGCACATCTGCATTTGGTTTCTTGACTGTTGACTGTGTAACCAGCTTCCTCACACTCCTGCCATGCTTTTTCAGCTATGACAGATTGTACCCTTCAAACAGTAGGCCTACATTAACCCTTCCTCCTTTACATTGCTTTTTGTCAAGGCTTTCGTCACAACAATAAGAAAAATGTCTAAAACACAGGCATGATTCAGGCTACTGGACAGAAGGAGGGAACAAAGTGGCCAATATGTTGTTTGATGTCAGGGTGCACCATGTATCACAGGTTAGTTGAAGAAAGATGGCACTCCAAGATGAAATTTTAAGGTTTATGTGGCAGCAGGAAGGTCGAGCCTTTCTGATGGACTGAACCACAAACAGCTGTACAAAGATGTATTTATTGAAAGTTACACAAAGTATTTCCTCATACCAAGGTCCCTAGTCTTAATTTAAATGTCTTACTGAAGGAGACCATCACATGCCTCTATGACTCTAGTCCTTTACTATGTATCGTGCACAATACACAATAATATTTGTGACCAAAGTCAGTGGATGGCTGCAATGCCCTTTCAGCAAAACAATTCTACACATCATGGGAATCAATCCCTGTTTTCCACAAGGATTCTTCAAGGTCAAAGTACTTCTAAAAAAATAAAAATAAAAATAAAAACAGCTATTCATTCTAATCTCTACCCCATACAGTGATTCTGCTAAATTCCTACAACACTATGAGTGCTTAGTTTCAGGGTAAGGGCTTGAGAGAATCTATATGCACCTGGAAGGGATCCCAAGGTCCAAGGTTATAGGCACTGTCTTACTAATCCTTTTGTGTTGCTGTATCAGAATACCTGAGGATGGATAATTAGTAAGGGGAATTGTGTCTACCATAGCCACATAGCCTAGGCTGTCCTTGAGCTCACTATGCATTCAAGACTGACACATTAAACTTGTAATCCTTCTGCTTCCATCTCCCAAATGCTGAGATTACAGGTGTGTACCACCATGCCCAGGTATAGACAGGCTAATTTATAAAGAATAAGAATGTATATGCTCATGGATTTGAAGGACAGGAAGTCCAAAATTGAGGGGCCACACCTGGTGATGTTCTTCTGGCTATTCATTAACAAACTTCATGTGACAAGAGAGAACAGGAGAAGGATGAACTACATTCATAGAAAGGCCACTCCCGCAATAACATTATTCCATCCATGACCTCATCATCTTACATTTCTCATTCCTTTAAACTGAGGAACAAGCTTCCAACAAATTAACTTTGAGAAATACATTCAAGCCATATCAGAGCCTATACTTATATTCTTATATATTTAACATTTCTTAAATCCATTCATATAAATAAGTTATGCATTCAGACACTCCCAAAAAACCAACAGTGAACATAAACTAATTCTGTTGGAAGCACTTTCAAGATCCTATATTTTTCCATAATTTTAACCCCACATTTTTAACTATAAATAATTTATTGGTAAAATGATGTTCTGAAATAACATACAGCATTCTTCATAATCCTGTTTATCTGCCCCAAGCAATATCACTATTCCATTTATTTACATTCTTTATCTTGAGTTGATATTATCTAGCATACTATACTAAAGATAAAACTTAAAAATATCTTTTTTTTTTTGTTTTTTTGAGACAGGGTTTCTCTGTGTAGCTTTGCGCCTTTCCTGGATCTTGCTCTCTAGACCAGGCTGGCCTCGAACTCACAAAGATCCTCCTGCCTCTGCCTCCCAGTGCTGGGATTAAAGGTGTGTGCCGCCGCCGCCGCCGCCGCCGCCGCCGCCGCCGCCGCCGCCGCCACCACCACCACCACCACCACCACCACCACCACCACCACCCCCAGCTCAGAAAATATCTTAAAATAGCATACTTACAAATTTTCAACTATGGTATGACCTGAAGACTAATCTTTTGCATATGTGTGTATAATCTCACCATATATATGCATGCTAGAAAGAACTGGTATGTAATGTTCTTAGTGATAATGTTTTAGGTTATAGAGTTTCAGGTAATTAGGTAGTGGCTGTTTTTTCTCTACTTCTCTGTATTTATTGCCACTGGAAGAGGCAATAAAGCTAGGTGTGAATTCCCCACATTTGAGAAGTGTTAATTCATTCAATAGCATAATTAAGTAGCCACCTAGTAACCCAACTCATTACTACTCATCAGACTGCAAATATTCAATCAATATACTCTTCTGTTCTACATGAGCATGCCTGAATTTAGTAGCATAGATTTAGTAACAAAATCATATTTATTATGAGGCTATGAATTTCCATACGATGTTATTGGACAGGGAGTTTAAGTTGCTAAAGTGTAAAACTTGCCATGCTTTGAGCTAGAAAAACTGCTTGACTTAAAATCATCAAGAATCTGAGCTGGGGCCAGGTGTGGCGATGGACACCTTTATAGACAGCACTCAGGAGGTAGAGGCAAGCAGATAGATCTCTTCTTACCATGCAAGCACATGGACCTGAGTTCCACCAGATCTCACTTAAATGACTCCTATAATATCAATGCTTGGGAGACAGAGACATACGTATCCCTGGGCTTCCTTGGCCAGCCAGTCTAGCTGTTGTGTAATAGTTTCCTCTAAGACTGAAACATTCCATCCCACAGGGAAGCTCTTTAAACAGAAAAGCAAACAACCCAGAAAAGCTTTGAAAAGTCCCTGAACCTGACCAGATTCACTAGACCACTTTCTGCCAGGGTGAACAACAAAAGCTTAGAGTCCCTCTAAGACTGAAGGAAACTGAGCTACAAAGAAGACTCTGAGACCAGACCAGTCATGTTGGAGAAGCAGAAACCAGCCAGCAGAGCTGCCTGGAAGAGGTTTAGCCCAAGTGAGGCACCTGGAAAGGGCACTCTCCAACCTGTTGAACTGCCTGCAGACTGTGCAGTGTGCTCCTGGTTCCCAGCTTTTATTAGCTGGCACCCATGCTGGGGTGGGCTCCAGTGATGCTTTTGTCTTTGAGTCATTCTCCTCCTGCAAGTAACCCCAATAAAACTCATTGGTTCATCAATTTGGGCTTTAGTGGTATAAGTACTTTGTCTGTCATGGAATCCCTATCTGGGGTGAACAGTATGTAGCACCTCCCCAGGTAAAGTTTAAGGATACAACACTAGCCTAATTTTTGAAAACTGGCTAACAGGAGACCCTGTCACAAAGCACATGGATGAATTTTCTGAGTATGATACTCAAAGTTGCCCTCTAGCCTATATACACATACACATGTGTGCTCACCCACACACAAATATGTGTGTGTAAAAAAGAGTAATGAAGAATCTTCCATTATAAAGTATAGCTAGTGAGCATTTGTTGTTAATGTGTCATGCCTTCTAAACAGAACTTAATAACACAAACAGCTCTAAACAGTAAAAAATGAAATAACAAAAGCGTAAGTATATACACCATAACAGCATCTATTAGCCTAGACTTTGAGACCCTAGTCCAATGACTCAAAACCTAACTGCACAATAAAGCCATGTAAGAATTTGTGCAATATACCAATGCCTAAGCCCTACCCCAAATTTAATTTGCTCAAAATCTTAGGACAAGTTTTGGATATGGTATCTGAAGGGACACTGGTCCACTTGAACATGTGACCCTGGCAGGCCTTGCCCTTCTCCCCGATTCCCTCTGCCTTGATAAAAATTGTTAGATTACATTCCTAAAGCTTGCCACCAAGGTCTATTCTCTTATTTGGCCACTTCTTCCTCCTGAGGCTGACTACCAAAGTCCACCAATCAGAAGCCCCCTTGGGTTCATCTAACTAACATGCCCAGTTAAAATTAAATACCTCATCCTAACATGGGATTTCCCCCATTACTTTTATAGACAGCCATTTGCCTATGTGCCACATCTGTCTCCTCTCTATCCAGAGGCAGTCCTTTGTCCCTGCCCCTTCCCTTCTCCCCTCCCCCTTCTCCCTTGTCCCTATCTCCTTTACCACTGACCCTAGACCATTCTACCACAGACCTCCCTTTTTTCTCTTCTTAATGACACCTGCCAGGTCATTTTCTTTTTTTTTTTTTTTTTTTTTTTTGTCCGAGAAAGAAAGCAGTCACTAACTTTTCTTCCCCACTTAGTAAAGGCTCTCTCTGTGAAAACAGGTGTTTCAGTGTGGTTTGTGCCTAACCCCGGGCCTGGAAGGGAGCCCTGCTATGCAGGCGTCCCCTTCAGTAGATATTTCACCAATATTAGTCAACGGTTCTGAGTGCTTTTGCGTATGTTAATCATTTAATCCTTCACCCCATGACATAAGGACTATTGTCACCTTCACTTACTTATGATGAATTGAGTCTTATCAAAGTAAATTTACTTAGCCCATTCAGACAATAAAGCAACAGATCGAATATCACACACAGGCTCTATGGTACCTAGATTAGGCTGTCCATTCTCATGGACCTTCAGCCCGTCTTCCCAAAGCCCTTCAGCCTATGTTCCCAGGGTCCTTCAGCCCGTGTTCCCAGGGTCCTTCAGCCCGTGTTCCCAGGGTCCTTCAGCCCGTGTTCCCAGGGTCCTTCAGCCCGTGTTCCCAGGGTCCTTCAGCCCGTGTTCCCAGGGTCCTTCAGCCTGTGTTCCCAGGGTCCTTCAGCCCGTGTTCCCAGGGTCCTTCAGCCCGTGTTCCCTGGATCCTTCAGCCCGTGTTCCCAGGGTCCTTCAGCCCGTGTTCCCAGGGTCCTTCAGCCCGTGTTCCCAGGGTCCTTCAGCCCGTGTTCCCTGGATCCTTCAGCCCGTGTTCCCAGGGTCCTTCAGCCCGTGTTCCCAGGGTCCTTCAGCCCGTGTTCCCTGGATCCTTCAGCCCGTGTTCCCAGGGTCCTTCAGCCCGTGTTCCCAGGGTCCTTCAGCCCGTGTTCCCAGAGCCACAGAACTCCACACAATTATTGCTGCTGCTGCTGCTGTTATAGAGTTTCTGCTGAACAAAAATACAGCTTTAGGTGAATAACTTGAGAAAATACAGACTGATTTTATTAAAGATGCCAGCACAAATAGGATAGATGAGATCAGTCATTTAGAAACACCTTGAACCAATTAAAGTTGAGTCAGCACCGTGTTGCTGGTAGTGATTAGGAATGAGTCCTTGGCAAGAGTAGAACTCCTTCAGTTCACAATCCAAAAGACTGTTAAATGATGCAAACTGGGGATTCCAAAAATCCAGAAATGTTTTATTAGGCCAAGTATTTATAAATGAACCACAAGCACTGGATTCATTTCAACAGGGAAAGATTCTTGGGATTCTTATCTGCCAACTGAGGAATTCTGAATATAAATACCAGGTCAGCAAATCTGATTATTCTTTTAGGTTTGTCAGCTATTTTTAAAAATATCTTTTAAAACTGAAGGTGTATGAGTGTCCTGTATCCATGGATGTATGTGTACCACATTCATACAGTGATGATGGAGGTCAGAAGACGGTGTGGAATCCCTGTAAATACAGCTATCAATGTTTGTGAGATACCATCGATGTGGGTATATAGAACCTGGATATTCTGCAAGAGCATCAAGGGCTCTTAACAACCCAGCCATCTCTTCAGCCCCGGATTGTCAGCTATTATCATTGAGACAAAACAGCTGACAGAAACAATTTGATAAAGGAAAGACTGAGTTTGGCTCATGGTCTCAGGAGTTTTGGTCTAGTGGCTCCATAGCCTTGTGCCTGAGAGACAAAGAACATTGTGGCAATGGGCACATGTGGGAGAGGATGCTCACTCTCCTGGAGCAACACCATAGAAAAGAGGCCGATGCAGAGAGGGCTGGAACAAAGCATATCTTCCCAGTGCATGACCCCAGTAGTCATTTCCTAATATTTCTACTACTTCTTAACATTGGCATCAATTTATAAATCCATCAGTTAAATCATTGACAAAGTCAGAGCTCTCATGATCCAATCACCTCTCAGTTATTGGGCCTACCAGCTAGAGACCAAGGCTGCAAGCCAGTGTCTCTCTAGGAGATACTCCATATCCAAACAAGCATTTGTTGTATATGTATAGAAACAACTTACATGAGTTTGTTTGTGCAACTGCTTTGAATCCAGACGCTAGACATGTTTCATCTCGTCTAAGTATCAACAGAGTTAGGAGAAAACCTTATTCAAAATGGACTAAAGCTGTTGATGTGGCAGATAAAATCAATGTTATTCTAGTTCTTCAGAATAGCTAGTGGGTAGTCCAGGTTTTGGTCATGTTTGGCAGCATCTTCAAATTACTTTTAAAAGTAGGTCATGGGTACATTCCTGAGTTAGAGACCTATCACTCCCTAGAGACTCCTGTTGTATTATGGAAAATGTCCTATGAGCAGTGTGCCTTATTCTTAGAAAGGAAACAGGGTAGAAAGCAGCAACTTCTGTCTTGTCTCCACCATGACCATTATGGGATGGAGCAACACAGTTTGACACCCCCTGGCTATTATCAGGGGACCAATTACTAAACTCACAACTAAACTAATGGGATAGTGAGTAACATCATTAAGGGCACAGTAGGCAATAAATGATTATAAAAGAACCTTGTGAAATTCCCTAGGTATCTGTGCCTGGGCTATACCCAGGCTATACCCTTATCTGCGGGTGCACAGATAACCTGACAGTGGAAATTGTGTAACTAATAACTTCTAATTGAAAGAAGTCTAGCTTAAGTCTGTGTATTGAATACTATGCCTTAGCTTACACCTAGGAATTCTAAATTAGTTACCACTAAGCCTAAAGTTCAGTCATTCAATCTCATAATACTTATGCTAAATGAAATAAAATTTTTAAAGTTTAGTAGGAGCGAAAGAATTTGTTTGAAAAATGTGGCAACCTTGTGAAAAATGACCAATAGTGCTGAAAGCAAGGCTATTAAAATGCAGATTATTGACTACTTCCCAGACCTGCTAACTCTCTTAGCACTGAGACCCAGTGGTCTAAATTTTAACAAGCTCCCAGGTGACACTCATGTATAGTAAGGTCTAAGAACTTCTGCCCTAGGGTGTCACCAATCCACAGCTAAAAATCGTTTGTTATCACCAAGTGTTAGAAAATATTGTATTTCCAGCAGAACTTTGATTGGCCACAGGAAAACAGTACTTCTTAGTATTAGAAGCAGTTCAGTTGCAATTTTATTTCCTTTTATCTGGGGATATAGTTATTTATGACCAAAGATGCTGAGGAAATTGGTCTTGTCCCGTGTAAGGCTGCTAGTAACAGGTGAGCTCAACACGTGCCCTGTCTCAAGCTTAACCACACGCTCTTTTCTCTTTACATGCGCTTTCATTTCTCTAAAGTCAGAAAAATATTATTTTTGTAACTAATTTTTAAAGTGCATCTTTCCTGACCAACATTTTAAGGCATACTGTTCCAATATTGTCCTTTTCAGTGTATTTATAATAATTTATCCTCTGACTATAAAGATTTCCACTCCCAAACAAATAGTCTGTCTTTTAAAATAATATTCCTAAGCCTGTCAGAGGTAAGAAAATGACAAATACAAAATAAAACAGGAGCTGCACTCAGTAACCCAGGAGAAAGGCATGCATACTCTCAAGGCATGAAGACCTATTGCCTGGGGAGCCCAAGAATCTCCCACCATCTCCAGGTGTAAAAAACAGATCACAGCCTGACTTCGGGAGAATATCAAAAGACACAAAGCTTTGAAACTACTTTAAAAAAAATAATGCAAAAGTATTTTCCTTGTCTTTTTCTATTTTCTTAAGAAATTGAAATGCTTGTTTGTTTTTCAGGGAGAAAATAATAGTTGGTACAAATACTTGATGAAAATAACATTTATCTATTCACTAAGCTCACACACAGAATGGAAATCGGAGCATAGCTGCTAAGAAGACGAAAAGTTCAATTTCCCAGGCACTAGAAATCAAACTACTTTTATAAAGAAAATTCTCCCAATCAGACATCATTCAATTTCACTTATAAATATCGCTCCTCAAAGGCTGTCTTAAATAGGGTGAGTCATAACAGCTGGGCCCCACCAACAGCCACTCCTCCAGACAGAAACCTGCTTATTAATGACTGGTAAGATATTACCACAGTCTGGCTGCTCAGGCAGATGCAAGGGCCTGTCAGAGGTGGCGACTTCTTGGGAAGCCCCTCAAGGGAGATTTTGGAGGTGAGAGTTTAGTAGATGGTTTTCTTGTAATTTTTGTTTTGTTTTGTTTTGACATTGATTTGGAAAAACACAATATAAATGCCACAGTGGCTGAGATCTCACAATATCCACTAAGGGGTAAAAGAGGAATGGCTACCATTTATTTTAGGTTTATAACCAGTATCTAAGTTGAACTTAAGAGACAGTAAAATTGTTGAGAAATAATTCATTTGCTTAAGACTATTGAAAGGAAAATTGGCTAAAGTACTTCCCAGACGATCTTCCAGCAGTGATGTTCCAAAGCTGACTCTACTGTACAGTTACAATAAACACGACTGCAATGTTGACGAAGGACAGACACACAGGTCGATGCAGGGCCCTGAGGCCAAAAATAGGCCCACAGATACGAGTCAATTGATTTTTGCCACAGGTGCAAAGGTAATTCGGTGGAGAACTGTCTTTTTAACAAACAGTGCAATGCCAAATGCCAGAAAGTGAAGCCAGACACTATCTCTGACAGAAATTAACTCAAAATGAGCAACAGAGTTAAATACCAATGGGAGTTCTAAGACTGGAAGGGAAATGAACACACGAGAAAATCTTTGTAACCTTGATCTAGGCAGAGTTCTTAAATATACCATCAATGTATTATCTATAGCAGGAAAAAAATTGATAAATTGTACTTCATCAAAGTTAAAAACAAGTTTGCTTTGCCAAAGAGAGTTTTAAGAGGATAACAAAATAAAGGCAGAGACCCAGGGCAAATATTGAAATCTACTGACAAAAAAAGTGCATGCATGCGTTCATGCGTGTGTGTGTGTGTGTGTGTGTGTGTGTGTGTGTGTGTGTGTGTGTAACAAAACTTAAGATGAAAATATCTCAATATCCAATTTTTCAAAAGTACAAAAGACATGAAGACTTTTACAAATGAGAAACACATGGTAAGTTAGCACATGAAACCAGCTCTGTAGCATTAGTCCCTGGGGAAATGCAAATTAAGGACACAATTGAGACATTACTATTCTTAAAAGAAAAACTGAGACCAGTTAAATCTAACAAAGTATACTTGACCAAGAAAAGGAGTTGTAGAAACACACATTATTCCAAAGACCGTTAAACCCCACACACCACAGGTGCAGGTGACATTCATAGCCAAAGTAATATTATGCATAAGAAACAACCTCATGGAAAAACTCTCTTGCTTATTGGCAAGATTCTGGCTTGCACAAGTTACAGTCTTTGCTGTTAAAAACCCATGGGATACTAGGATATGGGAATGCTTTTCAAAATTACTATTAAGTGTTTCTAAGAAAAGGAGGAGGAGGAAGGAGAACAACCTGATTGATCAAATGAGTAACTTTTGCAGCCTGCAATTGGCTGAGATTTAGTAGCTTGATATTCTCTAATCCTGGCTTTAAGGATACAGAAACATAATGGCATCGTTAAGGAAGCTGAGGAAGGAAGAACAGGAACTTGAGGCAAACCTGGGCTACATAGGAAGACTGTCTCAAATTAAACAACCTGTCTTACTTAGAGTTACTATTGTTGTGATGAAAAGCAGCGACCAAAGCAACTTGGTGAGGAAAGGGTTCATTTGGCTTACACTTCCACACTGTTCACCATCACAGGAAGTCAGGACAGGAACCTGAATGTTGTCCTTTTTTAATGGTTTCTGCCTTTTAAGTCACAGCTGTCTGAATCAGCAACTGCAACTCCAATGCTACCAGCATTGGTTAGGCTGCAAGGGCCGTAGACGGAGGGAAATCTGTTCCCTCCACTCCAACTCTCGCAAAGCTATGAAAGGAACTTAACTAAACCTCCCTCCCTCTAAAGAACTCAAGATTCAAAAGTTAAGGTGGAATTCTGCTCTTCGGAGAGGCTGAATAGCAAGCAGCCCAACTCCTCTCCTTGCTTGCATCCTCCAAAAAGCCCTCATGGGGCTCCTCGCCCCTTCTTATAAACCCTTTCTCACCTGGCTCCTCCCTACCACTTCCTGTCAGCTAGTAGCTGATGCAGTCTCCTGACAATTCACTGCAAGTGAATTTGATTTAATCAAACACATCTTTGCACCATTAGACAAACATTTCAGAGCATAAACAAAAGTAACACACCTTGAAATAATATTCTACAACACCTGAAGGCAGGAGCTGATGCAGAGTTCACAGAGGAGTGCTGTTTACTGGCTTGCTCTTCATGACTTGCTCAGCCTGCTTTCTTATAGAACCCAGGACTACCAGTCCAAGGATGGCACCACCCACAGTGAGCTGGGCCCTCCTTCATCAATCACTAATTAAGAAAATGCCCTACAGCCAGATCTTTTGGAGGCATTTTCTCAATTGAGGTTCCCTCCTTTCAGATAACTCTAGCTTGTGTCAAGCTGAATGCGGTAGTTTGAATAGGTATGGCTCCTAATGACACATGTGTTTGAGTGCTTGGCCCATAGGGAGTAACACTATTAGGAGGTATGGTCTTGTTTGAGTAGGTATGACCTTGATAAATGAAGTCTGTTGCTGCTGACGCAGGATTTGAGGTCCCATATGCTCAAGCTCTGCCCAGTGTGGTACGCAGTATCCTTCTGTTGCCTACACATCAAAATGTAGAACTTTATCTCCTTCTCCAGCACCATGTCTGCCTACATGCTGCTGTTTCACACCATGATGATAATGGGTTAAACCTCTGAATTGTAAACCAGCCTCAAGTAAATGTTTTCCTATATAAGAGTTCCTGTGGTCATGGTGTCTCTTCACAGCTAACTAAGACACTGACATAAAACTAGCCAGCACCACACCCCTAATCCAAAAAACATTGACAACGGTACATTCTTAGTTTAGGTTATAACTTACTTCCATTCCAAGCTAGGATATAGTTTACTATCTACAGGAGCTGTTGGGGCCACGTACCAATCCAGGTTTAAATTGAAATTATTTCAGTATCCTCTAAGACAATGGTTCTAACTTGTGGGTCATGACCCCTATCCAATATCTTGCATATCAGATATTTACATTATGATTCATAACAGTAGCAAAATTACAGTTATGAAGTAGCAATGAAATAATTTTATGATTAGAGGTCACCACAATATGAGGAACTGTATTAAAAGATCACAGCATTAGAAAGGTTGAGTACCACTGCTCTAAGACAACTAAAATAAATAAAAACCTAACAATATTAAGTTACCAAATACTAGAGTTGCAGAAAAACTTAAACCATCAAACACAAAATGGTACAAACATTCTGGAAAATTACAGTTTATTACAAGGCCAAGTACATGCTTGTAATACATACTTAGCTCACTTGTAGGTATTTGCCCAAGAGAAATAATATTTGTGTTCAAGCAAAAGTCATTAATGAATGTATATAGTAGCTTTATACATAATGCCCCCAGCCTGGACACAATGTCAATATCCTTTAACCATTATATACACTGTATCCACACACACACATACACAAATATTTCTAAGCATCAAGAAGGGATAAACTATAAGTACATACAGCAACACGGGTGAATCTCAAGTGCATTGTGCTTAGTGAAAAAGCCATACTGGATGATGGTCTAAACTCAAATGGATAGCATGTTTTCAAGGAAAATTTTGGTGGCCATGTTAGCTAATTTTATGGCAACTTGACACAAGCTGGAGTCAGCTCAGAGGAGGAAACTTCAATTGAGAAATTGCCTGCATAAGATTAGGCTACAGGCAGGCCTGTAGGGACTTTTCTTAATGATTGATGTGGGGGGAATCCAGCCCATAGTGAATGGTGCTACCCATGGGCTGGTGGTCCTGAACACTGTAAGAAAGCAATCTGAGCAAGTCATGAAGACTGAGACATTAAACAGCACTCCTCCATGGCCTCTGCATCAGCTGCTCCAAGTTCCTGACCAGTTTGAGTTCCTGTCTTGGCTTCCCTCAGTGGACTGTAATTTAGGCTATACAAGACAAGCTGTTTCATCACAGCAATAGTAATCCTAACTAAAGCAACGGCATGGGGAAAAAAATTAACATTGTTTGTCAATTACATGCCATATAAAAATTATGATTGAATTTGAAAAGTTTGTTCTAGTACTTGAATATTTTATAATAAACTTTTGGGATAGTTACCATTCAAAACCCCCCAAAATTCCTTCACAGTTAATATAGTTAAGTTAAATGTCCAATACATTTTTTGTCAAAGATTCAAAATGAGTATGCAATCAATCTGCTCAAAGCTATATATCAGAGTGGGTGCATAAAATACACTAATTTCTTAAACTATGGGAGAGAACTGTTTTTAGAAAAAGAACTTAAAAGTGAGGCAAAGATACTTAGCAAATCAAAATCCACTTAACTCTGACATCTTTATGTAAGGCACACTTTTCAATGAAGTAAAATCATGCTGCCTGGCTGTCTATACTATTGAAATTCAATATAGTCTGCTGACTTCAGTCTCAGAGCTTCACCCTCAGTCACAGTCATGAGAAATCAACATTCTTGTTGTTTTTAAGAAATATGAGTACCTCTGGTAGAACTTAATACTCCTGTGCAGGTAAATCAAATCACACCTTATACTTTTTGTGTGTTTTACATTGGTTTAGTTGAGAGATATTGGGGGAAAAACATTGCAGTTCAAATAGCATGAGCTTTTAAATTATCTAGAATCATTTCCTTACATAACAGAAGTCATTTGTCCAGGGCAAGAATTAGAGGAACAGAATCAAAAACAAAAGTTCCCCTTATTCTCAGCCAATGGTCATGCTTCTGGGACCAAATTATAGAGTCCCAGATACATTTCTGTTAATTAGACATTATTAAAATTAATTTGCAGCCGGGCGGTGGTGGCGCACGCCTTTAATCCCAGCACTCGGGAGGCAGAGCCAGGTGGATCTCTGTGAGTTCGAGGCCAGCCTGGACTACCAAGTGAGTTCCAGGAGAAGCGCAAAACTACACAGAGAAACCCTGTCTTGAAAAACCAAAAAAAAAAAAGAAAAAAAAAAAAAGAAAGAAAATTAATTTGCTAAAACAATTTGAAAGTGACATCACTTTTAGTACTGTGCATCAATACTAGACCCTGGAGCTACATGGATTCCTTTCCTTTCCCAGTTGAATACAATTTAGTTGGACTGAAGTGAAATTTTGGTCCAGTTAGGACAGATAGAATTTAGTGTACACTCAGCAAACTTTATTTAGTAAGTTATGATAATGATTAATAGCAATGAGCTTTTACTAAATATATTTTCAAATTATTTAAAACTCAAATTGTTCATCATCTCACTAGAAAATCCTATTTCAAACTTCTAGTACAACATCACCTGGTAATTGGTCTGTCAGCTTACTCTCCCGGGTAATCTCTTGTTCTCTGTACTTTCCAGATCAAAGTGCCATCAAGCTCTCAAACTATTACTTGCACATACTTCCTGTGAGGTGTGCAAAGCCAAGACAACTTTCTATGGGTGTGTATCATAATAAATAATCATAATGCCTAAAGAGCAGTATGAAGCCAACTCCTCTTTCCTCCATTCCAAAAATATAACATATCTGTATGCAAGTGACTGCAAGCAATGTCAAGCTAGGAAGATCATGGAAATATACACAGGAACACACACACACACACACACACACACACACACACACACACACACACACACACACACACACACCAAGGCAACAAATATCAGTGCCAGTATGAGTAGTCCATGTTGCCATAATTCTAAATAGAAGAGAGGTGTGTAGTACTTAGGGTGGGCTTGGAATTTGGGAAGACTTCCAAGTTCTTTCCTTTCTCATCCTCTTTCCCATCATCTCCCTTAGAAAACTTGATCAATTCCACCTTTTATTATTACTCCAAGGTGTAGATTCTGAGGTCTTAGACCCACATTTTCAAATATTTGCCAGGCACTGAGTCTGACGGTACCTCTAATATAGCCAGCTCTTCTCCCGATTTCCTTATTTTTTCTATCACATTTCCTAGGAAACCAAACACGAAGATAGTAATTTCTGGTACGTACTCACCTCTCATGCCTAAACAGCCTTGCCAAACCAGTCATTCCTCCTGTCTTAGAGTCTTTCATGACCTCCTCTTCCGTTCTGTTCCCAATCAGTACTTGACTATGGGGTTAATTTTGTTTTGCTTTCTAACTTGGATTCTTTCTTCAATTATCTCCCATTATCATCCATTACTTATTCTTCATTCCCCTGAATAGCTCCACCTTGGATTAGAGAGCTCCAATTAAAGAGCCTCCACTAGCACCCCAATGCTCACAAATCTGTGCTCCTGTTTTGTTTGTTTTGTTTCTCAAAACCGGGTTTCTCTGTGTAGCCCTGGCTGTCGTAGATATCACTCTGTAGACCAGGCTGGCCTCAACTCAGAGATTCCCCTGCTTCTGCCTCCCGAGTACTGGGATTAAAGATGTGTGCTGCCACTGCCTAGCAAATTTGTGCTCCTTAAACCAACAGGAAAAACTCTCTCCATCGTCTCTTGAAAGCACCTTTATGTGTCTCATATGACAGTTAAACCAAAGTGCTGTCTCTTCCCCACTCATCTCCTACCTGCTCCTATATAAATATAGCAACCTTATATTTAAAATGTTTTAATACTTTATCAAAGGTAAAAAACACAATGGTTCCTTTTCTCATAACTGTGACAGTCAGCAGACAGAAGCATCCTAAGGAAGAAGTTTATATTAACTCACAGTTTGTGGGACTATCAACTAGTCTTTGTGGTGGGAAGGCATGATGGCTGGCTTGGCTCTGTTCACAGTGTAATATCTTTAGAAGGAGCTGACTCACATTTCAGAAGGTCAAGAAGCAAACTGGAAACCGGGACATCACCCTTGAGGGTCACCCCTAGTAGTTACATTTGCAGGCTAGGCCTTACATCCCAAAGGTTCCACTACCCTCCAAAACAGCATCAGCAGCTGGGGACAGCACTGAATCCTATGAGCCTGTGGGGAAGACTTTACTTCCAAATACAAGCTTTACATCCCAACACTAACTCTTCCATGACGCTTTTCCTGCATGCTGAGCTGAATGATTTCTAGCAATCTAAAACTGCTGTCATGTCACTAATTGATGTCTATACAACGCTTCTTGCATAACATGCCTTATCCTTGTAGCTTATTTCCTGTTAGACTGCACTGCCTAGTTCTAGCTCTGTAAATATTCTAACCTGAAAGTATCACGTTGCTTAATTTCCCAAATCCCAAGCAATAGCAAAAGGTTCCCAAACAGTACACTATAAAGGTCCCAGGACCAAACACTTGAATCAGTATTTGAATGACTGAATATAAAACGTGACCAACCACAGCTGTGATTCTAGCCCTCTAAGTTGAACCACAAAGATCTTCCAAGTTTATAAGTGAGCTATATTTATTGTATACTTTCTGCATAGTAAGTACTAGAAATTATGTCATAAAGTAACTGCATTTCCCCATGGGAACAGGTAATATCATTGGAGTACTTTTGACCAAAGACACATTGTCAAATAAATCATGGGTATGAATGACATGCAATATAAGCAAAGATATGAGAACTATAAATCTAATAATTTGAAATATCATGTGAGGTTTTTTTCAAATGGGCATGTATGTACTCTGCATACTTATTACACAAAAGGTTGCAATGCAGCACAAATCATACATGACTTACACAAACACTAGAATTAGTTTTCATAAATCTCAATAAGTTACCAAAACTGAATGGATCACTTTTTTTTCTTTCTTGCTATTTAGAAATATGTTTAGTGTATATCATGAAAGGGGATGGTTCAGATGATTCAGTGTTCTTTCAACAGCATCAACAAAATCAGTTCCCAATGTGCCTACGAGGGTCCAACGTCTCATGTTCAGTTTAAATCTTCAGACCTCTGAGCCATGTCCAAAAGTAGATTGATAGATTTGGAAAACAAAGCCAGAGATCTGGCCTGGCTCTGTTACTCATATTGTGAATCATACACAACCTCTCTGAGTCTCGTTTATCTCAAAAGTACAGAGAGTCTAGAACAATAGCTACCTCACAAAGTTCTAGGAGAAAGAAATTCAGAGATAATATAACTTAATTGCTTTTAAACTATAAAGCGTTATCAGGAATAAGCTAGTAAGCCTGGTACTGTGGGAAGCGACTGTAATCTCAGCACTCAAGAGACTGGAGACAGTGAGTTTGAGGCAAGGTTGAGCTCTACATCCTGACCATTTCTTAGTGTTGATGGTAATATTTCACTGTTAACGAGTTTAGAGGTGCAAAGTTGGGCAGACAAGCAGCACATTCCCCTTCTACCTAAATCTTGAATTTATTTGGAAACATTTGAGCTTCTTTGCAGCACTCTTCTTAGAGTCTATTTGACATCCTTTGGGGCTTTGCACTATGCTGAAAAGCCATAAAGCAGTTGTCATGTATGAAAAAGAGATTGTTGGTCATTGTGTTATGAAGGGTTCCCTTCATCAAGACAGGAGTTAGTTTTGCTGTTATTGTTTTGGTAAGCAAGATAATAAAATATGACTTTTCTTTCCAAAGGACACACAACCTCTTAAAGATGTCTCTTCAAATGAGAAAAGGCAAAAAGAAAAGAAAAAAAAAAGAACAACAACAAAATTAGGGAGAAAGAAGCTTATGTCATGTGGGGAGATTTCTGGGTGCTTGTGAAAAACTCCAAGAAACAAAAGACTCTTGTGACCTCAGTTTCTTCAAAAACACAGAATTGCTCTTCATTATTCTTTCGTGCCCCTCCCAGGCATAGTGGATAGTAGTGAGTTTACTTCCGATTATTCATTACAACTGGCTATTGTTATTTGTTTATATGCTTCTATGAAAAAACATGTTTGTACTGTTTGAGGCTTGCCCGCCATGTTCAGTTTGCTGTTGTGATTGCACACTTTACTCGTGTGACTCTTCTTAACCCTCAGAGTACACATTGCCTGGTACTTTGAATAAAGTTGGCTATTGATGAGACTTTAGCCTGCCTCATTTATTGACTCCATTCTCCCAGGTGCCACCACCTTTAGAGCAGTAAACAGCTTACAATGGTATTAGTAAAAAACGAAGTGTTATATGTCTGGAAAAGAACCTGTTGTGTTCAATAGATCTAAAAAGAATAAAGATAACCCTGTGCACCTACACTATCACTACTCAGCTCCCAGTGTCAAGGAGGGAATAGAACAGAAGAGGATGCAGGATGCTGCATAGCTGATATGGTACATTAACCAACTTTCCCTATATCCAGATCAAACACTTAAAAGTGTCACACTGTCCTAAAAGGAGACTAAATATAGAGGAGGATGTTCAGAGGATAGCCTGTGGGAGAAAGCAGGGGCTGCCTGTGCCAGGGTATGCACACACCAATCCCAGTGTCCTTCTAGTATCCAAGAATGATCATGGAAGTGGGTACCTGAAGGACTGCCATGATGGGCAGTCCCTTTTAAAAAACCATTTGTCTTGGGCCTTCTCTGTATATATGGCTACAGAAAGACTCAACTTCCCTTCCAAACATCCATATACATACCACTCTTAACCCAAGCCTAGATAAACATACATTCGATAGAAATACAAGATGTTTGCTGAAACTCACCTCAGTCCAAGGCCTCTGGTTCTTTTTATCTACATAGCACTCCAGTCCACCTCTAACCCTTTCTAACAAGAAATTGTTAAACAAGCCCCCACTCTGTTGTCCAACCTGACCTGGAACTCTTAATTCTCCTACATTAGTTTCTCAAGTGCTGGGATAGCAGGCTTGTCACTGTGCCCACCTCAAAGACTTTAGTACACAGAGAATTTACATTAAAATGTTTGGTTAGATGCTAATAAAAATCAAAAGGTTTGAGTAAAAATTATTGTCTTCCAGCTTTGCCTAAAAATTAAATCTGTCGCCGGGCGGTGGTGGCGCACGCCTTTAATCCCAGCACTCGGGAGGCAGAGCCAGGTGGATCTCTGTGAGTTCGAGGCCAGCCTGGGCTACCAAGTGAGTTCCAGGAAAGGAGCAAAGCTACACAGAGAAACCCTGTCTCGAAAAACCAAAAAAAAAAAAAAATTAAATCTGTCAATACTGAACCCCTTCAAGATCACTTAAAATAATCTGCTGGACCAAGAAACTATCAGGCCTTTAAATAATCCCTGCTTACCATAATCTAGTACCACTATCCCTATGACATTTTGTTTGGTCCCGTTTCACTTATTTGGGTACCAAATGGGTCCTGAAGATATCAGAAACATTGGAAATGGTCCTTAAATATGCAGCAGCTACAGATGAGGGTGCTCCTACATCTGAAGGCCAGAGAATGTTTAATGGTCAGGCAGCTTCTGCTTGAACTACACATGTACACATCAAAGCCATGGTAGGCCCTGGCTCAGATTACTTCCCGTTGTCCTTTTGTGGCATTAAGGTGGGTTTCTTCAGTGAAACACAACAGTATCTCTTTGGCGTACATAGGCATTAGATTAAAAAGCTGACTCAGAATCATCTCTTCCAATTATAATAGGTTAGGCGCATTGCTTTTAAATTAATGGGGTCTGTGTTTTCTCATTCACAAAATGAATGGGTTTATCTAGAGTGATTATTACAGTAATTTTTATTGGCCTCTCTCTGTACCACCTCTACTTATCAAGAATCTACTTAGCAGTCAAGAGACCTTAAAAGTTTTACCACCTCAACAAAACCTCCCCAGACTTCTTTCTTTGCATGATTTAAGCTCATCACCAACATATCCAAATTAGCATTTACTAATTCTCTAATTGCTTTGCTGTGTGTTGGTTCATTCACATTTATGAAGAAAACTCCCCTGGAAACCATAACGTTTAATTTTTAAATTTTTTTCCACAGCATGTTACACTTAGCTGGCATTTAGTGAATAATTATTTAAGCTGAACAAAGATACAGAAAACATGTATACAGTGGTAACCATCCCAATGGGTGATTTTCATCAGCCTTCTTCAAATTAATTATTTTTACGGGCAGCACAACTTGACCATCTGATTTGGGTTGGCATAATCAATCAAGAAGTCTATTAGACATTGCTCATCCTCAAAAGAGAAAAAGAATGTGCAAATAAACATTAACTCACTACAACACCATATTACCCATTAAAATGTTTGATTCCCATTAAAATAAGGAGTGAGAAAAAGTTACCTAAAATTAAGAAAATAATCAGCTACTAGAAAATGGGGCAGACATTAGATGTTTGAAAACTACAGTGAAAACTCCCCCACCCTTTGGATGTCATCAGAATTCTTAGTAAGAGGAGACTAAGTTAGGATCTCCTGTGGGCGGGGATTTACCCACCCTCACCGGAAAAGCAGTGGGTACAGGCTTAGCTTGTTCCAGTCAAACCTCCCCCATCTCCATGTTCACTCCACCCCCAAATAACTAAGGCTTTAGACGTGTGGCAAGTTCTTCCCTATAGAAGTAAAGAAGACAAAAATAAAGAATTCACGTACAATTTCTTTCCAGACTGTATTTCACTTAGATATGAAGTATTTGAGTAAGGTATTTTAGGAGGAAATATGAAGCTTTTATTTTCCCCTGTAAATTTTGTAATTCATCCTTTGTTATTGCCTTAATTGCCCTATTCAATGAATTTAAGGGAACTGACACAAGTTAACAGCTGTAAACCATATGTTAATAGAACTAATACTAGTGGGCTGAAATTAGGACAATTTACAAAGTGATCTCTCTTGATGAAACTACACTAGATACCCGTGCTTTTATCTAATCCCTACACTACAGAAAGATAATTCCTTCTGAGACTTGCAGTATAAACATAGAAGGCTCGAGGGCCTGGGAAAAAAGGGGGGGCATTTACTCAGGTGTGGAGTGGATAAGGAATCAAAAGAGATCATAGCACCATCTGTATTAAAAAGCTAGAGAAATACTGATTAAATGCCTATAAAAAGAAT
Organism: Peromyscus californicus insignis; assembly: GCF_007827085.1. NCBI lineage: Eukaryota > Metazoa > Chordata > Mammalia > Rodentia > Cricetidae > Peromyscus > Peromyscus californicus. The sequence goes on along the minus strand of NW_026294480.1, from coordinate 76,480,032 downwards.
CCCTGAGCCGGGCAGTGGTGGCGCACACCTTTAATCCCAGCACTCGGAAGGCAGAGGCAGGCGGATGTTTGCGATTTCGAGGCCAGCCTGGACTATAGAGTGGGTTCCAGGAAAGGCGCAAAGCTACACAGAGAAACCCTGTCTCAAAAAACAAACAAACCAACAAACAAAAAAAAGAATCCCAACAAAGACATAGTAAGGTTTTACAATCTGAGAATAATGAACGTCTCAAATTTTAAAACAAAAAACGAAAAGGGGGTATTTTTACAGAATGCCTATCCCAGCTTTCAAATCTTTCACTTGATTCTTTTTTGTTGCTTATTTTTTTGTTGTTGTTGTTTCTATTTTGTTGCTGTTGTTTTTTGAGACGGGCTTGGTTTGTAGTCCAGCTGGCCTAGAACCCTCCACAGTCAATCCCCCAGCCTCAGCTCAGCAATTGTCTTGTGTGTGGTATTTTTAAAATTATTATTATTATTATTCTCTCATATATTACATCCCGACTTTGTCTTGTGTTTCTGGTCACCCAATTATTGGCCTCTTCAGGGAAAACCTATCTCGTCTATCCACACACAGCTTGAAGAGCTTAGGCACTCTCCTCTAGCCATGCCCACACAGAGCATAAGCCGGACCGGAAAGTAAGCCAAGCTTCCTTACACTTTGGCCTCCACCTCCTCCATTTAACCTCAGTAAGACCTTCTACTAGCCTAAAGCCTAGCCAGGTTTTCTCCCAGCCCTGTCCAATGAAACGTAGAGATCTCAAACAGACTCAGAGCACGGGTGTCCATGTTTCTTTTCACCGAGGTCAAGGTCAGTTCTACTCTTCTAGGGTCCTCTGAAAGAAGAAACCCCAAACGGCCTGGCTTTCCCATGCCTCATAAAAGGCATAATCCTGATCATATGGTGAATGCCAGACCATATTCTGTTCCTATAAGACCACACGCATGTGTGAGTTGGTTTGAAAGGCTTTGATGTCCAACTCTATTTATTGTACCATGCCTACGGCACGAAACACATTTAATCTTCTGGCATAACTTTGTACTGAAGTTGCTCCACACAACGACGGAAGACTACAGCCGACTACGTAATTTCAAGTCTGGAATGAAGTATCCTCTGTTCCACTCCTCTACCGAACTTCCTTTTAAGGAAAAGCTCTGGAGACGGCCTACTGCGTCCGCCCCACAGAGGGACATCAAGGTCCAAAGCTTCCGCAGCTGTCGGAAGGCAAAATCCGTACTTGGTCACCTGTCCTGCCTTCACCGGTACGGGACGGGGATCTTCACCACGGACTACTACTGCGTTCGGTCCACTGTTACCCGTCAAGGGGCGGGGCTTTAACTGAGACGACCAGATCTGGTAACCTTGACGCCCAATTAGCAGGGGGTCCCCAAAACGGTTCGGCCAATCGCCGCAGGCGAGCCAAGACGAGACGTGACGTCAGATGCGATTAACTCGGCGCGTCACCCCGACGTCAGCCTCTCCTCTGTCGGACGTCCCGTCCGGAGCAAAACTCCGGCGACTTTGGGCCCCGCCCCCTCGAGGTGAAGGGCGGCCAATGAGGGAGGCCCTGTGGGGACCCAGGCCAATGAGCAGAGGCCAGGGCGGGGCGCGAGCTCGAGGGTGGGGCGGCCGGCAGCCGTGGAAGCCCGAGGTCTAGCTGCGCGCAGTATATGACAGTACGTCAGCAGCGGGATGGCCGTAGCTGTGGCGGCGGCTGCAGGAGCCCGAGCAGCCGCGGCCGCAGTGGAGGCTGGAGCCCGAGCGGCGTCCGCGGTGGCACCCCGGGGAGTTTAAGATGGCGGCGGGGGGGGCGGCGGGGCTGCGGGAGGAGCAGCGCTACGGGCTGGCGTGCGGGCGGCTGGGGCAGGACAACATCACCGTGCTGCATGTGAAGCTCACCGAGACGGCGATCCGGGCGCTGGAGACTTACCAGAGCCACAAGGTGAGCGGCCGGCCGGGCAGCGCTCGCGGAGGGAGGCGGCGGCCGCTGCGCTTTCTGCCCGGCCCCTGGCGCGGCGCCGGTGGGGCGCTGGCTCCCGCTGCTGCCGCGGCGCCCGCGGAGGGGAGCGGAGCGGGGCCGGCCGGGGACGCCGACGCCGCGGTCCGGGGCCGCGGGGACGAGGGCGCGGGCGTGCGGGCGGGCGGGCGGGCGGGCGGCCCCTGGCGGCGGGGTCGGCCCGGTCTGGGCTGCGCCGCCGCTGCGGGACTTTCCGACGGCGCCCGCGGGGTTCCTGACTTGTTTGGTCCCGAGGAGAGACGTACGGCGGCGACCGCCCTACCCACGGAGGGGGCGCGCGCAGCTACCAGTAAAGGACGAGGGCCGGCCGGCGGTCCGAGTTTTCGGGGGAACGCCGAGGGGCGGTGAAGCCGCAGAGCGAGGGGCAGCGGCGCTCCATGGGGGTGAGGACACGGCTCGTAGTCTCAGGGACTTGGAGACACTGGCACCCCGCGTGTAGGCGGGAGTGTACACCGTGTACCCGGGAAGGCCGGGACACAGGCGCTGCGGGGAGGGGGAGGGGGACACACCTTGCACTCCCGGGGACTCCGGCGCTCTGCGGTGGGTTCCCGGAGACGCACGGCGTCCCGCGTGGCAGCGAACCTACACCACATCCCGGGGAGAGACACCAGAAGACTCAAAACATAAGTATAGCCGGGAACAGGACGGCAGGTTCTGGGGAAAGGAATTCTCGGAAGCTTGGCGGCGTAGCCGAGAGGCGCCCCGCGTCTTGTGCTGACTCGCCATCTGTAGATGAAGAACGAGCCCGAAGGTTGGGCGGGGGAGGCCGGGGACAGGGCATACTGAACAGAGACACTGGTCTCTTCCCGGGCCCCGGGGAGAAACCTGCGTGCCCCTCTCATACCATACTCCGAGCGCCCCTCTCCACTTCTACAGGAAGAGGCTCAGAGGCACAAAACCCGCAGTTGGAGTCCAAACCCAGCGGCACTTTCACACTGAAAGAGTGGGCCACCAAAAAGACACTTAACTACCTGGGGGTACAAGGAAGCCGATTATGGACGTGGAGTAGGGGGATGTGGAGTAGGGAGACGAAAGTGGATATATTGTCGAAGGGAAAGCTATACCATATGTGGGACCAGTGACATTTTCTTCAGAGAGACAGAACTACACCCCGCCGGGCTTTCTGAAATAGCTCAGTGTCTACTCAAGAATATATTCCAGTTCGTCTCATAAAACAGGCACAGTTCGGCAGAGGGACACCCGACTTAGACCTCACATACTTAGATAAAAGTGGAGAAAAGAATTAACATCTGTTGAGCTCCCACTAGTGCCAGGCACTTTAAATGCATACAGAGAAAAATAGTCTTAAGCAAAGCCACCAGAGAGGCAGAAACCCGGGCCAGCAGAGGCTCCCACACACATGCATATACCCGGAGGAGGGAGGGCACAAACAGTTGTGTACATTTTGGGAGTATGTGAGTCCACATGACAGGGTATTTATAAGCAGAAAAGGGAAATTCAGAGCAT